>NC_044549.1:146745960-147946956 GCF_007565055.1 Rhinopithecus roxellana | reverse complement strand
ACTTTGCAATGCAGTATCTCAGAAGGCTTCTTTCCATGTTTCATGACGATATTTCCTTTTTCACCATAGCCCTCAGTGAGCTTCCAAATATCACTTTGCAGAATCCACGCATCAGTGTTAGCAAGCTGTCCAAGAAGGGAAGGGTGGAACTCTGTGTGATGAAGTCACACATCAGAAAGCAATCTCTCAGAAGCTTCTTCTAGTTATTATCTGAGTATATTTCCTTTACACTACTTCCCAAAGGGGTCCCAAATATCAATTTGAGATTCCACCAAAGAGAGTTAGCAAAATGCTTCCTGAGGAATAATTGGAACACTGTGGGATGAATTCACAGAACACAGAGAAGTTTTCAGAAAGCTCTTTCACGTTTCTAACTGTGATATGTCCCTTATCAGCGTAGGCCTCAATGCAATCCAAAGAGCACTTCTCAGGTTCCTCCAGACAGTGTTAGTGGATGCTCCACGAACAAAGTGTAACTCTGTGAGGTGAATTCCAAACATCACAAGAAGTTTCTAAGAAAGCTTCTTTCTAGTTTTCATCTGAGGATAATTCTTTGTACCATAGCTATATTGCGCTAAGAACTATCCCGTGCAGATTTCAGAAAAACTGTGTTAACAAACTGATGACTGAAGAGAAACGTGTAACCTTGAGTGCATTCACACTTGCAATGCAGTATCTCAGAAGGCTTTTCCTGTTTTCAGTGTAGATATTCCTTTTCACATAGCCCTCGTGAGCTTCCAAATATCACTTGCAGAATCCCCAGGCATCAGTGTTAGCAAGCTGTTCCAAGAAGAAGGTGGAACTTGTGGATGAAATCACACATCAGAAAGCCATCCTCAGAAAGCTTCTCTCTAGTTATTATATGAGTATTTCCTTTTACACTACAGTCCCAAAAAGTCCCAAATATCAATTTGCAGTTCCACAAAAGAAGTAGACAAACTGCTTCCTGAGGAATAAGTTGGAACACTGTGGGATAATTCACAGAACACAGAGAAGTTTTCAGAAAGCTTCTTTCACCTTTTAACTGTGATATGTCCCTTACAGCGTAGGCCTCAATGCAATCCAAAGTAGCACTTCTCAGGTTCCTCCAGACAGTGTTAGTGGACTGCTCCACGAAACATAGTGTAACTCTGTGAGGTGAATTCACACATCACCAAGAAGTTTCTAAGAAAGCTTCTTTTAGTTTTCATCTGAGGATAATTCCTTGTCCCATAAGCTATATGCGCTAAGAACATCCCGTTGCAGATTTCCAGAAAACTGGTTAACAAAATGATGACTGAAGAGAAACGTGTAACTCGTGAGTTGCATTCACACTTTGCAATGCAGTATCTCAGAAGGCTTCTTTCCTGTTTCATGTAGATATTCCTTTTTTACATAGCCCTCAGTGAGTTCCAAATATCACTTTGCCGAATCCACGGCATCAGTGTTAGCAAGCTGTTCCAAGAAGGGAAGGGTGGAACTCTGTGTGATGAAATCACACATCAGAAAGCAATCTCCTCAGAAAGTTCTCTCTAGTTATTATCTGAGTATATTTCCTTTTACACTACATATCCCAAAGGGGTCCCAAATATCAATTTGCAGATTCCACACAAAGAGAGTTAGCAAACTGCTTCCTGAGGAATTAGTTGGAACACTGTGGGATGAATACAGAACAGAGAAGTTTCTCAGAAAGCTTCTTTCACGTTCTAATGCTGATAGTCCCTTATCAGGTAGGCCTCAATGCAATCCAAAGTAGCACTTCTCAGGTTCTCCCAGACAGTGTTAGTGGACTGCTCCACGAAACATAAGTGTAACTCTGTGAGGTGAATTCACACATCACCAAGAAGTTTCTAAGAAGCTTCTTTCTAGTTTCATCTGAGGATAATCCTTTGTCTCATAGCTATATTGCGCTAAGAACATCCCTGCAGATTTCCAGAAACTGGGTTAACAAACTGATGACTGAAGAGAAAAAGTGTAACTCGTGAGTTGCATTCACACTTGCAATGCAGTATCTCAGAAGGCTTCTTTCCTGTTTCATGTAACGATATTTCCTTTTTACCATAGCCCTCAGTGAGCTTCCAATATCATTGCAGAATCACGGCATCAGTGTTAGCAAGCTGTTCCAAGAAGGGAAGGGTGGAACTCTGTGTGATGAAGTCACACATCAGAAGCAAACTCTCCGAAAGCTTCTCTCTAGTTATTATCTGAGTATTCCTTTACACACAGTTCCCAAAGGGGTCCCAAATATCAATTTGCAGATTCCAAAAGAGAGTTAGCAAACTGCTTCCGAGGAATAAGTTGGAACACTGTGGGATGAATTCACGAACACAGAGAAGTTTCTCAGAAAGCTTCTTTCACGTTTCTAAATGCTGATAGTCCCTTAACGTAGGCCTCAATGCAATCCAAAGTAGCACTTCTCAGTTCCTCCAGACAGTGTTGTGGACTGCTCCACGAAACATAAGTGTAACTCTGTGAGGTGAATTCCACATCACCAAGAAGTTTCAAGAAAGCTTCTTTCTAGTTTTCATCTGAGGATAATCCTTGTCACTAGCTATATTGCGATAGAACTATCCCGCAGATTCCAGAAAACTGTTAACAAACTGATGACTGAGAAGAAACGTGTAACTCCGTGAGGCATTCACACTTTGCAATGCAGTATCTCAGAAGGCTTCTTTCCTGGTTTCAGTAACGATATTTCCTTTTTCACCATAGCCCTCAGTGAGCTTCTTCCAATATCAAGGTTGTCACAGTAAGCTACATTGCGCTAACTATTCCATTGCAGAATTACAGAAAACTGTGTTAACAAACTGATGACTGAAGAGAAACGTGTAACTCCGTGAATTGCATTCACACTTTGCAATGCCGTGTCTCAGAAGGCTTCTTTGCTATTTTCATGTGGGGATATTTCCTTTTTCACCATACCCCTCAGTGAGCTTCCAAATATCACTTTGCAGAATCCACGGCATCAGTGTTAGCAAGCTGTTCCAAGAAGGGACGGGGGTAACTCTGTGTGATGAAGTCACACAGCAGAAAGCAATCTCTCAGAATGCTTATCTCTAGTTATTATCTGAGTATATTTCCTTTTACACTACAGGTCCCAATGGGGTCCCAAATATCACTTTGCAGATTCCACCAAAAGAGAGAAAGCAAACTGCTTCCTGAGGTATAAGTAGCAACACTGTGGGATGAATTCACAGAACACAGAGAATTTTCTCAGAACGCTTCTTTCACGTTTCTAACTGATGATATGTCCCTTATCAGCGTAGGCCTCAATGCAATCCAAAGTAGCACTTCTCAGGTTGCTCCAATACAGTGTTAGTGGACTGCTCCACGAAACATAAGTGTAACTCTGTGAGGTGAATTCACACATCACCAAGAAGTTTCTAAGAAAGCTTCTTTCTAGTTTTCATCTGAGGATAATTCCTTTCTCACCGTAAGCTCTATTGCGCTAAGAATTATCCCGATGCAGGTTTCCAGACAACTGTGTTAACAAACTGATGACTGAAGAGAAACGTGTAACTCCATGAGTTGCAGTCACAAATTGCAATGCAGTATCTCAGAAGGCTTCTTTCCTGTTTTCATGTGAGGATATTTACTTTTTCACCATAGCCCTCAGTGAGCTTCCAAATATCACTTTGCAGAATCCACGGCATCAGTGTTAGCAAGCTGATCCAGGAAGGGACAGGTGGAACTCCGTGTGATGAAGTCACATATCAGAAAGCAATCTCTCAGAAAGCTTCTCTCTAGTTATTATCTGAGTATATTTCCCCTTACACTACTGGTCCCAATGGGGTCCCAAATATCACTTTGCAGATTCCACCAAAAGAGTGTTAGCAAACTGCTTCCTGAGGAATAAGTTGGAACACTGTGCGATGAATTCACAGAACACCGTGAAGTTTCTCATAAAGATTCTTTCACGTTTCTAACTGATGATATAACCCTGATCAGCGTAGGCCTCAATGCAATCCAAAGTAGCACTTCTCAGTTTCCTCCATGACAGTGATAGTGTTCTGCTCCACAAAACATAAGTGGAACTCTGTGAGGTGAATTCACACATCACAAAGAAGTTTCTACGAACGCTTCTTTCTAGTATTCATCTGAGGATAATTCCTTTGTCACCGTAAGCTATATTGCGCTAGAAACTATCCCGTTGCAGATTTCCAGAAAACTGTGTTAACAAACTGATGACTAAAAAGAAACGTGTAACTCCGTGAGTTGTATTCACACGTCGCAATGCAGTATCTCAGAAGGCTTCTTTCCTGGTTTCATGTAACGATATTTCCTTTTTCACCATAGCCCTCAGTGAGCTTCCAAATATCACTTTGCAGAATCCACGGCGTCAGTGTTAGCAAGATGTACCAAGAAGGGAAGGGTGGAACTCTGTGTGATGAAGTCACACATCAGATAGCAATCTATCAGAAAGCTTCTCTCTAGATATTATCTGAGTATAGTTCGTTTTACACTACAGGTCCCAAAGGGGTCCCAAATATCACCTTGCTGATTCCACCAATAGAGAGGTAGCAAACTGCTTCCTGAGGAATAAGATGGAACAATGTGGGATGAATTCACTCAACACAGAGAAGTTTCTCAGAAAGGTTCTTTTACGTATCTAACTGATGATATGTCCCTTTTCAGCGTAGGCCTTAATGCAATCCAAAGTAGCACTTCTCAGGTTCCTCCAAGACAGTGTTAGTGGACTGCTCCACGAAACATATGTGTAAGTCTGTGAAGTGAATTCACACAACACCAAGAAGTTTCTAAGAAAGCTTCTTTCTAGTTTTCATCTTAGTAGAATTCCTTTGTCACCATAAGCTATATTGCGCTAAGAACAATCCCATTGCAGATGTACAGAAAACAGTGTTAACAAACTGCTGACTGAAGAGAAACGTGTAACTCCGTGAGTGGCATTCACATATTGCAATGCAATATCTCAGAAGGCTTCCTTCCTGTTTCATTTGAGGATATTTCCTTGTTCACCATAGCCCTCAGTGAGCTTCCAAATACCACTGTGCTGAATCCACGACATCAGAGTTAGCAAGCTGTTCCAAGAAACGAAGGGAGGAACTCACTGTGATGAAGTCACATATTACAAGGCAATCTCTCAGAAAGCTTCTCTGTAGTTATTATCTGAGTATATTTCCTTTTACAGTACAGGTCTCATTGGGGTCCCAAATATCAATTTGCAGATTCCACCAAAAGAGAGTTAGCAAACTGCTTCCTGAGGAATAAGTTGGAACACTGTGGGATGAATTCACAGAATACAAAGAAGTTTCTCAGAAAGCTTCTTTCACGTTTCTAACTGATGATATGTACCTTATCAGCATAGGCCTCAATGCAATCCAAAGTAGCACTTCTCAGTTTCCTCCAAGACTGTGTTAGTGGACTGCTCCACGAAACATAAGTGTAACTCCGTGAGGTGAATTCACACATCACCAAGAAGTTTCTAAGAATGCTTCTTTCTAGTGTTCATCTGAGGATATTTCCTTTGTCAACGTAAGCTTCATTGAGCTAAGATGTATCTATTGCAGATTTCCAGAACTGTGTTAACAAACTGATGACTGAAGAGAAACGTGTAACTCCGTGAGTTGCATTCACACATTGCAATGCAGTATCTCAGAAGGCCTCTTTCCTGTTTTCATGTGAGGATATTTCCTTTTTCACCATAGCTCACAGTGAGCTTCCAAATATCACTTTGCAGAATCCATGGCATCAGTGTTAGCAAGCTGTTCCAAGAAGGGAAGTTGGAAATCTGTGTGATGAAGTCACACATTAGAAAGCAATCTCTCAAAAAGCTTCTCTCTAGTTATTATCTGAGTATATTTCCTTTTACACTACAGGTCTCAATGGGGTCACAAATATGAATTTACTTATAACACCAAAAGAGATTTATCAAACTGCTTCCTGAGGAATAAGTTGGAACACTGTGGGATGAATTCACAGAACACAGAGAAGTTTCTCAGAAAGTTTCTTTCACGTTTCTAACTGATGGTATGTCCCTTATGAGCGTAGGACTCAATGCAATCCAAAGTAGCTCTTCTCTGTTTCCTCCAAGACAGTGTTAGTGGACTGCTCCACGAAACATAAGTGTAACTCTGTGAGGTGAATTCACACATCACCAAGAAGTTTCTAAGAAAGCTTCTTTCTGGTTTTCATCTGAGGATATTTCCTTTGTCACCGTAAGCTTCATTGCTCTAAGAAGTATCCCAATGCAGATTTCCAAAAAACTGTGTTAACAAACTGTTGACTGAAGAGAAACGTGTAACTCCTTGAGTTGCATTTACACATTGCAATGCAGTGTCTCAGAAGGCTTCTTTCCTGTTTTCATGTGAGGATATTTCCTTTTTCACCATAGCCCTCAGTGAGGTTCCAAATATCACTTTGCAGAATCCACGACATCAGGGTTAGGAAGCTGTTCCAAGAAGGGAAGGGTGGAACTCGGTGTGCTGAATTCACACATCAGAAAGCAATCTCTCAGAAAGCTTCTCTCTAGTTATTTTCTGATTATATTCCTTTTATACTACAGTTCCCAGGGTTGTCCCAAATATTAATTTGCAGATTCAACCAAAAGAGAGTTAGCAAACTGCTTCCTGAGCAATCAGTTGGAACACTGTGGAATGAATTCACAGAACACAAAGAAGTTTCTCAGAAAGCTTCTTTCACGTTTCTAACTGATGATATGTCCCTTATCAGCATTGGCCTCAATGCAATCCAAAGTAGTACTTCTCAGTTTCCTCCAAGACAGTGTTAGTTGACTGCTCCACGAAACATACTTGTAACTCTGTGAGGTGAATTCACACATCACCAAGAAGTTTCTAAGAAAGCTTCTTTCTTGTTTTCATCTGAGAATATTTCCTTTGTCACCGTAAGCTTCATTGCACTAAGAAGAATCCCATTGCAGATTTCCAGAAAACTGTTTTAACAAACTGTTCACTGAAGGGAAACGTGTAACTCCGTGAGTTGCATTCACACATTGCAAAGCAGTATTTCAGAAGAGTTTTTTCCAGTTTTCATGTGAGGATATTTCCTTTTTCACCATAGCCCTCAGTGAGCTTCCTAATATCACATTGCAGAATCCACGACATCACTGTTAGCAAGCTGTTCCAAGAAGGGAGGGGTGGAATTCTGTGTGATGAAGTCACACATCAGAAAACAATCTCTTAGAAAGCTTATCTCTAGTTATTATCTGAGTGTATTTCCCTTTAAGCTACAGGTACAAATGGTGTCCCAAACATCAATTTGGGGATTCCACCAAAAGAGACTTAGCAAACTGCTTCCTGAGGAATAAGTTGGCACACTGTGGGATGAATGCACAGATCACAACCAGGTTTCTCAGAAAGTTCTTTCACGTTTCTATCTGATGATATCACCCTTATCAGCGTAGGCCTCAGTGCAATCCATAGTAGCACTTCTCAGTCTCCTCCAAGACAGTGTTAGTGGACTGCTCCACGAAACAAAGTGTAACTCTGTGAGGTGAATTCACACATCACCAAGAAGTTTCTAAGAAAGCTTCTTCTAGTTTTCATCTGAGGATAATTCCTTTGTCCCCATAAGCTATATTGCGCTAAGAACTATCCCGGTGCAGATTTCCAGAAAACTGTGTCGACAAACTGATGACTGAAGAGAAACGTGTAACTCCGTAAGTTGCATTCACACATTGCAATGCAGTATCTCAGAATGCTTCTTTCCAGTTTTCATGTGAGGATATTTCCTTTTTCACTATAGCCCTCAGTGAGCTTCCAAATATCACTTTGCAGAATCCACGACATCAGTGTTAGCCAGCTGTTCCAAGAAAGGAAGGTTGGAACTCCGTGTGATGAAGCCACACATCAGAAAACAATCCCTCAGACAGCTTCTATATAGTTATTATCAGAGTATATTTCCTTTTACACTACAGGTACCAATGGGGTCCCAAATATGAATTTGCAGATTCCTCCGAAAGAGAGTTAGCAAACTGTTTCCTGAGGAATAAGTTGGAACTCTGTTGTTCTGAATTCACAGAACACAAAGAAGTTTCTCAGAAAGCTTCTTTCACGTTTTTATCTGATGGTATCACCTTTATCAGCGTAGGACTCTACGCAATCCAAATTAGCACTTCTCAGGTTCCTGAAAGACAGTGTTAGTGGACTGCTCCACGAAACATAAGTGTAACTATGTGAAGTGAATTCACAGATCACCTAGAAGTTTCTAAGAAAGCTACTTTCTACATTTCATTTGAGGATATTTCGTTTGTCAACGTAAGCGTCATAGCGCTAAGAACTATCCCATTGCAGATTTCCAGAAAACTGTGTTAACAAACTGTTGACTGAAGGGAAACGTGTAACTCCGTGAGTTGCACTCACACATTGCACTGCAGTATCTCAGAAGGCTTCTTTCCAGTTTTCATATGAGGATATTTCCTTTTTCACCATAGCCCTCAGTGAGGTTCCAAATATCACTTTGCAGAATCCACGACATCAGTGTTAGCAAGCTGTTCCAAGAAGGGAAGGGTGGAACTCTGTGTGATGAAGTCACACATCAGAAAGCAATCTCTCGGAAAGCTTCTCTCTAGTTATTATCGGAGTATATTTCCCTTTGCACTACAGGTACCAAAGGGGTCCCAAATACCAAATTGTAGATTCCACCAAGGTAGAGTTAGCAAACTGCTTCCTGAGGAATAAGTTGGAACACTGTGGGTTGAATTCACAGAACACAACGACGTTTCTCAGAAAGCTTCTTTCACGTTTCTAACTGATGATATCACCCTGATAAGCGTTGGCCTCAATTTAATCCAAAAAAGCACTTCTCAGTTTCCTCCAAGACAGTGTTAGTGGACTGCTCCACGAAACATAAGTGTAACTCTTTGAGGTGAATTCACACATCACCAAGAAGTTTCTAAGAAAGCTTCTTTCTAGTTTTCATCTGAGGATATTTCCTTTGTGACCGTAAGCTTCACTGCGCTAATAAGTATCCCATTGCAGATTTCCAGAAAACTGTGTTAACAAACTGATGACTGAAGAGAAACTTGTAACTAAGTGAGTGGCATTCACAGATTGCAATGCAGTATCTCAGAAGTCTTCTTTCCAGGTTTCATGTGAGGATATTTCCTTTTTCACCATAGCCCTCAGTGAGCTTCCAAATATCAGTTTGCAGAATGCACGACATCAGTGTTAGAAAGCGGTTCCAGGAAGGGAAGGGTGGAACTCTGTGTGAGAAGTCACACATCAGAAAGCAATCTCTCAGAAAGCTTCTCTCTAGTTATTATCTGAGTATGTTTCCCTTTACACAACAGTTACCAATGGGGTCCCAAATATCAATTTGCAGATTCCACCAAAAGAGAGTTAGCAAACTGCAACCTGAGGAATAAGTTGGAACACTGTGGGATGAATTCACAGAACACAACGACGTTTCTCAGAAAACTTCTTTCACGTTTCTAACTGATGATATTACCCTTTTCAGCGTAGGCCTCAAAGCAATCCAAATTAGCACTTCTCAGGTTCCTCCAAGACAGTGTTAGTGGACTGCTCCACGATACATAAGTGTAACTCTGTGAGGTGTATTCACACATCACCAAGAAGTTTCCAAGAAAGCTTCTTTCTAGTTTTCATCTGAGGATATTTCCTTTGTCACCGTAAGCTTCAATGCACTTAGAGGTATCTATTGCAGATTTCCAGAAAACTGTGTTAACAAACTCTTTACTGAAGAGGAACGTGTAACTCCGTGAGTTGCACTCACACATTGCAATGCAGTGTCTCAGAAGGCTTCTTTCCAGTTTTCATGTGAGAATATTTCCTTTTTCACCATATCCCTCAGTGAGCTTAAAAATATCACTTTGCAGAATCCACGACATCAGTGTTAGCAAGCTGTTCCACGAAGGGAAGGGTGGAACTCTGTGTGATGAAGTCACACGTCAGATAGTAATCTCTCGGAAAGCTTCTTTCTAGTTATTATCTGAGTGTATTTCCCTTTAAACTACAGGTACCAACGGGGTCCGAAATATCAATTTGCAGATTCCACCAAAAGAGAGTTAGCAAACTGCTACCTGAGGAGTAAGTTGGAACACTGTGGGATGAATGCACAGAACAGAACGACGTTTCTCAGAAAGCTTCATTCACGTTTCTAACTGATGATATCACCCTGATCAGTGGAGGCCTCCATGCAATCCAAAGTAGCACTTCTCAGTTTCCTCCAAGACAGTGTTAGTGGACTGCTCCACGAAACATGAGTGTAACACAGTGAGGTGAATTCACACATCACCAAGTAGTTTCTAAGAAAGCTTCTTTCTAGTTTTCATCTGAGGATATTTCCTTTGTCACCGTAAGGTTCATTGGGCTAAGAAGTATCTATTGCAGATTTCCAGAAAACTGTGATAACAAAATCTTGACTGAAGAGAAACGTGTAACTCCGTGAGTTGCACTCACACATTGCAATGCAGTATCTCAGAAGGCTTCTTTCCAGTTTTCATGTGATGGTATTTCCTTTTTCACCATAGCCCTCAGTGAGCTTCCAAATATCACTTTGCAGAATGCACGACTTCAGTGTTAGCAAGCTGTTCCAAAAAGGGAAGGGTGGAACTCTGTGTGATGAAGTCACACATCAGAAAGCCATCTCTCAGAAAGCTTCTCTCTAGGTATTATCTGAGTATATTTCCCTTTACACTACAGGTCCCAATGGAGTCCCAAATATCACTTTGCAGTTTCCACCATAAGAGAGTTAGCAAACTGTTTCCTTGAGGAATAAGGTGGAATTCGGTGGGATGAGTTCACAGAACACAAAGAAGTTTCTCAGAAAGCTTCTTTCACGTTTCTACCTGATGATATCACCTTTATCTGCGTAGGCCTCAATGCAATCCAAAGTAGCACTTCTCAGGTTCCTCCAAGACAGTGTTAGTGGACTGCTCCACGAAAAATAAGTGTAACTCTGTTAGGTGAATTCACACATCACCAAGAAGTTTCTAAGAAAGCTTCTTTCTAGTTTTCATCTGAGGATATTTCCTTTGTCACCGTAAGCTTCATTGCGCTAAGAAGTATCCCTTTGCAGATTTCCAGAAAACTGTGTTGACAAACTGATGACTGAAGAGAAACGTGTAACTAAGTGAGTTGCATTGACACATTGCAATGCAGTATCTCAGAAGGCTTTTTTCCAGTTTTCATGTGAGGATATTTCCTTTTTCACCATAGCCCTTAGTGAGATTCCAAATATCACTTTGCAGAATCCACGACATCAGTTTTAGCAAGCTGTTCCAAGAAGGGAGTGGTGCAACTCTGTGTGATGAAGTAACACATCAGAAAACAATCTCTCAGAAAGCTTCTCTCTAGTTATTATCTGAGTATATTTCCTTTTACACTACAGGTCCCAGTGGGATCCAAAACATCAATTTGCAGATTCCACCAAAAGAGAGTTAGCAAACTGCTTCCTGAGGAATAAGTTGGAACACTGTGAAATGAATTCATAGAACACAAAGAAGTTTCTCAGAAAGCTTCTTTCACGTTTCTAATTGATGATATAACCCTTATCAGCGTAGGCCTCAATGCAATCCAAAGTAGCACTTCTCAGGTTCCTCCAAGACATGTTAGTGGACTGCTCCTCGAAATATAAGTGTAACTCTGTGAGGTGAATTTATAGAGCAGCAAGAAGTTTCTAACAAAGCTTCTTTCTAGTTTTCATCTGAGGATATTTCCTTTGTCAACGTAAGCTTCATTGCGCTAAGAAGTATCCCATTGCAGATTTCCAAAAAACTGTGTTAACAAACTGTTGACTGAAGAGAAACGTGTAACTCCGTGAGTTGCATTCACACATTGCAATGCAGTGTCTCAGAAGGCTTCTTTCCTGTTTTCATGTGAGGATATTTCCTTTTTCACCATAGCCCTCAGTGAGGTTCCAAATATCACTTTGCAGAATCCACGACATCAGGTTTAGGAAGCTGTTCGAAGAAGGGAAGGGTGGAACTCGGTGTGATGAAGTCACACATCAGAAAGCAATCTCTCAGAAAGCTTCTCTCTAGTTATTTTCTGGTTATATTCCTTTTATACTACAGTTCCCAGTGGTGTCCCAAATATTAATTTGCAGATTCAACCAAAAGAGAGTTAGCAAACTGCTTCCTGAGCAATCAGTTGGAACACTGTGGAATGAATTCACAGAACACAAAGAAGTTTCTCAGAAAGCTTCTTTCACGTTTCTAACTGATGATATGTCCCTTATCAGCGTTGGCCTCAATGCAATCCAAAGTAGTACTTCTCAGTTTCCTCCAAGACAGTGTTAGTTGACTGCTCCACGAAACATACTTGTAACTCTGTGAGGTGAATTCACACATCACCAAGAAGTTTCTAAGAAAGCTTCTTTCTTGTTTTCATCTGAGAATATTTCCTTTGTCACCGTAAGCTTCAATGCACTAAGAAGTATCCCATTGCAGATTTCCAGAAAACTGTTTTAACAAACTGTTCACTGAAGGGAAAGGTGTAACTCCGTGAGTTGCATTCACACATTGCAAAGCAGTATTTCAGAAGAGTTTTTTCCAGTTTTCATGTGAGGATATTTCCTTTTTCACCATAGCCCTCAGTGAGCTTCCTAATATCACATTGCAGAATCCACGACATCACTGTTAGCAAGCTGTTCCAAGAAGGGAGGGGTGGAATTCTGTGTGATGAAGTCACACATCAGAAAACAATCTCTCAGAAAGCTTATCTCTAGTTATTATCTGAGTGTATTTCCCTTTAAGCTACAGGTACAAATGGTGTCCCAAACATCAATTTGGAGATTCCACCAAAAGAGACTTAGCAAACTGCTTCCTGAGGAATAAGTTGGCACACTGTGGGATGAATGCACAGATCACAACCAGGTTTCTCAGAAAGTTCTTTCACGTTTCTATCTGATGATATCACCCTTATCAGCGTAGGCCTCAGTGCAATCCATAGTAGCACTTCTCAGTCTCCTCCAAGACAGTGTTAGTGGACTGCTCCACGAAACAAAGTGTAACTCTGTGAGGTGAATTCACACATCACCAAGAAGTTTCTAAGAAAGCTTCTTTCTAGTTTTCTTCTGAGTATATTGCCTTTGTCACCGTAAGCTTCATTGCGCTAAGAAGTATCCCATTGCAGATTTCCAGAAAACTGTGTTAACAAACTGATGACTGAAGAGAAACGTGTAACTCCGTAAGTTGCATTCACACATTGCAATGCAGTATCTCAGAATGCTTCTTTCCAGTTTTCATGTGAGGATATTTCCTTTTTCACTATAGCCCTCAGTGAGCTTCCAAATATCACTTTGCAGAATCCACGACATCAGTGTTAGCCAGCTGTTCCAAGAAAGGAAGGTTGGAACTCCGTGTGATGAAGCCACACATCAGAAAACAATCCCTCAGAAAGCTTCTATATAGTTATTATCAGAGTATATTTCCTTTTACACTACAGGTACCAATGGGGTCCCAAATATGAATTTGCAGATTCCTCCGAAAGAGAGTTAGCAAACTGTTTCCTGAGGAATAAGTTGGAACTCTGTTGTTCTGAATTCACAGAACACAAAGAAGTTTCTCAGAAAGCTTCTTTCACGTTTTTATCTGATGGTATCACCTTTATCAGCGTAGGACTCTACGCAATCCAAATTAGCACTTCTCAGGTTCCTGAAAGACAGTGTTAGTGGACTGCTCCACGAAACATAAGTGTAACTATGTGAAGTGAATTCAGAGATCACCAAGAAGTTTCTAAGAAAGCTACTTTCTAGATTTCATTTGAGGATATTTCGTTTGTCAACGTAAGCGTCATAGCGCTAAGAACTATCCCATTGCAGATTTCCAGAAAACTGTGTTAAGAAACTGTTGACCGAAGGGAAACGTGTAACTCCATGAGTTGCACTCACACATTGCACTGCAGTATCTCAGAAGGCTTCTTTCCAGTTTTCATATGAGGATATTTCCTTTTTCACCATAGCCCTCAGTGAGGTTCCAAATATCACTTTGCAGAATCCACGACATCAGTGTTAGCAAGCTGTTCCAAGAAGGGAAGGGTGGAACTCTGTGTGATGAAGTCACACATCAGAAAGCAATCTCTCGGAAAGCTTCTCTCTAGTTATTATCGGAGTATATTTCCCTTTGCACTACAGGTACCAAAGGGGTCCCAAATACCAAATTGTAGATTCCACCAAAGTAGAGTTAGCAAACTGCTTCCTGAGGAATAAGTTGGAACACTGTGGGTTGAATTCACAGAACACAACGACGTTTCTCAGAAAGCTTCTTTCACGTTTCTAACTGATGATATCACCCTGATAAGCGTTGGCCTCAATTTAATCCAAAAAAGCACTTCTCAGTTTCCTCCAAGACAGTGTTAGTGGACTGCTCCACGAAACATAAGTGTAACTCTTTGAGGTGAATTCACACATCACCAAGAAGTTTCTAAGAAAGCTTCTTTCTAGGTTTCATCTGAGGATATTTCCTTTGTGACCGTAAGCTTCACTGCGCTAATAAGTATCCCATTGCAGATTTCCAGAAAACTGTGTTAACAAACTGATGACTGAGGAGAAACTTGTAACTAAGTGAGTGGCATTCACAGATTGCAATGCAGTATCTCAGAAGTCTTCTTTCCAGGTTTCATGTGAGGATATTTCCTTTTTCACCATAGCCCTCAGTGAGCTTCCAAATATCAGTTTGCAGAATGCACGACATCAGTGTTAGAAAGCGGTTCCAGGAAGGGAAGGGTGGAACTCTGTGTGAGAAGTCACACATCAGAAAGCAATCTCTCAGAAAGCTTCTCTCTAGTTATTATCTGAGTATGTTTCCCTTTACACAACAGTTACCAATGGGGTCCCAAATATCAATTTGCAGATTCCACCAAAAGAGAGTTAGCAAACTGCAACCTGAGGAATAAGTTGGAACACTGTGAGATGAATTCACAGAACACAACGACGTTTCTCAGAAAACTTCTTTCACGTTTCTAACTGATGATATTACCCTTTTCAGCGTAGGCCTCAAAGCAATCCAAATTAGCACTTCTCAGGTTCCTCCAAGACAGTGTTAGTGGACTGCTCCACGATACATAAGTGTAACTCTGTGAGGTGTATTCACACATCACCAAGAAGTTTCCAAGAAAGCTTCTTTCTAGTTTTCATCTGAGGATATTTCCTTTGTCACCGTAAGCTTCAATGCACTTAGAGGTATCTATTGCAGATTTCCAGAAAACTGTGTTAACAAACTCTTTACTGAAGAGGAACGTGTAACTCCGTGAGTTGCACTCACACATTGCAATGCAGTGTCTCAGAAGGCTTCTTTCCAGTTTTCATGTGAGAATATTTCCTTTTTCACCATATCCCTCAGTGAGCTTAAAAATATCACTTTGCAGAATCCACGACATCAGTGTTAGCAAGCTGTTCCACGAAGGGAAGGGTGGAACTCTGTGTGATGAAGTCACACGTCAGATAGTAATCTCTCGGAAAGCTTCTTTCTAGTTATTATCTGAGTGTATTTCCCTTTAAACTACAGGTACCAACGGGGTCCGAAATATCAATTTGCAGATTCCACCAAAAGAGAGTTAGCAAACTGCTACCTGAGGAGTAAGTTGGAACACTGTGGGATGAATGCACAGAACAGAACGACGTTTCTCAGAAAGCTTCATTCACGTTTCTAACTGATGATATCACCCTGATCAGTGGAGGCCTGCATGCAATCCAAAGTAGCACTTCTCAGTTTCCTCCAAGACAGTGTTAGTGGACTGCTCCACGAAACATGAGTGTAACACAGTGAGGTGAATTCACACATCACCAAGTAGTTTCTAAGAAAGCTTCTTTCTAGTTTTCATCTGAGGATATTTCCTTTGTCACCGTAAGGTTCATTGGGCTAAGAAGTATCTATTGCAGATTTCCAGAAAACTGTGATAACAAAATCTTGACTGAAGAGAAACGTGTAACTCCGTGAGTTGCACTCACACATTGCAATGCAGTATCTCAGAAGGCTTCTTTCCAGTTTTCATGTGATGGTATTTCCTTTTTCACCATAGCCCTCAGTGAGCTTCCAAATATCACTTTGCAGAATGCACGACTTCAGTGTTAGCAAGCTGTTCCAAAAAGGGAAGGGTGGAACTCTGTGTGATGAAGTCACACATCAGAAAGCCATCTCTCAGAAAGCTTCTCTCTAGGTATTATCTGAGTATATTTCCCTTTACACTACAGGTCCCAATGGAGTCCCAAATATCACTTTGCAGTTTCCACCATAAGAGAGTTAGCAAACTGTTTCCTTGAGGAATAAGGTGGAATTCGGTGGGATGAGTTCACAGAACACAAAGAAGTTTCTCAGAAAGCTTCTTTCACGTTTCTACCTGATGATATCACCTTTATCTGCGTAGGCCTCAATGCAATCCAAAGTAGCACTTCTCAGGTTCCTCCAAGACAGTGTTAGTGGACTGCTCCACGAAACATAAGTGTAACTCTGTTAGGTGCATTCACACATCACCAAGAAGTTTCTAAGAAAGCTTCTTTCTAGTTTTCATCTGAGGATATTTCCTTTGTCACCGTAAGCTTCATTGCGCTAAGAAGTATCCCTTTGCAGATTTCCAGAAAACTGTGTTAACAAACTGATGACTGAAGAGAAACGTGTAACTAAGTGAGTTGCATTGACACATTGCAATGCAGTATCTCAGAAGGCTTTTTTCCAGTTTTCATGTGAGGATATTTCCTTTTTCACCATAGCCCTTAATGAGATTCCAAATATCACTTTGCAGAATCCACGACATCAGTTTTAGCAAGCTGTTCCAAGAAGGGAGTGGTGCAACTCTGTGTGATGAAGTAACACATCAGAAAACAATCTCTCAGAAAGCTTCTCTCTAGTTATTATCTGAGTATATTTCCTTTTACACTACAGGTCCCAGTGGGATCCAAAACATCAATTTGCAGATTCCACCAAAAGAGAGTTAGCAAACTGCTTCCTGAGGAATAAGTTGGAACACTGTGAAATGAATTCATAGAACACAAAGAAGTTTCTCAGAAAGCTTCTTTCACGTTTCTAATTGATGATATAACCCTTATCAGCGTAGGCCTCAATGCAATCCAAAGTAGCACTTCTCAGGTTCCTCCAAGACATGTTAGTGGACTGCTCCTCGAAATATAAGTGTAACTCTGTGAGGTGAATTTATAGAGCAGCAAGAAGTTTCTAACAAAGCTTCTTTCTAGTTTTCATCTGAGGATATTTCCTTTGTCAACATAAGCTTCATTGCGCTAAGAAGTATCCCATTGCAGATTTCCAAAAAACTGTGTTAACAAACTGTTGACTGAAGAGAAACGTGTAACTCCGTGAGTTGCATTCACACATTGCAATGCAGTGTCTCAGAAGGCTTCTTTCCTGTTTTCATGTGAGGATATTTCCTTTTTCACCATAGCCCTCAGTGAGGTTCCAAATATCACTTTGCAGAATCCACGACATCAGGGTTAGGAAGCTGTTCCAAGAAGGGAAGGGTGGAACTCGGTGTGATGAAGTCACACATCAGAAAGCAATCTCTCAGAAAGCTTCTCTCTAGTTATTTTCTGGTTATATTCCTTTTATACTACAGTTCCCAGTGGTGTCCCAAATATTAATTTGCAGATTCAACCAAAAGAGAGTTAGCAAACTGCTTCCTGAGCAATCAGTTGGAACACTGTGGAATGAATTCACAGAACACAAAGAAGTTTCTCAGAAAGCTTCTTTCACGTTTCTAACTGATGATATGTCCCTTATCAGCGTTGGCCTCAATGCAATCCAAAGTAGTACTTCTCAGTTTCCTCCAAGACAGTGTTAGTTGACTGCTCCACGAAACATACTTGTAACTCTGTGAGGTGAATTCACACATCACCAAGAAGTTTCTAAGAAAGCTTCTTTCTTGTTTTCATCTGAGAATATTTCCTTTGTCACCGTAAGCTTCAATGCACTAAGAAGTATCCCATTGCAGATTTCCAGAAAACTGTTTTAACAAACTGTTCACTGAAGGGAAAGGTGTAACTCCGTGAGTTGCATTCACACATTGCAAAGCAGTATTTCAGAAGAGTTTTTTCCAGTTTTCATGTGAGGATATTTCCTTTTTCACCATAGCCCTCAGTGAGCTTCCTAATATCACATTGCAGAATCCACGACATCACTGTTAGCAAGCTGTTCCAAGAAGGGAGGGGTGGAATTCTGTGTGATGAAGTCACACATCAGAAAACAATCTCTCAGAAAGCTTATCTCTAGTTATTATCTGAGTGTATTTCCCTTTAAGCTACAGGTACAAATGGTGTCCCAAACATCAATTTGGAGATTCCACCAAAAGAGACTTAGCAAACTGCTTCCTGAGGAATAAGTTGGCACACTGTGGGATGAATGCACAGATCACAACCAGGTTTCTCAGAAAGTTCTTTCACGTTTCTATCTGATGATATCACCCTTATCAGCGTAGGCCTCAGTGCAATCCATAGTAGCACTTCTCAGTCTCCTCCAAGACAGTGTTAGTGGACTGCTCCACGAAACAAAGTGTAACTCTGTGAGGTGAATTCACACATCACCAAGAAGTTTCTAAGAAAGCTTCTTTCTAGTTTTCTTCTGAGTATATTGCCTTTGTCACCGTAAGCTTCATTGCGCTAAGAAGTATCCCATTGCAGATTTCCAGAAAACTGTGTTAACAAACTGATGACTGAAGAGAAACGTGTAACTCCGTAAGTTGCATTCACACATTGCAATGCAGTATCTCAGAATGCTTCTTTCCAGTTTTCATGTGAGGATATTTCCTTTTTCACTATAGCCCTCAGTGAGCTTCCAAATATCACTTTGCAGAATCCACGACATCAGTGTTAGCCAGCTGTTCCAAGAAAGGAAGGTTGGAACTCCGTGTGATGAAGCCACACATCAGAAAACAATCCCTCAGAAAGCTTCTATATAGTTATTATCAGAGTATATTTCCTTTTACACTACAGGTACCAATGGGGTCCCAAATATGAATTTGCAGATTCCTCCGAAAGAGAGTTAGCAAACTGTTTCCTGAGGAATAAGTTGGAACTCTGTTGTTCTGAATTCACAGAACACAAAGAAGTTTCTCAGAAAGCTTCTTTCACGTTTTTATCTGATGGTATCACCTTTATCAGCGTAGGACTCTACGCAATCCAAATTAGCACTTCTCAGGTTCCTGAAAGACAGTGTTAGTGGACTGCTCCACGAAACATAAGTGTAACTATGTGAAGTGAATTCAGAGATCACCAAGAAGTTTCTAAGAAAGCTACTTTCTAGATTTCATTTGAGGATATTTCGTTTGTCAACGTAAGCGTCATAGCGCTAAGAACTATCCCATTGCAGATTTCCAGAAAACTGTGTTAAGAAACTGTTGACCGAAGGGAAACGTGTAACTCCATGAGTTGCACTCACACATTGCACTGCAGTATCTCAGAAGGCTTCTTTCCAGTTTTCATATGAGGATATTTCCTTTTTCACCATAGCCCTCAGTGAGGTTCCAAATATCACTTTGCAGAATCCACGACATCAGTGTTAGCAAGCTGTTCCAAGAAGGGAAGGGTGGAACTCTGTGTGATGAAGTCACACATCAGAAAGCAATCTCTCGGAAAGCTTCTCTCTAGTTATTATCGGAGTATATTTCCCTTTGCACTACAGGTACCAAAGGGGTCCCAAATACCAAATTGTAGATTCCACCAAAGTAGAGTTAGCAAACTGCTTCCTGAGGAATAAGTTGGAACACTGTGGGTTGAATTCACAGAACACAACGACGTTTCTCAGAAAGCTTCTTTCACGTTTCTAACTGATGATATCACCCTGATAAGCGTTGGCCTCAATTTAATCCAAAAAAGCACTTCTCAGTTTCCTCCAAGACAGTGTTAGTGGACTGCTCCACGAAACATAAGTGTAACTCTTTGAGGTGAATTCACACATCACCAAGAAGTTTCTAAGAAAGCTTCTTTCTAGGTTTCATCTGAGGATATTTCCTTTGTGACCGTAAGCTTCACTGCGCTAATAAGTATCCCATTGCAGATTTCCAGAAAACTGTGTTAACAAACTGATGACTGAGGAGAAACTTGTAACTAAGTGAGTGGCATTCACAGATTGCAATGCAGTATCTCAGAAGTCTTCTTTCCAGGTTTCATGTGAGGATATTTCCTTTTTCACCATAGCCCTCAGTGAGCTTCCAAATATCAGTTTGCAGAATGCACGACATCAGTGTTAGAAAGCGGTTCCAGGAAGGGAAGGGTGGAACTCTGTGTGAGAAGTCACACATCAGAAAGCAATCTCTCAGAAAGCTTCTCTCTAGTTATTATCTGAGTATGTTTCCCTTTACACAACAGTTACCAATGGGGTCCCAAATATCAATTTGCAGATTCCACCAAAAGAGAGTTAGCAAACTGCAACCTGAGGAATAAGTTGGAACACTGTGAGATGAATTCACAGAACACAACGACGTTTCTCAGAAAACTTCTTTCACGTTTCTAACTGATGATATTACCCTTTTCAGCGTAGGCCTCAAAGCAATCCAAATTAGCACTTCTCAGGTTCCTCCAAGACAGTGTTAGTGGACTGCTCCACGATACATAAGTGTAACTCTGTGAGGTGTATTCACACATCACCAAGAAGTTTCCAAGAAAGCTTCTTTCTAGTTTTCATCTGAGGATATTTCCTTTGTCACCGTAAGCTTCAATGCACTTAGAGGTATCTATTGCAGATTTCCAGAAAACTGTGTTAACAAACTCTTTACTGAAGAGGAACGTGTAACTCCGTGAGTTGCACTCACACATTGCAATGCAGTGTCTCAGAAGGCTTCTTTCCAGTTTTCATGTGAGAATATTTCCTTTTTCACCATATCCCTCAGTGAGCTTAAAAATATCACTTTGCAGAATCCACGACATCAGTGTTAGCAAGCTGTTCCACGAAGGGAAGGGTGGAACTCTGTGTGATGAAGTCACACGTCAGATAGTAATCTCTCGGAAAGCTTCTTTCTAGTTATTATCTGAGTGTATTTCCCTTTAAACTACAGGTACCAACGGGGTCCGAAATATCAATTTGCAGATTCCACCAAAAGAGAGTTAGCAAACTGCTACCTGAGGAGTAAGTTGGAACACTGTGGGATGAATGCACAGAACAGAACGACGTTTCTCAGAAAGCTTCATTCACGTTTCTAACTGATGATATCACCCTGATCAGTGGAGGCCTGCATGCAATCCAAAGTAGCACTTCTCAGTTTCCTCCAAGACAGTGTTAGTGGACTGCTCCACGAAACATGAGTGTAACACAGTGAGGTGAATTCACACATCACCAAGTAGTTTCTAAGAAAGCTTCTTTCTAGTTTTCATCTGAGGATATTTCCTTTGTCACCGTAAGGTTCATTGGGCTAAGAAGTATCTATTGCAGATTTCCAGAAAACTGTGATAACAAAATCTTGACTGAAGAGAAACGTGTAACTCCGTGAGTTGCACTCACACATTGCAATGCAGTATCTCAGAAGGCTTCTTTCCAGTTTTCATGTGATGGTATTTCCTTTTTCACCATAGCCCTCAGTGAGCTTCCAAATATCACTTTGCAGAATGCACGACTTCAGTGTTAGCAAGCTGTTCCAAAAAGGGAAGGGTGGAACTCTGTGTGATGAAGTCACACATCAGAAAGCCATCTCTCAGAAAGCTTCTCTCTAGGTATTATCTGAGTATATTTCCCTTTACACTACAGGTCCCAATGGAGTCCCAAATATCACTTTGCAGTTTCCACCATAAGAGAGTTAGCAAACTGTTTCCTTGAGGAATAAGGTGGAATTCGGTGGGATGAGTTCACAGAACACAAAGAAGTTTCTCAGAAAGCTTCTTTCACGTTTCTACCTGATGATATCACCTTTATCTGCGTAGGCCTCAATGCAATCCAAAGTAGCACTTCTCAGGTTCCTCCAAGACAGTGTTAGTGGACTGCTCCACGAAACATAAGTGTAACTCTGTTAGGTGCATTCACACATCACCAAGAAGTTTCTAAGAAAGCTTCTTTCTAGTTTTCATCTGAGGATATTTCCTTTGTCACCGTAAGCTTCATTGCGCTAAGAAGTATCCCTTTGCAGATTTCCAGAAAACTGTGTTAACAAACTGATGACTGAAGAGAAACGTGTAACTAAGTGAGTTGCATTGACACATTGCAATGCAGTATCTCAGAAGGCTTTTTTCCAGTTTTCATGTGAGGATATTTCCTTTTTCACCATAGCCCTTAATGAGATTCCAAATATCACTTTGCAGAATCCACGACATCAGTTTTAGCAAGCTGTTCCAAGAAGGGAGTGGTGCAACTCTGTGTGATGAAGTAACACATCAGAAAACAATCTCTCAGAAAGCTTCTCTCTAGTTATTATCTGAGTATATTTCCTTTTACACTACAGGTCCCAGTGGGATCCAAAACATCAATTTGCAGATTCCACCAAAAGAGAGTTAGCAAACTGCTTCCTGAGGAATAAGTTGGAACACTGTGAAATGAATTCATAGAACACAAAGAAGTTTCTCAGAAAGCTTCTTTCACGTTTCTAATTGATGATATAACCCTTATCAGCGTAGGCCTCAATGCAATCCAAAGTAGCACTTCTCAGGTTCCTCCAAGACATGTTAGTGGACTGCTCCTCGAAATATAAGTGTAACTCTGTGAGGTGAATTTATAGAGCAGCAAGAAGTTTCTAACAAAGCTTCTTTCTAGTTTTCATCTGAGGATATTTCCTTTGTCAACATAAGCTTCATTGCGCTAAGAAGTATCCCATTGCAGATTTCCAAAAAACTGTGTTAACAAACTGTTGACTGAAGAGAAACGTGTAACTCCGTGAGTTGCATTCACACATTGCAATGCAGTGTCTCAGAAGGCTTCTTTCCTGTTTTCATGTGAGGATATTTCCTTTTTCACCATAGCCCTCAGTGAGGTTCCAAATATCACTTTGCAGAATCCACGACATCAGGGTTAGGAAGCTGTTCCAAGAAGGGAAGGGTGGAACTCGGTGTGATGAAGTCACACATCAGAAAGCAATCTCTCAGAAAGCTTCTCTCTAGTTATTTTCTGGTTATATTCCTTTTATACTACAGTTCCCAGTGGTGTCCCAAATATTAATTTGCAGATTCAACCAAAAGAGAGTTAGCAAACTGCTTCCTGAGCAATCAGTTGGAACACTGTGGAATGAATTCACAGAACACAAAGAAGTTTCTCAGAAAGCTTCTTTCACGTTTCTAACTGATGATATGTCCCTTATCAGCGTTGGCCTCAATGCAATCCAAAGTAGTACTTCTCAGTTTCCTCCAAGACAGTGTTAGTTGACTGCTCCACGAAACATACTTGTAACTCTGTGAGGTGAATTCACACATCACCAAGAAGTTTCTAAGAAAGCTTCTTTCTTGTTTTCATCTGAGAATATTTCCTTTGTCACCGTAAGCTTCAATGCACTAAGAAGTATCCCATTGCAGATTTCCAGAAAACTGTTTTAACAAACTGTTCACTGAAGGGAAAGGTGTAACTCCGTGAGTTGCATTCACACATTGCAAAGCAGTATTTCAGAAGAGTTTTTTCCAGTTTTCATGTGAGGATATTTCCTTTTTCACCATAGCCCTCAGTGAGCTTCCTAATATCACATTGCAGAATCCACGACATCACTGTTAGCAAGCTGTTCCAAGAAGGGAGGGGTGGAATTCTGTGTGATGAAGTCACACATCAGAAAACAATCTCTCAGAAAGCTTATCTCTAGTTATTATCTGAGTGTATTTCCCTTTAAGCTACAGGTACAAATGGTGTCCCAAACATCAATTTGGAGATTCCACCAAAAGAGACTTAGCAAACTGCTTCCTGAGGAATAAGTTGGCACACTGTGGGATGAATGCACAGATCACAACCAGGTTTCTCAGAAAGTTCTTTCACGTTTCTATCTGATGATATCACCCTTATCAGCGTAGGCCTCAGTGCAATCCATAGTAGCACTTCTCAGTCTCCTCCAAGACAGTGTTAGTGGACTGCTCCACGAAACAAAGTGTAACTCTGTGAGGTGAATTCACACATCACCAAGAAGTTTCTAAGAAAGCTTCTTTCTAGTTTTCTTCTGAGTATACTGCCTTTGTCACCATAAGCTTCATTGCGCTAAGAAGTATCCCATTCATTGCAGATTTCCAGAAAACTGTGTTAACAAACTGATGACTGAAGAGAAACGTGTAACTCCGTAAGTTGCATTCACACATTGCAATGCAGTATCTCAGAATGCTTCTTTCCAGTTTTCATGTGAGGATATTTCCTTTTTCACTATAGCCCTCAGTGAGCTTCCAAATATCACTTTGCAGAATCCACGACATCAGTGTTAGCCAGCTGTTCCAAGAAAGGAAGGTTGGAACTCCGTGTGATGAAGCCACACATCAGAAAACAATCCCTCAGAAAGCTTCTATATAGTTATTATCAGAGTATATTTCCTTTTACACTACAGGTACCAATGGGGTCCCAAATATGAATTTGCAGATTCCTCCGAAAGAGAGTTAGCAAACTGTTTCCTGAGGAATAAGTTGGAACTCTGTTGTTCTGAATTCACAGAACACAAAGAAGTTTCTCAGAAAGCTTCTTTCACGTTTTTATCTGATGGTATCATCTTTATCAGCGTAGGACTCTAGACAATCCAAATTAGCACTTCTCAGGTTCCTGAAAGACAGTGTTAGTGGACTGCTCCACGAAACATTAGTGTAACTATGTGAAGTGAATTCACAGATCACCAAGAAGTTTCTAAGAAAGCTACTTTCTAGATTTCATTTGAGGATATTTCGTTTGTCAACGTAAGCATCATAGCGCTAAGAACTATCCCATTGCAGATTTCCAGAAAACTGTGTTAACAAACTGTTGACTGAAGGGAAACGTGTAACTCCGTGAGTTGCACTCACACATTGCACTGCAGTATCTCAGAAGGCTTCTTTCCAGTTTTCATATGAGGATATTTCCTTTTTCACCATAGCCCTCAGTGAGGTTCCAAATATCACTTTGCAGAATCCACGACATCAGTGTTAGCAAGCTGTTCCAAGAAGGGAAGGGTGGAACTCTGTGTGATGAAGTCACACATCAGAAAGCAATCTCTCGGAAAGCTTCTCTCTAGTTATTATCGGAGTATATTTCCCTTTGCACTACAGGTACCAAAGGGGTCCCAAATACCAAATTGTAGATTCCACCAAAGTAGAGTTAGCAAACTGCTTCCTGAGGAATAAGTTGGAACACTGTGGGTTGAATTCACAGAACACAACGACGTTTCTCAGAAAGCTTCTTTCACGTTTCTAACTGATGATATCACCCTGATAAGCGTTGGCCTCAATTTAATCCAAAAAAGCACTTCTCAGTTTCCTCCAAGACAGTGTTAGTGGACTGCTCCACGAAACATAAGTGTAACTCTTTGAGGTGAATTCACACATCACCAAGAAGTTTCTAAGAAAGATTCTTTCTAGTTTTCATCTGAGGATATTTCCTTTGTCACCGTAAGCTTCAATGCACTTAGAGGTATCTATTGCAGATTTCCAGAAAACTGTGTTAACAAACTCTTTACTGAAGAGGAACGTGTAACTCCGTGAGTTGCACTCACACATTGCAATGCAGTGTCTCAGAAGGCTTCTTTCCAGTTTTCATGTGAGAATATTTCCTTTTTCACCATATCCCTCAGTGAGCTTAAAAATATCACTTTGCAGAATCCACGACATCAGTGTTAGCAAGCTGTTCCACGAAGGGAAGGGTGGAACTCTGTGTGATGAAGTCACACGTCAGATAGTAATCTCTCGGAAAGCTTCTTTCTAGTTATTATCTGAGTGTATTTCCCTTTAAACTACAGGTACCAACGGGGTCCGAAATATCAATTTGCAGATTCCACCAAAAGAGAGTTAGCAAACTGCTACCTGAGGAGTAAGTTGGAACACTGTGGGATGAATACACAGAACAGAACGACGTTTCTCAGAAAGCTTCATTCACGTTTCTAACTGATGATATCACCCTGATCAGTGGAGGCCTCCATGCAATCCAAAGTAGCACTTCTCAGTTTCCTCCAAGACAGTGTTAGTGGACTGCTCCACGAAACATGAGTGTAACACAGTGAGGTGAATTCACACATCACCAAGTAGTTTCTAAGAAAGCTTCTTTCTAGTTTTCATCTGAGGATATTTCCTTTGTCACCGTAAGGTTCATTGGGCTAAGAAGTATCTATTGCAGATTTCCAGAAAACTGTGATAACAAAATCTTGACTGAAGAGAAACGTGTAACTCCGTGAGTTGCACTCACACATTGCAATGCAGTATCTCAGAAGGCTTCTTTCCAGTTTTCATGTGATGGTATTTCCTTTTTCACCATAGCCCTCAGTGAGCTTCCAAATATCACTTTGCAGAATGCACGACTTCAGTGTTAGCAAGCTGTTCCAAAAAGGGAAGGGTGGAACTCTGTGTGATGAAGTCACACATCAGAAAGCCATCTCTCAGAAAGCTTCTCTCTAGGTATTATCTGAGTATATTTCCCTTTACACTACAGGTCCCAATGGAGTCCCAAATATCACTTTGCAGTTTCCACCATAAGAGAGTTAGCAAACTGTTTCCTTGAGGAATAAGGTGGAATTCGGTGGGATGAGTTCACAGAACACAAAGAAGTTTCTCAGAAAGCTTCTTTCACGTTTCTACCTGATGATATCACCTTTATCTGCGTAGGCCTCAATGCAATCCAAAGTAGCACTTCTCAGGTTCCTCCAAGACAGTGTTAGTGGACTGCTCCACGAAACATAAGTGTAACTCTGTTAGGTGCATTCACACATCACCAAGAAGTTTCTAAGAAAGCTTCTTTCTAGTTTTCATCTGAGGATATTTCCTTTGTCACCGTAAGCTTCATTGCACTAAGAAGTATCCCTTTGCAGATTTCCAGAAAACTGTGTTAACAAACTGATGACTGAAGAGAAACGTGTAACTAAGTGAGTTGCATTGACACATTGCAATGCAGTATCTCAGAAGGCTTTTTTCCAGTTTTCATGTGAGGATATTTCCTTTTTCACCATAGCCCTTAGTGAGATTCCAAATATCACTTTGCAGAATCCACGACATCAGTTTTAGCAAGCTGTTCCAAGAAGGGAGTGGTGCAACTCTGTGTGATGAAGTAACACATCAGAAAACAATCTCTCAGAAAGCTTCTCTCTAGTTATTATCTGAGTATATTTCCTTTTACACTACAGGTCCCAGTGGGATCCAAAACATCAATTTGCAGATTCCACCAAAAGAGAGTTAGCAAACTGCTTCCGGAGGAATAAGTTGGAACACTGTGAAGTGAATTCATAGAACACAAAGAAGTTTCTCAGAAAGCTTCTTTCACGTTTCTAATTGATGATATAACCCTTATCAGCGTAGGCCTCAATGCAATCCAAAGTAGCACTTCTAAGGTTCCTCCAAGACATGTTAGTGGATTGCTCCTCGAAATATAAGTGTAACTCTGTGAGGTGAATTTATAGAGCAGCAAGAAGTTTCTAACAAAGCTTCTTTCTAGTTTTCATCTGAGGATATTTCCTTTGTCAACGTAAGCTTCATTGTGCTAAGAAGTATCCCATTGCAGATTTCCAAAAAACTGTGTTAACAAACTGTTGACTGAAGAGAAACGTGTAACTCCGTGAGTTGCATTCACACATTGCAATGCAGTGTCTCAGAAGGCTTCTTTCCCGTTTTCATGTGAGGATATTTCCTTTTTCACCATAGCCCTCAGTGAGGTTCCAAATATCACTTTGCAGAATCCACGACATCAGGGTTAGGAAGCTGTTCCAAGAAGGGAAGGGTGGAACTCGGTGTGATGAAGTCACACATCAGAAAGCAATCTCTCAGAAAGCTTCTCTCTAGTTATTTTCTGGTTATATTCCTTTTATACTACAGTTCCCAGTGGTGTCCCAAATATTAATTTGCAGATTCAACCAAAAGAGAGTTAGCAAACTGCTTCCTGAGCAATCAGTTGGAACACTGTGGAATGAATTCACAGAACACAAAGAAGTTTCTCAGAAAGCTTCTTTCACGTTTCTAACTGATGATATGTCCCTTATCAGCGTTGGCCTCAATGCAATCCAAAGTAGTACTTCTCAGTTTCCTCCAAGACAGTGTTAGTTGACTGCTCCACGAAACATACTTGTAACTCTGTGAGGTGAATTCACACATCACCAAGAAGTTTCTAAGAAAGCTTCTTTCTTGTTTTCATCTGAGAATATTTCCTTTGTCACCGTAAGCTTCATTGCACTAAGAAGTATCCCAATGCAGATTTCCAGAAAAATGTTTTAACAAACTGTTCACTGAAGGGAAAGGTGTAACTCCGTGAGTTGCATTCACACATTGCAAAGCAGTATTTCAGAAGAGTTTTTTCCAGTTTTCATGTGAGGATATTTCCTTTTTCACCATAGCCCTCAGTGAGCTTCCTAATATCACATTGCAGAATCCACGACATCACTGTTAGCAAGCTGTTCCAAGAAGGGAGGGGTGGAATTCTGTGTGATTAAGTCACACATCAGAAAACAATCTCTCAGAAAGCTTATCTCTAGTTATTATCTGAGTGTATTTCCCTTTAAGCTACAGGTACAAATGGTGTCCCAAACATCAATTTGGAGATTCCACCAAAAGAGACTTAGCAAACTGCTTCCTGAGGAATAAGTTGGCACACTGTGGGATGAATGCACAGATCACAACCAGGTTTCACAGAAAGTTCTTTCACGTTTCTATCTGATGATATCACCCTTATCAGCGTAGGCCTCAGTGCAATCCATAGTAGCACTTCTCAGTCTCCTCCAAGACAGTGTTAGTGGACTGCTCCACGAAACAAAGTGTAACTCTGTGAGGTGAATTCACACATCACCAAGAAGTTTCTAAGAAAGCTTCTTTCTAGTTTTCTTCTGAGTATATTGCCTTTGTCACCGTAAGCTTCATTGCGCTAAGAAGTATCCCATTGCAGATTTCCAGAAAACTGTGTTAACAAACTGATGACTGAAGAGAAACGTGTAACTCCGTAAGTTGCATTCACACATTGCAATGCAGTATCTCGGAATGCTTCTTTCCAGTTTTCATGTGAGGATATTTCCTTTTTCACTATAGCCCTCAGTGAGCTTCCAAATATCACTTTGCAGAATCCACGACATCAGTGTTAGCCAGCTGTTCCAAGAAAGGAAGGTTGGAACTCCGTGTGATGAAGCCACACATCAGAAAACAATCTCTCAGAAAGCTTCTCTATAGTTATTATCAGAGTATATTTCCTTTTACACTACAGGTACCAATGGGGTCCCAAATATGAATTTGCAGATTCCTCCGAAAGAGAGTTAGCAAACTGCTTACTGAGGAATAAGTTGGAACTCTGTTGTTATGAATTCACAGAACACAAAGAAGTTTCTCAGAAAGTTTCTTTCACGTTTCTAACTGATGGTATCACCTTCATCAGCGTAGGACTCTACGCAATCCAAATTAGCCCTTCTCAGGTTCATCCAAGACAGTGTTAGTGGACTGCTCCACGAAACATAAGTGTAACTATGTGAAGTGAATTCACAGATCACCAAGAAGTTTCTAAGAAAGCTACTTTCTAGATTTCATTTGAGGATATTTCGTTTGTCAACGTAAGCGTCATAGCGCTAAGAACTATCCCATTGCAGATTTCCAGAAAACTGTGTTAACAAACTGTTGACTGAAGGGAAACGTGTAACTCCGTGAGTTGCACTCACACATTGCAATGCAGTATCTCAGAAGGCTTCTTTCCAGTTTTCATATGAGGATATTTCCTTTTTCACCATAGCCCTCAGTGAGGTTCCAAATATCACTTTGCAGAATCCACGACATCAGTGTTAGCAAGCTGTTCCAAGAAGGGAAGGGTGGAACTCTGTGTGATGAAGTCACACATCAGAAAGCAATCTCTCGGAAAGCTTCTCTCTAGTTATTATCTGAGTATATTTCCCGTTCCACTACAGGTACCAAAGGGGTCCCAAATACCAAATTGTAGATTCCACCAAAGTAAAGTTAGCAAACTGCTTCCTGAGGAATTAGTTGGAACACTTTGGGTTGAATTCACAGAACACAGAGAAGTTTCTCAGAAAGCTTCTTTCACGTTTCTAACTGATGATATCACCCTCATAAGCGTTGGCCTCAATTTAATCCAAAAAAGTACTTCTCAGTTTCCTCCAAGACAGTGTTAGTGGACTGCTCCACGAAACATAAGTGTAACTCTTTGAGGTGAATTCACACATCACCAAGAAGTTTCTAAGAAAGCTTCTTTCTAGTTTTCATCTGAGGATATTTCCTTTGTGACCGTAAGCTTCATTGCGCTAATAAGTATCCCATTGCAGATTTCCATAAAACTGTGTTAACAGACTGATGACTGAAGGGAAACTTGTAACTAAGTGAGTGGCATTCACAGATTGCAATGCAGTATCTCAGAAGTCTTCTTTCCAGTTTTCATGTGAGAATATTTCCTTTTTCACCATAGCCCTCAGTGAGCTTAAAAATATCACTTTGCAGAATCCACGACATCAGGGTTAGCAAGCTGTTCCACGAAGGGAAGGGTAGAACTCTGTGTGATGAAGTCACACGTCAGATAGTAATCTCTCGGAAAGCTTCTTTCTAGTTATTATCTGAGTGTATTTCCCTTTAAACTACAGGTACCAACGGGGTCCGAAATATCAATTTGCAGATTCCACCAAAAGAGAGTTAGCAAACTGCTACCTGAGGAGTAAGTTGGAACACTGTGGGATGAATGCACAGAACAGAACGACGTTTCTCAGAAAGCTTCATTCACGTTTCTAACTGATGATATCACCCTGATCAGTGGAGGCCTCCATGCAATCAAAAGTAGCACTTCTCAGTTTCCTCCAAGACAGTGTTAGTGGACTGCTCCACGAAACATAAGTGTAACACCGTGAGGTGAATTCACACATCACCAAGTAGTTTCTAAGAAAGCTTCTTTCTAGTTTTCATCTGAGGATATTTCCTTTGTCACCGTAAGGTTCATTGGGCTAAGAAGTATCTATTGCAGATTTCCAGAAAACTGTGATAACAAAATCTTAACTGAAGAGAAACGTGTAACTCCGTGAGTTGCACTCACACATTGCAATGCAGTATCTCAGAAGGCTTCTTTCCAGTTTTCATGTGATGGTAATTCCTTTTTCACCATAGCCCTCAGTGAGGTTCCAAATATCACTTTGCAGAATGCACGACTTCAGTGTTAGCAAGCTGTTCCAAAAAGGGAAGGGTGGAATTCTGTGTGATGAAGTCACACATCAGAAAGCCATCTCTCAGAAAGCTTCTCTCTAGGTATTATCTGAGTATATTTCCCTTTACACTACAGGTCCCAATGGAGTCCCAAATATCACTTTGCAGTTTCCACCATAAGAGAGTTAGCAAACTGTTTCCTTGAGGAAAAAGGTGGAATTCGGTGGGATGAGTTCACAGAACACAAAGAAGTTTCTCAGAAATCTTCTTTCACGTTTCTACCTGATGATATCACCTTTATCTGCGTAGGCCTCAATGCAATCCAAAGTAGCACTTCTCAGGTTCCTCCAAGACAGTGTTAGTGGACTGCTCCACGAAGCATAAGTGTAACTCTGTGAGGTGAATTCACACATCACCAAGAAGTTTCTAAGAAAGCTTCTTTCTAGTTTTCATCTGAGGATATTTCCTTTGTCACCGTAAGCTTCATTGCGCTAAGTAGTATCCCATTGTAGATTACCAGAAAACGGTGTTACCAAACTGTTGACTGAAGAGAAACGTGTAATTCCGTGAGTTGCATTCACATATTGCAGTGCAGTATCTCAGAAGGCTTCTTTCCAGTTTTCATATGAGGATATCTCCTTTTTCACCACAGCCCTCAGTTAGGTTCCAAATATCACCTTGCAGAATCCACGATATCAGGGTTAGCAAGCTGTTCCAAGAAGGGAAGGGTGGAACTCTGTGTGATGAAGTCACACATCAGAAAGCAATCTCTCAGAAAGCTTCCCTCTAGTTATTATCTGAGTATATTTCCTTTTACACTACAGATCCCAAAGGGGTCCCAAATAACAATTTGCAGATTCCACGAAAAGAGAGTTATCAAACTGCTTCCTGAAGAATAAGTTGGAACACTGTGGGATGAATTCACAGAACACAACGAAGTTTCTTAGAAAGCTTCTTTCACGTTTATAACCGATGATATCATCCTTATCTGCGTCGGCCTCAATTCAATCCAAAGAAGCACTTCTCAGGTTCCTCCAAGACAGTGTTAGTGGACTGCCAATGGAAACATAAGTGTAACTCTGTGAGGTGAATTCACACATCACCAAGAAGTTTCTACGAAAGCTTTTTTCTAGTTTTCATCTGAGGATATTTCCCTTCTCACCGTAAGCTTCATTGTGCTAAGAAGTATCCCATTGCAGACTTCCAGAAAACTGTGTTAACAAACTGATGACTGAAGAGAAACGTGTAACTCCGTGAGTTGCATTCACACATTGCAATGCAGTATCTCAGAAGGCTTCCTTCCAGTTTTCATGTGAGGATATTTCCTTTTTCACCATAGCCCTCAGTGAGCTTCCAAATAACACTTTGCAGAATCCACGACATCAGTGTTAGCAAGCTGTACCAAGAAGGGAACATTGGATTTCTGTGTGATGAAGTCACACATCAGAAAGCAATCTCTCGGAAAGCTTCTCTCTATTTATTATCTGAGTATATTTCCTTCTACACTACACGTACCAATGGGGTGACAAATATCACTTTGCATATTCCACCAAAAGCGAGTTAGCAAACTGCTTCCTGAGGAATAAGTAGGAACACTGTGGGATGAATGCACAGAACACAACGAAGTTTCTCAGAAACATTCATTCACGTTTCTACCTGATGATATTACCCTTATCTGCGTAGGCCTCAATGAAATCCAAAGTAGCACTTCTCAGTTTCCTCCAATACAGTGTTAGTGGACTGCTCCACGAAACACAAGTGTAACTCTGTGAGGTGAATTCACACGTCACCAAGAAGGTTGTAAGAAAGCTTCGTTCTAGTTTTCATCTAAGGATATTTCCTTTGTCACTGTAAGCTTCATTGCGCTAAGAAGTATCCCACTGCAGATTTCCAGAAAACTGTGTTAACAATCTGTTGACTGAAGAGAAACGTGTAACTCCGCGAGTTGCATTCACACATTGCAATGCAGTATCTCAGAAGGCTTCTTTCCAGTTTTCATGTGAGGATATTTCCTTTTTCACCATAGCCCTCAGTGAGCTTCCAAATATCACTTTGCAGAATCCACGACATCAGAGTTAGGAAGCTGTTCCAAGACGGGAAGTGTGAAACTCTGGGTGATGAAGTCACACATCAGAAAGCAATCTCTCAGTAAGCTTTTCTCTAGTTATTATCTGACTATATTTCCCTTTACACTACAGGTGCCAATGGGGTCCGAAATATCAATTTGCGGATTCCACCAAAAGAGAGTTAGCAAACTGCTTCCTCAGGAAAAAGTTGGAACATTGTGGGATGAATTCCTGAACACAAAGAAGTTTCTCAGAAAGCTTCTTTCACGTTTCTAACTGAAGATATTACCCTTATCAGCGTGGGCCTCAAGGCAACCCAAAATAGCACTTCTCAGTTGCCTCCAAGACAGTGTTAGTGGACTGCTCCACGAAACATAAGTGTAACTCTGTGAGGTGAATTCACACTTAACCAAGAAGTTTCTAAGAAAGCTTCTTTCTAGTTCTCATCTGAGGATATTTCCTTTGACACCATGAGCTTCATTACGCTAAGAAGAATCCCATTGCAGATTCCCAGAAAACTATGTTAACAAACTGTTGACTGAAGGGAAACTTGTAACTCCATGAGTGGCATTCACACATTGCAATGCAGTATCACAGAAGGGTTCTTTCTAGTTTTCATGTGAGGATATTTCCTTTTTCACCATAGCCCTCAGTGAGCTTCCAAATATCACTTTGCAGAATCCACGACATCAGTGTTAGGAAGCTGTTCCAAGAAGGGAAGTGTGAAACTCTGGGTGATGAAGTCACACATCAGAAAGCAATCTCTCAGAAAGCTTCTCTCTAGTTATTATCTGACTATATTTCCCTTTACACTACAGGTCCCAATGGGGTCCGAAATATCACTTTGTACATTCCACCAAAAGAGAGTTAGCAAACTGCTTCCTGAGGAATAAGTTGGAACACTGTGGGATGAATTCACAGAACACAAAGAAGTTTCTCAGAAAGCTTCTTTCACGTTTCTAACTGATGATATTACCCTTATCAGCGTAGGCCTCAATGCAATCCAAAGCAGCACTTCTCAGGTTCCTCCAAGACGGTGTTTGTGGACTGCTCCACGAAACATAAATGTAACTCTGTGAGGTGAATTCACACATCACCAAGAAGTTTGAAAGAAAGATTCTTTATAGTTTTCATCTGAGGTTATTTCCTTTGTCCCTGTAAGCTTCATTGCGCTAAGAAATATCCCATTGCAGATTTCCAGAAAACTGTGTTAACAAACTCATGACTGAAGAGAAACCTGTAACTCCGTGAGTTGCATTCACACATTGCAATGCAGTATCTCAAAAGGCTTCTTTCCAGTTTTCATGTGAGGATATTTCCTTTTTCACCATAGCCCTCAGTGAGCTTCCAAATATCACTTTCCACTATACACGACATCAGTGTTAGCAAGCTGTTCCAAGAAGGGAAGGGTGGAACTCTGTGTGATGAAGTCACACATCAGAAAGCAATCTCTCGAAAAGCTTCTCCCTAGTTATTATCTCAATATATTTCCCTTTACACTACAGGTGTCAATGGGGTCCGAAATATCAATTTGCAGATTCCACAAAAAGAGAGTTAGCAAACTGCTTCCTCAGGAATAAGTTGGAACAATGTGGGATGAATTCCTGAACACAAAGAAGTTTCTCAGAAAGCTTCTTTCACGTTTCTAACTGATGATATTACCCTTATCAGCGTGGGCCTCAAGGCAACCCAAAGTAGCACTTCTCAGTTGCCTCCAAGACAGTGTTAGTGGACTGCCCCACGAAACATAAGTGTAACTCTGTGAGGTGAATTCACACATAACCAAGAAGTTTCTAAGAAAGCTTCTTTCTAGTTGTCATCTAAGGATATTTCCGTTGACACCATGAGCTTCATTATGCTAAGAAGAATCCCATTGCAGATTCCCAGAAAACTATGTTAACAAACTGTTGACTGAAGGGAAACTTGTAACTCCGTGAGTGGCATTCACACATTGCAATGCAGTATCACAGAAGGGTTCTTTCCAGTTTTCATGTGAGGATATTTCCTTTTTCACCATATCCCTCAGTGAGCTTCCAAATATCACTTTGCAGAATCCACGACATCAGTGTTAGCAAGCTGTTCAAAGAAGGGAAGGGTGGAACTCTGTGTGATGAAGTCACACATCACAAAGCAATCTCTCAGAACGCTTCTCTCTAGTTATGATCTGAGTATATTTCCTTTTACACTACAGGTCCCAGTGGGGTCCCAAATATCATTTTGCAGATTCCACCAAAAGAGAGTTAGCAAACTGCTTCCTGAGGAATGAGTTGGAACTCCGTGGGATGAATTCACAGAACACAAAGAAGTTTCTCAGAAAGCTTCTTTCACGTTTCTAACTGATGATATCACTCTTATCAGCGTAGGCCTCAAGGCAACCCTATGTGGCACTTCTCAGGTTCCTCCAAGAGAGTGTTAGTGGATTGCTCCACGATACATAAGTGTAAATCTGTGAGGTGAATTCACACAGCACCAAGAAGTTTCTAAGAAAGCTTCTTTCTAGTTTTCATCTGAGGATATTTCCTTTGTCACCGTTAGCTTCATTGCGCTAAGAATTATCTATTACAGATTTCCAGAAAACTGTGTTAACAAACTGATGACTAAAGAGAAAATTTTAACTCCGTGACTTGCATTCACACATTGCAATGCAGTATCTCAGACGGCTTCTTTCCAGTTTTCATGTGAGAATATTTCCTTTTTCACCATAGCCCTCAGTGAGCTTCCAAATATCACTTTGCAGAATCCACGACATCAGTGTTAGCAAGCTGTTCCAAGACGGGAAAAGTGGAACTCTGTGTGATGAAGTCAAACATCAGAAAGCAATCTCTCAGAAAGCTTCTTTCTAGCTATTATCTGAGTATATTTCCTTTACAGTACAGGTCCCAATGGGATCCCAAATATCACTTTGGAGATTCCACCAAAAGAGAGTTAGCAAACTGCTTCCTGAGGGATAAGTTGAAACCCTGTGGGATGAATTCACAGAACACAAAGACGTTTCTCAGAAAGCTTCTTTCTCATTTATAACTGATGATATTACCCTTATCAGCGTAGGCCTCAATGAAACCAAAGTAGCACTTCTCAGGTTCCCCCAAGACAGTGTTATTGGACTGCTCCATGAAACATAAGTGTAACTCTGTGAAGTGAATTCACACATCACCAAGAAGTTTCTAAGAAAGCTTCCTTGGATCTTTCATCTGAGGATATTTCCGTTGTCACCATAAGCTTCATTGCGCTAAGAAGTATCCCATTGCAGATTTCCAGACAACTGTGTTAACAAACTGTTGACAGAAGAGAAACGTGTAACTCCGTGAGTTGCATTCACACTCTGCAATGCAGTATCTCAAAAGGCTTATTTCCGGTTTTCATGTGAGGATATTTTCTTTTTCACCATAGCCCTCAGTGAGCTTCCAAATATCGCTTTGCAGAATGCATGACCTCAGTGTTAGCAAGCTCTTCCAGGAAGGGAATTGTGGAACTCTGTGTGTTGAAGTCACACATCAGAAAGCAATCACTCAGAAAGCTTCTCTCTAGTTATTATCTGAGTATATTTCCTTTTACACTACAGGTACCATTGGGGTCCCAAATATCAATTTGCAGATTCCACCAAAAGAGAGTTAGCAAACTACTTCCTGAGGAATAACTTGGAACACTGTGGGATGAATTCACAGAACAAAACGAAGTTTCTCAGAAAGCTTCTTTCACGTTTCTATCTGATGATATCACCCTTATCAGCGTAGGCCTGAATGCAATCCAAAGTAGCACTTCTCAGTTTCCTATAAGACACTGTTAGTGGACTGCTCCATGAAACATAAGTGTAACTCTTTGAGGTGAATTCACACATCACCAAGAAGTTTCTAGGAAAGCTTCTTTCTAGTTTTCATCTGAGGATATTTCCTTTGTCACCGTAAGCTTCATTGCACTAAGAAGTATCCCATTGCAGATTTCCTGAAAACTGTGTTAACAAACTGACGACGGAAGAGAAACGTGTAACTCCCTGAGTTGCATTTACACCTTGCAATGCAGTATCTCAGAAGGCTTCTTTCCAGTTTTCATGTGAGGATATTTCCATTTTCACAATAGCCCTCAATGAGCTTCCAAATATCACTTTGCAGAATCCACGACATCAGTGTTAGCAAGCTGTTCCAAGAAGGGAAGGGTGGAACTCTGTTTGATGAAATCACACATCAGAAATCAATCTCTCAGAAAGCTTCTCTCTAGTTATTATCTGAGTATATTTCCCTTTAAACTACAGGTCCCAATGCGGTCCCAAATATCACTTTGCAGATTCCACCAAAAGAGAGGTAGCAAACTGTTTCCTGAGGAATAAGTTGGAACTCGGTGGGATGAATTCACAGATCACAAGGAAGTTTCTCAGAAAGGTTCTTTCACGTTTCTAACTGATGATATCACCTTTATCAGCGTATGCCTCAATGCAGTCCAAATTTGCACTTCTCAGGTTCCTCCAAGACAGTGTTAGTGGACTGCTGCACGAAATATAAGTGTAACTCTGTGAAGTGAATTCACACATCACCAAGAAGTTTCTAAGAAAGCTTCTTTCTAGTTTTCACCTGAGGATATTTCCTTTGTCACCGTAAGCTTCATTGCTCTAAGAAGTATGTCATTGCAGATTTCCAGAAAACTGTGTTAACATACCGTTCACTGAAGAGAAACGTGGAACACTGTGAGTTGCATTCACACATTGCAATGCAGTATCTCAGAAGGCTTCTTTCAAGTTTTCATGTGAGGATATTTCCTTTTTCACCATAGCCCTCAGTGAGGTTCCAAATATCACTTTGGAGAATCCACGACATTAGTGTTAGCAAGCTGTTCCACGAAGGGAAGTGTGGAAGTCTGTGTGATGAAGTCACACATCAGAAAGAAATCTCTCAGAAAGCTTCTTTCTAATTATTATCTGAGTATATTTCGTTTTACACTACAGGTGCCAATGGGTCCCAAATGTCAATTTGCAGATTCCACCGAAAGAGAGTCAGCAAACTGCTTCCTGAGGAATAAGTTGGAACACTGTGCGATGAATGCACAGAACACAACCACGTTTCTCACAAAGCTTCTTTCACGTCTCTAACTGATGATATCACCCTGATCAGCCTAGGCCTCAATGCAATCCAAAGTAGCACTTCTCAGGTTCCTCCAAGACAGTGTTACTTGACTGCTCCACGAAACGTAAGTGTAACTCTGTGAGGTGAATTCACACATCACCAAGAAGTTTCTAAGAAAGCTTCTTTCTAGTTTTCATCTGAGGATAATTCCTTTGTCACCATAAGCTGTATTGCGCTAAGAACTATCCCGGTGCAGATTTCCAGAAAACTGTGTTAACAAACTGATAACTGAAGAGACACGTGTAACTCCGTGAGTTGCATTCACACTTTGCAATGCAGTATCTCAGAAGGCTTCTTTCCTGGTTTCATGTAACGATATTTCCTTTTTCACCAGAGTCCTCAGTGAGGTTCCAAATGTCACCTTGCAGAATCCACGACATCAGGGTTGGCAAGCTGTTACAAGAAGGGAAGGGTGGAATTCTGTGTGAGGAACTCACACATCAGAAAGCAATCTCTCAGAAAACTTCCCTCTAGTTATTATCTGAGTATATTTCCTTTTACACTACAGATCCCAAAGGGGTCCCAAATAACAATTTTCAAATTCCACCAAAAGAGAGTTTGCAAACTGCTTCCTGAGGAATAAGTTGGAACACTGTGGGATGAATTCACAGAACACAATGAAGTTTCTGAGAAAGCTTCTTTCTCGTTTATAACCGTTGATATCATCCTTATCTGCGTCGGCCTCAATTCAATCCAAAGAAGCACTTCTCAGGTTCCTCCAAGTCAGTGTTAGTGGACTGCTCCACGAAACATAAGTGTAACTCTGTGAGGTGAATTCACACATCACCAAGAAGTTTCTATGAAAGCTTCTTTCTACTTTTCATCTGAGGATATTTCCTTTAGCACTGTAAGCTTCATTGCGCTAAGAAGGATCCCATTGCAGATTTCCAGAAAACTGTGTTAACAAACTAATGATTGAAGAGAAACGTGTAACTCCGTGAGTTGCATTCACACATTGCAATGCAGTATCTCAGAAGGCTTCCTTCCATTTTTCATGTGAGGATATTTCCTTTTTCATCATAGCCCTCAGTGAGCTTCCAAATATCGCTTTGCAGAATGCATGACCTCAGTGTTAGCAAGCTCTTCCAGGAAGGGAAGTGTGGAACTCTGTGTGATGAAGTCGCACATCAGAAAGCAATCACTCAGAAAGCTTCTCTCTAGTTATTATCTGAGTATATTTCCTTTTACACTACAGGTACCATTGGGGTCCCAAATATCAATTTGCAGATTCCACCAAAAGAGAGTTAGCAAACTGCTTCCTGAGGAATAAGTTGGAACACTGTGGGATGAATTCACAGAACACAAAGAAGATTCTCAGAAAGCTTCTTTCACGTTTCTAACTGATGATATCACCCTTATCTGCGTAGGCCTCAATGCAATCCAAAGTAGCACTTCTCAGTTTCCTCCAAGAGAGTGTTAGTGGACTGCTCCACGAAACATAAGTGTAACTCTGTGAGGAAAATTCACACATCACCAAGAAGTTTCTAAGAAAGATTCTTTCCAGTTTTCATTTGAGGACATTTCCTTTGTCACCGTAAGCTTCATTGCGCTAAGAAATATCCCATTGCAGATTTCCAGAAAACTGTGTTAACAAACTGTTGACTGAAGAGAAACGTGTCACTCCCTGAGTTGTATTCACACATTGCTATGCAGTATCTTAGAAGGCTTCTTTCCAGTTTTCATGTGAGGATATTTCCTTTTTCACCATAGCCCTCAGTCAGCTTCCAAATATCACTTTGCAGAATTCACGACATCAGTGTTAGCAAGCTGTTCCAAGAAGGGAAGAGTGGAACTCTGTGTGATGAAGTCTCATATCAGAAAGCAATGTCTCAGAAAGCTTCTCTCTAGTTATTATCTGAGTATATTTCCTTTTACACTACAGGTGCCAATGGGGTCCCAAATATCAATTTGCAGATTCCACCAAAAGAGAGTTAGCAAACTGCTTTCTGAGGAATAAGTTTTAGCACTGTGGGATGAATGCACAGAACACAACGACGTTTCTAAGAAAGCTTCTTTCACGATTCTAACTGACGATAACTCCCTTATCAGTGTAGCCCTCAATGCAATCCAAAGTAGCACTTTTCAGTTTCCTCCAAGACAGTGTTAGTGGCCTGCTCCAGGAAACATAAGTGTAACTCTGTGAGGTGAATTCACACATCACCAAGAAGTTTCTAAGAAAGCTTCTTTCTAGATTTCATCTGAGGATATTTCCTTTGTCACCGTAAGCTTCATTGCGCTAAGTATCCCATTGCAGATTTCCAGAAAACTGTGTTAACATATGATGACTGGGGGGGCGGAGCAAGATGGCCGAATAGGAACAGCTCCAGTCTCCAACTCCCAGCGCGGGTGACACAGAAGACCGGTGATTTCTGCATTTTCAACCGAGGTACTGTGGTCATCTCACTAGGGAGTGCCGGACAATCGGTGCTGGTCAGCTGCTGCAGCCTGACCAGTGAGAGATGAAGCAGGGCGAGGCATCGCCTCACCTGGAAGTGTAAGGGGGAAGGGAATCCGTGTTCCTAGCCGGGGGAACTGAAACACACAACACCTGGAAAATCGGGTAACTCCCACCCCAATACGGCGCTTTAAGCAAAGAGGCACACCAGGAGAATATATCCCACGACTGGCCGGGAGCGTCCCACGCCCACGGAGCCTCCCTCACTGCTAACACAGCAGTCTGCCGCGATCTATCGGCAAGGCAGCAGCGAGGCTGGGGGAGGGCCGCCCAAAATTGCTGAGGCTTAAGTAGATAAACAAAGCCGCTGGGAAGCTCGAATTGGGTGGAGCTCACAGCAGCTCAAGGAAGCCTGCCTGTCTCTGTAGACTCCACCTCTGGGGACAGCTCACAGCTGAAGACCAACAGGGGAAACAGAGGGGGCCGGTGCAGACGCGAACGACTCTGTCTGACAGCTTTGGGGAGAGCTGTGGATCTCCCACCTCGGAGGTTGAGATCTGAGAACGGACAGATTGCCTGCTCAGGTGTGTCCCTGACCCCTGAGTAGCCTAGCTGGGAGAAATCCCCCACTAGGGGCAGTCTGACACCCCACACCTCACAGGGTGGAGTACACCCCTGAGAGGAAACTTCCAAAGGAAGAATCAGACAGGTACACTCGCTGTTCAGCAATATTCTATCTTCGGCAAACTCTGCTGCTGATACCCAGGCAAACAGGGTCTGGAGTGGACCTCAAGCAATCTCCAACAGACCAACAGACAGTCCTTCTGACTGTCAGAAGGAAAACTATCAAACAGGAAGGACACCTATACCAAAATCCCATCAGTACGTCACCACCATCAAAGACCAGACACAGATAAAACCACAAAGATGGGGAAGAAGCAGGGCAGAAAAGCTGGAAATTCAAAAAATAAGAGCGCATCTCCCCCTGCAAAGGAGCGCAGCCCATCGCCAGCAACGGATCAAACCTGGTCAGAGAATTACTTGGACGAGAGGAGAGAAGAAGGCTTCAGTCCATCATACTTATCAGAGCTAAAGGAGGAATTACGTACCCAGCGCAAAGAAACTAAAAATCTTGAAAAAAGAGTGGAAGAATTGACAGCTGGACTAATTAATGCAGAGAAGATCATAAACGAAATGACAGAGATGAAAACCATGACACAAGAAATATGCGACAAATACACAAGCTTCAGTAACCGACTCGATCAACTGGAAGAAAGAGTATCAGCGATTGAAGATCAAATGAATGAAATGATGCGAGAAGAGAAACCAAAAGTAAAAAGAAGAAAAAGAAATGAGCAAAGCCTGCAAGAAGTATGGGATTACGTAAAAAGACCAAATCTACGTCTGATTGGGGTGCCTGAAAGTGAGGTGGAAAATGGAACCAAGTTGGAAAACACTCTTCAGGATATCATCCAGGAGAACTTCCCCAACCTAGTAGGGCAGGCCAACATTCAAATTCAGGAAATACAGAGAACGCCACAAAGATACTCCTCCAGAAGAGCAACTCCAAGACACATAATTGCCAGATTCACCAAAGTTGAAATGAAGGAAAAAATCTTAAGGGCAGCCAGAGAGAAAGGTCGGGTTACCCACAAAGGGAAGCCCATCAGACTAACAGCAGATCTCTCAGCAGAAACTCTACAAGCCAGAAGAGAGTGGGGGCCAATATTCAACGTTCTTAAAGAAAAGGATTTTCAACCCAGAATTTCATATCCAGCCAAACTAAGTTTCATAAGTGAAGGAGAAATAAAATCCTTTACAGATAAGCAAATGCTTAGAGATTTTGTCACCACCAGGCCTGCCTTACAAGAGACCCTGAAGGAAGCCCTAAACATGGAAAGGAACAACCGGTACCAGCCATCGCAAAAACATGCCAAAATGTAAAGACCATCGAGGCTAGGAAGAAACTGCATCAACTAACGAGCAAAATAACCAGTTAATATCATAATGGCAGGATCAAGTTCACACATAACAATATTAACCTTAAATGTTAATGGACTAAATGCTCCAATTAAAAGACACAGACTGGCAAACTGGATAAAGAGTCAAGACCCATCAGTCTGCTGTATTCAGGAGACCCATCTCACATGCAGAGACATACATAGGCTCAAAATAAAGGGATGGAGGAAGATCTACCAAGCAAATGGAGAACAAAAAAAAAGCAGGGGTTGCAATCCTTGTCTCTGATAAAACAGACTTTAAACCATCAAAGATCAAAAGAGACAAAGAAGGCCATTACATAATGGTAAAGGGATCAATTCAACAGGAAGAGCTAACTCTCCTAAATATATATGCACCCAATACAGGAGCACCCAGATTCATAAAGCAAGTCCTTAGAGACTTACAAAGAGACTTAGACTCCCATACAATAATAATGGGAGACTTCAACACTCCGCTGTCAACATTAGACAGATCAACGAGACAGAAAGTTAACAAGGATATCCAGGAATTGAACTCATCTCTGCACCAAGCGGACCTAATAGATATCTATAGAACTCTCCACCCCAAATCAACAGAATATACATTCTTCTCAGCACCACATCGCACTTATTCCAAAATTGACCACATAATTGGAAGTAAAGCACTCCTCAGCAAATGTAAAAGAACAGAAATTATAACAAACTGTCTCTCAGACCACAGTGCAATCAAACTAGAACTCAGGACTAAGAAACTCAATCAAAACCACTCAACTACATGGAAACTGAACAACCTCCTCCTGAATGACTACTGGGTACATAACGAAATGAAAGCGGAAATAAAGATGTTCTTTGAAACCAATGAGAACAAAGATACAACATACCAGAATCTCTGGGACACATTTAAAGCAGTGTGTAGAGGGAAATTTATAGCACTAAATGCCCACAAGAGAAAGCAGGAAAGATCTAAAATTGACACTCTAACATCACAATTAAAAGAACTAGAGAGACAAGAGCAAACACATTTAAAAGCTAGCTGAAGGCAAGAAATAACGAAGATCAGAGCCGAACTGAAGGAGATAGAGACACAAAAAACCATCCAAAAAATCAATGAATCCAGGAGTTGGTTTTTTGAAAAGATCAACAAAATTGACAGACCGCTAGCAAGGCTAATAAAGAAGAAAAGAGAGAGGAATCAAATAGATGCAATAAAAAATGATAAAGGGGATATCACCACTGACCCCACAGAAATACAAACTACCATCAGAGAATACTATAAACGCCTCTACACAAATCAACTAGAAAATCTAGAAGAAATGGATAATTTCCTGGACACTTACACTCTCCCAAGGCTAAACCAGGAAGAAGTTGAATCCCTGAATAGACCAATAGCAGGCTCTGAATTTGAGGCAACAACTAATAGCGTACCCACCAAAAAAAGTCCAGGACCAGATAGATTTACAGCTGAATTCTAGCAGAGGTACAAGGAGGAGCTGTTACCATTCCTTCTGAAACTATTCCAATCAATAGAAAAAGAGGGAATCCTCCCTAACTCATTTTATGAGGTCAACATCATCCTGATACCAAAGCCTGGCAGAGACACAACAAAAAAAGAGAATTTTAGACCAATATCCCTGATGAACATTAATGCAAAAATTCTCAATAAAATACTGGCAAACCGGATTCAGCAGCACATCAAAAAGCTTATCCACCATGATCAAGTGGGCTTCATCCCTGGGATGCAAGGCTGGTTCAACATTCGCAAATCAATAAACGTAATCCAGCATATAAACAGAACCAAAGACAAGAACCATATGATTGTCTCAATAGATGCAGAAAAGGCTTTTGACAAAATTCAACAGCCCTTCATGCTAAAAACGCTCAATAAATTCGGTATTGATGGAACGTACCTCAAAATAATAAGAGCTACTTATGACAAACCCACAGCTAATATCATACTGAATGGGCAAAAACTGGAAAAATTCCCTTTGAAAACTGGCACAAGACAGGGATGCCCTCTCTCACCACTCCTATGCAACATAGTGTTGGAAGTTCTGGCTAGGGCAATCAGGCAAGAGAAAGAAATCAAAGGTATCCAGTTAGGAAAAGAAGAAGTCAAATTGTCCCTGTTTGCAGATGACATGATTGTATATTTAGAAAACCCCATCGTCTCAGCCCAAAATCTCCCTAAGCTGATAAGCAACTTCAGCAAAGTCTCAGGATACAAAATTAATGTGCAAAAATCACAAGCATTCTTATACACCAGTAACAGACAAGCAGAGAGCGAAATCAGGAATGAACTTCCATTCACAATTGCTTCAAAGAGAATAAAATACCTAGGAATCCAGCTTACAAGGGATGTAAAGGACCTCTTCAAGGAGAACTACAAACCACTGCTCAGTGAAATCAAAGAGGACACAAACAAATGGAAGAACATACCATGCTCATGGATAGGAAGAATCAATATCGTGAAAATGGCCATACTCCCCAAGTTATTTATAGATTCAACTCCATCCCCATCAAGCTACCAATGAGTTTCTTCACAGAATTGGAAAAAACGGCTTTAAAGTTCATATGGAACCAAAAAAGAGCCCGCATTGCCAAGACAATCCTAAGTCAAAAGGACAAAGCTGGAGGCGTCAGGCTACCTGACTTCAAACTATACTACAAGGCTACAGTAACCAAAACAGCATGGTACTGGTACCAAAACAGAGATATAGACCAATGGAACAGAACAGAGTCCTCAGAAATAATACCGCACATCTACAGCCATCTGATCTTTGACAAACCTGAGAGAAACAAGAAATGGGGAAAGGATTCCCTATTTAATAAATGGTGCTGGGAAAATTGGCTAGCCATAAGTAGAAAGCTGAAATTGGATCCTTTCCTTACCCCTTATACGAGGATTAATTCAAGATGGATTAGAGACTTAAATGTTAGACCTAATACCATAAAAACCCTAGAAGAAAATCTAGGTAGTACCATTCAGGACATAGGCATGGGCAAGGACTTCATGTCTAAAACACCAAAAGCAACGGCAGCAAAAGCCAAAATTGACAAATGGGATCTCATTAAACTAAAGAGCTTTTGCACAGCAAAAGAAACTACCATCAGAGTGAACAGGCAAACTACAGAATGGGAGAACATTTTTGCAACCTACTCATCTGACAAAGGGCTAATATCCAGAATCTACAAAGAACTCAAACAAATATACGAGAAAAAAACAAACAACCCCATCAAAATGTGGGGAAAGGATATGAACAGACATTTCTCAAAAGAAGATATTCATACAGCCAACAGACACATGAAAAAATGCTCATCATCACTCGCCATCAGAGAAATGCAAATCAAAACCACAATGAGATACCATCTCACACCAGTTAGAATGGCAATCATTAAGAAGTCAGGAAACAACAGGTGTTGGAGAGGATGTGGAGAAATAGGAACACTTTTACACTGTTGGTGGGATTGTAAACTAGTTCAACCATTATGGAAAACAGTATGGCAATTCCTCAAGGATCTAGAACTAGATGTACCATATGACCCAGCCATCCCACTACTGGGTATATACCCAAAGGATTATAAATTATTCTACTACAAAGACACATGTACACGTATGTTTATTGCGGCACTATTCACAATAGCAAAGACTTGGAATCAACCCAAATGTCCATCTGTGACAGACTGGATTAAGAAAATGTGGCACATATACACCATGGAATACTATGCAGCCATAAAAAAGGATGAGTTTGCGTCCTTTGTAGGGACATGGATGCAGCTGGAAACCATCATTCTTAGCAAACTATCACAAGAACAGAAAACCAAACACCGCATGTTCTCACTCATAGGTGGGAACTGAACAATGAGATAACTTGGACTCAGGAAGGGGAACATCACGCACTGGGGCCTATCATGGGGAGGGGGGAGGAGGGAGGAGGGAGGGATTGCATTGGGGAGTTATACATGATATAAATGATGAATTGATGGGTGCTGACGAGTTGATGGGTGCAGCACACCAACATGGCATAAGTATACATATGTAACAAACCTGCACATTATGCACATGTACCCTAGAACTTAAAGTATAATAATAATAAAAAAAAAACTTATGATGACTGAAGAGAAACGTGTAACTAAGTGAGTTGCATTCACACATTGCAATGCAGTGTCTCAGAAGGCTTCTTTACGGTTTTCATGTGAGGATATTTCCTTTTTAACCATAGCCCTCAGGGAGGTTCCAAATATCACTTTGCAGAATCCACGACATCAGTGTTAGCAAGCTGTTCCACGAAGGGAAGGGTGGAACTGTGTGTGATGAAGTCACACATAAGACAGTAATCTCTCAGAAAGCTTCTCTCTAGTTATTATCTGAGTATATTTCCTTTAACACTACAGGTACAAATGGGGTCCCAAATATCAATTTGCAGATTCCACCAAAAGAGAGTTAGCAAACTGCTTCCTCAGTAATAAGGTGGATCACTGTGGGATGAGTTCACAGAACACAACGAAGTTTCTCAGAAAGCTTCTTTCATGTTTCTAACTGATGATATCACCCTTACCAGCGTAGCCCTCCATGCAACCCAAATTAGCACTTCTCAGGTTCCTCCAAGACATGTTAGTGGACTGCTCCACGAAACATAAGTGTAACTCTGTGAGGTGAATTCACACATCACCAAGAAGTTTCTGGAAAGCTTCTTTCTAGTTTTCATCTGAGGATATTTCCCTTGTCACCGTAAGCTTCATTGCACTAAGAAGTATTCCATTGCAGATTTCCAGAAAACTGTGTTAACAAACTGATGACTGAGGAGAAACGTGGAAGTCAGTGAGCTGCATTCACACATTGCAATGCAGTGTCTCAGAAGGCTTCTTTACAGGTTTCATGTGAGGATATTTCCTTTTTCACACTAGCCCTCAGTGAGCTTCCAAATATCACTTTGCAGAATACACGACATCAGTGTTAGCAAGCTGTTCCAAGAAGGGAAGTGTGGAACTCTGTGTGATGAAGTCACACATCAGAAAGCAATCTCTCAGAAAGCTTCTCTCTAGTTATTATCTGAGTATATTTCCCTTTAAACTACAGGTCCCAATGGGCTCCCAAATACCACTTTGCTGATTACACCAAAAGAGAGTTTGCAAAATGCTTCCTGAGGAATAAGTTGGAACCCTGTGGAATGAATTCACAGAACACAAAGAAGTTTTTCAGAAAGCTTCTTTCACGTTTCTAACTGATGATATTACCCTTATCAGTGTAGGCCTCAGTGCAATCCAAATTGGCATTTCTCAGTTTCCTCCAAGAGAGTGTTAGTGGACTGCTCCACGAAACATAAGTGTAACTCGGTGAGGTGAATTCACACATCACCAAGAAGTTTCTAAGAAGGCTTCTTTCTAGTTTTCATCTGTGGATATATCCTTTGTCACCGTAAGCTTCATTGCGATAATAAGTATCCCATTGCAGATTTCCAAAAAACTGTGTTAACAATCTGTTGACTGAAGGGTGACGTGTAACTCCGTGAGTTGCATTCACACATTGCAATGCAGTATCTCAGATGGATTCCTTCCAGTTTTCATGTGAGGACATTTCCTTTTTCACCGTAGCCCTCAGTGAGGTTCCAAATATCACTTTGCAGAATCCACGACATCAGTGTTAGCAAGCTGTTCCAAGAAGGGAAGGGTGGAACTCTGTGTGATAAAGTCACACGTCAGAAAGCAATCTCTCAGAAAGCTTTTCTCTTGTTATTATCTGAGAATATTTCCCTTTACACTACAGGTCCCAATGGGGACCAAAATCTCACTTTGCAGATTCCACCAAAAGAGAGTCAGCAAACTGTTTCCTGAGGTATATGTTGGAACACTGTGCGATGAATGCACAGAACACAACCACGTTTCTCAGAAAGCTTCTTTCACGTCTCTAACTGATGATATCACCCTGATCAGCCTAGGCCTCAATGGAATCCAAATAGCACTTCTCAGTTTTATCCAAGACATATTGGTGGACTGCTCCACGAAACATAAGTGTAACTCTGTGATTTGAATTCACACATCACCAAGAAGTGTTTAAGAAAGCTTCTTTCTGGTTTTCATCTGAGGATATTTCCTTTATCACCGTAAGCTTCATTGCACTAAGAAGTATCCCACTGCAGATCTCCAGAAAATTGTGTTAACAAACTGATGACTGAGGAGAAACGTGTAACTCCGTGAGTTGCATTCAAACGTTGCAATGCTGTATCTCAGAAGGCTTCCTTCCAGTTTTCATGTGAGGATATTCCTTTTTACACCATAGAGCTCAGTGAGCTTCCAAATATCACTTTGGAGAATCCACGACCTCAGTGTCAGCAAGCTGTTCCAAGAAGGGAAGGGTGGAAGTCTGTGTGATGAAGTCACACAACAGAAAGCAATCTCTCAGAAAACTTCTCTCTAGTGATTATGTGATTATATTTCCTTTTACAATACAGGTCCCAGTGGGGTCCCAAATATCAATTTGCAGATTCCAGCAAAAGAGAGTTAGCAAAGTGCTTCCTGAGGAATAATTTGCAACACTGTGGGATGAATTCACAGAACACAAAGAAGTTTCTCAGAAAGCTTCTTTCTCGATTCTAACTGATGATATCACTCTTATCAGCGTAGGCCTCAATGCAATCCAAAGTAGCACTTCTCAGTTTCCTCCAAAACAGTGTTAGTGGACTGCTCCACGAAACATAATTTTAACTCTGTGAGGTGAATTCACACATCACCAAGAAGTTTCTAAGAAAGCTTCTTTCTAGCTTTGATCTGAGGATATTAACTTTGCCACCATAAGCTTCATTGCGCTAAGAAGTATCCCATTGCAGATTTCCAGAAAACTGTGTTAACAAACTGTTGAGTAACGGGAAACCTGTAACTCTGTGAGTTGCATTCACACTTTGCAATGCAGTATCTAGAAGGCTTCTTTCCAGTTTTCATGTGAGGATATTTCCTTTTTTCACCATAGCCCTCAGTGAGCTTCCAAATATCACTTTGCAGAATACACGACATCAGTGTTAGCAAGCTGTTCCAAGAAGGGAGGGGTGGATCTCTGTGTGATGAAGTCTCACATCACAAAGCACTCTCTCAGAAAGCTTCTCTCTAGTTATTATCTGAGTATATTTCCCTTTACACAACAGGTCCCAATGGGGTCCCAAATATCACTTTGCAGATTCCACCAAAAGAAAGTTAGCAAACTGATTCTGAGGAATAAGTTGTAGCACTCTGAGATGAATTCACAGAACACAAAGAATTTTCTCAGAAAGTTTCTTTCACGTTTCTAACTGATGATATTTCCCTGATCAGCGTAGGCCTCAATGCAATCCAAATTAGCACTTCTCAGTTTCCTCCATGACAGTGATAGTGGTCTGCTCCACAAAACATAAGTGTAACTCTGTGAGGTGAATTCACACATCATCAAGAAGGTTCTAAGAAAGTTTCTTTCTAGTTTTCATCTGAGGATATTTCCTTTGTCACTGTAAGCTTCATTGCGCTAAGAAGTTTTTCATTGCAGATATCTAGAAAACTGTGTTAACACACTGTTGCCTGAAGAGAAACGTGTAACTCCGTGAACTGCATTCACACATTCCAATGCAGTATCTCAGAAGGCTTCTTTCCAGTTTTCATGTGAGGATATTTCCTTTTTCACCATAGCCCTCAGTGAGCTTCCAAATATCACTTTGCAGAATCCAAGACATCAGTGTTAGCAAGCTGTTCCAAGAAGGGAAGGGTGGAACTCTGTGTGATGAAGTCACACATCAGAAATCAATCTTTCAGAAAGCTTCTCTCTAGTTATTATCTGAGTATATTTCCCTTAAAACTGCAGGTCCCAATGGTGTCCCAAATGTCACTTTGCAGATTCCACCAAAAGAGAGGTAACAAACTGCTTCCTGAGGAATAAGTTGGAACTCTCTGGGGTGAATTCACAGAACACAAAGAAGTTTCTCAGAAAGCTTCTTTCACGTTTCTAACTGATGATATCACCCTGATCAGCGTAGGCCTCAATGCAATCCAAAGTAGCACTTCTCAGGCTCCTCCAAGACAGTGTTAGTGGACTGCTCCACGAAATATAAGTGTAACTCTGGGAAGTGAATTCACACATCACCAAGAAGTTTCTAAGAAAGCTTCTTTCTAGTTTTCATCTGAGGATATTTCCTTTGTCACCGTAAGCTACATTGCACTAAGAAGTATTCCATTGCAGATTTCCAGAAAACTGTGTTAACAAACTGTTGACTGAAGGGAAACGTGTAACTCCGTGAGTTGCATTCACACATTGCAATGCAGTATCACAGAAGGCTTCTTTCCAGTTTTCATGTGAGGATATTTCCTTTTTCAAAATAGCCCTCAGTGAGCTTCCAAATATCACTTTGAAGAATCAACGACATCAGTGTTAGCAAGCTGTTCCAAGAAGGGAAGGGTGGAACTCTGTGTGATGAAGTCACACATCAGAAAGCAATCTCTCAGAAAGCTTCTCTCTAGCTATTATCTGAGTATATTTCCCTTTAAACTACAGGTCCCAATGGTGTCCCAAATATCACTTTGCAAATTACACCAAAAGAAAGGAAGCAAACTGCTTCCTGAGGAATAAGTTGGAACTCTGTGGGATGAATTCACAGAACACAAAGAAGTTTCTCAGAAAGCTTCTCTCACGTTTCTAACTGATGATATCACCCTTATCAGCGTAGGCCTCAATGCATTCCAAAGTTGCACTTCTCAGATTCCTCCAAGACAGTGTTAGTGGAGTGCTCCAGGAAACATAAGTGTAACTCTGGGAAGTGAATTCACACATCACCAAGAAGTTTCTAAGAAAGCTTCCTTCTAGTTTTCATCTGAGGATATTTCCTTTGTCACCATAAGCTTCATAGCGCTAAGAAGTATCCCATTGCAGATTTCCAGAAAACTCTGTTAACAAACTGATGACTGAAGAGAAACTTGTAACTCCGTGAGTTGCATTCACAGATTGCAATGCAGTATCTGAGAAGGCTTCTTTCCAGTTTTCATGTGAGGATATTTCCTTTTTCACCGTAGCCCTCAGTGAGCTTCCAAATATCACTTTGCAGAATCCACGACATCTGCGTTAGCAAGGTGTTCCAGGAAGGGAAGTGTGGAACTCTGTGTGATGAAGTCACACATCAGAAAGCAATCTCTCAGAAAGCTTCTCTCTAGTTATTATCTGAGTATATTTCCCTTTACACTACAGGTCCAAATGGGGTCCCAAATATCAATTTGCAGATTCCACCAAAAGAGAGTTAGCAAACTGCTTCCTGAGGAATAAGTTGGAACACTGTGTGATGAATTCACAGAACACAAAGAAGTTTCTCAGAAAGTTTCTTTCACGTTTCTAACTGATGATATCACCCTGATCAGCGTAGGCCTCAATGCAATCCAAAGTAGCACTTCTCAGTTTCCTCCAAGACAGTGTTAGTGGTCTGCTCCAGGAAACATAAGTGTAACTCTGTGAGGTGAATTCACACATCACCAAGAAGGTTCTAAGAAAGCTTCTTTCTAGTTTTCGTCTGAGGATATTTCCTTTGTCACCGTAAGCTTCATTACGCTAAGAAGTATCCCATTGCAGATTTCCAGAAAACTGTGTTAACAAACTCTTGACTGAAGAGAAACGTGTAACACCGTGAGTTGCATTCACAGATTGCAATGCAGTATCTCAGAAGGCTTCTTTCCTGGTTTCATGTGACGATATTTCCTTTTTCACCATAGCCCTCAGTGAGCTTCCAAATACCACCTTGCAGAATCCACGACATCAGTGTTAGCAACTGTTCCAAGAAGAGGAGGGGGGAACTCTGTGTGGTGAAGTCAACATCACAAATCAATCTCTCAGAAAGCTTCTCTCTAGTTATTACCGAGTATACTTCCCTTTAAACTGCAGTTCCCAATGGGGTCCCAAATATCACTTTGCAAATTCCACCTAAAGAGAGTTAGCAAACTGCTTCCTGAGGAATAAGTTGGAACACTGTGCAATGAATTCACAGAACACAACGAAGTTTCTCATAAAGCTTCTTTCATGTCTCTAACTGATGATATGTCCCTTATCAGCGTTAGCCTCAATGTATTCCAAAGCAGCACTTCTCAGGTTCTTCTAAGAGAGTGTTAGTGGACTGCTCCACGAAAAATAAGAGTAACTTTGTGAGGTGAATTCACACATCACCAAGAAGTTTCTAGGAAAGCTTCTTTCTAGTTTTCATCTGAGGATATTTCCTTTGTCACCGTAAGCTTCATTGCGCTAAGAAGTATCCCATTGCAGATTTCCAGAAAAGTGTGATAACAAACTTTGACTGAAGGGAAACGTGTAACTCCGTGAGTTGCATTCACACATTGCAATGCAGTATCTCAGAAGGCTTCTTTCCAGTTTTCATGTGAGGATATTTCCTATTTCACCATAGCCCTAAGTTAGCTTCCAAATATCACTTTGCAGAATCCACGACATCAGTGTTAGCAAGCTGTTCCAAGAAAGGAAGGGGGGAACTGTGTGTGATGAAGTCACACATCAGAAAGCAATCTCTCAGAAAGCTTCTCTCTAATTATTATCTGAGTGTATTTTTTTTTACACTGCAGGTCCCAGTGGGGTCCCAAATATCAATTTGCAGATTCCATCAAAACAGAGTTAGCAAACTGCTTCCTGAGGATTAAGTTGAAACACTATGGGATGAATTCACAGAACACAAAGAAGTTTCTCAGAAAGTTTCTTTCACGTTTCTAACTGATGATATCACCCTTATCAGCCTAGTCCTCAATACAATCGAAAGTGACACTTCTCAGGTTCCTCCAAGACCTGTTAGTGGACTGCTCCACGAAACATAAGTGTAACTCTGTGAGATGAATTAACACATCACCAAGAAGTTTCCAACAAAGCTTCTTTCTAGTTTTCATCAGAGGATATTTCCTTTGTCACCGTAAGTTTCATTGCTCTAAGGAGTATCCCATTGCAGATTTCCAGAAAACTGTGTTAACAATTTGTTGACTGAAGAGAAACGTGAAATTCCGTGAGTTGTATTCACACATTGCAATGCAGTATCTCAGAAGGCTTCTATCCAGTATTCATGTGAGGATATTTCCTTTTTCACCATAGCCCTCAGTGAGCTTCCAAATATCACTTTGCAGAATCCACGACATCTGTGTTAGCAAGCTGTTCCACGAAGGGAGGGGTGGAAGTCTGTGTGATGAAGTCACACATCAGAAAGCAATCTCCCAGAAAGCTTCTCTCTAGTGATTATCTGAGTATATTTCATTTTACACTACAGGTACAAATGGGGTCCCAAATATCAATTTGCAGATTCCACCGAAAGAGATTTAGCAAAATGCTTCCTGAGGAATAAGTTGGAACACTGGTGGATGAATTCACAGAACACAACGGAGTTTCTGACAAAGCTCCTTTAACGTTTCTAACTGATGATATTACCCTTAAAAGCGTAGGCCTCAATGCAATCCAAAGTGCACTTCTCAGTTTCCTCCAAAACAGTGTTAGTGGACTGCTCCACAAAACATAAATGTAACTCTGTGAGGTGAATTCACATATCACCAAGAAGTTTCTAGGAAAGCTTCTTTCTAGTTTTCATATGAGGATGTTTCCTTTGTCACCGTAAGCTTCATAGCTCTAAGAAGAATCCCGTTGAAGATTTCAAGTAAACTGTGTTAACAAGCTGATGACTGAAGAGAAACGTTTAACTGTGTGAGTTGCATTCACACATTGCAATGCAGAATCTCAGAAGGCTTCTTTCCAGTTTTCATGTGAGGATATTTCCTTTTTCACCATAGAGGTCAGTGAGCTTCCGAATATCACTTTGCAGAATCCACGACATCAGTGTTAGGAAGCTGTTCCAAGAAGGGAAGGGTGGAACTCTGTGTGATGATGTCACACATCAGAAAGCAATCTCTCAGAAAGCTTCTCTCTAGTTATTATCTGAGTGTATTTCCTTTTGAACTACGGGGCAAAATGGGCTCCCATATATCAGTTTGCAGATTCCACCAAAAGAGAGTTAGCAAACTGCTTCCTGAGGAATAATTTGGAACTGTGTGGGATGAATTTACAGAACAGAAAGAAGTTTCTCCCAAAGCTTCTTTCACGTTTATAACTGATGATATTTCCCTTATCAGCGTAGGCCTCAATGCAATCCAAAGTAGCCCTTCTCAAGTTCCTCCAAGACAGTGTTAGTGGACTGCTCCACTAAGCATATGTGTAACTCTGTGAGGTGGATTCACACATCAACAAGAAATTTCTAGGAAAGCATCTTTCTAGTTTTCATCTGAGGATATTTACTTTTTCACCGTAAGCTTCATTGCGCTATGAAGAATCCCATTACAGATTTCAAGAAAACTGTGTTAGCAAACTGATGACTGAAGAGAAACTTGTAACTCTGTGAGTTGCATTCACACATAGTAATGCAGTGTAACAGAAGGCTTCCTTAAACTTTTCATGTGAGGATATTTCGTTTTTGACCATAGCCTTCAGTGAGCGTTCAAATATCACTTTGCAGAATCCACGACATCAGTGTTAGCAAGCTGTTCCAAGCAGGGATGGGTGAAACTCTGTTTGATGACGTCACACATCAGAAAGCAATCTCTCAGAAAGCTTCTCTCTAGTTATTATGTGAGTATATTACCTTTTGCACTACGGGTCCCAATGGGCTCCCAAGTATCACTTTGCAGATTCCACTAAAAGATAGTTAGCAAACTGCTTCCTGAGGAATAAGTTGGAACTCTGTGGGATGAATTCACAGAACACAAAGAATTTTCTCCGAAAGCTTCTCTCACGTTTCTAACTGATGAGAGCCCCTTATCAGCGTAGGCCTCAATTGGATGCAAAGTAGCCCTTCTCAGGTTCCTCCAAGACAGTGTTAGTGGACTGCTCCACGAAATATAAGTATAACTCTGTGAGGTGAATTCACACACCACCAAGAGATTTCTAAGAAAGCTTCTTTGTAGTTCTCATCTGAGGATGTTTCCTTTGGCACCACAAGCTTCATTGCCCAAGAAGAATCCCATTGCAGATTTCAAGAAAACTGTGTTATCAAACTGATGACTGAAAAGAAACGTGTAACTCTGTGAGTTGCATTCACACACTGCAATGCAATATCTCAGACGGCTTCTTTCCAGTTTTTATATGAGGATATTTCCTTTTTCACCACAGTCCGCAGTGAGCTCCCAAATATCACTTTGCAGAATCCACGACATCAGTGTTAGCAAGCTGTTCCAAGAAGGGAACGGTGGAACTCTGTGTGATGAAATCACACATCAGAAAGCAATCTCTCAGAAAACTTCTCTCTAGTAACTATCTGAGTATATTTCCTTTTGCAGTATGGGTCCCAATGCGCTCCAAAATATTACTTTGCAGATTCCACCTAAAGAGGGTTAGCAAACTGCTTCCTGAGTAATAAGTTGTAACTCTGTTGGAATTATTCACAGAACAGAAAGAAGTTTCTCAGAAAGCTTCTTTCACGTTTCTAACTGATGATATTTCCCTTACCAGCGTAGGCCTCAATGCGATGCAAGGTAGCCCTTCTCAGGTTCCTTCAAGACAGTGTTAGTGGACTGCTCGACGAAACATAAGTGTAACTCTGTGAGGTGAATTCACACATCACCAAGAAGTTTCTAGGAAAGCATCTTTCTAGTTTTCATCTGAGGATATTTCCTTTGTCACTGTAAGCTTCATTGCACTAAGAAGAATCCCACTGCAGATTTCAAGAAAACTGTGTTAACAAACTGATGACTGAAGAGAATCGTGTAACTCTGTGAGTTGCATTCACACATTGCAATGCAGTATCTCAGAAGGCTTCTTTCAAGTTTTCATGTGAGGATATTTCCTTTTTCAGCATAGCCCTCAGTGAGCTTCCAAATATCACTGTGCAGAATCCACGACATCAGTGTTAGGCAGCTGTTCCAAGAAGGGAAGGGTGGAACTCTGTGTGATGAAGTCACACATCAGAAAACAATCTCTCAGAAAGCTTCTCTCTAGTTATAATCTGAGTATATATCCTTTTGCACTACGGGTCCCAATAGGGTCCCAAATATCACTTTGCAGATTCCACCAAAAGAGAGTTACCAAACTGCTTCCTGAGGAATAATTTGTAACTCTGAGGGACGAATTCACAGAACACAAAGAAGTTTCTCCGAAAGCTTCTTTCACGTTTCTAACTGATGATATTTCCCTTATCAGCGTAGGCCTCAATGGGATGCAAAGTAGCCCTTCTCAGGATCCTCCAAGACAGTGTTAGTGGACTGCTCCCAGAAACATAAGTGGAACTCTCTGAGGTGAATTCACACATCACCAAGAAGTTTCTAAGAAAGCTTCTTTCTAGTGTTCATCTGAGGAAATTTCCTTTGTCACCGTAAGCTTCATTGCGCTAATAAGAATCCCATTGCAGATTTCCAGAAAACTGTGTTAGCAAACTGTTGAGTGAAGAGAAACGTGCAACTCTGTGAGTTGCATTCACACTTTGCAATGCAGTATCTCAGAAGGCTTCTTTCCAGTTTTCATGTGAGGATATTTCCTTTTTCACCATAGCCCATCGTGAGCTTTGAAATATCAAGTTGCAGAATCGATGACATCAGTGTTAGCCAGCTGTTCCAAGAAGGGAAAGGTGGAACTCTGTGTGATGAAGTCACACATCAGAAATGAATCTCTCAGAAAGCTTCTCTCTATTTATTATCTGATTATATTTCCTTTTGCACTACAGTTCCCTTTGGGCTCCCAAATATCACTTTGCCGTTTCCACCAAAAGAGTGTTAGCAAACTGCTTCCTGAGGACTAACTTGGAAGTCTGTGAGTTGAATTCACAGATCACAAAGAAGTTTCTCAGAAAGCTTCTTTCACGTTTCGAACTGATGATATTTCCTTTATCAGCGTAGGCCTCAATGTGATCCAAAGTAGCCCTTGTCAGGTTCCTCCAAGACAGTGTTAGCAGACTGCTCCACAAAAAATAAGTGTAACTCTGTGAGGTGAATTCAGACATCACGAAGAAGTTTCTAAGAAAGCTTCTTTCTAGTTTTCATCTGAGGATATTTCCTTTGTCACCGTAAGCTTCATTACGCTAAGAAGTATCCCATTGCAGATTTCAAGAAAACTGTGTGAGGAAACTGATGACTGAAGAGAAACGTGTAACTCTGTGAGCTGCATTTACACACTGCAATGCAGTTTCTCAGAATGCTTCTTTGCAGTTTTCATCTGAGGATGTCTATTTTTCACCCTAGTCCTCAGTGAGCTCCCAAATATCACTTTGCAGAATCCACGACAACAGTGTTAGCATGCTTTTCCAGGAAGGGAAGGGTGGAACACTGTGTGATGAAGTCACGCATCAGAAAGCAATCTGTCAGAAAGCTTCTCTCTAGTTATTAGGTGAGGATATTTCCTTTTGCACTACGGGTCCCAATGGGCTCCCAAATATAACTTTGCAGTTTCCACCAAAAGAGTGTTAGCGAACTGCTTCCTGAGGACTAAGTTGGAACTCTGTGAGATGAATTCACAGAACACAAAGAAGTTTCTCAGAAAGCTTCTTTCACGTTTCTAACTGATGATATTTCCCTTATCATCGTAGGCCTCTATGCGATCCACATTAGCCCTTCTCAGTTTCCTCCAAGACTGTGTTAGTGGACTGCTCCACGAAACATAAGTGTAACTCTGTGAGGTGAATTCACACATCACCAAGAAGGTTCTAAGAAAGCTTCTTTCTAGTTTTCATCTGAGGATATTTCCTTTGTCACCGTAAACTTCATTGCGCTAAGAAGTATCCCATTGCAGATTTCAAGACAACTGTGTGAACAAAATGCTGACTGAAGAGAAACGTGTAACTCTGTGAGTTGCATTCACACATTGCAATGCAGTATCTCAGAAGGCTTCTTTCCAGTTTTCATGTGAGGATATTTCCTTTTTCACCATAGACCTCAGTCAGCTTCCAAATATCACTTTGCAGAATCTACGACATCAGTGTTAGCAAGCTGTTCCAAGAAGGGAAGTGTGGAATTCTCTGTGATGAAGTCACACTTCAGAAAGCAATCTCTCAGAAAGCTTCTCTGTATTTATTATCTGAGTATATTTCCTTTCGCACTACTGGTCCCTTTGGGCTCCCAAATATCACTTTGCAGATTCCACCAAAAGAGTGTTAGCAAACTGCTTCCTGAGGAGTACGTTGGAACTCTGTGAGATGAATTCACAGATCACAAAGAAGTTTCACAGAAAGCTTCTTTCACGTTTCGAAGTGATGATATTTCCTTTATCAGCGTAGGCCTCAATGCGATCCACAGTATCCCTTGTCAGGTTCTTCCACGACAGTGTTAGCGGACTGCTCCACGAAAAATAAGTGTACCTCTGTGAGGTGAATTCACACATCATGAAGAAGTTTCTACGAAAGCTTCTTTCTAGTTTTCATCTGAGGATATTTCCTTTGTCGCCATAAGCTTCATTGCGCGAAGAAGTATCCCATTGTAGATTTCAAGAAAACTGTGTGAGGAAACTGATGACTGAATAGAAACGTGTAACTCTGTGAGCTGCATTTACACACTGCAATGCAGTTTCTCAGAAGGCTTATTTGCAGTTTTCATCTGAGGATATCTATTTTTCACGCTAGTCCTCAGTGAGCTCCCAAATATCACTTTGCAGAATCCATGACAACAGTGTTAGCAAGCTGTTCCAAGAAGGGAAGGGTGGAACACTGTGTGTTGAAGTCACGCATCAGAAAGCAATCTCTTAGAAAGCTTCTCTCTAGTTATTATGTGAGGTTATTTCATTTTTTAACCACGGGCCCCAATGGGCTCTCAAATATCACTTTGTAGATTCCACCAAAAGAGTGTTAGCAAACTGCTTCCTGAGGACTAAGTTGGGACTCTGTGAGATGAATTCACGGAATACAAAGAAGTTTCTCAGAAAGTTTCTTTCACATATCTAACTGATGATATTGCCTTTATCAGCGTAGGCATCAATGTGATTCAATTTCGCCCTTCTCAGGTTCCTCAAAGAGGTCTCTAATGGACTGCTCCACGAAACATAAGTGTAACTCTGTGAGGTGAATTCACTCTTTACCAAGAAGTTTCTAAGAAAGCTTCTTTTTAGTTTTCATCTGATGATATTTCCTTTGTCACCATAAGCTTCTCTGTGCTAAGAAGTATGCCATTGCAGATTTCAAGAAAACTGTGTTAGCAAATGGTGACTGAAGACGATCGTGTAACTCTGTGAGTTGCATTCACACATTGCAATGCAGTTTCTCAGACGGCTTCTTTCCAGTTTTCATCTGAGGATATTTCCTTTTTCACCATAGCCCTCAGTGAGATTAAAAATATATCTTTTCAGAAACCACGACATCAGTGTTAGCAAGCTGTTCCAAGAAGGGAAGGGTGGAACTCTTTGTGATGAAATCACACATCAGAAAGCATTCTCTCAGAAAGCTACTCTCTAGTTATTATCTGAGGATATTTCCTTTTGCACCACGGGTCCCAATGGACTCCCAAATATCACTTTGCCGATTCCACCAAAAGAGTGTTAGCAAAATGCTTCCTGAGGACTAAGTTGGAACTCTGTGAGATGAATTCACAAAATACAAAGAAGTTTCTCAGAAAGCTTCTTTAACGTTTCTAACTGATGATATTGCCTTTATCAGCGTAGACATCAGTGCGATCCACAGTCGCCCTTCTCAGGTTCCTCAAAGACAGTGTTAATGGTCTGCTCCACGAAACATAAGTGTAACTCTGTGAGGTGAATTCACACATTACCAAGAACTTTCTAAGAAAGCTTCTTTCTAATTTTCATCTGAGGATATTTCCTTTCTCACCTTAAGCTTCATTGCGCTAAGAAATATCCCATTGCAGAGTTCAAGAAAACTGTGTTAGCAAACTAATCACTGAAGAGAAACATGTAACTCTGTGAGTTGCATTCACACACTGCAATGCAGTTTCTCAGAAGGCTTCTTTCCAGTTTTCATCTGAGGATACTTCCTTTTTCACCATAGCCCTCTGTGAGCTCCCAAATATAACTCTGCAGAATCCACGACAACAGTGTCAGCAAGCTATTCCAAGAATTGAAGTGTGGAACTCTGTGTGATGAAGTCACACAACAGAAAGCAATCTCTCAGAAAGCTTCTCTCTACTTCTAATCTGAGGATATATCCTTTTTCACTACGGGTTCCAATGTGCTCCCATATATCACTTTGCAGATTCCACCAAAAGAGTGTTAGCAAACTGCTTCCTGTGGACTAAGTGGAACTCTGTGAGATGAATTCACAGGTCACAAAGGAATTTCTCAGAAAGCTTCTTTCACGTTTCTAACTGATGCTATTCCCTTTATCAGTGGAGGCCTCAATGTGATCCAAAGTAGCCCTTCTTTGTTTCCTCAAGACAGCGTTAATGGACTGCTCCCTGAAGCATAAGCATAACTCTTTGAGGTGAATTCACACATCACCAAGAAGTTTCTAGGAAAGCTACTTTCTAGTTTTCATCTGAGGATATTTCCTTTGTCACCGTAAGCTTCATTGCACTTATAAATATCGCATTGCAGATTCCAAGAAAATTGTGTTTGGAAACTGAGCAACGAAAAGAAAAGTGGAACTCTGTGAGTTCCATTCAGCTGTCACAATGCAAGTTCTCAGAACTCTTCTTTCCAGTTTCTGTCTGAGGATATTTCCTTTTTTACCACAGCCCACAATGTACTCTCAAATATCGCTTTGCAGTTTACTCGAAAGTAGTGTTAACAAACTCCTTCATTAAGACGAATTTGTAACTCTGTGAGGTGAATTCACCTATCACAAAGAAGTTTCTCTGAAATATTCTAACCAGGTTTTAATTGAGGATATTACCTTTAAAAGGATAGGCTTCAAGACGATTCAAAATATCCCTTCTCAGATTCTCCAAAGACAGTGCTAACAGACTGCTCCATGAAACCAAATCTAACTGTGTGAGATGAATTCACACATCACAAAGCAGTTTCTCAGAAAGCTTCCTTCCAGTTTTTGTGTGAGGATATTTCCCTTGTCACCGTAAGCTTCATTGCACTTAGAGATATCCCATTGCAGATTCCAAGAAAACAGTATTTGGAAGCTGATCTATGAAAAGAAAAGTGGAACTCTGTGAGTTGCATTCACATGTCACAATGCAGTTTCACAGAAAGCTTCTTTCCAGTTTTTGTCTGGTTATATTTCCTTTTTCACCATAGCCCTCAATGCCCTGCCAAATGTCGTTTTGCAGTTTCCCCTTAAGTAGGTTTAGCAAACTGCTTCATGAGGACTCAGTTGTATTTCTCTGAGGGGAATTCACATATCATAAAGAAGTTTCTGAGAAACCTTCTTTCACGTTCTTGAGGATATCTCCTTTACCAGGATAGGCCTGAAGGCGATCCATTTTATTCCTTCTGAGATTTCCCAAAGACAGTTGTAATAGTCTGCCCCATGAAACGAAAATGTAACTCTGTGAAATGAATTCACACATCACAAAACAGTTTCTCGGAAAGCTTCCTTACAGTTTTTATCTGAGGATATATCCTTTGTCTCCACAAGCTACATTGAACTAACAAATATCCCATTGCAGATTTCAAGAAAACTGTGCCAGCGAACTGATCAGTGAAAAGAAAAGTGCAACTCAGTTAGTTGCATTCACATGTCACTATGCAGTTTCTCAGAATGCTTCTTTCCAATTTCTATCTAAGGATATTCCGTTTTTCACCACAGCCCTCAATGCGCTCAGAAAAATATCGCTTTGCAGATTCCCCGAAAGTAGTGTCAGCAAACTGCTTCATGAAGACTCAGTTGTAACTCTGTGAGATAAATTCACATATTACAAAGAAGTTTCTCAGAAAGCTTCTTTCCCGTTTTTAATTGAGGATCTCTCCTTTATCACGATAGGCCTCAATGTCATCCAAAACTATCCCATCTCAGATTCCCCAAAGACAGTGGTAACAGACTATTCCATGAAAAGAAAGTGTAATGCTGGGAGACGAATTCACACATCACAAAGCAGTTCCTAAGGAAGCTTCCTTCCACGTTTTATCTGAAGATATTTTCTTTGTCACTGTAAGCTTCATTTCACTTAGAAATATCCCATTGCAGATTCCAGGAAGACAGTGTTAGAAAACTGAGCAATGAAAAGAAAAGCGGAACTCTGTGACTTGCATTCACATGTCACAGTGCAGTTTCGCTGAAAGCTTCTTTCCAGTTTTTCTCTGGTTATATTTCCTTTTTCACCACAGACCTCAATGAGCTCCCAAATATCGCTTTGCAGATTCCCCGAAAGTAGTGTTAACAAGCTGCTTCATGAACACGAAGTTGTATCTCTGTGAGATGAATTCACATATCACAAAGAAGTTTCTCTGAAAGCTTCTACACAGTTCTTAATTGAGGATATTTACTTTACAAGGATAGGCTTCAAGGCGATCCAAAATATCCCTTCTCAGATTCCCCAAAGACAGTGGTAACAGACTGCTCCATGAAATGAAATTGTAAGTCTCTGAGATGAATTCACACATCACAAAGCAGTTTCTCAGAAAGCTTCCTTCCAGGTTTTATCTGAGGATATTTCCCTTGTCACCGTAAGCTTTATTGCACTTAGAAATATCCCATTGCAGATGCCAAGAAAACTGTGTTAGGAAACTGAGCCGTGATAAGAAAATGGAGCTCTGTGACTTGCATTCACCTGTCACAATGCAAGTTCTCAGAACTCTTCTTTCCAGTTTCTATCTGATGATATTTCCTTTTTCACCACAGACTACAATGTGCTCCCAAATATCGCTTTGCACATTCCCCAAAAGTATTGTTAGTAAACTGCTTCATGAAGACGAAGTTGTAACTCTGTGAGGTGAATTCACATATTAGAAAGAAATTTCTCAGAAAGCTTATTTCCCGTTTTTAAATGAGGATATTTCCTTTATCAGGCTAGGCCTCAATACCATCCAAAAGTATCCCATCTCAGATTCCCCAAAGACAGTGGTAACAGACTGTTCCATGAAAGGAAAGTGTAACTCTGGGAGACGAATTCACACATCACAAAGCAGTTTCTAAGGAAGCTTCTTTCCAGGTTTTATCTGTGGATATTTCCTTTGTCACCATAAGTTTCATTGCACTTAGAAATATCCCATTGCAGATTCCAAGAAAACTGTGTTAGGAAACTGAGGAATTAAAAGAAAAGTGGAACTCTGTGAGTTGCATTCACCTGTTACAATGCGAATTCTCAGAACTCTTCTTTCCAGTTTCTATCTGAGGATAGTTTTTTTTTCACCACAGCCCACAATGCGCTCCCAAATATCGCTTTGCAGATTCCCTGAAAGTAGTGTTAGCAAACTGCTTCATGAAGACGAAGTTGTAACACTCTGAGGTGAATTCACATATCGCAAAGAAGTTTCTCTGAAAGCTTCTACCCAGGTTTTAATTGAGGATATTTCCTTTACAAGGATAGGATTCAAGTCGATCTAAAATATCCCTTCTCAGATTCCCCAGAGACTGTGGTAACAGACTACTCCATGAAACGAAAGTGTAACTCTGTGAGATGAATTCACACATCACAAAGCAGTTTCTCAGAAAGCTTCTTTCCAGTTTTTATCTGAGGATATTTCCTTTGTCACCGTAAGCTTCATTGCACTTAGAAATATCCCATTGCAGATTCCTGGAAAACAGTGTTACGAAATTGATCAATGAAAAGAAAAGTGGAAATCTGTGAGTTGCATTCACGTGTCACAATGCAGTTTCGCAGAAAGCTTCTTTCCAGTTTTTCTCTGGTTATATTTCCTTTTTCACTACAGGCCTCAATGAGCTCAAATATCGCTTTGCAGATTCCCCGAAAGTAGTGTTAGCAAACTGCTACTTGAAGACGAAGTTGTAACTCTGTGAGGTGAATTCACATATCGCAAAGAAGTTTCTCTGAAAGCTTTTACCCAGTTTTTGATTGAGGATATTTCCTTTACAAGGATAGGCTTTAAGGCCATCCAAAATATCCCTTCTCAGAATCCCCAGAGACGGTGGTAACAGACTACTCCATGAAACGAAATTGTAACTCTGTGAGATGAATTCACACATCAGAAAGCAGTTTCTCAGAAAGCTTCTTTCCAGTTTTTATCTGAGGATATTTCCTCTATCACCATAAGCTTCATTGCACTTAGAATATCCCATTGCAGATTCCAGGAAAACAGTGTTTGGAAACTAATCAATGAAAAGAAAAGTGGAACTCTGTGAGTTGCATTCACATGTCACAATGCAGTTTCGCAGAAAGCTTCTTTCCAGTTTTTCTCTGGTTATATTTCCTTTATCACCATAGCCCTCAATGCGCTCCCAAATGTCGTTTTGCAGTTTCCCCTTAAGTAGGTTTAGCAAACTGCTTCATGAGGACTCAGTTGTATTTCTCTGAGATGAATTCACATATCACAAAGAAGTTTCTGAGAAACCTTCTTTCACCTTCTAAATTGAAGATATCTCCTTTGCCAGGATAGGCCTCAATTTGATCCATTTTATTCCTTCTGAGATTCCCCAAAGACAGTTCTAATAGTCTCCGCCATGAAACGAAAATGTAACTCTGTGAAATGAATTCACACATCACAAAACAGTTTATCGGAAAGCCTCCTTCCAGTTTTTATCTGACGATATATCCTTTGTCACCATAAGCTACATTGAAGTAACAAATATCCCATTGCAGATTTCAAGAAAACTGTGCCAGAGAACTGATCAGTGAAAAGAAAAGTGGAACTCAGTTAGTTGCATTCACATGTCACATGCAGTTTCTCAGAACGCTTCTTTCCAGTTTCTATCTGAGGATATTTCCTTTTTCACCACAGCCCTCAATGCGCTCCCAAATATCGCTTTGCAGATTCCCCGAAAGTAGTGTCAGCAAACTGCTTCATGAAGACTCAGTTGTAACTCTGTGAGATGAATTCACATATTACAAAGAAGTTTCTCAGAAAGCTTCTTTCCCGTTTTTAATTGAGGATATTTCCTTTATCACGATAGGCCTCAATGCCATCCAAAACTATCCCATCTCAGATTCCCCAAAGACAGTGGTAACAGAGTGTTCCATGAAAGGAAAGTGTAACTCTGGGAGACGAATTCACACATCACAAAGCAGTTTCTAAGGAAGCTTCCTTCCAGGTTTTATCTGTGGATATTTCCTTTGTCACCTTAAGTTTCATTGCACTTAAAAATATCGCATTGCAGATTCCAAGAAAACTGTGTTAGGAAACGGAGCAATGAAAAGAACAGTGGACCTCTCTGAGATGCATTCACCTGTCCCAATGCAAGTTCTCAGAATGCTTCTTTCCAGTTTCTGCCTGAGGATATTTCCTTTTTCACCACAGCCCACAATGTGCTCCCAAATATCGCTTTGCAGATTCCCCGAAAGTAGTGTTAGCAAACTGCTTCATGAAGAGGAAGTTGTAACTCTGTGAGATAAATTCACATATCACAAAGAAGTTTCTCTGAAAGTTTCTACCCAGGTTTTAATTGAGGATATTTCCTTTATAAGGATAGGCTTCAAGACAATCCAAAATATCCCTTCTCAGAATCCCCAAAGACAGTGGTAACAGACTGCTCCATGAAACGAAAATGTAACTCTGTGAGATGAATTCACACATCACAAAGCAGTTTCTCAGAAAGCTTCTTTCCAGTTTTTGTCTGAGGGTATTTCCCTTGTCACCGTAAGCTTCATTGCACTTAGAGATATCCCATTGCAGATTCCAAGAAAACAGTGTTTGGAAACTGATAAATGAAAAGAAAAGTGGAACTCTGTGAGTTGCATTCACATGTCACAATGTAGTTTCGCAGAAAGCTTCCTTCCAGTTTTTCTCTGGTTATATTTCCCTTTTCACCATAGCCCTCAATGCGCTCCCAAATGTCGTTTTGCAGTTTCCCCTTAAGTAGCTTTAGCAAACTGCTTCATGAGGACTCAGTTGTATTTCTCTGAGAGGAATTCACATATCACAAAGAAGTTTCTGAGAAACCCTCTTTCACGTTCTTGAGGATATCTCCTTTACCAGGATAGGCCTCAACGTGATCCATTTTAATCCTTCTGAGATTTCCCAAAGACAGTTCTAATAGTCTGCCCCATGAAACGAAAATGTAACTCTGTGAAATGAATTCATACATCACAGAACAGTTTCTTGGAAAACTTCCTTACAGTTTTTATCTGAGGATATATCCTTTGTCACCATAAGCTACATTGAATTAACAAATATCCCATTGCAGATTTCAAGAAAACTGTGCCAGCGAACTGATCAGTGAAAAGTGGAACTCCGTTGGTTGCATTCACATGTCAGAATGCAGTTTATGAGAACGCTTCTTTCCAATTTCTATCTAAGTATATTTCCTTTTTCACCACCGCCCTCAATGCGCTCAGAAAGAAATCGCTTTGCAGATTCCCCGAAAGTAGTGTCAGCAAACTGCTTCATGAAGACTCAGTTGTAACTCTGTGAGATAAATTCACATATTACAAAGAAGTTTCTCAGGAAGCTTCTTTCCCGTTTTTATTTGAGGATATTTCGTATATCAGGATAGGCCTCAATGTCATCCCAAAGTATCCCATCTCAGATTCCCCAAAGACAGTGGTAACAGACTGTTCCATGAAAGAAAAGTGTAACACGGGGAGACGAATTCACACATCACAAAGCAGTTTCTAAGGAACCTTCCTTCCAGGTTTTATCTGTGGATATTTCCTTTGTCACCGTAAGTTTCATTGCACTTAGAAATATCGCATCGCATGTCCCAAAAAAACTGTGTTAAGAAACTGAGCAATGAAAAGAAAAGTGGAACTCTGTGAGTTGCATTCACCTGTCACAATGCAAGTTCTCAGAACTCGTCTTTCCAGTTTCTGCCTGAGGATATTTCCTTTCTCACCACAGCCCACAATGCACTCCCAAATATCGCTTTGCAGTTTCCCCGAAAGTAGTGTTAGCAAACTGCTTCGGAAGACCAAGTTTTAACTCTGTGAGGTGAATTCACATATCACAAAGAAGATTCTCTGAAAGCTTCTAACCAGGTTTTAATTGAGGATATTTACTTTACAAGGATAGGCTTCAAGGCAATCCAAAATATCCCTTCTCAGATTCCCCAGAGACTGTGGTAACAGACTGCTCCATGAAATGAAAATGTAACTCTGTGAGATGAATTCACACATCACAAAGCAGTTTCTCAGAAAGCATCTTTCCAGTTTTTATCTGAGGATATTTCCCTTGTCACAGAAAGCTTCATTGCACTTAGAAATATCCCATTGTAGATTCCAAGAAAACAGTGTTTGGAAACTGATCAATGAAAAGAAAAGTGGAACTCTATGAGTTGCATTCACTTGTCACAATGCAGTTTCGCAGAAAGCTTCTTTCCAGTTTTTCTCTGGTTATATTTCCTTTTTCACCATAGCCCTCAATGAGCTCCAAAATATCGTTTTGCAGTTTCCCCTTAAGTAGCTTTAGCAAACTGCTTCATGAGGACTCAGTTGTATTTCTCTGAGATGAACTCACATATCACAAAGAAGTTTCTGAGAAACCTTCTTTCATGTTCTTAATTGAGGATATCTCCTTTACCAGGATAGGCCTCAATGCAATCCATTTTATTCCTTCTGAGATTCCCCAAAAACAGTTCTAACAGCCTGCCCCATGAAACGAAAATGTAACTCTGTGAAAGGAATTCACACATCACAATACAGTTTCTCGGAAAGCTTCCTTCCACTTTTTATCTGAGGATATATCCTTTGTAACCATAAGTCACATTGAACTAACAAATATACCATTGCAGATTTCAAGAAAACTGTGCCAACAAAGTGATCAGTTAAAAGAAAAGTCGAACTCAGTTAGTTGCATTCACATGTCACAATGCAGTGTCTCAGAACACTTCTTTCCAGTTTCCATCTGAGGATATTTCCTTTATCACCACAGCCCTCAGTGCGCTCCCAATTATCGCTTTGCTGATTCCCCGAAAGTAGTGTTAGCAAACTGCTTCATGAAGACGAACTTGTAACTCTGTGAGGTGAATTCACATATCACAGAGAAGTTCCTCTGAAAGCTTCTACCCAGGTTTTAATTGAGGATATTTCATTTATAAGGATAGGCATCAAGTCGATCCAAATTATACCTTCTCAGCTTCCCCAAAGACAGTGGTAACAGACAGCTCTATGAAAAGAAAATGTAACTCTGTGAGATGAATTCAAACATCACAAAGCATCTTCTCAGAACCCTTCTTTCCAGTTTTTATCTGAGGATATTTTCTTTGTCATCGTAAGCTTCATTGCACTTAGAAATATCCCATTGCAGATTCCAGGAACACAGTGCTAGGCAACTGATCAATGAAAAGAAAAGTGGAACTCTGTGAGTTGCATTCACTTGTCACAATGCAGTTTCGCAGAAAGCTTCTTTCCAGTTTTTCTCTGGTTATATTTCCCTTTTCACCATAGCCCTCAATGCGCTCCCAAATATCGTTTTGCAGTTTCCCCTTAAGTAGCTTTAGCAAACTGCTTCATGAGGACTCAGTTGTATTTCTCTGAGAGGAATTCACATATCACAAAGAAGTTTCTGAGAAACCTTCTTTCACCTTCTCAATTGAGGATATCTCCTTTACCAGGATAGGCCTCAATGTGATCCATTTTATTCCTTCTGAGACTCCCCAAAGACAGTTCTAATAGTCTGCCCCATGAAACGAAAATGTAACTCTGTGAAATGAATTCACACATCACAAAACAGTTTTTCAGAAAGCTTCCTTCCAATTTTTATCTGAGGATATTTCCTTTGTCACCATAAGCTACATTGAACTAACAAATATCCCATTGCAGATTTCAAGAAAACCGTGTCAGCAAACTGATCAGTGAAAAGAAGAGTGGAACTCAGTTAGTTGCATTCACATGTCACAATGCAGTTTCTCAGAACGCTTCTTCCCAATTTTTATCTGACGATATTTCCTTTTTCTCCACAGCCCTCATTGCAGTCCCAAATATTGCTTTGCAGATTCCCTGCAAGTAGTGTCAGCAAACTGCTTCATGAAGACTCACTTGTAACTCTGTGAGATGAATTCACATATTGCAAAGAAGTTTCTCAGAAAGCTTCTTTCCCTTTTTTAATTGAGGATATTTCCATTATCAGGATAGGCCACAATGTCATTCAAAATATCCCATCTCAGATTTTTGAAAGACAGTGGTAACAGACTGTTCCATGAAAGGAAAGTGTAACCCTGTGAAATGAATTCACACATCACAAAGCAGTTTCTCAGAAAGCTTCCTTCCAATTTTTATCTGAGGATATTTCCTTTGTCACCATAAGCTACATTGAACTAACAAATATCCCATTGCAGATTTCAAGAAAACCGTGTCAGCAAACTGATCAGTGAAAAGAAGAGTGGAACTCAGTTAGTTGCATTCACATGTCACAATGCAGTTTCTCAGAACGCTTCTTCCCAATTTTTATCTGACGATATTTCCTTTTTCTCCACAGCCCTCATTGCAGTCCCAAATATTGCTTTGCAGATTCCCTGCAAGTAGTGTCAGCAAACTGCTTCATGAAGACTCACTTGTAACTCTGTGAGATGAATTCACATATTGCAAAGAAGTTTCTCAGAAAGCTTCTTTCCCTTTTTTAATTGAGGATATTTCCATTATCAGGATAGGCCACAATGTCATTCAAAATATCCCATCTCAGATTTTTGAAAGACAGTGGTAACAGACTGTTCCATGAAAGGAAAGTGTAACCCTGTGAAATGAATTCACACATCACAAAGCAGTTTCTCAGAAAGCTTTTCTCTAGTTTTTATCTGAGGATATTTCCTTTGTCACCATAAACTTCATTGCACTCAGTCATATCCCATTGCAGATTTCAAGAAAACAGTGTCAGCATACTTATCCATAAATAGAAAAGTGTAACTCTGTGAATTGCATTCACATGTCACCATGAGTTTCTAAGAACACTTCTTTCCAGTTTTTATCTGAAAATATTTCCTTTTCCACCATAGCCCTCAAAGTGCTCCCAAATATCGCTTTGCACTTTCCCTGAAAGCAGTGTTAGCAAACTGCTTCATAAAGACTCAGTTGTAACTCAGTGAGATGAATTAACATATCACAAAGAAGTTTCTCAGAAAGCTTCTTTCACGTTTTCAATTGAGGATATTTCGTTTATCAGAATAGGCCTCAATGCGATCCAATTATCCCTTCTCAGATTGCACATGGACAGTGGAAATAAACTTCTCTATGAAAAGAAATTGTAACTCAGTAAGATGATATCACATATCACAAAGCAGTTTTTCAGAAAGCTTCTTTCTAGTTTTTATCTTTGGATATTTCCTTTGTCACCATAAGCTTCATTGCACTAAGACATATCCCATTGCAGATTTCGAGAAAACAGTGTTAGCAAGCTGATCCATGAAAAGACAAGTGTAACCCTGTGACTTGCAATCACATGTCACAATGCAGTTTCTCAGAACGCTTCTGTCCCGTTTTTATCTGACGATATTTTCTTCTTCACCATAGCCCTCAATGCGCTCCCAAATATCACTTTGCAGATTCCCCAAAAGTAGTGTTATCAAACTGCTTCATGAAGACTCAGTTGTAACTTTGAGAAACGAATTCACATATAACAAAGGAGTTTCTCATAAAGCTTCTTTCACGTTTTTAACTGAGGATATTCCTTTTATCACGATAGGCCTCAATGCGATCCAACTTATCCCTTCTCAGATTCCACAATGACTGTGGTAATAGACTGATCCATGAAACGAAAGTGTAAACCTGTGAGGTGAATTCACACATCACAAAGCAGTTTCTCAGAAAGCTTCTTTCTAGTTTTTATCTGAGGATATTTCCTTTGTCATCGTAAGCTTCGCTGCACTAATAAATATCCCATTGCAAATTTCAAGAAAACAGTGTTAGGAAAGTGATCAATGAAAAGAATAATTTAACTCTGTGAGTTGCATTCACGTGTCACAATCCAGTTTCTCATAAAGCTTCTGTTCAGTTTTTATCTGGCTATATTTCCTTTTTCACCAGAGCCCTCAATGCACTTCCAAATATCGCTTTGCAGATTCCCCGGTAGTCGTGTTTGCAACCTGCTTCATGAAGACTAAGCTCTAACTGTGGGAGTTGAATTCACATATCACAAAGAAGTTTCTCAGAAAGCTTCTTTCCCGTTTTTATTTGAGGACATTTTCATTATCATGATAGGCCTCAATGCGATCCAAAGTATCCCTTCTCAGATTCCCCAAAAACAGTGGAGATATACTGCTCCATGAAAAGAAAGTGTAACTTAGTGAGATGAATTCACACATAACATAGCAGTTTCTCAGAAAGCTTTTTTCTACTTTTTATCTGATGATATTTCCTTTGTCACAGTAAGCTTCATTGCACTAAGACATTTCCCATTGCAGATTTCAAGAAAACTGTGTCAGCAAACTGATCAATGAAAAAAAACTGTAACTCTGTTAGTTGCAATCACACGTCACAATGCAGTTTCTAAGAACACTTCTTTCCAGTTTTTATCTCACGATATTTCCTTTTTGCCGTAACGCTCAATGCGCTCCCAAATATGGCTTTGCAGATTCCGCGAAAGTAGTGTTAGGAAGCAGCTTCATGAAGATTCAGTTGTAATTGTGTGACATGAATTCACATATCACAAAGAAGTTTCTCAGAAAGCTTATTTCACGTTTTTAATTGAGGTTATTTCCTTTATCAGGAGAGGCCTCAATGCAACCCAAAATATCCCTTCTCATATTCCTCAAAGACGGTGGTAATAGACTGCTCCATGAAAAGAAAGTGTAACTCCGTGAGATGATTTCACACATAACATAGCAGTTTCTCAGAAAGCTTTTTTCTACTTTTTCTCTGAGGATATTTCCTTTGTCACAGTAAGCTTCATTGCACTAACAAATATCCCATTGCAGATTTCAAGAAAACAGTATCAGCAAACTGATAAATGAAAAGAAAAGGATAACTCTGGGAATTGCATTCACATGTCACAATGCAGTTTCTCAAATGCTTCTTTCCAGTTTTTATCTGAAGATATTTTCTTTTTCACCATAGGCCTCCGTGTACTCCCCAATATCACTCTGCAGATTCCCTGAAAGTAGTCTAAGCAAAATGCTTCATGAAGACTAAGTTATTACTCTTTGAGATGAATTCATACATCAGAATGAAGTTTCTCAGAAAGGTTTTCTCACGTTTTTATTATAGGATATTTCGTTTAACAGGATAGGCCTCAATGCAATCCAAAGTATCCCTTCTCAGATTCCCCAAAGACAGTAGTAATAGACTGCTCCATGAAATGAAAGTGTAACTCTGTGAGATGAATGCACACTTCACAAAGCTGTTTCTCAGAAAGCTTCTTTCCAGCTTTTATCTGAGGATATTTCCTTTGTCACCATAAGCTTCATTGCACTAACAAATATCCCATTGCAGATTTCAAGAAAACAGTGTCAGCAAACTGATCAATGAAAATAAAAGTGGAACTTTTTGAGTTGCATTCACATGTCACAATGCAGTTTCTCATAACGATTTTTTCCAGTTTTTATCTGATGACATTTCCTTTTTCACCATAGCCCTCAAAGCGCTCCCTAATATCGCTTTGCAGATTCCTCAAAAGTAGTGTTAGAAAACTGCTTCATGAAGACTCTGTTGTAACTCTGTGGGATGAATTCACATATCACAAATAAGTTTCTCAGAAAGCTTCTTTCACGTTCTTAATTGAGGATATTTCCTTTATCAGGATAGGCCTCAATGCCATCCAAAGTATCCCTTCTCAGATTCCCCAAAGACAGTTGTAGCAGTCTGCTCCATGAAAAGAAAATGTAACTCTGTGAGATGAATTCACCCATCACAAAGCAGTTTCTCCGAAAGCTTGTTTCTACTTCTTATCTGAGATTAGTTCCTTTGTCACCATAAGCTTCATTGCACCAAGAAATATCCCATTGTAGATTTCAAGAAAACAGTGTCAGCAAACTGATCCATGAAAAGAAAAGTGTAACCCTGTGAGTTGCATTCACATATCACAATGCAGTTTCTCAGAATGCTTCTTTCCAGTTTTTATCTGATGATATTTCCTTTCTCACCATAGCTCTCATTGTGCTCCGAAATATCATTTTGCAGATTTCTCCAATGTAGTGTTAGCAAACTGCTTCATGAAGACTAAGCTGTAACTCTGTGAGATGAATTCACATATCACAAAGAAATTTCTCAGAAAGCTGCTTTCCCATTTTTAATTGGGGCTATTTCCTTTATCAGGATAGGCCTCAATGCGATCCAAAATATCCCTTCTCTTATTCCCCAAAGACCGTGGTAATAGACTGCTCCATGAAACAAAAGTGTAACTCTGTGAGGTGAATTCACACATCATAAAGCAGTTTCTCAGAAAGCTTCTTTCCACTTTTTATCTGAGGATATTTGCTTTGTGACTGTAAGCTTTATTGCACTAACAAATATCCCATTGCAGATTTCAAGAAAACTCTGTCAGCAAACTGATCCATGAAAAGAAAAGTGTTACTCTGTGAGTTGCTTTCACATGTCACAACACAGTTTCTCAGTACGCTTCTTTCCAGTTTTTATCTGATGATATTTTCTTTTTCATCATAGCCCTCAAAGCGCTCCCTAATATCGCTTTGCAGATTCCCCGAAAGTACAGTTAGCTCACTGCTTCATGAAGACTCTGCTGTAACTCTGTGAGATGAATTCACATATTGCAAAGAAGTTTCTCAGAAAGCTTCTTTTCCATTTTTAATTGAGGATATTTCCTTTATCAGGATAGGCCTCGATGCTATCCAAAGTATCCCTTCTCAGATTCCCCAAGAGAGTAGTAATAGACTGCTCCATGAAACGAAAGTGTAACTCTGTGAGGTGAATTCACACATCACAAAGCAGTTTCTCAGAAAGCTTCTTTCTACTTTTTATCTGAGCATATTTCCATTGTCACCGCAAGCTTCATTGCCCTAAGATGTATCCCATTGCAGATGGAATATAAATATCCCATCTGTTTGCTAACATCAGTGTTCACTATCAGGGGACCAGCTCCCAATGTTTCAGCTTAGGTTATTTTCTATTTTCCCTCAGTGTCAGCCTGTCTGAGAAATAAAGAGAAAGGGTACAGAAGAGAGGAATTTTACAGCTAGGTCTCCCTGGGTGACATTACATATTGGCAGGTTCTGTGATGCCCCCCTGAGCCATAAAACTGGCACGTTTTTATTACGGGTTTCAAAAGGGGAGGGGAGTACAAATAAGCCTTGGGCCACAGAGATCACCTGCTTCAAAGGCAATAAAATATCACAAAGGCAGAGAGGCAGAGTGAGATCACAAGTCCAGGGCAAAACTATAATTACTGATGAAGGTCCATGTCCTGCTGGGCACACATTGTCATTTATAAACATCTTAACAGGAAACAGGTTTCAAGGGCAGACAACTGGTCTGGCTAGAATTAACCAGGGCAGAATTTCCTAATCCTAGCAAGCCTGGGGATGCTGCACAAGACTAGGGTGTATTTCTTCCCTTATCTACAACAGCATAAGGTAGACACTCCCAGAGCAGCCATTTTGGAGTCATCTCCCTGGGAATGCATTGTTTTACCAGGGCTGTTCCTTGCTGAGAAAAAGAATTAAGTGATAGTTCTTCTATTAGCTTTTGCAATAAGAGAAATATTGACTCTGTTCTGCCCGGCCCTGCAGGCTGTCAGGCCTTATGGTTATCTCCCTTGATCCCTGAGAATCACTGATATCTTGTTCTTTTCAAGGTTTCCAGATTTTATATTGTTCAAATACACACGCTTTACAAACAATTTGTGCAGATAACGCAATCATCACAAGGTCCTGAGGTGACATACATCCTCAGCTTATGAAGATGATGTGATTAAGAGATTAAAGTAAATACAGGCATAGGAAATTATAAGAGTATTGATAGGGAAAGTGATAAATGTCCATGAAATCTTCACAATACATATTCAGAGATTTCAGTAAAGACAGGGATAAGAAATTACAAAAGTATTAATTTGGGGAACTAATAAATGCCCATGAAATCTTCACAATTTATGTTCTTCTGCCATGGCTTCAGCCAGTCCCTCCATTCCGGGTACCTGACTTCCTGCAACAGTTCCCAACAGCCAAAATTTGGAATCAACTTTCGTTTCCATCAACTGATGAATGAATAAAGAAAATGCGGCCCATATACATAATGGAGTACTTATTCAGTCATAAAAAGAATGAGATCCTATCATTTGCAACAACATGGAAGGAACTGAAGGGCCTTAAATTAAGTGAAATAAGACAGGCACTTACGGACAAGCTTCCTATATTTTCAGTTATTTGTAGGGGCTAAAAGTTAAAATAATTTAACTCATAAAGACAGATAATACAATGATGTTTACCAGAGGCTGGGGAGTGTAGTGCAGATGGGGCAGAGGTGGGGATAGTTAATGAGTACAAAATTATAGTTAAATATAATAAATAAGATGTATTTATTGATAGCACAACAGGGTAATTACAGTCGATAATACGTTATTGTAAATTTAAAAATAGCTAAAGATAATCATTGAAATGTTTAGAATACAAATAAATGATAAATGCTTCAGGTGATGAACCATTTACCCTAATGTGGTTCTTATGCAGTACATGCCTGTATCAAAATATCTCATGTGTCCCCCCCCAAAAAAAATATGCCTACTATATAATCACAAAAATAAAAAAAATAATTAATTAGTTTAAGAAAAGAAACAAAACACCCAGGACAGTTTCTTCTCAAAAAGTCACTGGCTGAGTGTGTTTATTTGGCTATATCAGATTAGTTCCTAAGCACAGGACAATAACATTTAGAATTAAATATTTAGAGAAAATTGAAAGTTGAACATTGAAAATTTAAAGGTGAAGTTTTCATTAAAAATATTCTTTCACCCTATACTCATGTTGAAGATCTCCTTAACCTAGGTAGCTGTATCCCATTGAGCTGCCAATTATGTAACTAAGGCAACCAATACTGGAGAAATATTAAATGTTAGATTACCAAATCATGTGAAAGAATTTCTTACCTCCCTATTTTTCTTTTATTTTTTCTTTCTTTCTTTCTTTCTTTCTTTCTTTCTTTCTTTCTTTCTTTCTTTCTTTCTTTTCTTTCTTCTTTCTTTCTCTCTCTCTCTCTCCTTCCGTCCTTCCTTCCTATCCTTCCTTCCTTCCTTCCTTCCTTTCCTCCTTCCTTCCTCTTCTTTCGGTTTCTTTTTCTTTCTTTCTCTCTCTCTCTCTCTCTCTCTCTCTCTTTCTTTCTTTCTTTCTTCTCTCTCTCTCTGTCTTTTTTTTCTTCAGATGGAGTCTCGCACTGTCATCCGGACTGGAGGGCAGTGGCAAAATCTCAAATCACTGCACCTCTGCCTCCCAGGTTCAAGCAATTAAGTGGCTGGGATTACAGGCGCCACCACCACATCCTGACTATTTTTTTTTTTTTTTGTATTTTTAGTAGGGATAGGGTTTCACTCTATTGGCCAGGCTGGTTCTGAACTCCTGACCTCATGATCTGCCTGCATTGGCCTCCCAAAGTGCTGGGATTACAGGAATGAGCCACTGCACCTGGTTCCCTGTTTTCTTGACTATTGTCTCTGCTAAGTTTGCTAATCTGCTATTCCTCTTTCAGGAACTCCTACTAGACCTGGTTGAAGATTTCCATTTGATCTTACTTCCATTATCCTCTTTTGTGTGCTTTCTCTATCTCCATTTTGTGTACTGTATTCTATGTAATTTGTGATTCCTTAATATATTTAATATATTTAATTAAATATAATTAATATGTGTTAACATATTTAGTTTTCTCTACTTCAACTTATGAATTCAATAAAATCCATGCGTACTTTTCTCATTTCACATTTTCTGTTTGCTTGTTTATATTCTACTGTGTAATGAATTATAAACAATTTTACTGAATGCTTTAAATATGCTTATGTAGAAATACATTTCTGGCTACACTGTCATATGTTGTTTTGGAAGTATATATTTGCCCATGTATTTAATTTACTGATTATATTTGTTCTTCGGTTATTTTTACATCTCTTCCTCAAAGAAGGTGTGTATCTGTATATATATGTAGCTTTACATATATTCTGAATACTGGTGTTTCTATTTAGAAGATTTTTGCATTTTTCTTCGGCTAAATTTAGTCAGTAAGAATGTTTAATTTTTCAGCTATGTGTTTCTGGACATTACTTTTCCCTTCCTTCCTTCCTTCCTTCCTTCCTTCCTTCCTTCCTTCCTTCCTTCCTTCCTTCCTTCCTTCCTTCCTTCCTTCTTCTTTTTTCCTTTCCTTTCCTTTCCTTTCCTTTCCTTTCCTTTCCTTTCCTTTCCTTTCCTTTCCTTTCCTTTCCTTTCCTTTCCTTTCCTTTCCTTTCCTTTCCTTTCCTTTCCTTTCCTTTCCTTTCCTTTCCTTTCCTTTCTTTTTCTTTCTTTTCTTATTTGTTTTTTTTGAGACAGCGTCTTGCATTATCACCTAGGCCAGAGTGCAGTGGCACAGTCTCGGTTCACTGCAACTTCCACCCACTGGGTTCAAGCAATTCTCCTGTCTCAGCCTCCCGAGTAACTGGGATTGCGGGCATGTGTCATGACACCCAGCTAATTTTTGTGTTTTTAGTAGAGAGAGGGTTTTACCATCTTGGTCAGGCTGGTCTTGAACTCCTGACCTCAAGTGATCCACCAGCCTTTGCCTCCTAAAGTGCTGGGATTACAGGCATGAGCCTCCATGCTCGGCCTGGACATTACTTTTAATAAAAATAAGGAGTCTATGTCGATGACTGCAGCATGTCCTGTGTGCATGTGTGTGTGTTTTTATGAGTTTTTCTAAAGGCTTTATAAAGAATAAGATCCATTCTCTTTATGTAGCCTCTTATGCTCCAAATTTGGTTTTTGCAACATCATTTCTTCCTATCACACAGTACTCATCAGAATGAATGTTGTTCCTATCAACTGAGTAGTCTCATCTTATCTTTGCTTATATTGGCTCCAAAAATCCCCTAATGAAATCCAGCTTGGCTTCATTTTATCCTGTAGATTTTTCTGAACATTTAAACTCACTTTATTACTTAAAATTTACTTTTATCCACATTTGTTTTAAAAATGAATCATTATTTTACATATTAAAAATTAACTATTGGCTGGGCGTGATGGCTCCCATCTGTAATCCAAGCAATTTGGGAGGCCGAAGTGGGAGAATCACTTAAGGTCAAGAGTTTGAGACCAGCCTGGCCAACATGGTGAAACCCAATCTCTACTAAAAAAAACAAAAAATTACCCAGGCGTGGCGGTTGGTGTCTGTAATACCAGCTACTCAGGAGGCTGAGGCAGGAGAACCATGTGAAGTCGGGAGGCGGAGGTTGCAGTGAGCCAAGATTGCTCCACTACACTCCAGCCTGGATGATAAGAGCGAGACTCTGTCTCAAAGTAAATAAATAAATAAATAAATAAATAAATAAATAAATAAATAAATAAGAAAACTATTATAAGCATATAGTTGATATGATTATATTAATAACAAAATGTAGTGGTGCTAAATCATTTCTATATATACTATTTTTATTATTGTTACGTAAGAAATTCCTTGATTGAAGACTTAACTCTGCTTTCCTTATGTTTATAAATTCACTTAATATGCCTACAGTTGTAGACTGAGGAAAAACCAAGTGAAAAATCTTTTAACTAAGTGTTCAAGAAAATTAAGAAAAGTAACTATTTTATGGCCATGAACATTCTCATTGGGTTCTATGTAGGAAAATGATTTAGAAAGTCAGCAAACAAGTAACCACAAACTATTTTATAATTGCTGTTTATCATTTTTGCAAAATGTCAACAACTTAACTTGCCTTTAAGAAGGTGTATTAAAATAATTATCACTGCATGTAGATATTGTAGTTTTCTCCTTTGTTATCAATCAATATTTGAAAGAAGTTGAATAATGTTAAGAAAATTTCCCAAAATAATCTTAAGACTTTGTTATCTGCATGTCTCTTGCATCACTGTTGTATGGTAAAATGAAATAATGCCATGAAAAAAAAAAATACAGGGATTTCATTGTGTTGTCCAGCACTAAAATCAAGGCTCAATTAATATTCCTCTTTTAAATAGTCAGAATTTTCTTTCAAGATGATGGTTCCCTAATTTAAATTAATTTTAATAGCTTTGATTAACATTATTTGTTATGAATAATTTTCTTTATTTGATAATCATTTTTCATAGACACACTTTGTATTTATGCAAATTTTTGTGAGTTGTTATCTTGCAGACATAGATAATGCTAACATCTTCATGTTTGTTAATTTTATTTTAATGTAAGATGGAGAGTTAGGCAAGAAGGTCAGTTGCATCTGTTTTGTCACTTGGCTCTGCACAGAATTATCAACAGATACATAAAGCTTCCACTCAAGCCTTAGAATCACAAGAATAAGAGTTATAGGCCAGGCGCGGTGGCTCAAGCCTGTAATCCCAGAACTTTGGGAGGCTGAGACAGGCGGATCACGAGGTCAGGAGATGGAGACCATCCTGGCTAACACGGTGAAACCCCGTCTCTATTAAAAATTCAAAAACAAACAAAAAAATAACTAGCCGGGCGAGGTGGCAGGCGCCTGTAGTCCCAGTTACTCCGCAGGCTGAGGCAGGAAAATGGCATGAACTCGGGAGGCGGAGTTTGCAGTGAGCTGAGATCTGGCCACTGCACTCCAGCCTGGGCAACAGAGGGAGACTTTGTCCCAAACAAACAAATAAAAAAAGAGTTATGAGCAAACACATTCAAAAGCTAGCAGAAGGCAAGAAATCACTAAGATCAGAGCCGAACTGAAGGAGATAGAGGCACAAAAAACCCTCCAAAAAATCAATGAATCCAGGAGTTGGTTTTTTGAAAAGATCAACAAAATTGACAGACCGCTAGCAAGACTAATAAAGAAGAAAAGAGAGAGGAATCAAATTGATGCAATAAAAAATGATAAAGGGGATATCACCACTGACCCCACAGAAATACAAACAACCATCAGAGAATACTATAAATGCCTCTACGCAAATCAACTAGAAAATCTAGAAGAAATGGATAATTTCCTGGAGACTTACACTCTCCCAAGGCTAAACCAGGAAGAAGTTGAATCCCTGAATAAACCAATAGCAGGCTATGAAATTGAGGCAACAATTAATAGCCTACCCACCAAAAAAAGTCCAGGACCAGATGGATTCACAGCTGAATTCTACCAGAGGTACAAGGAGGAGCTGGTACCATTCCTTCTGAAACTGTTCCAATCAATAGAAAAAGAGGGAATCCTCCCTAACTCATTTTATGAGGCCAACATCATCCTGATACCAAAGCCTGGCAGAGACACAACAAAAAAAGAGAATTTTAGACCAATATCCCTGATGAACATCCATGCAAAAATCCTCAATAAAATACTGCAAACCGGATTCAGCAGCACATCAAAAAGCTTATCCACCATGATCAAGTGGGCTTCATCCCTGGGATACAAGGCTGGTTCAACATTCGCAAATCAATAAACGTAATCCAGCATATAAACAGAACCAAAGACAAGAACCCCATGATTATCTCAATAGATGCAGAAAAGGCTTTTGACAAAATTCAACAGCCCTTCATGCTAAAAACGCTCAATAAATTCGGTATTGATGGAACGTACCTCAAAATAATAAGAGCTATTTATGACAAACCCACAGATAATATCATTCTGAATGGGCAAAAACCGGAAAAATTCCCTTTAAAAACTGGCACAAGACAGGGATGCCCTCTCTCACCACTCCTATTCAACATAGTGTTAGAAGTTCTGGCTAGGGCAATCAGGCAAGAGAAAGAAATCAAGGGTATCCAGTTAGGAAAAGAAGAAGTCAAATTGTCCCTGTTTGCAGATGACATGATTGTATATTTAGAAAACCCCCTTGTTGCAGCCCAAAATCTCCTTAAGCTGATAAGCAACTTCAGCAAAGTCTCAGGATACAAAATTAATGTGCAAAAATCACAAGCATTCTTATACACCAGTAACAAACAGAGAGCCAAATCAGGAATGAACTTCCATTCACAATTGCTTCAAAGAGAATAAAATACCTAGGAATCCAGCTTACAAGGGATGTAAAGGACCTCTTCAAGGAGAACTACTGCTCAGTGAAATCAAAGAGGACACAAACAAATGGAAGAACATACCATGCTCATGGATAGGAAGAATCAATATTGTGAAAATGGCCATACTGCCCAAGGTTATTTATAGATTCAATGCCATCCCCATCAAGCTACCAACGAGTTTCCTCACAGAATTGGAAACAACTGCTTTAAAGTTCATATGGAACCAAAAAAGAGCCCGCATTGCCAAGACAATCCTAAGTCAAAAGGACAAAGCTGGAGGCGTCACGCTACCTGACTTCAAACTATACTACAAGGCTACAGTAACCAAAACAGCATGGTACTGGTACCAAAACAGAGCTATAGACCAATGGAACAGAACAGAGTCCTCAGAAATAATACCGCACATCTACACCCATCTGATCTTTGACAAACCTGAGAGAAACAAGAAATGAGGAAAGGATTCCCTATTTAATAAATGGTGCTGGGAAAATTGGCTAGACATAAGTAGGAAGCTGAAAGTGGATCCTTTCCTTACCCCTTATATGAAGATTAATTCAAGATGGATTAGAGACTTAAATGTTAGACCTAATACCATAAAAACCCTAGAAGAAAATCTAGGTAGTACCATTCAGGACATAGGCATGGGCAAGGACTTCATGTCTAAAACATCAAAAGCAACGGCAGCAAAATCCAAAATTGACAAATGGGATCTAATTAAACTAAAGAGCTTTTGCACAGCAAAAGAAACTACCATCAGAGTGAACAGGCAACCTACAGAATGGGAGAAAATTTTTGCAACCTACTCATCTGACAAAGGGCTAATATCCAGAATCTACAAAGAACTCAAACAAATATACAAGAAAAAAACAAACAACCCCATCAAAAAGTGGGGAAAGGATATGAACAGACATTTCTCAAAAGAAGATATTCATACAGCCAACAGACACATGAAAAAATGCTCATCATCACTGGCCATCAGAGAAATGCAAATCAAAACCACAATGAGATACCATCTCACACCAGTTAGAATGGCAATCATTAAGAAGTCAGGAAACAACAGGTGTTGGAGAGGATGTGGAGAAATAGGAACACTTTTACACTGTTGGTGGGATTGTAAACTAGTTCAACCATTATGGAAAACAGTATGGCGATTCCTCAAGGATCTAGAACTAGATGTACCATATGACCCAGCCATCCCACTACTGGGTATATACCCAAAGGATTATAAATTATTCTACTACAAAGACACATGCACACGTATGTTTATTGCGGCACTATTCACAATAGCAAAGACTTGGAATCAACCCAAATGTCCATCTGTGACAGACTGGATTAAGAAAATGTGGCACATATACACCATGGAATACTATGCAGCCATAACAAAGGATGAGTTTGCATCCTTTGTAGGGACATGGATGCAGCTGGAAACCATCATTCTTAGCAAACTATCACAAGAAGAGAAAACCAAACACCGCATGTTCTCACTCATAGGTGGGAACTGAACAATGAGATCACTTGGACTCGGGAAGGGGAACATCACACACTGGGGCCTATCATGGGGAGGGGGGAGGGAGGAGGAGGGAGGGATTGCATTGGGGAGTTATACATGATATAAATGATGAATTGATGGGTGCTGACGAGTTAATGGGTGCAGCACACCAACATGGCATAAGTATACATATGTAACAAACCTGCACGTTATGCACATGTACCCTAGAACTTAAAGTATAAAAAAAAAAAAAAAATTATGACATCTTGGGCAGCAGTTTAAAAGCATCTCAAACTCCAGAGTGTGGAGTCTAACTGATTTTCTTCAGTACATTAATCAAAGCACCTTTGACAACTAGAATTATGTTGTTATTTGTGTGAAGCACTCAAAACTGTTCTTGATTCCTGGGTGGTATTTATTTCACTACTTTCAGAAGTGACAGAGGGGGAAGAAATAAAGAAAACATCTCTGTTGGGGTCCGCGTGTTTCCTAAACAAAGGAATAAACACACAAGACAACACAGGACAAGACATACATGGCAGCCGCCCCGAAGGGCACACTCTGCTTTATTTTTTACAGCCATTTGTGAAATGTTACCACGTCACGGGGCATGTGTTGCTTCTCTGATCTTTCCTTGACTCCCAAGATCAGTAAACATTGACCAGTTCCCAGAGCCCACTCTTTACAGCTGGCTCCTTTGCCCTTCCTGTTTGCAGAGAAGGACCGTCCTGCTTTGTCTGCAAGAGCAGGGCTTATCGGGAACGTCTCATTTGAGAGTACACAGTGCTCTACACATCTGAGTTAAAATATCAAAACGGTAAGTAAAAATGGTAAAATATTACTAATCAAACATACATGAACTACTTGACTTTTAGAACCAAACATGAATGCTGCATATTTTCTTTAATATTTTGAAGAAATAAACTATAAAATATTTTATATTTGCCATTTTCTTCCTAAGTAGTAAAATTATGTTTATATTATCTTTATTTTTATAAAGTTTATAGTATTATATGTTTTTAAATATAGCCTTCCTCCCAATAACTGAATAGCAAACTAAAACTAAAATTTTAATGAATATCAAATATGATTTTGATATTGTGTATTTGTGTATTATTATTAAAAGTTGAAAGAAATTCTGGGCTCAAGAATAGCACATTTGCCATAGAAAATATAGGGAATTGAATAATAGCTATTGGATTTAACTTTAGTATTTTTGTATTTGCAAATTTAACAGGCAAGTTGCAAATTCAACCGATATGTTCTGTTATTATGCTTATTAAACCTGTACTATGTTACCAGCAAAGTTTTAATTGGAATACCATATTATGATCCCTTGCCTCAACTGCACTAATTCTAAATAACAATGAATTGAATCCTGAAATCCAGAAATCTAAAGATCTGCCTTTATTTATTTTATTTATACTTACTTATTACTACTGTAGAAAATCTAAATATTTCAAGATTTTCAGGATAGAAGAAGGCTGTTATGAGGGAAATTATGTAATCAAATCCAGGAATGTAACTATGAGGGAAAATGAAAAGATACATGTTCAACTAGATATTTGTTTAGGGAACCATCTAATTATCCTAAACAGCATTGATAACATTGATTAGCATATCAAAGGCAAATACAATATCAAGTTCAGAACTAGGGCTATAACCATTTCTGTTAGTGGATAAGAAATCTGTACAACAATCATAGGTGGCACAATCATGTTAATTAAAGTTTTAACTAAATGTAATAGAGAAAAACAAAACTTATAATCTCATTATGCTTATGTGACTTGCACATTGCCATTTATTCCATATATAGTATCAAAATATGTTACTGTAAAGGGACAATATATCTCTGGTACAGCTCTAAATCATCCTTTTTTTTCTTTCTTTCTTTTTTTTTTTTTTGTTTGAGACAATCTCGATCTGTCATCTGGGCTGAAGTGTAGGAGCATGAATACTTTTTCTATGTTCTGAATGTGTTTTTTAGGTTTGATGTGATGTCTCCTAAATACCTAAGAGTACAGAATGTTTCTTACTGTGGTCACATCCCACTTTATGAAGGGACTTTTTCTTTGGAGCTTTTCTTTTACTGGGAAATTATCCCCCAGTAATTCTATGTAACAACATCCAAAATGGGCATTGGGGAGTATGTTCCTGGGATCAGCAGAGTTTTTATGTCCTATTCTCTAACATGAAAGGTAAGGGTAAGGTTAATTTTTATATCCAAAGAGTCATCTAGTTTTTTAATACTGTTGTTTTACTTTATTTACTTTGGGTGGAAGGGGTGGTCAGGTAAGAAATGTTGTTGTTGGTGGTGGTATTAGTATTTTTTGTTTTGTTTTGATTTGAGTTTGGGATTTTCACATCTTTTTATATGAGTAAGTTTCTTGTACCAATAATCACAGTCATAGGTCCTTTCAAGACACTTTACCTTTTTTTGTTTGTTTGTTTCTTTATGTTTTTTTTTTGTTGTTGTTGTTTTAACCTTTTGCTTGTTGCCTAATGGGAAATACTGGCACTATGACACTATTTGAGAAGTATTATCTGTAGATCAACAAGGTAATTTATTAAAAATTAACTTCAGTAAATAACTTGGAATAGAGATCTCATGTTCAAAATGAAATGTTAAGAAAAAGAAATCGCAGTCAACATTACTTACTCTGCAAATCTGTTGAATCATCATTGACATAAATTATTAATCATAGAAAAATGCATTTTCAACTATTTATAGTTTTACAGTTCTTAAGAGCTTATACTTAATGGGTATTGAAATCCCTCATATCTTTTTTAGTAGGAATAACTAATTTGACTTTTTTTTAACTTAAATCTTTCTTGAAAACTAAGTGGAGAATTTCATTAGAAAGTACCTAATCTTATTGGATAAGTGTTAATGATGTATTTTTTACATTAATTGTGTTATAAAACCTTTGGAACAAAGAAAAAGAGTGAACAAATTAGAAGGAAGCAGGATTAATTTAAAAAGTCTAAGTTTATATACTCCTTTAAGGTAAATGCATGCAGGACAAATTTAATAATTGGGTGCTATGTATTAGGTTAGCAGTTTCCAGTTTACCATTAGTTAATATAAGTAAGATCTGCTTTGGCAAGGGACTCTTAGTTGCAAAAAGATGGAAAATCTATTCTTCTCCAAGAATCTTCTCTGGAAAGATGTATCTATTAAGGCTGGCTGCTTCAACCAGATCTTTATAGTACACTCTAGTGGAACTGTGGATCACCATCTTATTTAAGTAAGTTCACTTTAAATCACATAAAATAATAAAATAATGATCAACTGGGCTGATGCAAAGCAAAATCAATCTATGTTTTTCAGAAAATAGGAATTTTGCTATAAATAATAAAGGCAATCATTGATTATAATATGAACACCAAGTGGGCATACATGTTTATATACAAATATATATTTAATATAAATGTGTATTATGATATTCAGTAGTAATAAAATATGAAATATGAAAATGCTCCATTTATCCTCATATTACTTTTATTAAAAATGCAAATGGAATTGGAGTAACTAGAAATAAATCAGATGACAGATTTTAAGTTTAGAATGAAACAACAGATCATCTACTTTACCCTACTAAAAGATAAAAAGGACTTGTCTGCAGCCATTAACAAACAACAAAATATCCATTCTTTGGCAAAACATAAATTGTGATCACTTTTATTAAATTCCAACATTTTCTATTTATTATTTATTCCATTAAAAGCACTTGGAAAGTCAGAACAGATTCTAAAAGAAACATTTGTAAAGGGATAAAAGTGTTTGTGAATGCCTGAATCCAACACACTCTTGTGCCTATGATCTATTAAAACAAAACAAAACAAAACAAAAAACAGTAAGTTCTATAGTTTTCATGATGAGCTTCTCGGTCTTGGCTAACTAGTTCTGAGGTAAGCCATCTCTAAATTTTGGATTTGCTTTCATAGCCTCATGTCCTGCTGTTTGCTTATCATAGCCTTTATGTCCTACTGTTTGCTTATCAGCCCCAAAACTAACAAAGAGAGCCTCTCCTGAGATCCCTGGGGCTGCTTCTCATGAGGTATGGGGAGGTTTCTCGCATCCCCCTCTAACCGTGTATAATCTTTCTGTCTACTGGGTTATTTCCCTGTTGGTATTTAGGCGTGCCCAATTTTCTCCTAAGTTTAAAAAAAAAAAAAAAAAAAAAAGAAACATGTCAGGGCAGTGAAATTTCTTTCAGTCTTTTAAACTCTCCGCAGTGTTATTGTTAATAATACATGATCTATGTAAAGGTGATGACAAGTGATGAAAGGAAAGGAAGAGCTACTTAGAAAGAAATGCCGATTTCCTCTTGATGATGTGTTCTATTTGCTTCTGATGTCAAGACAGTAAAACCTGTTAATGAGAATTTTAATTTTGTGTTACTTTAAGACATAACAGGGTAGCTAGATCTCCCTAACCTATCCTTCCACCCCTGATTATTTTGTCAATTTGATTTCCTTTGAGTCAGTGCTATTCTATAATCTTCCTGTTTAGCATTTGCCTTTATGGATTAGGCCTTTCACTCTCATCTTTCAAATTTATAATAAAAGTAGATGTTTTCTAAAAGTGATATTCACATGATTGAATTTTTATAATAGTAGAAAACATTGTAGATGTCACCCAGTGTCTTGTTCTTAGATGTTTGCACTCTGACATTGATGAAGTATTTTCAAAGAAAAAACAGTCTGAAGTCAAAGATTACCATAGTCATTACAGGCATTATACAAAAGTTGTGTATCAAAATGTAAACCATGAGAGTGCTGCAAGATGCTAATGAGTAGTATCTACAAAGGTGAAATACAAATGCACATAATTATAGCTTTCTTGTGACAAGAAATTATTACTTTCTTTCTTACCCACAAGACATAGCTTTAAAATAACAACCAGAAAGTATATTTATTCTGCAATCATAACAGAACTTGCAAATGTAAAAATATAGCACAGCATTTGAGACAGTTTGAATATGTATTGCTACTGCCTGTAGAGAAGATTAAAAATTTCTAGCCAATGAAGTTGTATATAATAGCATATTTGAATTTTGAAATTTAAACTGGTAAGAAAATATAAATTTTTGTTTATGTCAAATTTATTACATGATCAGAGTTAAAATCTTAGAAAAAGTCAACTAGATCCAAAGCAAAGTCTGTAATGAAGTTATTGTGAAGCAAGACTACCAGAGTAAAACTTTGTTTCATAAGAATAAATTGAATCATGAATTATTTTTACTGCATAATAAACATAAAGTATAAATTACTATAAGAAATGTAAGTTGCATTATTGAGTTGATTAATAGACAGTTGCTCTATAACGTAGTTGTAGATTGCAGTTTAGATTAGATGTAACCAGCATGATTATGAAAATGAGGGATAGTAATGAATGTTAAGTGAAAAAATAAAAATTGGATTTATTTTATAATTATAATTAATAAAATACATGCATACATATTCATAAACACCAGGATTGGAGAGAAACATTAAAAGGAAAACAACGATTTAAAATTTATAATAAGAAATTTATTTTGGGGGTTGTTTATTACTATAGTAATTTTGATGAAGTAAATTTATTTTGGTAAATAAACTTCAGTAGATCTTGTGAAGGTACTAAGAGACTAGTAATTTACAACATTTAATACTCATAGAAATTGAAGCATAAGGATAATTTGAGGGACAATCTTGGATAATTAAGTTATACTAATTATTTCATACTTGCTGACTGGAAATAGGGCAATTACAGTTCAAGAGTTTCTTTATGCATGATAATTTAATTGATTGGGTATTGCATATTTTTTTCAGGTAAATATATGTACTGAGAAGGAAAATTGTCCCTAAAGTCTCCCCTCTTACTTTTTACTTTAAGTTGTAAAATTTACACCTTTATCTTTCTTTTCTAAAAGAAAATAAATATACATTATTATCTAAAATCAAAAACAAATATAAATTAATGTAAGTTCCTAGCATGGCTTACAAGGACTTATAAGATCCAGGCCCTTGGAAACTCTCTGATCTCTTTGCCATTCATTATTTATTTCTTTATTATCTATATATTTATTTACTTAATTGGTATTTTTTTTTTTATTTTTTGACGGAGTCTCTCTCTGTCAGCTAGAATGGAGTGTAGTGGTGTGATCTTGGCTCACAACAACTTCCACTTTCCACATTCAAGTGATTATCCCACCTTATTCTCCTGAGTAGCTGGAACCACAGGTGTGCACCACCACATCCAGCTAATTTTTGTATTTTTGGTAGAGATGGGGTTTTGCTATGTTGCCCAAACTAGTTTTGAAGTCCTGAGCTCAACTGGTCCTCCTGTCTCAGCCTTCCAAAGTGCTGTGATTACAGGCATGAGCAGCTGTGTCTGGCAATTCATTATTTTTCACTGGGAAACAGCCACAGTCTTTCTCCTCTTGTTCTTTGAGCACTCCGTGTTTGATCTTGCCTCAGGCACTTGCACTAGCCCTTGACTCTGCCTTGAGTGCTCCTCCAACCCTCCATATGCCCATCTGTCAGTCTGTTGCATTTTGTTCAGGTCACTATGTTTATGAAAACCCCTCAGATATAATATTGCCAATTATCCTATAAAATAGTGGTACTTGCATTCATAATTCCCTAGTATATTTTCAACCTTTACAAAAGATCATAGAGCCACCTTATTTTTATGTGTGTGAATGTGTATATATGTGTGTGTGTGTGTGTGTGTGTGTTTCCTGTCTACATCCTAAGGAATATCAACAGGGGCCTTTTCTGTCTTGTTTGCTGCTGTGGCCCAGAGGAGCATCTGATGGATATGCAGTGTTGAATACACATTTATTTGAATGAATTGGTGAGTCATTTAAGGAAGGCTTAATAGTCCAGGGATCAGCAAAAGTGATCCCATCATTCTTTTATGCTCTCAATCGCTATTGTGAAGAAGAATAAGGAAACACCAAGAAACAGATTTGAAGTTATGTACTGCATCCTTTGGCATTGATGTTACAGTATTTCACCAAAGGCCTGGGGATAAATAAACCTTTTATATTTTTAACTCTGAGAAGAATAGAGAATAATTATTTGACCATAAGTTTAAATGATAGTAAATGTCAGCTATCATTGGTGCAGCCCAACTATGAGCCAATCATAAAACTGATTATAAATGTACCTGTATACTTAAATCTAGTTATAAATGTGTGTGTGTGTGTGTGTGTGTGTGTGTGTGTGTGTGTGTGTGTGTGTGTATGGAATTTTAACAATGCTTTGTAAATACTCGTAACATTAAATGTGATATTTCCATAGACATGATAACTTAGTTTTACATAAAAAGTATGCTCACTCAGTGTCTTACTCTTAGACATGTGGGATGTTTTTCTCACTTGTTCTCTTTCATAATTCACTACTGTTAAAATACTTTTTTTCAGGAATTCTAATTGGAATATACAAAAACCCAGTGCATGATTGAGCAGTAAAGTATTCATCAGGTCACAAAAAGAGGAGTAAGAGGAGCTGACTCTTTATGTCATACCTTGGCTTTATAATTTGATTCTTTGCCAACATGCACAGCTTTTCTCTATAGGCTGTGCATTGGGGTAGGTTCTAGAGCCACAAACTAATTCAATTTTATGCCAATTCAGCTGTAAAAAACAAAAAAAGAAAAACGGTGAACATATTGCAGTTTCAGAATATATAAATATGAGTAAAGGCAATACTTGATCCAGTTTAGACTGTCTATTTCATGAAAAAATCATTGTTGTTTAGAAGAAAGCCAGTAGCCACTCTTGTAAATAGAGCTTGTGATGATGTGCCTGATATCAAATGGAAAGTTTCAATAATGTGGCATAAGAGTACCAGACAGTAAAGTAAAGTGATGCAATGTGCAGAAAACCTCATTCTAAATCGCCTGACACCAAAGTTTTATGAATCCTTATTTATTTTCCCAGGATATATTGTTAATATTATAGTATCAAAATACTAATCAAATAGATTTATTTCTATAACATGTAGTATGCATCATTGTGTATTTGATACTTAATGTGTTTACTTAATACTATACAAAAACTGCAATAAAGCCATTCCCTGACTGGATGTGCCTGACACTTGTCTGGTGCTTAAAGGAGTTGGCTTCATGCATGGGTAAGTTATATAATTATTATATGATTTTTGTGAATATTAATATATTTTTGAAATCATAAAGCACAACACTGTAATGAAGAATTAAAAAGAAGTTGAAAGATAGGATATGATGGAAAACACATTTTATTTCAAAGCCACAAGTTAGTATGTTATCCTGCTTATATAAGGAAGAGTTTTGATAGTATTCATATGATAAAATTTGGCATATAATTTAAATTTTAATGCTTTTTAAAAAATTTAAGATGCTTAAATTCAAATCAAATATCCAATTTTTCACATACTACAGACCTCTACAGACCTTTATTACTAGGTGGTTAATGTTTGCTGAGATATTAAAAAAAAAAAGACAAAAAGGCTTTTACTTTTAAAGAGCATATATTCTACTTGAGAAGACAGAAAAAACACAGAACACACAACCAAGGAAAAAAGTAATAAATGCATACGTGCAGTGTGGGGTGCCAGAGAGATTTGCTCCACAAAATTCATCAGAAACACAAGCTAACTGAGGTTCCACTAGTTTGGGACCATACCAACTGGAACACAAATTCTTTTTGGGCACCGCAACAGAGCAACATATAGCCAAGGGATTTTGTGGGACCTTTTAATGCCTAAGCACTTCACTTCTGTTTACATTGCATTGGCTATGTTCATAGCACAAATTAGATGAATGGATGTTTGAAAATATAGCGAGACAGTTAAAATATTGATGAGCACTGCTGTTTCTGTCATTCTGTCAAATAAAGAAAAATATGTTTCTTTTATAATGCAATGGTAGTATAAATGGAGAAAAAATGATGAATAACTCTACCACACATGTGCTCAGCTCATTCTATGAGGACATTATTAGTATGAAGCCAAAACTAGACAGATATACCACAGGGAAAAAATAGACTGCTGTAAATAAAAGTAAAAATACACCTATCCAAATTTGGGAGACACACTAAATAAATGCTTAAAGAAATAAGTTTTAGCACTCTATGCATATATTGGAAAATTTGAAGTCTCAAATCAATAATCTAAAGTCCTACTTCAGGAACCTAGCAAAAGGAAAGTGAAATAAACCTAAAGCAAGAAGAAGGAAAAAAAAATATAAAGATAAGATCAGATATCAGTAAAGTTATAATGAAAAAATAGAAAAGCCGTTTTTTTCAGAAAATATACATTTTGTATAAAGAGGTTAATGTTTTTCAAACATGTTTATGGGAAAATAATTCTCATATTTAGTAGAGAAAATGATGAATCACTTGTGATTAATAAATCATAAACACATGATATAATGATTTCCAAACACATTCATACTAAGAATTCCACAAAGTATTTATTATATTATATTATAAAGCCTAGAATGGAGAAGCAAAATATTTTTTAGATTTCTAAATGCTTAAAGTAGTTAACAATAATAAATTAGTTCATTTCATTATCTAACAATGATAAGTATTCTGATATAATAGCAATAAAAACTTAAATGCTAATGAATAAGATTTGCATTGCTGCCAACAACATCACTTAGAAAACATTTATACTTTACTATCTGTTGGAAAGTCTGTAAAAATGTCTTGAACTCTGCTTGTTTTCTGATTCAGGATGGAAAAGTATTCAACATTCAATGGCAGAATCAAATTTTTAACTTAAGAAGGCAGAAGGAATCTACCTCAATGTAAATGTTTTCCAAATAACCAACTTCAAATAACAATTTAAATTAAAAAATATTGTGTTAGAAATGAATGATTAATTCAATATTAATTCCTATGCTAGCTTGCATTACTTGATGTTTCAGAAATGTTGGAGAGTCACCAAAAATAGCTCTCCAAGTCAGAAGCGGTGCAAAAACTGCCTCAGTTGTTGATGGATTTTCAATTTCTCCCAGCCATCTCTGTTTCTCTAAAGGTTTCTGAAGACAGTGGGTATGTGGCAAAATTCTGCAATTCTATATTAAGATAAACTCTTAGATCAATTATGTGTGTCATATTATATTCCTTCTGCAGAGTTTGAGAAATATAGTTTTTACCTGTTTGCTTCGGGGATAACTTGTTTGGAAAAAAAAAAAAAAATCACCCAGGGTTAAACATCATATTCTTTAGAACCCAAAAACATTGATACATTAATATCCAGCCTCAAATACCATGCTAGTAATCCCCACTTAAGGGCCACCATATTGATGCATGCTAATGTGCCAACAGTTTCATCCACTATTTTATTTTATTCATTTATTGACTGATTTTTTGAGATGGAGTTTTGCTCTTGTCACCCAGGCTGGAGTTAAATGGCATGATCTTGGCTCACTGTCACCTCTGCCTGCTGGGTTCAAGTGATTCTCCAGCCTCAGCCTCCTCAGTAGCTGGGATTATGGGCACCCACCACCATTCTCGGCTAATTTTTGTATTTTTAGTAGAGGTGGGGTTTCACCATGTTGGCCAGGCTGGCCTCCAACTTCTGACCTCAGGTGATTCGCTCACCTCGGCCTCCCAAAATTCTGGAATTACAAGCATGAGCCACAGTGCCTGGCCTCACCCACTAATTTTTGGACACCATTAGTGTAAGTGTCATCAGAGTAAAAAAGACAAATAATCTATTAATATTATGTGACTATAGTTGTGTCCTCACAGATTCTCAGGAAGCTTCTAGGGACCATCATGGTCCCACAGACCATTCTTTGAGAATTGCTATCACAGAGAAAAGAAACTTTTGACACATCATAACTGCAGTCTATAGTACAGGATTTGTATATGCTGAAAAATTTCAATAAAGATCTGGAACAGAAGCTGCAATTAACAGTTGCCACTACATCAAACTTTTTATAATAATTTATCTTCCATCCCCAAGATACACCTATAGTCAAATTGTAAAATCTCTTCAGGAAGGTGTTAGAACTCATTATGACACTAGCATTTTTCAAAACTATAATGGTGGTACCAATCTTCACAGCCCTCAGGATCATGGGCTTCCTTTCTTCTGGTAGGAAAGAAGTTCTAATGATCCTGACTTGCTAAATTTGATATCATATTTTAAACCCTGTGGATCTGGGAGCCACCACAGATAATTTGTTTAGATCTAGACCTTATTGAGTCTATTGAAATATGCATATTGGTTAAAATTAGTGACTATCTATAAGCTTCCATTCTGAATAGTAAAGCAGAATTGCTTTATGGGTTGTCAAGAATTACTTTCTGTCAGTTTTTACTGTCCAATCATTTAAATATTGGTTGTTTACTCTTCTACTATGATTACCTTATTTAATAGCCACTGGCCACTGTCAGGGAGACTTAGAGAAAATATTCACCGAATGTAACTATGGTGTTATTTCAACAACTCTTCTTCACTCAAGTTGTTCAGCATGTGGAGATTTATGACAGAGCTCTTAAAAGTGAGTGACTTTATAATAGTGGCTATATTCATTGGAACTAGAATTTTTCACTTATGGAAATTAAGATGGACATTTGTCAGCTGCTCATCTATTCAGGTCCTGGACATCTTATGATAAATTAGTTGATTCAAAACATATTTTGGTATTAGACTTTTCTGGTAGCCATGCTAGATTTGCTGCCTATTGTACTAATTATTCCTACTTTGCCTTGATATTGCTAACTCTAATACTAGAGTGGATGCGTTATGAGATCTTGCCCTTATCGAAAAAAAAACTAGTAACCATTTCAACTATTACGTATCAAGCAACCCTAGTCTTCCAAACACATGCATTAAACACTTTTCAAAGATGTAGGTTGACTCAAAGTCAGTATTTTCCTCAAGCCTTAATGAAGATTATAGCTTCTAGAATAATTTGAGATAATATATTTGCGGAGTTAGGAGGTAAGGTTTCATACTTACCTACACATTATGTCAGGAATATATATAATCTAAAAATCTCTTAATTTGCATCATTTTGTGACCATCTGGGGAAATTATAGGAACAGTGTCAGCTGTATAAACCATTACATTCAATTCAATAAATATTAGGGTACCCATATAATTATTTTCATAGCTGAAACTAAAACTATATTTTTGTGTATTTGGCTTTTTCTAAGAATCAGTTTCTGCCATGTATTCTCAAAATTTTGGTTCATATTAATTAAAATTATTTAATTATGTGTCATATATTTTAGTTTTGGCTTTCTAAATGAACACAGTGCAAGCTGAAATATGACTTTAATTTTTAATTATATTTCTAGGGGAAAAATCTCAAAATCAAAGAATAGGAAACACATACCATAAGGATAATTTGCTTTTTTACTTTCTGGACAGTATTTTTCTCATTTTAGAAAATTAGTACATCTTTTAGTAAGAGAATAAATCAGGTTTAGAAGACAAGTGAGACTCAGAGGAGACTGTGGTTTGAATAGTCAATGTCTTTACAGTTCTCCCATATAAAACTTTTTGAATTCTCAGGGTCTGAAACTTTCTTAAGAAATTCCTTATCTTGCACTTAGTGAAACTCTAAAGTCTACTGAGATTATAAATTGGTATTCTGAAGGATCAGACCTTGCATTTGCTTTTGGCTACAACAGCCCCACAGCTCAGAAGAAAAACTTTTAGCATGTTCACAGGAAGTCCAGCTTCTCAGTCTCTGCTTTGAACCAGATAATTTATAGATTCAGTCTTGTGGTTCTCTTTTTTCAGAGTGCCTATAAAAATTTGATATGAACACTTCAATTCACAATCCTCACATTATATAACATTTATGGCAATGCTGGATGAGTCCTTGAAAACCTTGCTTTCAATGTGATTTCATTTAAGATGACAACAGCCAATTATTTAATTAGCTATTTTGACATGGAATAACTTGGGTTGCCCAGGTCTCATTCCTGATTATTTTCTGCATTTTCCCTTAATACTTTCATCACATTCCATTCCTAAAAGACCATGTAATGTTTGTTAGCATATTTTTTTAAATCTATAATTCCCTATAGGTACCAATTTCTATATGAATCCAGTTTATTAGTTACACAAAAGAGAAACTATGTATTCCTAACTTAAACAAGGGAAGACTTCACCGGAGTGGTATTTTTGTAGCTTATAAGAGTAAATAGAGATGCCAAAGTACTGAGCTTGGAACATTGTCTAGAACCAAAGAAAGCAAGGAAGTCAGAACATGTAATCTACTTAGAACACTGTTTCTGGCAGTGAGATTTCTTTATTAGCAGTGTTTAAAATCTGTCTTGCCAAAAACGACAAAAATAACATAAGCATAAATCACAACTAAAGTTCTCCAAAAGAACTTAGTTAACAGTGAAATGTTAGGGTCTGTGTATTCCAAATATTTGGTGCCCTGGTGTCTATTTTTAAACACTTAACAATTACCCTTGTCCTTAAATTTTGCAATAAAACAATGTAAAGTCTTATCCTCTATAATGGAAGTAGCTCCTTGACAAAATTAATTTTTTACACATTTCTGAAATTTATCTTCTTTTAGACAACTTGGCTGTTAATAGGTAAAATATATAATTTGATTATTTGAAAATAATCAGAAATTATTTCTTATGCATAGGGAAAAATCACTAAATATACTATTATTAATCATTTACTAAAAATATACAATATTAATGTCTACAGTCTTCTGGGTAATGTGCAAGATCTTGGTAATACACCTGTTAAGAATCCATTGCCAAAAAATTGGGCGGAGCAAGATGGCCGAAAAGGAACAGCTCCAGTCTCCAGCTCCCAGGGCGAGCGACACAGAAGACAGGTGATTTCTGCATTTTCAACTGAGGTGCTGGGTTCATCTCACTAGGGAGTGCCAGACAATCGGTGCTGGTCAGCTGCTGCAGCCCGACCAGCGAGAGCTGGAGCAGGGCGAGGCATCCCCTCACCTGGGAAGCGCAAGGGGCAAGGGAATCCTTTTTCCTAGCCACGGGAACTGAGAGACACAGCACCTGGAAAACTGGGTAACTCCCACCCCAATACTGTGCTGTACCAAGGGTCTTAGCAAACGGGCACACCAGGAGATTATATCCCACATCTGGATGGGAGGGCCCCACAACCGCCCATGGAGCCTCCCTCATTGTTAGTACAGCAGTCTGTGATCTAACTGCAAGGCAGCAGCAAGGCTGGGGGAAGGGCACCCGCCATTGCTGAGGCTTAAGTAGGTAAACAAAGTCGCTGGGAAACTCGAACTGGGTGGAGCTCACAGCAGCTCAAGGAGCCCTGCCTGTCTCTGTAGACTCCACCTCTGGGTACAGGGAACAGCTAATCAACAACAACAACAACAAAGCATCAGAAACCTCTGCAGATGCAGACAACTCTGTCTGACAGTTTTGAAGACAGCAGTGGATCTCCCAACACGGAGGTTGAGATCTGAGAATGGACAGACTGCCTGTTCAAGTGGGTCCCTGACCCCTGAGTAGCCTAACTGGGAGACATCCCCTACTGGGGCAGATCGACACCCCACACCTCACACAGTGGAGCATACCCCTGAGAGGAAGCTTCCAAGCAAGAATCAGACAGGTACACTCACTGTTCAACAATATTCTATCTTCTGCAACCTCTGCTGCTGATACCCAGGCAAACAGTGTCTGGAGAGGACCTCAAGCAATCTCCAACAGACCTACAGCTGAGGGTCCTGACTGTTAGAAGGAAAACTAACAAACAGGAAGGACACCCACACGAAAACCCCATCAGTATGTCACCATCACCAAAGACTAGAGGCAGAAAAAGCCACAAAGATGGGGAAAAAGCAGGGCAGAAAAGCTGGAAATTCAAAAAATAAGAGCGCATCTCCCCCTGCAAAGGAATGCAGCTCATCGCCAGCAACAGACCAAAGCTGGACAGAGAATGACTTTGACAAGATGAGAGAAGAAGGCTTCAGTCCATGAAACTTCTCAGAGCTAAAGGAGGAATTATGTACCCAGCGAAAAGAAACTAAAAATCTTGAAAAAAGATTGGAAGAAATGATAACTAGAATAATTAATGCAGAGAAGGCCATAAACGAAGTGACAGAGATGAAAACCATGACATGAGAAATACATGACAAATGCACAAGCTTCAGTAACTGACTCGATCAACTGGAAGAAAGAGTGTCAGCGATTGAGGATCAAATAAATGAAATGAAGTGAGAAGAGAAATCTAAAGAAAAAAGAAGAAAAAGAAATGAACAAAGCCTGCAAGAAGTATGGGATTATGTGAAAAGACCAAATCTATGTCTGTTTGGAGTGCCTGAAAGTGAGGGGGAAAATGGAATCAAGTTGGAAAACACTCTTCAGGATATCATCCAGGAGAACTTCCCCAACCTAGTAAGGCAGGCTAACATTCAAATTCAGGAAATACAGAGAACGCCACAAAGATACTCCTCGAGAAGAGCAACTCCAAGACATATAATTGCCAGATTCACGAAAGTTGAAATGAAGGAAAAAATCTTAAGGGCAGCCAAAGAGAAAGGTCGGGTTACCCACAAAGGGAAGCCCATCAGACTAACAGCAGATCTCTCGGCAGAAACTCTACAAGCCAGAAGAGAGTGGGGGCCAATATTCAACATTCTTAAAGAAAAGAATTCTAACTCAGATTTCATATCCAGCCAAACTAAGTTGCATAAGTGAAGGAGAAATAAAATCCTTTACAGATAAGCAAATGCTTAGAGATTTTGTCACCACCAGGCCTGCCTTACAAGAGACCCTGAAGGAAGCACTAAACAGGGAAAGGAACAACTGGTACCAGCCATTGCAAAAACATGCCAAAATGTAAAGACCATCGAGGCTAGGAAGAAACTGCATCAACTAACCAGCAAAATAACCAGTTAATATCATAATGGCAGGATCAAGTTCACACATAACAATATTAACCTTAAATGTAAATGGATTAAATGGCTCAATTAAAAGACACAGACGGGCAAACTGGATAAAGAGTCAGGACCCATCAGTCTGCTGTATTCAAGAAACCCATCTCACATGCAGAGACATACATAGGCTCAAAATGAAGGGATGGAGGAAGATCTACCAAGCAAATGGAGAACAAAAAAAAGCAGGGGTTGCAATTCTAGTCTCTGATAAAACAGACTTTAAACCATCAAAGATCAAAAGAGACAGACAAGGACATTACATAATGGTAAAGGGATCAATTCAACAGGAAGAGCTAACAATCCTAAATATATATGTACCCAATACAGGAGCACCCAGATTCATAAAGCAAGTCCTTAGAGACTTACAAAGAGACTTAGACTTAGACTCCCATACAATAATAATGGGAGACTTCAACACCCCACTGTCAACATTAGACAGACCAACAAGACAGAAAGTTAACAAGGATATCCAGGAATTGAATTCATCTCTGCAGCAAGCAGACCTAATAGACATCTACAGAACTCTTCACCCCAAATCACAGAATATACATTCTTCTCAGCACCACATCACACTTATTCCAAAATTGACCACATGATTTTAAGTAAAGCACTCCTCAGCAAATGTACAAGAATAGAAATTATAACAAACTGTCTCTCAGACCACAGTGCAATCAAACTTGACCTCAGGACTAAGAAACTCAATCAAAACCACTCAACTACATGGAAACTGAACAACCTGCTCCTGAATGACTACTGGGTACATAACAAAATGAAAGCAGAAATAAAGATGTTCTTTGAAACCAATGAGAACAAAAAAACAACATCCCAGAATCTCTGGGACACATTTAAAGCAGTGTGTAGAGGGAAATTTATAGCACTAAATGCCCACAAGAGAAAGCAGGAAAGATCTAAAATGGACACTCTAACATCACAATTAAAAGAACTAGACAAGCAAGAGCAAACACATTCAAAAGCTAGCAGAAGGCAAGGAATAACTAAGATCAGAGCAGAACTGAAGGAGATAGAGACACAAAAACCCTCCAAAAAAATCAATGAATCCAGGAGTTTGTTTTCTGAAAAGATCAACAAAAGTGATAGACCGCTAGCAAGACTAATAAAGAAGAAAAGAGAGAAGAATCAAATAGACGCAATAAAAAATGATAAAGAGGATATCACCACCGACCCCACAGAAATACAAACTACCATCAGAGAATACTATAAACACCTCTATGCAAATAAACTAGAAAATCTAGAAGAAATGGATAATTTCCTGGACACTTACACTCTTCCAAGACTAAACGAGGAAGAAACTGAATCCCTGAATAGACCAATAGCAGGCTCTGAAATTGAGGCAGCAATTAATAGCCTACCCACCAAAAAAAGTCCAGGACCAGATGGATTCACAGCTGAATTCTACCAGAGGTACAAGGAGGAGCTGGTACCGTTCCTTCTGAAACTATTCCAATCAATGGGAAAAGAGGGAATCCTCCTTAACTCATTTATGAGGCCAACATCATCTTGATACCAAAGCCTGGCAGACACATAACTAAAAAAGAGAATTTTAGACCAATATCCCTGATGAACATCGATGCAAAAATTCTCAATAAAAGCTGTTATCCATAGGCCCTCTATAATTTTTTTTCCCAATTAAGGATTATCTGGTTATTGTTTCATTGTGTTAATCATTATCTATGTACCATAAAATATTATGTAAACCTTAATCAGTGTAATGTATACTGATTTATTGTTTCTTAATGTTTGCCAGCAGTATTGTAAATTGCTAATATTTCCATTTTAATTTTGTTTCAATTTGATAATTTTGTGTGGTGCTTAGCTTATTTTCATAAGTATTTTATTTATTTTTAGATTGCATTTGACAGGCTAGACTGAATAATAAATTATTTCTTATCTTATTCATTTTCTTAAATGTTTTATTTAGCATAGGGCTTTTTAAAGGATTAACCCCCAAAAGCAGCCATGCTAGACATTTTTTTGAGAAACAATTAGTATCTTGCTTTCTTCAAAAATTAACATATTTAAATTTACTGATTATTTTTGAAGTTTTATACCACTTTAATTCTATTGTCATTCTAAACCTTAAAATATATATATCGTCAGTCCTAGCGGTATAGCTTGATACTACTTTCAATGTTGGAACTTTTTTATTTCAAATCTTACCTCTATGAAACCTTTTGCTCTTCTATTTTAAACATTTCTCAAGCTTTACATACAAATTCTAATTCACACATACATTATTTTTATTTTTCTAAACCATTTAGCAATTAACTTTAAGTTAAAAAATCTGTTATACTCAATACAAATAAAATAACTTGAGTTTCAAATCATAGGCTAAGTGTGTAAATTAGCATAATTATTAATTTTTTGTATAGTTTATGTTAGAAAAATTGGCTTGACCCATTTTGAAACCCTTAACAGAGATCTTTAAGGGAGATAATTTATATTGTAAATAATGAACTTGTAATATATTTGTAAGGTTTTATTAGAAAAGATGACCTTTAACAGCTATAGTTATTTTTGTAAAATTGGAAGCACTTTTTCAGTGATTGCTGCTGCTGTTTCACTATAAACCTCCTGTGGATGATCATTCAATTGCTGCTACCCATCTCAGAGCACAGGCAGGCAACTTCATTTTTAACCACTGTATGGAAACTAGCAACAAATAAAAATTTAATGTGAAATTCACTGAAACAAATGTATGTGACAGGATTTGTGACTTACCGGATTTTAAAAGTATGAAATAGGGCTAAAACAACAAACAAACAAATAACAACAACAGGAACAGATTAAAGACTGAATGTGGCATGAAGATAACTGCATACTAACCCTCACCTAGTTAGTAATATATTTGAAGACAGAGATTTTTGTCTTTCTCCTTCATCTCTGCATCTATCTGAGGTTTAAATGTAGCAGATAAAGCTATAAAGTACTTTCTGGCTGCTTCAAATTGACCTTTTTTCCAAGCTAGGCTAGAGGATATAATAATTTACCAACATATTTGGGTCCTAGAATCCCAAAATAGAAGATTTGATTATTAATTGCAGATGTTTCTTCCTAATATATTCATTTAATAATTTTCATTTCAGTACTGCTTTCATAGAATCCAACAGATTTTAATACATTTTATTTTGTTCTTCATTTATATATGTATGTGTGTATGTATTTCTCTTAAGACTTCTTTTTAACCCTTGAATTATTTAGAAATGTGTTTATTTCCAAATATTGGGAACTTTTCCAACGATCTCTTCTTGGTTTCTTTTTAATACAATTTCTGTTTTAAAAATACATTATATTATTTTTATTCTTTTAAATTTCTTAAGATGTGTTCAATATCTCAGGTGTTATACCTTTGTGATTGTCCTATGTGAGCTTGAAAAAATGTATATTCTGCTGCTTTGGATTGAATATCTATAAATGTCAATTATATCAACCATTATGGAAAACAGTATGGCGATTCCTCAAGGATCTAGAACTAGATGTACCATATGACCCAGTCATCCCACTACTGGGTATATACCCAAAGGATTATAAATCATGCTGTTATAAAGACACACGCACACGTATGTTTATTGCAGCACTATTCACAATAGCAAAGACTTGGAATCAACCCAAATGTCCATCAGTGACAGACTGGATTAAGAAAATGTGGCACATATACACCATGGAATACTATGCAGCCATAACAAAGGATGAGTTTGCATCCTTTGTAGGGACATGGATGCAGCTGGAAACCATCATTCTTAGCAAAGAATCACAAGAACAGAAAACCAAACACTGCATATTCTCACTCATAGGTGAGAACTGAACAATGAGATCACTTGGACTCGGGAAGGGGAATATCACACACTGGGGCCTATCATGGGGAGGGGGAGGGGGGACGGATTGCATTGGGAGTTATACCTGATATAAATGACGAGTTGATGGGTGCTGATTAGTTGATAGGTGCAGCACACCAACATGGCACAAGTATATATATGTAACAAACCTGCACGTTATGCACAAGTACCCTAGAGCTTAAAGTATAATAATAATAATAATAATTTTTAAAAAGTGCTATTTGTCTCTTCTGTATAATCAAAGATGTTCTGCCCATTTTTTTATATCAATTATAGACAAAAGGTAGGGAAGTCTCCAACTATCGTAGGGATTTCTATATTTCTCCATTAAATACTAGCAGATTTTTTTGAAATATATATATATATATATATATATATATATATATAATTGCTGTTTTAAAAACAGAGATACCTTGAATCATCATGCCATCTTGGACAATTGACCCCAATAACATCATGCTCTTTATTCTTGATTAAGTTCATTTGAAATCTGTTCTGAAATTTATATAGCTATTCTAGCTTTCTTTAATTACTGTTAGCATGGTATGTTTTTCATCATCCTAATTTTAATCTGTCTGAGTATTTGCATTTAAAATGAATTTTTATAAAAACAACAGTTATATTTTCTTCTGTACTCTGATAATCCTTTTGTTTGGATGCTTACACAACTATATATAAAGTGATTATTAATCCTAAGAGAAAGAACAAAGGTGGAGGCATCACGCTACCTTACTTCAAACTATACTACATGGCTACAGTAACCGAAACAGCATGGTACTGGTACCAAAACAGAGATATAGACCAATGGAATAGAGCAGAGCCCTCAGAAATAATACCACACATCTACAGTCATCTGATCTTTGACAAACCTGAGAAAAACAAGAAATGGGGCATGGATTTCCTATTCAATAAATGGTGCTGGTAAAATTGGCTAGCCATAAGTAGAAAGCTGTAACTGGATCCTTTCCTTACTCTTATATGAAGATTAGTTCAAGATGGATTAGAGACTTAAATGTTAGACCTAATACCATAAAAACCCTAGAAGAAAACCCAGGTAATACCATTCAGGACATAGGCATGGGCAAGGACTTCATGTCTAAAACACCAAAAGCAACAGCAACAAAAGCCAAAACTGACAAATGGGAACTAATTAAACTAAAGAGCTTCTGCACAGCAAAAGAAACTACCATCAGAGTGAACAGGCAACCTACAGAATGGGAGAAAAATTTGCAGTCTACTCATCTGAAAAAGGGCTAATATCCAGAACCTACAAAGAACTCAAACAAATTTACAAGAAGAAAACAAACAACTCCATCAAAAAGTGGGCAAAGGATATGAGCAGACATTTCTCAAAGGAAGACATTCATACAGCCAACAGACACATGAAAAAATGCTCCTCATCACTCGCCATCAGAGAAATGCAAATCAAAACCTCAGTGAGATACCATCTCAAACCAGTTAGAATGGCAATCATTAAAAAGTTGGGAAACAACAGGTGCTGGAGAGGATGTGGAGAAATAGGGACACTTTTACACTATTGGTGGGATTGTAAACTAGTTCAACCATTATGGAAAACAGTATGGCGATTCCTCAAGGATCTAGATCTAGAACTACCATATGACCCAGCCATCGCATTACTGGGTATATACCCAAAGGATTATAAATCATGCTGCTATAAAGACACATGCACATGTATGTTTATTGCGGCACTGTTCACAATAGCAAAGACTTGGAATCAACCCAAATGTCCATCTGTGACAGACTGGATTAAGAAAATGTGGCACATATACACCATGGAATACTATGCAGCCATAAAAAAGGATGAGTTTGTGTCCTTTGTAGGGACATGGATGCAGCTGGAAACCATCATTCTCAGCAAATTATCACAAGAAGAGAAAACCAAACACCGCATGTTCTCACTCATAGGTGGGAACTGAACAATGAGATCACTTGGACTCGGGAAGGGGAACATCACACTCCAGGGCCTATCATGGGGAGGGGGTAGGGGGTAGGGGGTAGGGATTGCATTGGGACTTATACCTGATGTAAATGACGAGTTGATGGGTGCTGACGAGTTGATGGGTGCAGCACACCAACATGGCACAAGTATACATGTGTAACAAAACTGCATGTTATGCGCATGTACCCTAGAACTTAAAGTATAATAATAATAATAAGAATAAGAATTTCAGTATCAACATCAACATGTAAAGAGCTTCTGAAGTTGTTATTTCAATTAATTATTTTAAAATTGAGCAAATAAAAAAATTTACATTTTTTGAACCCATCACATAACTAAGGTTGCGGAGCAATCTACCATCCTAGTATTTGGAGAAAGAGAAATTCTTTAGTCCCAGCCAAGATCTGCATACCTGAAATAGATCTTGCAGGGCCCAAACTGGTAGAAACATTTAAATGACATTTTAAAGTTTACTAGTGGCTGAGTGTGAACTAATATGAGACTGAGAAACTTGCCTCCTTAGGATGCCCACAACTCGTTAGTGAATGTTATCATGATAAACTCCACTAAGTGAAGAATCAGGAAAGATCTCATGGCACTGGAAGAAGAAAGGAAACATTAACCATTGTGAAATATGCTCCTTGTGTTCTTCCCAAGAAAGGCCTACTTTCCAGGGAAAAACATTTTAACAAAGCCAGATCTGACATGAAGGAGAAACATTGTTCTGACTGCAGCCCCTTTTAACCTTTCTGTTTTACATAAAACAGTAAAAAGAAGCTAAGAAACACTGTGGAGTTCTCTGCCTCAGAGAACAGGCCATTAAATAATGGATCTAGTGTTAAGATTATAGAATGATTCTCTTTAGTCATCCCTTTACCATTAACTATGATGCTTCTAATATAATAACAGTGGATTACAGAGAAGAGAGCTACAGGAACAATACTCTCCCTTAAGGGAAGTACTTAGTGAATCCCGAAGACAGCAAGATAGACAAATACATATAGTTGAAATCACTGGCATCTATGACTACAGAAAACAGCTCAACTCAAAATAGTTGAAACCACTGGCATCTATGGCTACAGAAAACAGGTCAACTCCTAGCCACAGTAACATCAATCCTTACAAAATGCTTATTTTCTCAGTTCTTGTTAACTGATACAAAATGACCAGCTTTCAACAGTAAAATTACAAGTCATTCTAAAAGCCAAGTACAGTCTGAAGATGCATAGGAAGCATCAGAGCCAGATTCACATATAACATTGACTTTAAATTTATGAGACCTGTAATTAAAAATAACTACAGCTAATATATTAAGGGTTCTAATGAAAAAAGTAAACATGTAAGAACAGATGGGTAGTATGATAAGGGAGATGGATGTGTTCAGAAAAAAAGTCAAAGGCAATGCTAGAAATTACAAAAAAAAACCTATAGAAATGAAAAATGTCTGTGATGAGTTCCTCATTAGACTGAAAAAATTATGAAACTAATCATGAGCTTGAACACAGATTAAAAGAGGTTCATAAACTGAAATACAAAGAGAAAAAAAGAACAAACCAACAGAGTTCCTATTAGCTTATTGTTACAGAGGGTTTTGCCTCAAATAAACAGATACTAATTGCCACATCTTTCTGCATATACTTATCTCTCTACATTTTAAGGTAGCAGTGTGTCCTGTTATCTCATTTTTTTCTGAAGTGTTCAAAACATTGATTTTATTTTTTTTAATTTTTTGATATAATACAAGAGTTATAACTTTCTTTTCTTTTTTTTTTTATTATACTTTAAGTTCTAGGGTACATGTGCATAACATGCAGGTTTGTTACATATGTATACTTATGCCATGTTGGTGTGCTGCACCCATCAACTCGTCAGCACCCATCAATTCATCATTTATATCATGTATAACTCCCCAATGCAATCCCTCCCTCCTCCCCCCTCCCCCCTCCCCATGATAGGCCCCAGTGCGTGATGTTCCCCTTCCCGAGTCCAAGTGATCTCATTGTTCAGTTCCCACCTATGAGTGAGAACATGCGGTGTTTGGTTTTCTCTTCTTGTGATAATTTGCTGAGAATGATGGTTTCCAGCTGCATCCATGTCCCTACAAAGGACACAAACTCATCCTTTTTTATGGCTGCATAGTATTCCATGGTGTATATGTGCCACATTTTCTTAATCCAGTCTGTCACAGATGGACATTTGGGTTGATTCCAACTCTTTGCTATTGTGAATAGTGCCGCAATAAACATACGTGTGCATGTGTCTTTGTAGTAGAATAATTTATAATCCTTTGGGTATATACCCAGTAGTGGGATGGCTGTGTCATATGGTACATCTAGTTCTAGATCCTTGAGGAATTGCCATACTGTTTTCCATAATGGTTGAACTAGTTTACAATCCCACCAACAGTGTAAAACTTTCAAACTGTGTCTATGTTTGTGCTAAACATGAAAGTAGATATTTATATTTTCAACTATAGCTTCCGTTATTCTTTAAAAGTCTATTTAAACCTGACAAAATAAAATGAAGCAAAATGCTTTCTACATACCTCCACACTTTACGAAAATTGTATCAGTGTATATCCAGGTCATTGAAATATTCAAATCTAGAACAAATATATGTTTCTATGTTTATCCTAGGAAGTGGTTACTAAGTTTTTGTGTTTTTTTTTCATAAATTATTCAGCCATACAACATATATAAACTTTTAAAATATTTCTTACAGTTTATATAATGTTATTTAAAATAAATCAAAAAATCACATACAGTTAACAGATGCATCTGACAAAGAAAACATATAAAGTCACTGAAAATTTTCCTGAAGCAATACAAGGAAAAAAAAAAAAAAACTAGAAATTTTAAATCTCCATAAGAACAGCAGTAGTCCACAATACTTGAGATGTAACCAGCTTCCTTTATTACCTCCCTTAGTCAGCATGGTCAAAGCTTTACATTGGGTGTATAAGAGTAAGGAGATAGTGTTCCTTTTCCCCAAATTCCCTGTCAAGGGCTACAATATCTCATCAGGTGGGCAGGCCTCTAGCTTTTCTCATCTACCTCAGCTCTGTGTTGCAGAAGTTCTCTTCCAAGAATGAATAATCATTATTTTTGGGACTCTCTTTCTCAGATAGAGAAAGAGAGGTCCCAAGGTGGGGATCTCAGCCATGTCATGTAAACACAGCACTATGAAGCTTTTCCTAAGGAAAATCATTTCATTTGAAACAGGTAAAACTTGGGTAACTTCACTCTGAGTTAAGTTAAAGAGATAAGGGTATTCTAAACAATTCAAGTTTTGTGGTAAGCAGTTGCCACCAGGGAAATGCAAATCGAAAACCACAACAAAATACCAACTCACACCTACTAGAATTGAAAATCAAATACTACCAAGTGTTGAGGAGGATGTAGAGAAATCAAAACCCTCATACACTTCCAGCAGACATGTAAAATTTTGCAACCACTTTAGAAAACAATTGTCAGTTCCCCAAAGTTTATACATGGAGTTATCATACAATCCAACAATTCCCATTCTACTATATACCCAATTAAATGGAAAACAAAAGTCCACACAAAAACATGTGCACAAATGTTTATAGCAGCATTATTCATATAAGCCCAAAATGTCACCAAACTGAATATTCATCAGTTCATGAATAAATAAAATGTGATATATTTATACAATAAAATGCAATTTGACCATATAAGAAGAAATTAAGCACTGATTCATGCTACACACAGCATGTATAAATTTTAAAAACATTATTTTATGTTTTTAATTTATAATTTAGTCACAAAAAACTACATATTACAAGAATCTATCTATCTATCTATCTATCTATCTATCTATCTATCTATCTATCTATAAAGAATAGGCAAATCAGTAGAAGCATAGAGCAGGTTAATTATTTCCTAGGACCGATGATGTTCAGGAAAATGGAGGGAGATTGACTACTAATGGCAATGAGTTTCTTTGGGTGGAGGCATCGTGAAAATATTTTAAAGTTAATGAGGGTAAAGTATTGTACAAATCTGAACATATTAAAAACCATTAAGATGTAAATTTTAAATGAGTGATTTGTATATTAGAGGATTATATATCAATAAAGTTAATATTTAAAAACTAAGGTCTTATTATTCTAAAATTATTGTATAAATAATTACACTTTCTATTATTTTTTTCTCTTACTATGTGTCAGAAACTACTTTCAATATCTTAGAACCACATTATAAATAGGCAAGGTATAACTTCTTCACTACAATTTTACAGATGATGAATTAAACTCAGATAATTTAACTTTTAGAAGCTCTCATGGTAGCATCTGTAGGACATAAATATAGGACACTGCACAGTATTACAGAAGTTGACCATGGAAGTTATGGGGTGTGTGAAAACACACCTAAAAGACAGGCATGATGGCTATAGGAGGATTTCACTCAAGTTAAATAAACTCATCTTTAACTGCTTGCTGTGGAAGATAGAGCCATTAAATTTTGAGGTTAAATTAGAGACAAAACAAGATGATAATCAATATTGATAACCATTATTCACACATTATTTGTTGGAATATAATTTTACAATTTTTGGATTATAATCTGATAGTTACTTTTTAAATTAAGAGTTTAAAATCAAGCAGTATGCTTGTAGAAATATATTCTCCATAATATCTCTAAGACATTAGCTTGTTTTTTACCTTGACTAGCAACCCATCTTATCCAACCCTGTCATTTTCAACCAGCCTTCTCAAAAGTCAAATTATTTCCCTCTTTTGCTCCTAAACATGTCCTTCTTCAACCATTTGTAACTGTATAGTCAGAAAGATTGTAAAAATATGTAAAGCAAGTGATGTCATCACTTAAAGTTTTCAAAGGTCTTTTCAGTTAACTTACAGAATGCTAACTCCTTACCATTTCCTACAATTCAGTACATGACCTAACTCCTGATCTACACTCTCATTATACACACTAAGCTTCTAAACACATGAACTTCTTTACTTTTCTTTAAAAACTGGTAATCCTTTAAAATATATTACCTTAACATTGTTCCCTCTGTTTAGAACACTACTCCTCTAGTATGTAGCGTAACTAGTTTATTCTCTATTTTATTGATATTTTGAGCTGTTGATTGTGTTGATATTTTATTAGTTTGCTATTTTTGATTTCATTAGTTTTTGTTCTAATTTTTATTTCTATTATTCTGCTAACTTTGTGCTTAATTTGCTTTTTTCTAGATTCCAAAGATAGCTGGATCCCACAAATGTTGTTATACATTTAATTTCATGTAGTTCAAAATATTTTAGCATTTCCCTTGAAATTTATTTTGATCCATATGTTGTTTAAAAGTATTTTAATTTTTAAGTATTTGGAATTTTTTTACCTATCTCTCTGTTATTGATGTTTGTTTATTTTCATTATGTCTGAGATAATATTCTGTGTGATTTCTATTCTTTTAAATTTATTGAGTTGCATTTTATGGCCCCAAATGTGATCTGTCTTGGTGAATATTCCATGTGAGATTGAGAAGAGTGTATATTCTGACACTGCTGTATATTTTATAAATGTCAATTAGAGCTATTTGATTGATGGTGCCATTTGATTCAGCGATGTCCTTATTGATTTTCTAACTGCTGGAACTGTCCATTACTGATAGAATACTGTTGAAGACACCAGCTTGATAAAACAAAAACATCAGCCAAATTAAATTTAAAGGAGTTTAATTGATCAAAGAATGATTCATGAATCAAGCAGCCTTCCAAGACAGAATAGGCTGAATGACTCCAGCACAGCCACGTTGTGGAAGATTTATGGACAAAAAAAAGAAAAGCGACATATAGAAAATGGAAGTGAGGTACAGAAACAGGGAGATTGGTTCCAGTTTGAGTAAGGTTCAAACAGTTGGCTACATTTGATTGGCCAAAAATTGGTGATTGGCACAAGTGTAGCTATGATCTGTTTACACCTCCACTTGTTCACAATGCACAGAGAAACCATTAGGCCAAACTTAAACTGTGTAAGGAGACAGGTTTGGGCTAAATTTTATTTAGCAAGTTGTAACAGTAGATTTATCTATTTCAATTTTCAGTTGTATTAGTTTTTTCCTTGTGTATATTAACACTGCTATTAGGTGCATACACAGAAATAATCATTATAAATTGACTCCTATATCTTTATGTAATGCCCTTCTTTATACCTGATAAATTTTCTCAATATAAAATCAACTTTGTCTGACATTAATGTAACTAATTCAGCTTTCACTTGATTAGTGTTTCCATGGTATATCTTTCCCTCCCTCTTTAAAAACTTATGTGTGTTTTTGGATTTAAAGGGGATTTCCTGCAGATTACATAGAGTTGGGTAAGTTTTATTCCTTAAATTACTCTGATGGTCTATGTTTTTAACTGTCACATTTAATCCATTGACATTTAAAGAGATTATTGACATTTTTGGATTAATAAGTATAATATTTGTTTTTGTTCTATTGTATTCATTGCTTTTTATGTTTTTTGTCTTCCATTCTTTCTCTACATTAACTGATTTTTTATTTATTTTGTATGATTTAATTTTTTCTTTTCTAACTACATCAAATATACTTCTAATACTTCTATTTTACATTTTTATGAGTTGCCCTAACATTTGAAATATATATTTACAATTAATCAAAATTGCTTTTTAAATAGCGGTATAACGGGGGGGCAGAGGAGGATGGCCGAATAGGAACAACTCCAGTCTCCAACTCCCAGTGTGAGCGACACAGAAGACCGGTGACTTCTGCATTTTCAACTGAGGTACTGGGGTCATCTCCCTAGGGAGTTCCGGACAATTGGTGCTGGTCAGCTGCTGCAGCACGACCAGCGAGAGCGGAAGCAGGGTGAGGCATCCCCTGACCTGGGAAGCTCAAGGGGAAAGGGAATCCCTTTTCCTAGCCAGGGGAACTGAGACACACAACACCTGGAAAATCGGGTCACTCCCACCCCAATAGTGCACTTTAAGCAAACGGGCACACCAGGAGAATATATCCCACACCAGGCCGGGAGGGTCCCACGCCCACAGATCATTCCTCATTGCTAACACAGCAGTCTGTGATCTAACCGCAAGGCAGCAGCGAGGCTGGGGGAGGGGTGCCCACCATTGCTGAGGCTTAAGTAGATAAACAAAGCAACTGGGAAGCTTGAACTGGGTGGAGTTCACAGCAGCTCAAGGAAACCTGCCTGTCTCTGTAGACTCCACCTCTGGGGACAGGGCAGAGCTAAAGAACAACAGCAAAAAAAGCAACAGGAACCTCTACAGATGCAAATGACTCTGTCTGACAGCTTTGAAGAGAGCAGTGGATCTCCCAACATGGAGGTTGAGATCTGAGAAGGGACAGAATGCCTGCTCAAGTGGGTCCCTGACCCCTGAGTAGCCTAACTGGGAGACCTCCTCCACTAGGGGCAGTCTGACACCCCACACCTCACAGGGTGGAGTACACCCCTGAGAGGAAGCTTCCAAAGTAAGAATCAGACAAGTACACTCGCTGTTCAGCAATATTCTATCTTCTGCAACCTCTGCTGCTGATACCCAGGCAAACAGGGTCTGGAGTGGACCTCAAGTAATCTCCAACAGACCTACAGCTGAGGGTCCTGACTGTTAGAAGGAAAACTATCAAACAGGAAGGACACCTATACCAAAACCCCATCAGTACGTCACCATCGTCAAAGACCAGAGGCAGATAAAACCAAAAAGATGGGGAAAAAGCAGGGCAGAAAAGCTGGAAATTCAAAAAAATAAGAGCACATCTCCCCTTGCAAAGGGGCGCAGCCCATCACCAGCAACGGATCAAAGCTGGTCAGAGAATGACTTGGACGAGATGAGAGAAGAAGGCTTCAGTCCATCAAACTTCTCAGAGCTAAAGGAGGAATTACGTACCCAGCGAAAAGAAACTAAAAATCTTGAAAAAAGAGTGGAGGAATTGACAGCTAGACTAATTAATGCAGAGAAGGTCATAAACGAAATGACAGAGATGAAAACCATGACACGAGAAATACGTGAGAAATGCACAAGCCTCAGTAACTGACTCGATCAACTGGAAGAAAGAGTATCAGTGATTGAAGATCAAATGAATGAAATGAAGCGAGAAGAGAAACCAAAAGGAAAAAGAAGAAAAAGAAATGAACAAAGCCTGCAAGAAGTACGGGATTATGTAAAAAGACCAAATCTATGTCTGATTGGGGTGCCTGAAAATGAGGGGAAAATGCAACCAAGTTGGAAAACACTCTACAGGATATCATCCAGGAGAACTTCCCCAACCTAGTAGGGCAGGCCAATCTTCAAATTCAGGAAATACAGAGAACGCCACAAAGATACTCCTCCAGAAGAGCAACTCCAAGACATATAACTGCCAGATTCACGAAAGTTGAAATGAAGGAAAAAATCTTAAGGACAGCCAGAGAGAAAGGTCGGGTTACCGACAAAGGGAAGCCCATCAGACTAACAGCAGACCTCTCGGCAGAAACTCTACAAGCCAGAAGAGAGTGGGGGCCAATATTCAACGTTCTTAAAGAAAGGAATTTTAAACCCAGAATTTCATATCCAGCCAAACTAAGTTGCATAAGTGAAGGAGAAATAAAATCCTTTACAGATAAGCAAATGCTTAGAGATTTTGTCACCACCAGGCCTGCCTTACAAGAGACCCTGAAGGAAGCACTAACCATGGAAAGGAACAACCGGTACCAGCCATTGCAAAAACATGCCAAAATGTAAAGACCATCGAGGCTAGGAAGAAACTGCATCAACAAACCAGCAAAATAACCAGTTAATATCATAATGGCAGGATCAAGTTCACACATAACAATATTAACCTTAAATGTAAATGGACTAAATGGCACAATTAAAAGACACAGACTGGCAAACTGGATAAAGAGTCAAGACCCATCAGTCTGCTGTATTCAGGAGACCCATCTCACAGGCAGAGACATACATAGGCTCAAAATAAAGGGATGGAGGAAGATCTACCAAGCAAATGGAGAACAAAAAAAAGCAGGGGTTGCAATCCTAGTCTCTGATAAAACAGACTTTAAACCATCAAAGATCAAAAGAGACAAAGAAGGCCATTACATAATGTTAAAAGGATCAATTCAACAGGAAGAGCTAACTATCCTAAATATATATGCACCCAATACAGGAGCACCCAGATTCATAAAGCAAGTCCTTAGAGATTTACAAACAGACTTAGACTCCCATACAATAATAATGGGAGATTTCAACACTCCACTGTCAACGTTAGACAGATCAACGAGACAGAAAGTTAACAAGGATATCCAGGAATTGAACTCATCTCTTCCCCAAGCGGACCTAATAGACATCTATAGAACTCTCCACCCCAAATCAACAGAATATACATTCTTCTCAGCATCACATCGCACTTATTCCAAAATGGACCACATAGTTGGAAGTAAAGCACTCCTCAGCAAAGGTAAAAGAACAGAAATTTTAACAAACTGTCTCTCAGACCACAGTGTAATCAAACTAGAACTAAGGACTAAGAAACTCAATCAAAACCACTCAACTACATGGAAACTGAGTAACCTGTTCCTGAATGACTACTCGGTACATAATGAAATGAAGGCAGAAATAAAGATGTTCTTTGAAACCAATGAGAACAAAGATACAACATACCAGAATCTCTGGGACACATTTAAAGCAGTGTGTAGAGGGAAATTTATTGCACTAAATGCCCACAAGAGAAAGCTGGACAGATCTAAAATGGACACTCTAACATCACAATTAAAAGAACTAGAGAGGGGGGCGGAGCAAGATGGCCGAATAGGAACAGCTCCAGTCTCCAACTCCCAGCGCGAGCGACACAGAAGACCGGTGATTTCTGCATTTTCAACTGAGGTACTGGGGTCATCTTACTAGGGATTGCCGGACAATCGGTGCTGGTCAGCTGCTGCAGCCTGACCAGCGAGAGCTGAAGCAGGGCGAGGCATCGCCTCACCTGGAAGCGCAAGGGGGAAGGGGATCCGTTTTCCTAGCCAGGGGAACTGAGACACACAACACCTGGAAAATCGGGTAACTCCCACCCCAATACTGCGCTGTACGCATACAGGCACACCAGAATATATCCCACACCTGGCCGGGAGGGTCCCACGCCCACGAAGCCTCCCTCACTGCTAACACAGCAGTCTGCCGCGATCTATCCGCAAGGCAGCAGCGAGGCTGCGGGAGGGGCGCCCGCCATTGCTGAGGCTTAAGTAGGTAAACAAAGCCGCTGGGAAGCTCGAACTGGGTGGAGCTCACAGCAGCTCAAGGAAGCCTGCCTGTCTCTGTAGTCTCCACCTCTGGGGACAGCGCACAGCTGAAGACCAACAGGGGAAGTAGCAGGAGCCGGTGCAGACGCGAACGACTCTGTCTGACAGCTTTGGGGAGAGCCGTGGATCTCCCAACGCGGAGGTTGAGATCTGAGAACGGACAGACTGCCTGCTCAGGTGTGTCCCTGACCCCCGAGTAGCCTAGCTGGGAGAAATCCCCCACTAGGGGCAGTCTGACACCCCACACCTCACAGGGTGGAGTACACCCCTGAGAGGAAACTTCCAAAGGAAGAATCAGACAGGTACACTCGCTGTTCAGCAATATTCTATCTTCGGCAACCTCTGCTGCTGATACCCAGGCAAACAGGGTCTGGAGTGGACCTCAAGCAATCTCCAACAGACCAACAGACAGTCCTTCTGACTGTCAGAAGGAAAACTATCAAACAGGAAGGACACCTATACCAAAACCGCATCAGTACGTCACCACCATCAAAGACCAGAGACAGATAAAACCACAAAGATGGGGAAGAAGCAGGGCAGAAAAGCTGGAAATTCAAAAAATAAGAGCGCATCTCCCCCTGCAAAGGAGCGCAGCCCATCGCCAGCAACGGATCAAAGCTGGTCAGAGAATGACTTGGACGAGAGGAGAGAAGAAGGCTTCAGTCCATCAAACTTATCAGAGCTAAAGGAGGAATTACGTACCCAGCGCAAAGAAACTAAAAATCTTGAAAAAAGAGTGGAAGAATTGACAGCTAGACTCATTAATGCAGAGAAGATCATAAGCGAAATGACAGAGATGAAAACCATGACACGAGAAATACGTGACAAATGCACAAGCTTCAGTAACCGACTCGATCAACTGGAAGAAAGAGTATCAGCGATTGAAGATCAAATGAATGAAATGAAGCGAGAAGAGAAACCAAAAGAAAAAAGAAGAAAAAGAAATGAGCAAAGCCTGCAAGAAGTATGGGATTACGTAAAAAGACCAAATCTACGCCTGATTGGGGTGCCTGAAAGTGAGGTGGAAAATGGAACCAAGTTGGAAAACACTCTTCAGGAAATCATCCAGGAGAACTTCCCCAACCTAGTAGGGCAGGCCAACATCCAAATTCAGGAAATACAGAGAACACCACAAAGATACTCCTCCAGAAGAGCAACTCCAAGACACATCATTGCCAGATTCACCAAAGTTGAAATGAAGGAAAAAATCTTAAGGGCAGCCAGAGAGAAAGGTCGGGTTACCCACAAAGGGAAGCCCATCAGACTAACAGCAGATCTCTCAGCAGAAACCCTACAAGCCAGAAGAGAGTGGGGGCCAATATTCAACATTCTTAAAGAAAAGAATTTTAAACCCAGAATTTCATATCCAGCCAAACTAAGTTTCATAAGTGAAGGAGAAATAAAATCCTTTACAGATGAGCAAATGCTTAGAGATTTTGTCACCACCAGGCCTGCCTTACAAGAGACCCTGAAGGAAGCCCTAAACATGGAAAGGAACAACCGGTACCAGCCATCGCAAAAACATGCCAAAATGTAAAGACCATCGAGGCTAGGAAGAAACTGCATCAACTAACGAGCAAAATAACCAGTTAATATCTAATGGCAGGATCAAGTTCACACATAACAATATTAACCTTAAATGTTAATGGACTAAATGCTCCAATTAAAAGACAAAGACTGGCAAACTGGATAAAGAGTCAAGACCCATCAGTCTGCTGTATTCAGGAGACCCATCTCACATGCAGAGACATACATAGGCTCAAAATAAAGGGATGGAGGAAGATCTACCAAGCAAATGGAGAACACAAAAAAGCAGGGGTTGCAATCCTTGTCTCTGATAAAACAGACTTTAAACCATCAAAGATCAAAAGAGACAAAGAAGGCCATTACATAATGGTAAAGGGATCAATTCAACAGGAAGAGCTAACTCTCCTAAATATATATGCACCCAATACAGGAGCACCCAGATTCATAAAGCAAGTCCTTAGGGACTTACAGAGACTTAGACTCCCATACAATAATAATGGGAGACTTCAACACTCCGCTGTCAACATTAGACAGATCAACGAGACAGAAAGTTAACAAGGATATCCAGGAATTGAACTCATCTCTGCACCAAGCGGACCTAATAGACATCTATAGAACTCTCCACCCCAAATCAACAGAATATACATTCTTCTCAGCACCACATCGCACTTATTCCAAAATTGACCACATAATTGGAAGTAAAGCACTCCTCAGCAAATGTAAAAGAACAGAAATTATAACAAACTGTCTCTCAGACCACAGTGCAATCAAACTAGAACTCAGGACTAAGAAACTCAATCAAAACCGCTCAACTACATGGAAACTGAACAACCTCCTCCTGAATGACTACTGGGTACATAACGAAATGAAAGCAGAAATAAAGATGTTCTTTGAAACCAATGAGAACAAAGATACAACATACCAGAATCTCTGGGACACATTTAAAGCAGTGTGTAGAGGGAAATTTATAGCACTAAATGCCCACAAGAGAAAGCAGGAAAGATCTAAAATTGACACTCTAACATCACAATTAAAAGAACTAGAGAGGCAAGAGCAAACACATTCAAAAGCTAGCAGAAGGCAAGAAATAACTAAGATCAGAGCCGAACTGAAGGAGATAGAGACACAAAAAACCCTCCAAAAAATCAATGAATCCAGGAGTTGGTTTTTTGAAAAGATCAACAAAATTGACAGACCGCTAGCAAGGCTAATAAAGAAGAAAAGAGAGAGGAATCAAATCGATGCAATAAAAAACGATAAAGGGGATATCACCACTGACCCCACAGAAATACAAACTACCATCAGAGAATACTATAAACACCTCTACGCAAATTAACTAGAAAATCTAGAAGAAATGGATAATTTCCTGGACACTTACACTCTCCCAAGGCTAAACCAGGAAGAAGTTGAATCCCTGAATAGACCAATAGCAGGCTCTGAAATTGAGGCAACAATTAATAGCCTACCCACCAAAAAAAGTCCAGGACCAGATGGATTCACAGCTGAATTCTACCAGAGGTACAAGGAGGAGCTGGTACCATTCCTTCTGAAACTATTCCAATCAATAGAAAAAGAGGGAATCCTCCCTAACTCATTTTATGAGGCCAACATCATCCTGATACCAAAGCCTGGCAGAGACACAACAAAAAAAGAGAATTTTAGACCAATATCCCTGATGAACATTGATGCAAAAATTCTCAATAAATTACTGGCAAACCGGATTCAGCAGCACATCAAAAAGCTTATCCACCATGATCAAGTGGGCTTCATCCCTGGGATGCAAGGCTGGTTCAACATTCGCAAATCAATAAACGTAATCCAGCATATAAACAGAACCAAAGACAAGAACCACATGATTGTCTCAATAGATGCAGAAAAGGCTTTTGACAAAATTCAACAGCCCTTCATGCTAAAAACGCTCAATAAATTCGGTATTGATGGAACGTATCTCAAAATAATAAGAGCCATTTATGACAAACCCACAGCTAATATCATACTGAATGGTCAAATACTGGAAAAATTCCCTTTGAAAACTGGCACAAGACAGGGATGCCCTCTCTCACCACTCCTATTCAACATAGTGTTGGAAGTTCTGGCTAGGGCAATCAGGCAGGAGAAAGAAATCAAGGGTATCCAGTTAGGAAAAGAAGAAGTCAAATTATCCCTGTTTGCAGATGATATGACTGTATATTTAGAAAACCCCATCGTCTCAGCCCAAAATCTCCTTAAGCTGATAAGCAACTTCAGCAAAGTCTCAGGATACAAAATTAATGTGCAAAAATCACAAGCATTCTTATACACCAGTAACAGACAAGCAGAGAGCCAAATCAGGAATGAACTTCCATTCACAATTGCTTCAAAGAGAATAAAATACCTAGGAATCCAGCTTACAAGGGATGTAAAGGACCTCTTCAAGGAGAACTACAAACCACTGCTCAGTGAAATCAAAGAGGACACAAACAAATGGAAGAACATACCATGCTCATGGATAGGAAGAATCAATATTGTGAAAATGGCCATACTGCCCAAGGTTATTTATAGATTCAATGCCATCCCCATCAAGCTACCAATGAGTTTCTTCACAGAATTGGAAAAAACTGCTTTAAAGTTCATATGGAACCAAAAAAGAGCCCGCATTGCCAAGACAATCCTAAGTCAAAAGGACAAAGCTGGAGGCGTCACGCTACCTGACTTCAAACTATACTACAAGGCTACAGTAACCAAAACAGCATGGTACTGGTACCAAAACAGAGCTATAGACCAATGGAACAGAACAGAGTCCTCAGAAATAATACCGCACATCTACACCCATCTGATCTTTGACAAACCTGAGAGAAACAAGAAATGGGGAAAGGATTCCCTATTTAATAAATGGTGCTGGGAAAATTGGCTAGCCATAAGTAGAAAGCTGAAACTGGATCCTTTCCTTACCCCTTATACGAAGATTAATTCAAGATGGATTAGAGACTTAAATGTTAGACCTAATACCATAAAAAACCTAGAAGAAAATCTAGGTAGTACCATTCAGGACATAGGCATGGGCAAGGACTTCATATCTAAAACACCAAAAGCAACGGCAGCAAAAGCAAAAATTGACAAATGGGATCTCATTAAACTAAAGAGCTTTTGCACAGCAAAAGAAACTACCATCAGAGTGAACAGGCAACCTACAGAATGGGAGAAAATTTTTGCAACCTACTCATCTGACAAAGGGCTAATATCCAGAATCTACAAAGAACTCAAACAAATATACGAGAAAAAAACAAACAACCCCATCAAAAAGTGGGGAAAGGATATGAACAGACATTTCTCAAAAGAAGATATTCATACAGCCAACAGACACATGAAAAAATGCTCATCGTCACTCGCCATCAGAGAAATGCAAATCAAAACCACAATGAGATACCATCTCACACCAGTTAGAATGGCAATCATTAAGAAGTCAGGAAACAACAGGTGTTGGAGAGGATGTGGAGAAATAGGAACACTTTTACACTGTTGGTGGGATTGTAAACTAGTTCAACCATTATGGAAAACAGTATGGCAATTCCTCAAGGATCTAGAACTAGATGTACCATATGACCCAGCCATCCCACTACTGGGTATATACCCAAAGGATTACAAATTATTCTACTACAAAGACACATGCACACGTATGTTTATTGCGGCACTATTCACAATAGCAAAGACTTGGAATCAACCCAAATGTCCATCTGTGACAGACTGGATTAAGAAAATGTGGCACATATACACCATGGAATACTATGCAGCCATAAAAAAGGATGAGTTTGTGTCCTTTGTAGGGACATGGATGCAGCTGGAAACCATCATTCTCAGCAAATTATCACAAGAAGAGAAAACCAAACACCGCATGTTCTCACTCATAGGTGGGAACTGAACAATGAGATCACTTGGACTCGGGAAGGGGAACATCACGCACTGGGGCCTTTCATGGGGAGGGGGGAGGGAGGAGGAGGGAGGGATTGCATTGGGGAGTTATACATGATATAAATGATTAATTGATGGGTGCTGACGAGTTGATGGGTGCAGCACACCAACATGGCATAAGTATACATATGTAACAAACCTGCACGTTATGCACATGTACCCTAGAACTTAAAGTATAATAAAAAAATAAAAATAAAAAAAAAAAAAAAAAGAACTAGAGAGGTAAGAGCAAACACATTCAAAAGCTAGCAGAAGGCAAGAAATCACTAAGATCAGAGTGGAAATGAAGGAGATAGAGACATAAAAAACCCTCCAAAAAAATCAATGAATCCAGGAGTGGTTTTTTGAAAAGATCCACAAAATTGATAGACTGCTAGCAAGACTAATAAAGAAGAAAAGAGAGAGGAATCAAATAGATGCAATAAAAAATGATAAAGAGGATATCACCACCAACCCCACAGAAAGACAAACTACCATCAGAGAATACTATAAACACCTCTACGTGTTTCTAGGTACATGTGCAGAAAAGGCTTTTGACAAAATTCAACATCCCTTCATGCTAAAAATGCTCAAGAAATTCGATATTGATGGAACGTACTTCAAAATAATAAGAACTATTTATGACAAACACACAGCTAGTATCATACTGAATGGGCAAAAACTGGAAAAATTTCCTTTGAAAACTGGCACAAGACAGGGATGCCCTCTCTCACCACTCCTATTCAACATAGTGTTAGAAGTTCTGGCTAGGGCAATCAGGCAAGATAAAGAAATCAAGGGTATCCAGTTAGGAAAAGAAGAAGTCAAATTGTCCCTGTTTGCAGAAGACATGATTGCATATTTAGAAAACCCTATTGTCTCAGCCCAAAATCTCCTTAAGCTGATAAACAACTTCAGCAAAGTCTCAGGATACAAAATTAATGTGCAAAAATCACAAGCATTCTTATGCACTGGTAACAGACAAACAGAGAGCCAAATCATGAATGAACTTCCATTCACAATTGCTTGAAAGAGAATAAAATACATAGGAATCCAACTTACAAGGGATCTAAAGGACCTCTTCAAGGAGATCTACAAACCACTGCTCAGTGAAATCAAAGAGGACACAAACAAATGGAAGAACATACCATGCTCATGGATAGGAAGAATCAATATCGTGAAAATGGCCATACTGCCCAAGGTTATTTATAGATTCAATGCCATACCCATCAAGCTATCAATGAGTTTCTTCACAGAATTGTAAAAAACTGCTTTAAAGTTCATATGGAACCAAAAAAGAGCCCGCATTGCCAAGACAATCCTAAGTCAAAAGGACAAAGCTGGAGGCGTCACACTACCTGACTTCAAACTATACTACAATTCTACAGTAACCAAAACAGCATGGTACTGGTACCAAAACAGAGATATAGACCAATGGAACAGAACAGATTCCTCAGAAATAATACCACACATCTACAACCATCTGATCTTTGACAAACCTGAGAGAAACAAGAAATGGGGAAAGGATTCCCTATTTAATAAATGGTGCTGGGAAAATTGGCTAGCCATAAGTAGAAAGCTGAAACTGGATCCTTTCCTTACCCCTTATACGAAGATTAATTCAAGATGGATTAGAGACTTAAATGTAAGACCTAATACCATAAAAACCCTAGAAGAAAATCTAGGTAGTACCATTCAGGACATAGGCATGGGCAAGGACTACATGTCTAAAACACCAAAAGCAACGGCAGCAAAAGCCAAAATTGACAAATGGGATCTAATTAAACTAAAGAGCTTTTGCACAGCAAAAGAAACTACCATCAGAGTGAACAGGCAACCTACAGAATGGGAGAAAATTTTTGCAACCTACTCATCTGACAAAGGGCTAATATCCAGAATCTACAAAGAACTCAAACAAATATACAAGAAAAAAACAAACAACCCCATCAAAAAGTGGGCAGAGGATTCTTCCTATCCATGAGCATGGTATGTTCTTCCATTTGTTTGTGTCCTCTTTCATTACACTGAGCAGTGGTTTGTAGTTCTCCTTGAAGAGGTCCTTTAGATCCCTTGTAAGTTGGATTCCTAGGTATTTTATTCTCTTTGAAGCTATTGTGACATTCCTACATTTCTTATCTTCTGAGCCTTACAAATCTCTAGAATGTTTCAAACTGTCACACATTTTCCTTTCTTCTTCTGAGCCCTACTAACTGTTCCAACCTCTGCCTATTACTCAATTCCAAAGTCACTTCCACATTTTGGGGCATCTTTACAGTAGAACCCGACTCTACTGGTGCCAATTTACTGTATTAGTTCCTTCTCGCGCTGCTACAAAGACATACTGAGACTGGGTAATTTATAAAGAAACAATGTTTAATAAACTCTGTTCCACATGAATGAGGATGCCTCACAATCATGGTGGAAGGCAGAGGAGGAGCAAATGCATGTTTTCCATGGTGACAGGATGGAAAAATGAAGAGCGAAATGGGGAAAACACTCTTATGAAACCATCATATATTGTAAGAACTCAATCACTATCACAAGAACAGCAGCATGAAGGCAAACACACCCAGGATTCAATTTCCTCCACCAGGTCCCTGCTATGACACATGGGGATTATGTGAACTAAAATTCAAGGTGAGATTTGGGTGGAGACACAACCAAAACACACCAATATTTACTATAGTTTAGTATGTCTTTTTTTTTTTTTTTTTTTTTTTTTTTTTTTGGTTCAAGCCAAACTTGAAAGCCTGGTAAAAAAGAACTGAGATAAATTGGCCTTTAATGTGAGGTTCTATGTTTATCTGGCAGTGGTTAGGCTGTGTTTACTGCTTGTAGCTATAGGTGTCAGACATGAACCTTATTCTGGTATCCTAGATTACTCTCCCTGTTATGTAAAAGCCCTATTGATGTAGTAGTAAGATGTGGGGAAGAGGAAGCATTCTATTGTACTATGATTAGATCTGAGCCCTTTAGGGAACCTGTGTGCTTGGGCTGTAACTTTCACAATTGCTTCTTCATTAAATGCATTTTGCCCGCCTAAGTGAGACAGGGAGGTTGGAGAATAATGAAGATAGGTATTTTCCTTTTGCCATGGTTAAGGTTAGCAAAGGCAGGAGATAGGTATTTTTATTCTCACCTAGTTTGTTAGGCTCTAATAAAATTATAGTAGATTAGGATCTGGTTAAGAAGTTATCTCTTAAGGAAAATCCTTGATAGAAAGAACAAAATGCTCTGGATGTGTTTAGAAATAACTAAATTTCCCCTGACGCTGACAGAGGCATGAGGTGATATATGACAGTATGTCAGACAATATATGAAAGGGGGATTTTTATATATGTATATAAATATATATCATGAAACAGTTTTCCCCCAAAATTTTCTCATGATATTGAGTGAATTCTCATTCAATCTGATGGTTTCATGAGGAGTTCTTCCCATTTACTCTCTTTTCTCTCTCCTGCCTCCATGTGTAGAAGGTGCTGGCTTTCCTTTCCCCTTCCACCATGATTGTAAGTTCCCTGAGGCCTCCCCAGTCACATGGAATGGTGAGTCAATTAAATATTTTTTCATCATAAATTATGCAGTCTCAGGCAATTCTTTATAGTAGTGTGAAAATATATTAATACAGTAAATTGATACCACAGAGAGTGAGGCACTGCTGTAAAGATACTTGAAAATGTAGAAGCAATTTTAGAACTGGGTAACTCTCCAACCAGCAGAGGTTGGAAGAGTTTGGAGGGCTTAGAAAAAGACAGGAAGCCCTGGAAAAGTTTGGAACTTCCCAGAGACTTGTTACATGTTTTTGACTAAAATGCTGATAATGATGTGAACAATGAAGTCTAGGCTGTTGTCTCAGATGGAGATGAGGAACTTCTTGGGAACTGGAGCAAAGGTCACTCTGACTATGCTTTAGCCATGAGACTGGTGGAATTTTGCCTCGCTTAGAGATCTGTGGAACTTTGAATTTGAGAGAGATGATTTAGGATATCTGGTTGAAGAAATTTCTAAGAAAGAAAGCATTCAAGCAGTGAGAGTGTGTAAAAGTTTGGAAAATTTGCAGCCTGACCATGTGATAGAAAAGAAAAACCCATTATGGAGGAAGAAATTCAAGTTGGCTGCAGAAATTTGTGAAAGTCATGAGAAGTCATGAAAGTCATGAGGAGGGAAAAATGGTTACATGGGATGGGTCCAGGACCTCCCTGCTGTGTGCAGTCTTATGACTTGGTGCCCTGCCTCCCAGTTGCTCCAGACATGGCTAAAAGGGGCCAAGGTACTGCTCAGACTGTTGCTTCAGAGGGTGTAAGCCCCAAGCGTTGGAAGCTTCTACATGGTTTTGGTCTTTCAGTTGCTCAGAAGACAAGAATTGATCTTGGGAACTCCTGCTTAGATTTCAGAGGAAATGACTAGATGTCCAGGTAGAAGTTTGCTGCAGCAGTGGGACATCCATGGAGAAACTCTGCTAGGGCAGTGCAGAAAGAAAATGTGGGGTTGGAACCCCCACAAGTCTCTACTGGGACACGGCCTAGTGGAGCTTTGAGAAGAGGGCCATCATCCTCCAGATTCCAGAAAGGTAAATCTACCGAAAACTTGCACCATGCACCTGGAAGAACCACATATACTCCACACCAGCCTGTGAAACAAACAGGATGTGTCCCCTTCCACTGCAAGGCCACAGAGGCCGAACTTCCCAACCTCTTGCATCAGCTTTACCTGGATATGAGACATAGAGTCATAGGAGATTATTTCAGAGCTTTAATATTTAATGAATGTCTCACTGGATTTCAGACTTGCATGGGGCCTGTAACCTCTCAATTCTGGCCAATTTATTCCATTTGAAATGGGAACATTTATTGAGTGCCTGTACTCTAACTTTATTTCAGAAGTAACTAATTTGCTTTTGACTTTAAAGGCTCCTATGCAAAGGGGATTTTTCTTTTCTCTGATGAGACTTTGGACTTGGACTTTTGGGTTAATGCTGAAATGAATTAAGATTTTGGGGTACTGTTGGAAATGGATGACTGTTTTTGAAATGTGAAAGTGGCATGTGATTTGGGGGGGCCAGGGGCGGAATGATAAGTTAGGCTTTGTGTCTCCACCCAAATCTCATCTTGAGTCATAATCTCCACTTATCAAGGGAAGGAGGTGATTGGATCATAGAGGTGGTTTTCCCCATAATGTTCTTGTGATAGTGATTGTGCTCTCATGAGATCTGATGGTTTTATAAAGATCTCTTACCCCTTCACTCTTCTCTCTCCTGTCACCATGTGAAGAAAGTCCCTGCTTTCCCTTTGCCTTCCACCATGATCGTAAGTTTCCTGAGGCATCCCTAGCCATGTGGAACTGTAAGTGAATTAAACCTTTTGCCTTCATAAATTACTCAGTCTTGGGCAGTTCTTTATAGCAGTGTGAAAATGGAATAATAGGTATTGAGTTTAAAAGCTACTGAATAGTTACTGAATTTAAAAGTTGAACCAGAAACTGCTCTTTCATCAAGTAGACTCTTTCCTGAGAACAAATACTATGTTAATCTCATTTAACTCTGTACTTCTAACTTCTGATATATGCCATGCCACAATATGCAGTTTATAAATACTTTTGGAATACATAAAAGCCTTCAAAAAATGTTCCAAGTGTTTTACTGAAAGCATTAATATAAGTCACCACCAAACAAAACCATTGGAAGCATAATATGGTATATCTCCTATTGCAGTGCCATGATTGTTCAGCAGCCTTCAGTTGTCTCTTCAATGCTGAAAAGAATTGTCCTTGTCATTGAGAGAATAACAAAAATATCAGTATTTTCACTAAACTTCATTAAAAGAAACTTCATGAGATCAGAGGCCCAAAAAGGTAGTAACTAGTAATTACAGCATTAGTAATTTATAGAAATCTTGAATTAGTCATTTTTCACATTTTAACAGAGAATTTGCCACTGACTTAGAATACACTACACTAAATCCCTTCCTTCCTTCCTTCCTTCCTTCCTTCCTTCCTTCCTTCCTTCCTTCCTTCCTTCCTTCCTTCCTTCCTTCTTACTTTTTAACACTCTGAGAAATCCAAGCCCTGTTATTCATTATGATTGATTTCCTACTAACTGTTCTGTGTGCTTACTTCAGGTAAGATTCATGACAAAAAATTATTCACATAAGTTGAAAGCAAAAAATACTTGCCACACTGCAAGTTTTATATGCAACAGAGTAAAACATGATTTAATTAGAAACAAAAAGTTTGTTTCCTAAGACTGCAGTCACGTAAAGTTTTGAATTTAGGGGTCCAGATGGTTGTCTAAAATAGCACATATTTTAAAATCTTTTGTAGCAGCAAAGTAGACATAAATCAAGTTGTTCAGAGGTTCACTTTATTCAGGTCAACCAACAGTTGCTACATGCAAGCTGATTGAAATTCAGTGAAATAAAAAATGTAAATCCTATAATCCAGAATTTTACTGAGATAAAAGATACAACTTATTTCCCATTTTCCTGTTTATAGATTGGATACTGTAATAGAAATTTACTCAATAGTTTATAAAAATAGAAATATAAATACAAATAGTTCAAGCAAATATGAACTGGAAGAGATAATTGACAGATAGATCAAATTTAATGAAAACCTTGATGATAGTCAGGATTCTTACATATTACACAAATATATTCTTACTATTAACATGCATATTAATTCAGGATTTGAAATGTGATTTACAAATAAAATTGGAGGAAATCACATTCAGTTAGAAGGAATTGAGAATTTAACTTCAAGGTCATTCAGAAAATATATTAAAATTATTAAACTCTTTATCATTAAAACCCACTAAAACTTAAATATTAGCAATTTCCTTAGCTTCCCTGATCATGAATTTACTTGTATGGCATTGGCAATATTACTAAATGATTTCTGAGAACCTTTTTCATTTTAATATCACTTAACACTATCATTTACCTGACAAGAGGAAAAGAATACACTTCATTTATTTTTATTCATTTATTTGGCAAATAAATATCAAGCAGTTACATGCAAAACAAATTTATGCTAAGGGAATAAATGCATCAAGTTCTTTTTCTCAGGTTACTCACATTTGATTGTGGATGGAAAGGTAGAAAATAGAGAAATGTGTAAGTATTAATGTGTTTAAAGAAACATAATGCAATGTACGAGAGAGCATTATAGAATTGTTCTATTTTTATATAGGGCAAAAGAAAGTGTGTTCAAAAGCATAGGAGAGTTGAAGTGAAGAAAAAACATTTTTAAAGTTGTCTTGTGGGTGTGCATTTGAAATAATTGGCTCTTCTATGACAGGCAATAGTTATTATTTTAAATTCTTTAACTGTGAACTTTGAGAATATGTTATTAGAACATGTTTCTTTCTTCATTGGTACGTATTAGGAAAAATTGCAAAATTATGACAAGTTAATAAAGCAAGTAATAAAAAGCAAAACTAAGCATACTTTCTTAAAAACAAAATTCTTAACTTTATTTTGAAGCTTTGAAGAACCTTTTTTTTTAATGCTGATGTCATGCAGATAATTTGAGAGAGAAATTTGAAAATACAAGGGAAATAAGATTAATCAACAACATTAACTTTTCAACACAAGAGGAATAATATCTGTTATAGTTGGAGTAAGATGTGGATGAATGTACAGATAAATTTATCCATTTGTATTTTATTTTCTGATTGTGAAAAAAGAGGAACTAATGCTAGAACTAATGAAAGAGGTAGTAAGAGTAGGAGGGTAAACTACCTGGACATATTAGTTCCCTGGATAATATTAAACATAACTAGAACAGTCTGGAAATAATTCAACAAGGCCAATTAATATTTATGTTTGAGAACCTGAATTTAAAGCAACGTCAATAAATAATTTATTTTTCCTCATTTCTTCCATTTCAATCTCTCCCATAAGAAAGAACTGTGCTCCATATATCTGGAAAGCAAGAATAAAATAATTTAAAGATACACTATTGAGAATTCAGTTAAGTAATATGTTTAATTTTATTATGTTTTATATAATACAAACTATATGTGTGGCATATGTGTGTGTGTATGTTAAGCTGTATGTATAAGAAAAACACTAGACAACAGGTTTTAAAATATACATATTAGAGAAAAATGCTTATGTTTCAAGTACATTAGTTGATAGGCTTAAAAATATTTCTAATACAAAGCAATTATATTTACTCTATGAAGTGCAGATTAGGAGCATAACTGATCAATAAGAAATTCCGGATTTTTTAAATATATAATCATACTATAATAGTTTCTTTCTAATAATACAGTTGTTTTTATTGCATGTTTTTATCATGCTTTAACGATGCATTTTTTATTACCTTTAGCCACTTTTCTATTGAATGTGAAAAGGAAGTGACATTTGTACATCTTCCTGTGTAAAATATAAAAGAAAAGATAAAAGCATGCTACTTTTAATTTTTTACTGTGTTATTAGTTTTTCCTTAGATTTGTGTCAGTTTTATAAGAACAATTTTTTTAAATGTCTGAACCCTTATAAGTTCACAAATATAACTTGCTACATAGATAGTTGGGAATTTTGTGTTCTGAAATAACCTGAAAATAAAGAGATTACATATCAGTATACTAGGTATCATCCTGTCTCAGAATCTTACATGCTTTTTGGCAAGCTAACTACATTTTTTGCCATTTATTTTTATTATAATTAAAATTGAACTACAAATAGCTTTAATAGCAGTATGGGAATATTATATCATGTTTATTAATTATTTAGTAATAAATTTATTGACAAACACCAGATTTTTTAAAATAAGGATTTTTTAGTAATTCTAAAACTGCATTCCTTAGAAGAGTAGTATGCATTTTTGTGTCTTTCTCCCTTTGATTAACGAGGTTAAATATACCAAATAATATCACAGGCCTAATTTTTTTTCTAATTTCATGGAAGTAGCATAGACATATGTAGTTTTAGCTCAATATTCATTTTTCCTCTTTTCATTTACTAAGGGAAGAACAAATTATGCTGTGCTTAGTGCTACCTTGCTAGCAAAAACAATTCCTCTTGCCGGAAAGGCTTAATGTGTAATTTAGCACTACTCAATGAGATATGAGGGAAAATGATATGTAAAATTTCTCAATCACGTCCTTCAGGGGAAGCTTTTCTCTCCTCCCCATCCTAATCACTAGTATGAGAAGGGGTGCTAATGGACCAGCCTTGGCCTTGCAGATGAAAATGATGAAGGAAGAAGGTAGAAGGAAACTGTACCTGTGTGACCTCTGGTAGTTCACGTGCCCTATCCTGTGGGTCACCTATTAGCTTAAACTTTTGCATAATTGAGAAAATGAGGGTTTTCTCTTATTTAAGGCACTATTGTTTGTTGTTTAGTAAGGCAACCAAATAAATAACCTAGCTAATAAAAAATGTGTACTTTTAAAATATTCAAATATGAGACCGGCAGATGTTGAAATATTGTAATTAATATATTCCCATTATTGAAGAAGACGGTTTGTTAAAAATAAGTATCTCTTCACTGAGATAGACTATACAATAGAATAGTAATTCCTCCCTTCACATAACTTGGTATTCAGATGCTGTGAAGCTGATTTTTTCTTTAATACCTACAGACATGTTCTCTTAAATATAATCTACCATTTTCTTCTTGGTAATGTAGCAGAAAAATAAAGATTATTTCTAAAACAGCCTTCCTGCTTTCCAGTCCAAACCTAGGTCATTCTCTTCAGTCACCCTCTACCATATGGCTGTGTTTACCATCAGGTACAGTAGCCACAAATTAAACTCAAAGTCTCAGGAAAGCTAGCATTTCAAATATTTTATCCTGAACTCAATATTGTCTTTCTGGGGTCTCTCACCATTCCTCTCTACTTCCCAGTTTAAGGAAGCTATTTTTACTATACCCACATGCTAAAAACACAACTACTTATTCTCTTCTCCTTCTTCTCCCATACAGGAACAAAAAAACACTAAAGCATTCTGTGGGTTCCTAATACTTATACCCAGTTTGAGCCTGGTCCTAAAAGAATAAAACTGACCATTTTGAAAGGAGGCAATAGCTAAAATCAGATCTCAAATTGAACTATCAAATTGGTGAGTGAAAAGAAAACCAGACCTTATAGACTATTAATCAATAACTTAATTTATTTTGCCTACATATAAGGCATGGAAATATCGTATAATTGTCAACTTTGACTCCTAATTAAAAAAAAAAAAACTGCAAGATTAAAAGGAACAACAAACTAAATAGGCTTGTTATAGTGTGTTTATTGTGTTATATTATTTTGTCTGAGGGAAATTCCAGAAACAATCTCCTGGGTCAGAATTTCCCAAATTCTATTCCCACTTCTGAGACTCCAATAAGTGAGGGGTGAGGTGGTAAGAACAGATGGTGGAAAAATAACTCACCTTCAGTCATAATTAACTATATTAACTAACATTCATATTTACAGCTTCAATAAATGAATACTGTCTGCTTTATAATTATACTTTATTTGAAGAAAATATTTAATGAGCTTTTACTGAATAAAAAACCATTGTAGAACATTTCAAATACATTGAAATGATAAATTAATTGGTTTAGGTATGATTTTTCTTTATAATTTGGTAATCAGTCAGGAAAAAATAAAATTAATTAAATTTTTAGTCATTGCTTACATTTTGTTGTCCTCTTTGAGTTCTTTAAATACAACATGCCAAACACTTCCTCATAGTAGATAAAATACTAGTTTGTTTCCCCTCCCAGCTGAAGCTCCAAGATAGCCAGAACTAAATAAAACTGACTTTAGAATTCATAGTCCTTAACACTGTGTTTGCAATGCATTAGGTGCTCAATCATTTTTTATGGAGTGACTAAATGAATTAGAGTCATTCACTGTACATAATTCTACAGTAAGTATTAGAAGTATCTCCAGATATGCACATTTCAGAATTGCACTTCTGTCTGAATTAGAGCTCTGCAAAAATTTAGGGAAGGAAAAATATCCACATAAGCTGTAAAATACAATGGGGAAGTTTTGGTAAAATAATAATAATAATAATAAATTTGTATTATTATAATTATAATTATTATAATTATTTATAATTATAATTATTGTCTTTCTTCCAAAGACAATTCCAGAGACCATGGAATTGTCTTTGGAAGAAAGTCTAAAGGAGACCTCTTAAAAGAGATATGACAATTACCTTTCAGGACAAAATCTTCCAGGAAGATGTTCTGACTAGTATCCAACAAATGAAGGAGCAAATCTAGAAATTCTAAGAACCTAGTAAGATGAAACGTTATTGAGTGATATTGAGGAGATTACAGTTTCTCAACTAAAGTCTTTTGTTGCAAGAAGTAAGTTTTCTATTCCAATAAATGGAATAACAGACTGTATGCCACAGAGAATAAGGAGAAACATCTCTGAAGCACAATGCATTGCTCAACTAACACATGAGCATATCAATTTAAATCTGATCACTCACAATACACTTTATATATGTCCAATAATTTTATGGTACTTCAGAAATTTGTCCAATAATTCAGCCCCAAAACACAACAAATTATTTTCAGTTTGCTGTTGTTTTTGTTTGTTTGTTTGATTTCCCCACTTGTCTTTTTTTCATCACTTGTTATTACAGGTGCATTTTTACACTTTATGAGTTTGAAAGGTGTGTAAGACTCCAGCATTGTTCTTGTAAATTAAATCATCAACATGATTTAATTTTTTGTAAAATATAATATTATATAAAATATAATATTTTTTGAAAACTAGTTTTTTGGAAAACGAATTGTAGTGACTGTTTTTACTATAAAATTTTACTATACTACGAGTATGTCAGTATTTGTACAACTAAATAACTAGAAGGTTTTAGCAGAATATAAATGGGTATTATGGATTATGTCACTGAACTTCTCAAATAAGTAGAAGTCATTAACATGCTTTGTGTAGTTCTAGCCAACTAATGATTTCACTTTAAAATATAGAACTTTCTAATAATGACCTTGTAGCTAAGCAGATTATATTACTTCTAAAATGGATAAACACAAATATTCCTTATGAAATGATATTCTTACATTTGATTATACTGCTTTCTGTTGTCACAAAATTATATATGAACAATGACTCTTATAATCTCTGTTTTGCTGTATATGCTACAGAATATTAAAAATAATCATGATACTGACTTTTCCATAGACAGAATTAGAATTGTGTAACAAACATATCAAATTTTGAAACAGATCTTGAGGAAATTTATGAATTTAGACTTACTTAATTTCTCTCCGCATCATGTACCCAATTTGTTAAAATGAAATGGCAATGCCTTTATCATAGGGCTCTGATGAAAATTAAACACAAGATGTTGCATTTTTAGCTTGTCACTCTTAGGCTTTCCATGAATGATAATGACATTTTACTCGTTGTAGACATTTATTTCTAAAGAAATAAAGTGAGCTTATATAAATCTGTATTTAAGAATAAAGTTAGTGTTTTTATTCATGCTATCCAAGAAGAAAGAAAGAGCATTCACCAAATATTTAATGAGACTTGTAATACAGTATTCCCTTTACTGGGAATATAATAGGGAATAAGGAGAGCAAGGTGCACCTTCTAAATATGTAATGGCAAATTCAGTTAAATATGATTGTGTAACAGTGAAACACAAAGAGGATTTTGACAGAGAGTATTCCCGAAAATGGGGCACATTTTACTTTGGAAAGTATTTCAGTGAGGACACAAAAGAAGATATAATTATTTCAGCTAAAACTAAATTATGAGAAGAAGCTTGTCATGTAAAGATGTAGATGTAGACAAAGGAACGGGCAATTGGAAATTTCAAACATAAGAATGAATTTACTATTTTTATAATCAGAAAGTAGGTCCATATGTCTTGATTGCAATAAAGTATATTGTCAACAAGTTGGTGGGGGCCACATCACACAGTGCACTGTAGTAAATGCTGTGGAGTTGGGGTTTAGTATAAGAGAATGAAAGCAATACTAAGTGGTATTTGCTTATTTTTTCATAGGAGATTGTTGTTATTGTGGATAAAATTCATTTTGATGGGGCAAGTGAAACAACAACAAAAAAATCAGTTAGAAGCTTCATTCATAGATCCTGATAAATCAATTTCTAAAGTTAAAATCATTGACATAAATAGACAATTAAAAGATGAGGTACTTTTGTGGTTCGTGTGATATATGACTTTTAATGCTCATGTATGAGATGTGCCTCCCTCAAAGCTTAGGACTTCAGCACATGGCGTAACATGAAAAAAAAAAAAAAAAAAAGAAAGAAAGAAAGAAAGAAAGAAAGAAAGAAAGAAACAAACAAAACCAAAATATATGAATGTAGAAAACAACTTTTATAAACAGGTCGATAGCAAATACATAATATGCAGAGTTTAAAGGCATTTTAAAAATCAGTGGATTCTTCAGTGAGCAAAATAAGTAATTTATAGGAAAATAAAAATTTATAGATGGACTTCTTTTCATCTTTATAGTGATATAGAGAGAATAATTGGGATATTTTTCGACATGTGATTGTAGGAAGACATCCTTGCGGAGAAGATAATTCAACTGAAAACTGAACAATTATAAAAAGCCATTAACAAAGTGCTTTCCACAATATTTAACAGATACAGCTAGCTAGATGCCCAGGAAGAGTCAGAAAACAACAATATTAATAGAGGCAAAAATGTCAGAATTTCACTGTGGTCTGAATTATGGAACCCCAAAAAAGAAACTTTAATTCTTGTCTGGACACCACGAAATTGATGTCATTTATCAACTACAGTTGTTATGAAGAGGGCTATTAACATAATTGCTGTTATTTTTGCAATAATGTGATGAACTACCAAAACAAGCTGAAATTCAGCAACGTTCATACTCTTGGACTATAAAAATTTGTCTCTGTCTTGCTGTATATTATATATACAATCTATTTAAAAGTTCATTTAATTATTTTTAGATTCTCATGTCTTGTTTAGTTACCATATATTTAAATAAAAATACATATTTTTATGAAGATGTCCCATTGGAAAATAAATTAACTATAACTGACTTCTGTAAATGTTTTATTTTCTCTCCAAATGTATAAAGAACCTCTGAAAGAGTCCCAGTTTTACATTTTGAAGTCTTTTGCCTTCTATTTACTGTTGTGTTGGGATTCAGTGGAGGATATTTGGTGGAGAATTGATTCTGAAACTTGCCAAAATCTGGATAATATTTTGCTCATTTTCCATTGTGGGTTATCACAGAGAAAAGTTGCCATTTTAATAATCTAGTTACAGGTCTGGCAATAGCTATTTTCTTTTTCTTTTTCTTTTTTTTTTTAATTTTAGGTTTTATTTTAGGAACATGTGAAGTTTCTTTTATAGGTAACGTAGTATCATGTGGGTTTGTCGTACAGATTATTTTATCACCTAAGTGTTAAGCAAGCTCAGTGCCCAATAGTTGTATTTTCTGCTCCTCTCCCTCATCCCACTCTCCACCCTGAGGTAGACTCCAGTGTCTGTTGTTTCCTTCTTTCTGTTAATGAGTTCTCATCATTTAGCTCCCACTTGTAAGTGAGAATGCGTGGTATGTGTTTTACTGTTCCTGTGTTAGTTGGCAAAGGATAATGGCCTCCAGCTCCATTTTTATTTCCCTCTCCAGCATGTTATTTTTTTTAATTTTTAGTAATATCCATTCTGACTGGTATGAGATGGTATCTCATTGTGGTTCTAACTTGCATTTCTGTAATGGTCAATGACATTGAGCTTTTTAATTTTTTTCATGTGCTCCTTGGCCACAGGTATGTTTTGTTTTGAAAAGTATTTGTTCACATCCTTTGCCCACTTTTCAAGGCGGTTGTTTGCTATTCTCTTGTAAATTTGTTTAATTTCATTATAAATGCCATGACCTAGCAACTGTACCTTTTTTAATTTGAAAGCATGCAATAAATTAAGAACCAACAGCACAGTTGATGGGTTTTTCTATGACACTTGCCATCTTTCCTCTCATCATAGCTATAAGAAAATATTTTGGAAGAAGAGTTTCTGATAAACGCCACTTAGAGAAGCTCTGAGCATCCATTATTATAAATGGTTGACTAAAATTTGAGGTAAAGCATCCTATTAAAAATGAAGTTAAGAACTTTATGTAGAACTTTAAAATGTGTCCCTCACAGAGCAAGATTCTGTCTCAAAAAAAGTAATTATCCCCCAAATCCTGTTGTATGTCAACCTATTATAAAATACATTGTAAATATCATAACTCAGCAGAAGAACATCATTCTAAAATTGATTAAGAATTTAATGTTGAGTGTATCAGTGACACACAAATCATGAGGCAAGATGGTTTAAATATGTTACGAATAATATTAAATAATCACACCCTCTGAGTTTAAATTCTTTATCACCCTATGCGTACTGCCACTCAACACTTGACTTCAGGGTCATAATCCTTAGTCAACCCATCTAACATCCACCTAAAGTAAAGGTTTAGAGCCACTCTTCTATGCTTCACAAATAGCCTCAGGGCTTCATGAATAAATAGAGACAGGCTAGCTCCTTTTTGCTCTATAGCCTTAAGTAGTTCTGACCACAGCCAGAAAGAAATAGCTGCATGCAGCCTGATCTTTATTTAACATCTTGACCTTTGGCAAGGTATTTCTGAAATATGTTACTAATATGTACTTCTTGGTTGTTTTACTAATATATGAAAGAACTAAAGTTACTATTATTCACTTTTCATTTGAAACTACAGAAGCAATAACAACAAAGTTCCAATATAAAATCCATTATTAAATAGCTTTCAACATAATAGATTATTTGCTACAAATGGCAAAATCCAGTTATTAATAGTTTCCTACTAGAAAGACTTTTTTTTCTTTTTGCCACATTTTAGGTTAACCCTATTTGTTTTAATCTCAATTTTATTGTGCATTTCCCTAAGTACTAAAAATACCAGTAGTGTCAGCAGCAATTTGCTACTTAACAAAGCTCCAAGTAACACTGTAGTATGCCACTTGCTACTAGTGCTATATTTTATCCAGAGGAGATTAAGAGGAGGTGCTACAATCCAATTATGAAGTGGTAGAATTTCAGCACGTAATTCCCAAGTGCTACTATCAACATCAATTCACTATCTGTGTGTTTCCATAACTGTCTGCCAGGCACTGAAGCTGTGACAGAGCATCTTTCATGTGACTTCATGGGCTCGATTAGCTCCAAATGATTGTGCATACAATTGCCACTCATTAAGTAAAGGTGTTAACTTTGGCTGTAAGAGTTCCCTGTTTTAAAATTAGTATAATTTTCTCACCTATTGTGTGCACTTCCTACACTTAAAAAGTAATCTGTAGTTGCACTTTATCAGTCTGTTGAATAGTGTCAGCAAGATTATATATAACATATTTTTTGGCTCCTCTCTGTAACACATTTAATATTTTTAAAAATCTTAAGTCAAAGCACTGAAGCTAGCTATGAATTCCTATACTCACCCAGAGTTAGCTAAATGTTCCATTTCTATAAAAATTATTCTAACTTTTAACACCTTTTCTCAATATGAATCTTCTATGATCTCAAGTGATGACATTATCATGTCATCCTAAGTTAAACAGTGACTGTATGACATAAACTGCCCAATTTCCCAACCCTATATCTGAAAATGTTCCTAAAATAATATGCATTATTGCCTGTTTCCTGACGTTGTCAGACGAAGAACAATACTTTCTTCCCTACCAAGGCTAACACGACATCCCTGTATACTCATAGTGCTATTTGTTTTGCATTCTCAGGAAAAGTTATCTAATAGTTATGCTCTATCATGAACAGTTTTCTCTCCTGTGAATCCTTCTGATTCATCTATAATTCCATGGGCAATTTTCCTTCTAAATTAATAATAGTTTTTAGAAATTTTTTGTAGTATTAAAGAGCTACCCTCTATTTTATTATTTTAATAATAATAAAATAGTAACAAAAATTATAGTGACCACGAAGTAATCATCCTAGACCTGTATTCCTTCTCTCGTTTTATTATTATATTTTAGATAGTCATATTTCTTCCAAAATTGCACTTGCTACCAGTGTTTTTTAATTGTTAAAAATTTATTTTTGCTGAGCTGCAGTGGGTTCAACCCAGTCTCAACTCCCAGCAGCTTTGTTTACACTGTGAGGGGAAAACCACCTACTCAGACTAAGTAATGGTGGATGCCCCTTCCCACACCAAGCTCCAGTGTCCCAGGTAGACTTCACACTGCTGTGCTGGCAGCAAGAATTTCAAGCCAGTGGATATTATCTTGTTGGGCTACATAGGGTTGGGATCCACTGAGCTAGACCACTTGGTTCCCTGACTTCAGGCCCTTTCCAGGGGAGTGAATGGTTCTGTCTCACTGACATTCCAAGTGCCACTGGGGTATGGAAAAAACAAACAAACAAAGAAACAAAAAACAAAAAACTCCCACAGCTTTATCAGTGTCTGCAAAATGGCTGCCCAGTTTTGTGCTTGAAACTCAGAGCCCTGGTGGTGTAGGCACCCAAAGTAATCTCCTCATCTGAGAGTTGCAAAGACTGTGAGAAAAGAGAAGCATCTGGGCCAGAATGCATGATGCTTATGGCACAGTCCCTCACAGCTTCCCTTGACTAGCGGAGGGAAGTCCCTGATCCTTTAGGCTTCCGGGATGAGACGACACCCCATCCTGCTTCAGCTCGCCTTACCTGAGCTGCACTCACTGTCTAACCAGTCCCAATGAGATGAGCCGGGTGCCTCATTTGGAAATCCAAAAATCACCCACCTTCTGCAGTGATCTTACTGAGAGCAGCAGACCAGAGCTCTTCCTATTCGGCCATCTTGCCAGTCAGCTGCTGTAGCCAAGCAACCTCTCTAGATTCCTCCTTTTAGGACAGGGAATGTCTGAAAGAAAGGCAGCAGCCCCAGGCAGAGGCTTATAGATAAAACTCATCTCCCTGGGACAGAGCACCTGGGGGAAGGAGTGGCTGTGTGTGCAGACTTAAATGTTTCTGCTTGCCAGCTCTGAGAGCAGCAGATCTCCCAGGACAGCACTCGAGCTCTGCTAAGGGAGAGTATACCTCCTCAAGTAGATCACTGACCCCTGTGCCTCCTGATTGGGGGGACAACCCCCAGCAGGAATTGACAGACTTCTCATATAGCAGAGATCTGGCTAGCTTCTGGCAAGTGGCCCTCTGGGATGAAGCTTCCAGAGGAAGAGACAGGCAGCAATCATTACTGTTCTGTAGCCTCCACTGGTGATACCCAGGCAAAGAGGATCTGGAGTGGATCTCCAGCAAACTCCTGCAGACATTCAGCAGAAGGGCCTGACTGTTGAAGGAAAACTAACAAACAGAAATCAATAGCATCAGCATCAACAAAAAGGACGTCCACACAAAAATCCCATTCGAAAGTCACCAGCATCAAAGACCAAAGGTAGATAAATCCACAAAGATTACAAAAAAAGTGCAAAAGGGTCCAAAACTCCCAAAACCGTAATACCTCTTCTCCTCCAAAGGATCACAACTCCTCGCCAGCAAGGGAACAAACTGGACAGAGAATGAGTTTGACGAATTGACAAAGTAGGCTTCAGAAGGTGAGTAATAACAAACTCCTCCAAACTAATGAAACATGTTCTAACCCAAAGCAAGGAAGCTAAGAATGCTGAAAAAATGGTTAGAGGAATTGCCATCTAGAATAATCAGTTTAGAGAGGAACATAAATGACCTGATGGAGCTGGAAAACACAGTACAAGAACTTTGTGAAGCATACACAAGTATCAGTAGCCAAATTGATCAAGTGATAGAAAGGATATCAGAGATTGAAGATCAACTTAATAAAGTAAAGCATCAAGACAAGATTAGAGAGAAAAGGAATGAAAAGGAATGAAGAAAACCTCTAAGAAATATGAGACTATGTGAAAAGACCAAACCTACATTCAATTGGTGTATCTGAAAGTGAAAGGGAGCATAGAAGCAAGTTGGAAAACACTCTTCAGGATATGATCCAGGAGAACATCCCAACCTAGAAAGACAGGCCAACATTCAAATTCAGGAAATACAGAGAACACCACAAAGATACTCCTTGAGAAAAGCAAGCTCAAGACACATAATCATCAGATTCACTAAGGTTGAAATGAAAGAAAAATACTAAGGGCAGCCAGAGAGAAAGGTCAGGTTACCCACAAAGGGAAGCCCATCAGACTAAAAACGATGTCTCTGCAGAAACCCTACAAACCAGAAGTGAGTGGGGAGTCACTATTCACCATTCTTAAAGAAAAGAACTTTCAACCCAGAATCTCATATCCAGCCAAACTAAGCTTCATAAGTGAAGGAGAAATAAAATCCTTTACAGACAAGCAAATGCTGAGAGACTTTGTCACCACCAGGCATGCCTTACAAGAGCTCCTGAAGGAAGCACTAAATTTGGAAAGAAATAACTGGTACCAGCCACTGCAAAGACATACCAAATTGTAAAGACCATTGACACTGTCAAGAAACTGCATCAACTAATGCGCGAAATAACCAGTTAGCATCATAAGGATAGGATCAAATTCATACACAGTGATATTAACCTTAAATGTAAATGGGCATAACGCATAACCAATGGGTTATGCCCATTTACATTTAAAGGTAAATGCCCCAATTAAAAGACACAGACAGATGAATTGGATAGAGTCAAGACCCATTGGTGTGCTGTATTCAGGAGACACATCTCATGTGCAAAGACATACACAGGCTTGAAATGAGGGGACGGAGAAATGTTTACCAAGCAAATGGAAAGCACACACACGCACACACACGCACAAAAAAACAAAACAAAACAAAACAAAACAAACAGGGGTTGTAATCCTAGTCTCTGATAAAACAGACTTTATTATTATTATTATTATTTTTTTCATTTGTTCAGTCATTGCTTTATTCATTCAGTAAGCATTGTTCTAGGTGCTAGGTCAGCTATGAACACACATCCTACTCTCATGAAACTCATGGTCTAGTCTGTATTGAAGGGGCTCTAGTATCTGCACTGATGAGAAGAATTCTCATAGAGGGACAAGGCTCTTTGTCTTTCACGCTAGGATCAGAGAGCCAGTGTAAGACAGGTTTCATGTTGTATGCTATAGAGAAAAGCAATCACTTCTTGTGAAGATTAGTGTTTTCTCTTCCATTTGTATCAAAGTTTACAGACATAACTCATCTAAGTTACATGAATTTTTACAAATATGTCCTATGATATAGATATAGTAGTGTATGATTGTGACTTTTTTTAAAAGAAGCATATATTCTGACTCTTCACATATCTTCTTAAAATCTTAAAGATAAATATACTAGGAGTATAGTTGGTACTTTTTTCCCCTACATTCCTTTCTTTTCTTTATTTTATTTTATTATTATTATACTTTAAGTTCTAGGGTATATGTACATAATGTGCAGGTTTGTTACATATGTATACTTGTGCCATGTTGGTGTGCTGCACCCATCAACTCGTCAGCACGCATCAACTCATCAGCACCCATTAACTCGTCATTTATATCAGGTATAACTCCCAATGCAATCCCTCCCCCCCCCCCTCCCCATGATAGGCCCTGGTGTGTGATGTTCCCCTTCCCGAGTCCAAGTGATCTCATTGTTCAGTTCCCACCTATGAGTGAGAACATGCAGTGTATGGTTTTCTGTTCTTGTGATAGTTTGCTAAGAATGATGGTTTCCAGCTGCATCCATGTCCCTACAAAGGACACAAACTCATCCTTTGTTATGGCTTCATAGTATTCCATGGTGTATATGTGTCACATTTTCTTAATCCAGTCTGTCACAGATGGACATTTGGGTTGATTCCAAGTCTTTGCTATTGTGAATAGTGCCGCAATAAACATACGTGTGCATGTGTCTTTATAGCAGCATGATTTATAATCATTTGGGTATATACCCAGTAATGGGATGGCTGAGTCACATGGTACTTCTAGTTCTAGATCCTTGAGGAATCACCATACTGTTTTCCATAATGGTTGAATGAGTTTCTTCAACCATTCTTCAAGCAGAATTGGAGAAAACTGCTTTAAAGTTCATATGGAACCAAAAAAGAGTCTGCATTGCCAAGACAATCCTAAGTCAAAAGAACAAAGCTGGAGGCATCACGCTCCCTGACTTCAAACTATACTACAAGGCTACAGTAACCAAAACAGCATGGTACTGGTACCAAAACAGAGATATAGACCAATGGAACAGATCAGAGCCCTCAGAAATAATATCACACATCTACAGCCAGCTGATCTTTGACAAACCTGAGAAAAACAAGAAATGGGGAAAGGATTCCCTATTTAATAAATGGTGCTGGGAAAATTGGCTAGCCATAAGTAGAAAGCTGAAACTGGATCCTTTCCTTACTCTTTATATGAAAATTAATTCAAGATGGATTAGAGACTTAGATGCTAGACCTAATACCATAAAAACCCTAGAAGAAAACCTAGGTAATACCATTCAGGACATAGGCATGGGCAAGGACTTCATGTCTAAAATAGCAAAAGCAACAGCAACAACAGCGAAAATTGACAAATGGGATCTAATTAAACTAAAGAGCTTCTGCACAGCAAAAGAAACTACCATCAGAGTGAACAGGCAACCTACAGAATGGGAGAAAATTTTTGCAATCTACTCATCTGACAAAGGGCTAATATCCAGAATCTACAAAGAACTCAAACAAATTTACAAGAAAAAAACAAACAACCCCATCAAAAAGTGGGCAAAGGATAGAACAGAAATTTCTCAAAAGAAGACATTCATATAGCCAACAGACACATGAAAAAATGCTCATCATCACTGGCCATCAGAGAAATGCAAATGAAAACCACAATGAGATACCATGTCACATCGGTTAGAATGGCAATCATTAAAAAGTGAGGAAACAACAGGTGTTGGAGAGGATATGGAGAAATAGGAACACTTTTACACTGTTAGTAAAACAGACTTTAAACCAACAAAGACAAAAAATGAGAAAGAAGGACATTACTTAATGGTAAAGGGGTCAATGCAACAAGAAGAGTTAACTGTCCTATATTTAAATGCAGGAGCACCCAGATTCATAAAGCAAGTTCTTAAAGGACTACAAAGAGACTTAGACTCCCATACAATAATAATGGAAGATCTTAACACCCCACTGTCAATATTAGACAGATCAATGAGACAGAAAATTAAGAAGCGTATTCAGGATTTGAACTCAGCTCTGGAGAAAATCATAACAGTCTCTCAGACCACAGTGCAATCAAATTAGAACTCAGGTTTAAAAAACACACTCAAAAACACACAGCTACATGGAAACTAAACGACCTGCTCTGGAATAACTACTGGGTAAATAACAAAATTAAGGCAGAATTAAAGGAGTTTTTTGAAACCGATCAGAACAAAGACACAACATACCAGAATCTCTGGGACACAGCTAAATCAGTGTGTACAGAAAAATTTATACCACTAAATAACCACAGGAGAAAGACGGAAAGATCTAAAATCATCACCCTAACATCACAATTAAAATAACGAATAAAATAACAAATTCAAAAGCTAGCAGAATACAAGAAATAACTAAGATCAGAGCAGAATTGAAAGATATAGAGACACAAAAAGCCCTTCAAAAATCAATGATTCCAGGAGCTAGTTTTTTGAAAACATTAACAAAATAGATAAACTGCTAACTAGACTAATAAAGACGAAAAGAGAGAAGAATCAAATAGACAAAATATAAAATGATAAAGGGGATATCACAATTGATTCCACAGACATACAAACTACCATCAGAGAATACTATAAACATCTCTACACAAATAAACTAGGAAATCTAGGAGAAATGAATAAATTCCTGGACACAAACACCCTCCAAGACTAAACAAGAAAGAAATCAAATCCCTGAATAGACCAATAACAAGTTCTGAAATTGAGGCAGTAATTAATAGCCTCCAAACCAAAAAAGCCCAGAACCAGAGGACTCACACCCAAATTCTACCAGAGGTACAAAAAGGAGCTGACACCATTACTTCTGAAACTATCCCAACAATAGAAAAAGAGAGACTCCTCTCTATCTCATTTTCTAAGGCCAGCATCATCGTGATACCCAAAGCTGGCAGAGACAAAGCAAAAAAAAAAAAAAAAAAAAAAAAAAAAAAAAAAAAAAATTTCAGACCAATATCCCTGATGAACGTCGACATGAAAATACCCATTAAAATACAGGCAAACCTGACACACCGGGGCCTATCATGGGGATGGGGGAGGGGGGAGGGATTGCATTGGGGAGTTATACATGATATAAATGATGAATTGATGGGTGCTGACGAGTTAATGGGTGCAGCACACCAACATGGCACAAATATACATATGTAACAAACCTGCACGTTATGCACATGTACCCTAGAACTTAAAGTATAATAATAATAAAAAAAAAAAAAATACAGGCAAACCAAATCCAGCAGCACATCCAAAAGCTTACACACCATGATCAAGTTGGCTTCACACCTGGGATGCAAGGCTGATTCAGCATATGCAAATCAAAAAACGTAATTTATCACATAAATAGAACCAATGACAAAACCACATGATTTTCTCAATAGAAGCAGAAGAGGCCTTCAATAAAATTCAACACCTCTTCGTGCAAAAATCCCTTAATAAGCTAGGTATTGATGGAACATATATGAAAATAATAAGGGCTATTTATGACAAACCCACAGGCAGTATCATAATGATATGGCAAAAGCTGGAAGCATTCCCTTTGAAAACCAAGACAGACAAGGATATCCTCTCTTGCTGCTCCTATTAGACATAGTATCGGAAGTTCTGGCCAGGGCAATCAGGCAAGAGAAAAAAAAAAGCATATTCAAATATGAAGAGAAGAAGTCAAATTTTCTCTGTTTGCAGTTGTCATGATTGTATATTCAGAAAAACCAATCGTCTCAGCCCAAAATCTCCTTAAGCTGATAAGCAACTTCAGCAAAGTCTCAGGATACAAAATCAATGTGCAAAAATCCAAGCATTGCTATACACCAATAATAGACAAAAGGGTGATCTCAATCATGAATGAACTCCCATTCACAATTGCTACACAGAGAATAAAATATCTAGGAATACAACCTACAAGAGATGTGAAGGACCTCTTCAAGGAGAACTACAAACCACTGCTCAAAGAAATAAGCAAGGACACAAACAATTGGAAAAATATTCCATGCTCATAGATAGGAAGAATTAATATTTTGAAAATGACCATACTACCTAAAATGATTTATAGATTCAATACTGTCCATCAATCTACCACTGACTTTTTTCACAGAATTAGAAAAAATTACTTTACATTTCACATGGATTCAAAATGAAGCCTATATTTCCAAGACAATCTGAATCAAAAAGGACAAAGCTGTAGGCATCACCCTACCTGGCTTCAAACTATATTACAAGGCTACAGTAACCAAAACAGCATGGTACTGGTACCAAAACAGATATATAGACCAATGGAACAAAACAGAAACCTCAGAAATAACACCACACATCTACAACCATCTGATCTTTGACAAACCTGACAAAAACAAGCAATGGGTAAAAGACTCCCTATTTAATAAATGGTGTTGGGAAAACTGGCTGGCCATATGCAGAAAACTGAAACTGGACCACTTCCTTGCACCTTATACAAAAATTAACACAAGATGGATTAAAGACTTAAACATAAGACATAAAACCGTAAAAACCCTAGAAGAAAACCTAGGTAATACCATTGAGGTCATAGGCATGGGCAAAGACTTCATGACTAAAACACCAAAGCAATGGCAACAAGGGCCAAAATTGACAAAGGGGATCTAATTAAACTAAAGAGCTTCTGCACAGCAAAAGAAACTATCTTAAGAGTGAACTGGCAACTTACAGAATGGGATAAAATTTTTGCAATCTATCCATGTGACAAAGGGCTAATATCCAGAATCTACAAGGAACTTAAACAATTTTACAAGAACAAAGCAAACAATCTCATCACAAAGTGGGCAAAGGATCAACAGACACTTCTCAAAAGAGACATTTATGTGGCCAACAATAATCTTAAAAAAGCTCATCATCATTGGTCATTAGAGAAATGCAAATTAAAACCACATACAGATACCATCTCACACCAGTTAGAATGGCAATCATTAACAAGTCAGGAAACAACAAATGCTGGAGAGCATGTGGAGAAATTGAAACACTTTTACACTGTTGGCAGGAGTGTAAATTAGTTTAACCATTGTGGAAGACAGTGTGGCAATTTCTCAATCATCTAGAACCAGAAATCCCATTTGACCCAGCAATCCCATTACTGAGTATATACCCCCAAAATTATAAATCATTCTACTATAAAGACACATGCGCACACATGTTTATTGCAGCACTATTCACAATGGGAAAGACTTGGAACCAACCTAAATGCCCGTCAATGTTATACTGGATAGAGAAAATGTGGCACATATACTCCATGGAATACTATGCAGCCATACAAAAGGATGAGTTCATGTCCTTTGCAGGGACATGGATGAAGCTGGAAACCATCATTCTCAGCAAACTAATACAGGAACAGAAAACCAAACACCACATGTTCTCACTCATAAGTGGAAGTTGGACAATGAGAACACATGAGCACAGGGAGGGGAACATCACACACTAGGGCCTGTTGGGTGGGGTGGGGTGGGTAGGAGAGGGGTAACATTAGGAGAAATACGTAATGTAGATGACAAGTTGATGGATGCAGCAAACCACCATGGCACGTGTATACCTATGTAACAAACCTGCAGGTTCTGCACATGTATCCCAGAACTTAAAGTATTAAAAAACATATATATATATATGTATATATATGTATATATGTATATATGTATGTATATATGTGTATATATATATATATATTTGGGGGAAATGCTTTAAAGTGATATTTTTTAAGTGAGTAAAAAGAAAAGGGACTGAAAGTCAGAAACTCAAATTTCAAATCAATATTATAAAGCTAGAGAAAGTTTCTAATGCAAATTTCTTTGTTTTCAGCACATTAACTATGATTTTGATAAGTCAGAATTTCTTTTAATTTTTGAGATTTTTATAACCAGAAAAAATTAGTAAATAAGAAAATTGCTGAAAAAATATTTTATTCTATATGAGAGTAACTTTTGACTTTGAATTATCTATGTCAAACTGCATCAGGGGACCATAGCTGGATTTGAACCTAAGAAAGTAACTGCAGGTTAAGAATATCACTTTGGAGGGGCGGAGCAAGATGGCCGAATAGGAACAACTCCAGTCTCCAACTCCCAGCGCGAGCGACACAGAAGACCGGTGATTTCTGCATTTTCAACTGAGGTACTGGGGTCATCTCACTAGGGAGTGCCGGACAATCGGTGCTGGTCAGCTGCTGCAGCCTGACCAGCGAGAGCTGAAGCAGGGCGAGGCATCGCCTCACCTGGAAGCGCAAGGGGGAAGGGGGATCCGTTTTCCTAGCCAGGGGAACTGAGACACACAACACCTGGAAAATCGGGTAACTCCCACCCCAATACTGCGCTGTAAGCATACAGGCATTCCAGGAGAATATATCCCACACCTGGCCGGGAGGGTCCCACGCCCACGAAGCCTCCCTCACTGCTAACACAGCAGTCTGCCGCGATCTATCCGCAAGGCAGCAGCGAGGCTGGGGGAGGGGCGCCCGCCATTGCTGAGGCTTAAGTAGGTAAACAAAGCCGCTGGGAAGCTCGAACTGGGTGGAGCTCACAGCAGCTCAAGGAAGCCTGCCTGTCTCTGTAGTCTCCACCTCTGGGGACAGCGCACAGCTGAAGACCAACAGGGGAAGTAGCGGGAGCCGGTGCAGACGCGAACGACTCTGTCTGACAGCTTTGTGGAGAGCCGCGGATCTCCCAACGCGGAGGTTGAGATCTGAGAACGGACAGACTGCCTGCTCAGGTGTGTCCCTGACCCCTGAGTAGCCTAGCTGGGAGAAATCCCCCACTAGGGGCAGTCTGACACCCCACACCTCACAGGGTGGAGTACACCCCTGAGAGGACACTTCCAAAGGAAGAATCAGACAGGTACACTCGCTGTTCAACAATATTCTATCTTCGGCAACCTCTGCTGCTGATACCCAGGCAAACAGGGTCTGGAGTGGACCTCAAGCAATCTCCAACAGACCAACAGAGAGTCCTTCTGACTGTCAGAAGGAAAACTATCAAACAGGAAGGACACCTATACCAAAACCCCATCAGTTCGTCACCACCATCAAAGACCAGAGACAGATAAAACCACAAAGATGGGGAAGAAGCAGGGCAGAAAAGCTGGAAATTCAAAAAATAAGAGCGCATCTCCCCCTGCAAAGGAGCGCAGCCCATCACCAGCAACGGATCAAAGCTGGTCAGAGAATGACTTGGACGAGAGGAGAGAAGAAGGCTTCAGTCCATCAAACTTATCAGAGCTAAAGGAGGAATTACGTACCCAGCGCAAAGAAACTAAAAATCTTGAAAAAAGAGTGGAAGAATTGACAGCTAGACTCATTAATGCAGAGAAGATCATAAACGAAATGACAGAGATGAAAACCATGACACGAGAAATACGTGACAAATGCACAAGCTTCAGTAACCGACTCGATCAACTGGAAGAAAGAGTATCAGCGATTGAAGATCAAATGAATGAAATGAAGCGAGAAGAGAAACCAAAAGAAAAAAGAAGAAAAAGAAATGAGCAAAGCCTGCAAGAAGTATGGGATTACGTAAAAAGACCAAATCTACGTCTGATTGGGGTGCCTGAAAGTGAGGGGGAAAATGGAACCAAGTTGGAAAACACTCTTCAGGATATCATCCAGGAGAACTTCCCCAACCTAGTAGGGCAGGCCAACATTCAAATTCAGGAAATACAGAGAACGCCACAAAGATACTCCTCCAGAAGAGCAACTCCAAGACACATCATTGCCAGATTCACCAAAGTTGAAATGAAGGAAAAAATCTTAAGGGCAGCCAGAGAGAAAGGTCGGGTCACCCACAAAGGGAAGCCCATCAGACTAACAGCAGATCTCTCGGCAGAAACTCTACAAGCCAGAAGAGAGTGGGGGCCAATATTCAACGTTCTTAAAGAAAAGAATTTTCAACCCAGAATTTCATATCCAGCCAAACTAAGTTTCATAAGTGAAGGAGAAATAAAATCCTTTACAGATAAGCAAATGCTTAGAGATTTTGTCACCACCAGGCCTGCCTTACAAGAGACCCTGAAGGAAGCCCTAAACATGGAAAGGAACAACCGGTACCAGCCATCGCAAAAACTTGGCAAAATGTAAAGACCATCGAGGCTAGGAAGAAACTGCATCAACTAACGAGCAAAATAACCAGTTAATATCATAATGGCAGGATCAAGTTCACACATAACAATATTAACCTTAAATGTTAATGGACTAAATGCTCCAATTAAAAGACAAAGACTGGCAAACTGGATAAAGAGTCAAGACCCATCAGTCTGCTGTATTCAGGAGACCCATCTCACATGCAGAGACAGACATAGGCTCAAAATAAAGGGATGGAGGAAGATCTACCAAGCAAATGGAGAACAAAAAAAAGCAGGGGTTGCAATCCTAGTCTCTGATAAAACAGACTTTAAACCATCAAAGATCAAAAGAGACAAAGAAGGCCATTACATAATGGTAAAGGGATCAATTCAACAGGAAGAGCTAACTCTCCTAAATATATATGCACCCAATACAGGAGCACCCAGATTCATAAAGCAAGTCCTTAGAGACTTACAAAGAGACTTAGACTCCCATACAATAATAATGGGAGACTTCAACACTCCGCTGTCAACATTAGACAGATCAACGAGACAGAAAGTTAACAAGGATATCCAGGAATTGAACTCATCTCTGCACCAAGCGGACCTCATAGACATCTATAGAACTCTCCACCCCAAATCAACAGAATATATATTCTTCTCAGCACCACATCGCACTTATTCCAAAATTGACCACATAATTGGAAGTAAAGCACTCCTCAGCAAATGTAAAAGAACAGAAATTATAACAAACTGTCTCTCAGACCACAGTGCAATCAAACTAGAACTCAGGACTAAGAAACTCAATCAAAACCGCTCAACTACATGGAAACTGAACAACCTGCTCCTGAATGACTATTGGGTACATAACGAAATGGAAGCGGAAATAAAGATGTTCTTTGATACCAATGAGAACAAAGATACAACATACCAGAATCTCTGGGACACATTTAAAGCAGTGTGTAGAGGGAAATTTATAGCACTAAATGCCCACAAGAGAAAGCAGGAAAGATCTAAAATTGACACTCTAACATCACAATTAAAAGAACTAGAGAGGCAAGAGCAATCACATTCAAAAGCTAGCAGAAGGCAAGAAATAACTAAGATCAGAGCAGAACTGAAGGAGATAGAGACACAAAAAACCCTCCAAAAAATCAATGAATCCAGGAGTTGGTTTTTTGAAAAGATCAACAAAATTGACAGACCGCTAGCAAGGCTAATAAAGAAAAAAAGAGAGAGGAATCAAATAGATGCAATAAAAAATGATAAAGGGGATATCACCACTGACCCCACAGAAATACAAACTACCATCAGAGAATACTATAAACACCTCTACGCAAATCAACTAGAAAATCTAGAAGAAATGGATAATTTCCTGGACACTTACACTCTCCCAAGGCTAAACCAGGAAGAAGTTGAATCCCTGAATAGACCAATAGCAGGCTCTGAAATTGAGGCAACAATTAATAGCCTACCCACCAAAAAAAGTCCAGGACCAGATGGATTCACAGCTGAATTCTACCAGAGGTACAAGGAGGAGCTGGTACCATTCCTTCTGAAACTATTCCAATCAATAGAAAAAGAGGGAATCCTCCCTAACTCATTTTATGAGGCCAACATCATCCTGATACCAAAGCCTGGCAGAGACACAACAAAAAAAGAGAATTTTAGACCAATATCCCTGATGAACATTGATGCAAAAATCCTCAATAAAATACTGGCAAACCGGATTCAGCAGCACATCAAAAAGCTTATCCACCATGATCAAGTGGGCTTCATCCCTGGGATGCAAGGCTGGTTCAACATTCGCAAATCAATAAACGTAATCCAGCATATAAACAGAACCAAAGACAAGAACCACATGATTGTCTCAATAGATGCAGAAAAGGCTTTTGACAAAATTCAACAGCCCTTCATGCTAAAAACGCTCAATAAATTCGGTATTGATGGAACGTACCTCAAAATAATAAGAGCTATTTATGACAAACCCACAGCTAATATCATACTGAATGGGCAAAAACTGGAAAAATTCCCTTTGAAAACTGGCACAAGACAGGGATGCCCTCTCTCACCACTCCTATTCAACATAGTGTTGGAAGTTCTGGCTAGGGCAATCAGGCAAGAGAAAGAAATCAAGGGTATCCAGTTAGGAAAAGAAGAAGTCAAATTGTCCCTGTTTGCAGATGACATGATTGTATATTTAGAAAACCCCATCGTCTCAGCCCAAAATCTCCTTAAGCTGATAAGCAACTTCAGCAAAGTCTCAGGATACAAAATTAATGTGCAAAAATCACAAGCATTCTTATACACCAGCAACAGACAAGCAGAGAGCCAAATCAGGAATGAACTTCCATTCACAATTGCTTCAAAGAGAATCAAATACCTAGGAATCCAGCTTACAAGGGATGTAAAGGACCTCTTCAAGGAGAACTACAAACCACTGCTCAGTGAAATCAAAGAGGACACAAACAAATGGAAGAACATACCATGCTCATGGATAGGAAGAATCAATATCGTGAAAATGGCCATACTCCCCAAGGTTATTTATAGATTCAATGCCATCCCCATCAAGCTACCAATGACTTTCTTCACAGAATTGGAAAAAACTGCTTTAAAGTTCATATGGAACCAAAAAAGGGCCCGCATTGCCAAGACAATCCTAAGTCAAAAGGACAAAGCTGGAGGCGTCACGCTACCTGACTTCAAACTATACTACAAGGCTACAGTAACCAAAACAGCATGGTACTGGTACCAAAACAGAGATATAGACCAATGGAACAGAACAGAGTCCTCAGAAATAATACCGCACATCTACAGCCATCTGATCTTTGACAAACCTGAGAGAAACAAGAAATGGGGAAAGGATTCCCTATTTAATAAATGGTGCTGGGAAAATTGGCTAGCCATAAGTAGAAAGCTGAAACTGGATCCTTTCCTTACCCCTTATACGAAGATTAATTCAAGATGGATTAGAGACTTAAATGTTAGACCTAATACCATAAAAACCCTAGAAGAAAATCTAGGTAGTACCATTCAGGACATAGGCATGGGCAAGGACTTCATGTCTAAAACACCAAAAGCAACGGCAGCAAAAGCCATAATTGACAAATGGGATCTAATTAAACTAAAGAGCTTTTGCACAGCAAAAGAAACTACCATCAGAGTGAACAGGCAACCTACAGAATGGGAGAAAATTTTTGCAACCTACTCATCTGACAAAGGGCTAATTTCCAGAATCTACAAAGAACTCAAACAAATATACGAGAAAAAAACAAACAACCCCATCAAAAAGTGGGGAAAGGATATGAACAGACATTTCTCAAAAGAAGATATTCATACAGCCAACAGACACATGAAAAAATGCTCATCATCACTGGCCATCAGAGAAATGCAAATCAAAACCACAATGAGATACCATCTCACACCAGTTAGAATGGCAATCATTAAGAAGTCAGGAAACAACAGGTGTTGGAGAGGATGTGGAGAAATAGGAACACTTTTACACTGTTGGTGGGATTGTAAACTAGTTCAACCATTATGGAAAACAGTATGGCAATTCCTCAAGGATCTAGAACTAGATGTACCATATGACCCAGCCATCCCACTACTGGGTATATACCCAAAGGATTATAAATTAGTCTACTACAAAGACACATGTACACGTATGTTTATTGCGGCACTATTCACAATAGCAAAGACTTGGAATCAACCCAAATGTCCATCTGTGACAGACTGGATTAAGAAAATGTGGCACATATACACCATGGAATACTATGCAGCCATAAAAAAGGATGAGTTTGCGTCCTTTGTAGGGACATGGATGCAGCTGGAAACCATCATTCTTAGCAAACTATCACAAGAAGAGAAAACCAAACACCGCATGTTCTCACTCATAGGTGGGAACTGAACAATGAGATCACTTGGACTCGGGAAGGGGAACATCACACACTGGGGTCTATCATGGGGAGGGGGGAGGGGGGAGGAGGGAGGGATTGCATTGGGGAGTTATACATGATATAAATGATGAATTGATGGGTGCTGACGAGTTGATGGGTGCAGCACACCAACATGGCATAAGTATACATATGTAACAAACCTGCACGTTATGCACATGTACCCTAGAACTTAAAGTATAATAAAAAAAAAAAAAAAAAAAAAAAAAAAAAAAAAAAAAAAAGAATATCACTTTATGTCTTCCTATTCTGTTTTCCAACATGACTGAGAAATTGGATTACTTCTTATTGTGAAATTTAATTTACCTTCAGACATCTTTCATGTAAGCAGTGATAGAAGTTCACTAAATTTACAAGAAAGACTCTGCCTGCTTGTTAAAAATGAAAAAGAAAAAGGTTTGCTTATGTGAAATAATTTCTACATGAACAATGAAACTTGCTCTGTTACAAACTGCCTGACAGGAATATAAAAGAAGAAAGATACAGCCTATAACCACCTCTAATTATCTAAAGGTACAGATATTTTCCATAAAGAGCAGGATTAAATTACACACAGGGCTTAGTATGATTCTCAAAAAACCTGTTTTTCTTTTAAATTACACACTAAGAAATGTACCTCATGTAAAGATCAAAGACGTTCCTATGCTATAATAAAATTCTGGTCCAGGTGCAACAATCCAGCTGTTTTTTCTTCATGTTTAAGTAGTCTTAGACCTCAAATGACACATTAGAAAGTTTTAATGAACAGTTCAGAGAGTTGGAACACGATGGCAGAAATGGAAGGCTTCATGGATTGTCCCCCAACAAAGAACATTAAATTAACCACTATCTACACAGAAGAAAACAACTATATAATAATCAATAATCTGGTGAAGACTCATAGTATCTGGTTTTAACTTCATATCCCTGAAAGAGGCATTGAAGAGAAAGAAAACACAGTCATGAAATGAGATGTCATTCCTCACCCACCCCCAGCAACAGCAAAGTGCTGTGGTGATCATCACTGAATGCTGTAGGGGAGAGAACACAGAAATTGTCAGAACCTAAACTCCGTGTTGAAAAACAGACCAATGACTGATGCTTGCCCACAGAGGGAGCATTTAAACTAGGACTACCCAGAGCGGAATTGTGGATCACTGGGAGTGGAACTTGAAACTTGAGTTCCCACAAAAATAGCCCTCAAGGGCTACAGTTCTCTTTGTCTCTAAGTAAACATGAAAGGCAGATATTTGTATCTAAGTAAGCACAAAAGGCAGTCTAGACCATAAGGTCAGCAACTTTTAGGCAAGTCTTGCTGAACTAGGCCCAGAGATAGTGCATTGTGAGGACACATGTCATACTGAGACAGCAGTCAGGACAGCTAAGGAAGTGGTGGCATCCCCACTTCTTCTAACCCCAGATTAAACAGCTCCTGCCTGCAAAGGAGACCTTTTCCTTCTACTTGAAGAGAGGAGAGAGAAGATTGAGAAGGACTTTGTCTTGCACCTTGGATACCAGCTCAACCATGGGAAGATAGGGCACTGGTCAGAGTTTTGAGCCACTGCCTTGCAGGTCTTAGCACTCAGATGACATTTTTAGACAAACCATAGGCAAGACGAGAACTTGCTGCTTTAAAGAAAAAAGCCAATTTCTGACAACATTTGTCATCTGCTAACTGAAGAGCCTTTGGGGTTTGAATAACTAGCAACAATATCAAGGTATTATGTGGAGTGCCTTGGGTGAGATTCTGAGACTTGCTGGATTCAGGGGAGACTCAGCACATTACCAGCTGCAGTAGTGATGGGCACAACTCCTTCTATTTGAGAAGAGTAAAGGAATAGTAGAGCGGACTTGGTCTTGAACTCTAGGTACCATCACAGCCACAGGGGTTTACAGCACCTAGCAGGCTCTTGGCATTCTTAATTCCAGTACTTGACTCCTGGATGGCATACCTTGACTGGTGCTGGGCCAGAGGGAAGCTCACTGCCCTGAAAGGTGAGTCCCAGGACAGGCAGCATTCAACAAAAGCTGACTTAAGAGACCTTTGGCTTTAAGGGAACGTTACCTATAGTTTGGCAATATTCCTTATGGCCTGGGGTGGCAGTGGCTAAGGGGTAAGCCTCCTCTGCCTTTAGAAAGAAAAGGAAAGACTGGGAAGGATTGCATGTTGTCGTTAGAGTGCCAGCCCTCCAGCAGTACAACAGACTACCAGGCAGACTTCTAAGGTTTTTATTTGTAGCTCTTGACTGATAGGCAGCAACTCTGGACCCCTCTGGGGCCTAGGGTACCTGGCACCCTGACAGGAATAACAAAGATCTGATTTTTATTTAGAACTGATTAATTATAGAGCCCCAGGGCCTTGAGCAAACATAGGCAGCAGCCAGGTAGTGGTTACAACAGGCCTTGGGTGAGATCAAGTGCTGTGCTGGCTTCAGGTCTGACCCAGTGCACTCAAAGTGATGGTGGCCACAAGGACATGTATGTCACTCCACCCCAAGCTTTAGGTGGGTCAGAACAGAGAGAGAAAACTCTGTTTGTTTAGTAGAAAGTAAGGGAAGAGAACACGAGTCTCTGCCTGGAAATTCAGAGAATTTTCCCAGAACTTGTCCAAACCAACAAAGCAGTATCTCTGTAAGTCTGCAAGAACTACAACATTACTTCCCTTGGGATTCACCATAAATGAGATATAGCTGAGATTATATCACCCAAGCCTTTTCACATATCTAGAAACTCTTCCCAAGACAGATGGCTGCAAAACAAGTCCTACAGTCCAGACTACAATAAATACCTAACTCTTCAATGCCCAGATACTGAAGAACATCTACTAGCATCAACACCATTCAGGAAAATATGAGTACACCAAATGAACTAATTAACAGATCAGAGACCAATCCTGGAGAAACAGGGATATGTGACCTTTCAGATAGAGAATTCAAAAGAGCTGTGTTGCGGAAACTCAAAGAAATTCAAGATAACACAGAAAATGAATTCAGAATTCCATCAGATAAATTTGACAAAGAGATTGAAGAAATTAAAAAGAAATAATCAGAAATTTTGGAGCTAAAACATGTAATTGGCATACGGAAGAATCCATCAGAGTCCTTTAATAACAGAATTGATTAAGTGGAAAAAAATTGGGAGGCTGAAGACAGCATATTTGAAAATACATAGTTGGAGAAGACAAAAAAAAAAAAAAAGAAGAAAAAGAGGTGAGAACACCTACAACATCTAGAAGATGGCCTCAAAGACAAACAAATAAACAAACAAATTAGAAAATATTGGCCTTAAAGAGAGGTAGAGAAAGAGTTAAGGGTAGAAAGATTATTCAAAGGGATAATAACAGAAAATTTCAGAAACTTGGAGAAAGATATCAATAGTCAAATAGAAGGTAATAGAATACCAAGCAGATTTAACCCAAAGAAGACTACTTCAAAGGACTTAATAATCAAACTCCTAAAGGTGAAGGATAAAGAAGAGATTCTAAAATCAGCAAGACCTAAATAAGTAAATAAATAAAAAAATAAATAATAAAGTACACTGAAACTCCAATGACTCTGGCAGCAGACTTTTCTCTGCAAATCTTATAGGTCAGTAGAGAGTGCCATGACATATTTAAAGTGTTAAAGGAAAAATACTTTTATCCTAGAATAGTATATCTGCTGAAAGTATCCTTCAAACATGAATTAGAAATAAAAAAAAATCACAGACAGATAAAAGCTGAGGGAATTCATTAACACCAGGCCTGTCTTTTTTTTTTTTTTTTTTTTTTTTTTTTTATTATACTTTAAGTTCTAGGATACATGTGCATAACGTGCAGGTTTGTTACATATGTATACTTATGCCATGTTGGTGTGCTGCACCCATCAACTCGTCAGCACCCATCAATTCATCATTTATATCATGTATAACTCCCCAATGTAATCCCTCCCTCCTCCCCCCTCCCCCCTCCCCATGATAGGCCCCAGTGCGTGATGTTCCCCTTCCCGAGTCCAAGTGATCTCATTGTTCAGTTCCCACCTATGAGTGAGAACATGCGGTGTTTGGTTTTCTCTTCTTGTGATAGTTTGCTAAGAATGATGGTTTCCAGCTGCATCCATGTCCCTACAAAGGACGCAAACTCATCCTTTTTTATGGCTGCATAGTATTCCATGGTGTATATGTGCCACATTTTCTTAATCCAGTCTGTCACAGATGGACATTTGGGTTGATTCCAAGTCTTTGCTATTGTGAATAGTGCCGCAATAAACATACGTGTGCATGTGTCTTTGTAGTAGAATAATTTATAATCCTTTGGGTATATACCCAGTAGTGGGATGGCTGGGTCATATGGTACATCTAGTTCTAGATCCTTGAGGAATTGCCATACTGTTTTCCATAATGGTTGAACTAGTTTACAATCCCACCAACAGTGTAAAAGTGTTCCTATTTCTCCACATCCTCTCCAACACCTGTTGTTTCCTGACTTCTTAATGATTGCCATTCTAACTGGTGTGAGATGGTATCTCATTGTGGTTTTGATTTGCATTTCTCTGATGGCGAGTGACGATGAGCATTTTTTCATGTGTCTGTTGGCTGTATGAATATCTTCTTTTGAGAAATGTCTGTTCATATCCTTTCCCCACTTTTTGATGGGGTTGTTTGTTTTTTTCTCGTATATTTGTTTGAGTTCTTTGTAGATTCTGGATATTAGCCCTTTGTCAGATGAGTAGGTTGCAAAAATTTTCTCCCATTCTGTAGGTTGCCTGTTCACTCTGATGGTAGTTTCTTTTGCTGTGCAAAAGCTCTTTAGTTTAATGAGATCCCATTTGTCAATTTTTGCTTTTGCTGCCGTTGCTTTTGGTGTTTTAGACATGAAGTCCTTGCCCATGCCTATGTCCTGAATGGTACTACCTAGATTTTCTTCTAGGGTTTTTATGGTATTAGGTCTAACATTTAAGTCTCTAATCCATCTTGAATTAATCTTCGTATAAGGGGTAAGGAAAGGATCCAGTTTCAGCTTTCTACTTATGGCTAGCCAATTTTCCCAGCACCATTTATTAAATAGGGAATCCTTTCCCCATTTCTTGTTTCTCTCAGGTTTGTCAAAGATCAGATGGGTGTAGATGTGCGGTATTATTTCTGAGGACTCTGTTCTGTTCCATTGGTCTATATCTCTGTTTTGGTACCAGTACCATGCTGTTTTGGTTACTGCAGCCTTGTAGTATAGTTTGAAGTCAGGTAGCGTGACGCCTCCAGCTTTGTCCTTTTGACTTAGGATTGTCTTGGCAATGCGGGCTCTTTTTTGGTTCCATATGAACTTTAAAGCAGTTTTTTCCAATTCTGTGAAGAAACTCATTGGTAGCTTGATGGGGATGGCACTGAATCTATAAATAACCTTGGGCAGTATGGCCATTTTCACAATATTGATTCTTCCTATCCATGAGCATGGTATGTTCTTCCATTTGTTTGTGTCCTCTTTGATTTCACTGAGCAGTGGTTTGTAGTTCTCCTTGAAGAGGTCCTTTACATCCCTTGTAAGCTGGATTCCTAGGTATTTTATTCTCTTTGAAGCAATTGTGAATGGAAGTTCATTCCTGATTTGGCTCTCTGCTTGTCTGTTACTGGTGTATAAGAATGCTTGTGATTTTTGCACATTAATTTTGTATCCTGAGACTTTGCTGAAGTTGCTTATCAGCTTAAGGAGATTTTGGGCTGAGACGATGGGGTTTTCTAAATATACAGTCATGTCATCTGCAAACAGGGATAATTTGACTTCTTCTTTTCCTAACTTGATACCCTTGATTTCTTTCTCCTGCCTGATTGCCCTAGCCAGAACTTCCAACACTATGTTGAATAGGAGTGGTGAGAGAGGGCCTCCCTGTCTTGTGCCAGTTTTCAAAGGGAATTTTTCCAGTTTTTGCCCATTCAGTATGATATTAGCTGTGGGTTTGTCATAAATGGCTCTTATTATTTTGAGATACGTTCCATCAATACCGAATTTATTGAGCGTTTTTAGCATGAAGGGCTGTTGAATTTTGTCAAAAGCCTTTTCTGCATCTATTGAGACAATCATGTGGTTCTTGTCTTTGGTTCTGTTTATATGCTGGATTACGTTTATTGATTTGCGAATGTTGAACCAGCCTTGCATCCCCGGGATGAAGCCCACTTGATCATGGTGGATAAGCTTTTTGATGTGCTGCTGAATCCGGTTTGCCAGTATTTTATTGAGAATTTTTGCATCAATGTTCATCAGGGATATTGGTCTAAAATTCTCTTTTTTTGTTGTGTCTCTGCCAGGCTTTGGTATCAGGATGATGTTGGCCTCATAAAATGAGTTAGGGAGGATTCCCTCTTTTTCTATTGATTGGAATAGTTTCAGAAGGAATGGTACCAGCTCCTCCTTGTACCTCTGGTAGAATTCAGCTGTGAATCCATCTGGTCCTGGACTTTTTTTGGTGGGTAGGCTATTAATTGTTGCCTCAATTTCAGAGCCTGCTATTGGTCTATTCAGGGATTCAACTTCTTCCTGGTTTAGCCTTGGGAGAGTGTAAGTGTCCAGGAAATTATCCATTTCTTCTAGATTTTCTAGTTAATTTGCATAGAGGTGTTTATAATATTCTCTGATGGTAGTTTGTATTTCTGTGGGGTCAGTGGTGATATCCCCTTTATCGTTTTTTATTGCATCGATTTGATTCCTCTCTCTTTTCTTCTTTATTAGCCTTGCTAGCGGTCTGTCAATTTTGTTGATCTTTTCAAAAAACCAACTCCTGGATTCATTGATTTTTTGGAGGGTTTTTTGTGTCTCTATCTCCTTCAGTTCGGCTCTGATCTTAGATATTTCTTGCCTTCTGCTAGCTTTTGAATGTGTTTGCTCTTGCCTCTCTAGTTCTTTTAATTGTGATGTTAGAGTGTCAATTTTAGATCTTTCCTGCTTTCTCTTGTGGGCATTTAGTGCTATAAATTTCCCTCTACACACTGCTTTAAATGTGTCCCAGAGATTCTGGTATGTTGTATCTTTGTTCTCATTGGTTTCAAAGAACATCTTTATTTCTGCTTTCATTTCGTTATGTACCCAGTAGTCATTCAGGAGGAGGTTGTTCAGTTTCCATGTAGTTGAGCGGTTTTGATTGAGTTTCTTAGTCCTGAGTTCTAGTTTGATTGCACTGTGGTCTGAGAGACAGTTTGTTATAATTTCTGTTCTTTTACATTTGCTGAGGAGTGCTTTACTTCCAATTATGTGGTCAATTTTGGAATAAGTGCGATGTGGTGCTGAGAAGAATGTATATTCTGTTGATTTGGGGTGGAGAGTTCTATAGATGTCTATTAGGTCCGCTTGGTGCAGAGATGAGTTCAATTCCTGGATATCCTTGTTAACTTTCTGTCTCGTTGATCTGTCTAATGTTGACAGCGGAGTGTTGAAGTCTCCCATTATTATTGTATGGGAGTCTAAGTCTCTTTGTAAGTCCCTAAGGACTTGCTTTATGAATCTGGGTGCTCCTGTATTGGGTGCATATATATTTAGGAGAGTTAGCTCTTCCTGTTGAATTGATCCCTTTACCATTATGTAATGGCCTTCTTTGTCTCTTTTGATCTTTGATGGTTTAAAGTCTGTTTTATCAGAGACAAGGATTGCAACCCCTGCTTTTTTGTGTTCTCCATTTGCTTGGTAGATCTTCCTCCATCCCTTTATTTTGAGCCTATGTATGTACCTGCATGTGAGATGGGTCTCCTGAATGCAACAGATTGATGGGTCTTGACTTTTTATCCAGTTTGCCAGTCTGTGTCTTTTAATTGGAGCATTTAGTCCATTAACATTTAAGGTTAATATTGTTATGTGTGAACTTGATCCTGCCATTAGATATTAACTGGTTATTTTGCTCGTTAGTTGATGCAGTTTCTTCCTAGCCTCGATGGTCTTTACATTTTGGCATGTTTTTGCGATGGCTGGTACCGGTTGTTCCTTTCCATGTTTAGGGCTTCCTTCAGGGTCTCTTGTAAGGCAGGCCTGGTGGTGACAAAATCTCTAAGCATTTGCTTATCTGTAAAGGATTTTATTTCTCCTTCACTTATGAAACTTAGTTTGGCTGGATATGAAATTCTGGGTTTAAAATTCTTTTCTTTAAGAACGTTGAATATTGGCCCCCACTCTCTTCTGGCTTGTAGAGTTTCTGCTGAGAGATCTGCTGTTAGTCTGATGGGCTTCCCTTTGTGGGTAACCCGACCTTTCTCTCTGGCTGCCCTTAAGATTTTTTCCTTCATTTCAACTTTGGTGAATCTGGCAATGATGTGTCTTGGAGTTGCTCTTCTGGAGGAGTATCTTTGTGGCATTCTCTGTATTTCCTGAATTTGGATGTTGGCCTGCCCTACTAGGTTGGGGAAGTTCTCCTGTATGATTTCCTGAAGAGTGTTTTCCAACTTGGTTCCATTTTCCCCCTCACTTTCAGGCACCCCAATCAGGCGTAGATTTGGTCTTTTTACGTAATCCCATACTTCTTGCAGGCTTTTTTCATTTCTTTTTCTTCTTTTTTCTTTTGGTTTCTCTTCTTGCTTCATTTCATTCATTTGATCTTCAATCGCTGATACTCTTTCTTCCAGTTGATCGAGTCGGTTACTGAAGCTTGTGCATTTGTCACGTATTTCTCGTGTCATGGTTTTCATCTCTGTCATTTCGCTTATGATCTTCTCTGCATTAATTAGTCTAGCTGTCAATTCTTCCACTCTTTTTTCAAGATTTTTAGTTTCTTTGCGCTGGGTACGTAATTCCTCCTTTAGCTCTGATAAGTTTGATGGACTGAAGCCTTCTTCTCTCCTCTCGTCCAAGTCATTCTCTGACCAGCTTTGATCCGTTGCTGGCGATGGGCTGCGCTCCTTTGCAGGGGGAGATGCGCTCTTATTTTTTGAATTTCCAGCTTTTCTGCCCTGCTTCTTCCCCATCTTTGTGGTTTTATCTGTCTCTGGTCTTTGATGGTGGTGACGTACTGATGCGGTTTTGGTATAGGTGTCCTTCCTGTTTGATAGTTTTCCTTCTGACAGTCAGAAGGACTGTCTGTTGGTCTGTTGGAGATTGCTTGAGGTCCACTCCAGACCCTGTTTGCCTGGGTATCAGCAGCAGAGGTTGCCGAAGATAGAATATTGCTGAACAGTGAGTGTACCTGTCTGATTCTTCCTTTGGAAGTTTCCTCTCAGGGGTGTACTCCACCCTGTGAGGTGTGGGGTGTCAGACTGCCCCTAGTGGGGGATTTCTCCCAGCTAGGCTACTCAGGGGTCAGGGACACACCTGAGCAGGCAGTCTGTCCATTCTCAGATCTCAACCTCCGCGTTGGGAGATCCACGGCTCTCCCCAAAGCTGTCAGACAGAGTCGTTCGCATCTGCACCGGCTCCTGCTACTTCCCCTGTTGGTCTTCAGCTGTGCGCTGTCCCCAGAGGTGGAGACTACAGAGACAGGCAGGCTTCCTTGAGCTGCTGTGAGCTCCACCCAGTTCGAGCTTCCCAGCGGCTTTGTTTACCTACTTAAGCCTCAGCAATGGCGGGCGCCCCTCCCCCAGCCTCGCTGCTGCCTTGCGGATAGATCGCGGCAGACTGCTGTGTTAGCAGTGAGGGAGGCTTCGTGGGCGTGGGACCCTCCCGGCCAGGTGTGGGATATATTCTGGTGTGCCTGTATGCTTACAGCGCAGTATTGGGGTGGGAGTTACCCGATTTTCCAGGTGTTGTGTGTCTCAGTTCCCCTGGCTAGGAAAATGAATCCCCTTCCCCCTTGCGCTTCCAGGTGAGGCGATGCCTCGCCCTGCTTCAGCTCTCGCTGGTCAGGCTGCAGCAGCTGACCAGCACCGATTGTCCGGCACTCGCTAGTGAGATGACCCCAGTACCTCAGTTGAAAATGCAGAAATCACCGGTCTTCTGTGTCGCTCGCGCTGGGAGTTGGAGACTGGAGCTGTTCCTATTCGGCCATCTTGCTCCGCCCCCCAGGCCTGTCTTAAAAGAAATGGAAAAGGGAGTACTTTGAGTATTTCAATTCAGAAAAGGTCATTAATTAGCAAAAAGTAATCACCTGAAGGTTCTAAATTCACTGGTGATAGTAAGTATGCAGGAAAACACAGAATCTTCTAACACTGTAATTGTGGTGTTTAAACTACTCCTATTCTAGGTAGAAACTCTAATTGATGATCCAATCAAAACATAACTACAACTTTTCAAGACATAGTTAATACAATATGATACAAAAAGAAACAACAAAAACATTTAAAGTGGGAGGTGGGGCAGTTATATAATTAAGGTGAAGACTTTTTATTAATTTTTTTTCTTGTATGTTTATATAAACAGAACTAAGGTGATATTCGTTTAAAATAATGGGTTATAAGATCATATTTGCAAGCCTCATGGGAACCTCAAACTGAAAACCAACCTAGAAGAAATGAGCAAATTCCTAGAAACATACAACCTACCAAAATTAGATAACCATTAACAAGGTTTAATTTGTAATAATAATAATAAAAAAAAACTTACAGTACAAACAACAGCAACAACAATACTCCAGGACCCAATGGCTTCATGGCTGAATTCTACCAAACATTCAAAGAAGAATTAATACCAACCCTACTCAATCTATTCTGAAAAATAGGGGAGGTGGAACTAGTCATTCTACCAGGCCAGTATAACCATGATACCAAAACCAGACAAAGATGCATACAAAACAGAAAACTATAGGCTAATATCTCTAATGAATACTCATGTAAAAATCTCATTGAAATACCAGCAATCTGGATTGAACAACACATTAAAAAAGATCACTCCATCATGACAAAGTGGAATTTATCCCTGGGATACAAGCATGGTTCCACATGAGCAAATCAATCAATGTGATACATCACATCAATAGAATGAAAAATGATAACCATATGATCATTTCAATTGGTGCTGAAAAAACATTTGACCCAGAGATAATATCATACTGAATATGGAAAAAAGTGAAAGCATTTTATCTAAGATCTGGAACATGATAAGAAAGCCAACTGTCACCACTATCATTCAACATAGTACTGGAAGTTCTAGCTAGAGCAATCACACAAGAGAAAGATATAAAAGACAACCAAATTGGAATGAAAGTAGTCAATTTATCCTTGTTTCTAGATAGCATGATATTTGGACAAATTTAAAGATACTGTGAATGAACCTAATAACATTGATAAAAAATTCAGTAAAGTTGCAGGATATAAAATCAGCATATAAAAATCAGTAGTATTTCTATATTCCAACAGAGAACAATGCAAACAAAAAAATAAAAAAACATAATCCAATTTACAAAAGCCATATATAAAATTAAATACCTAGAAAGTAACTTAACCAAATAAAAGATCTCTAAAATAAAAACTATGAATCATTGACCAAAAATTTTGAAAAGAACACCAAAAAATTAAAAGATATTTCATTTTAATATATTGGAATTATCACTAATGCCAAATGTCCATACATACCCAAAGCAATCTACAGATTCCATACAATCACCATTAAAATACAAACCTTCTTTACAGAAATAGAAAAAAAATCCTAAAATTTATATAGTACTAAAAAAGACCCAGAAAAGCCAAAGCTATCTTGAGCAAAAAGACCAAAACTGGAGGAATCACATTACCTGACTTCAAATTGAGTTGTACTAAGAGCTATAGTAAACAAAACAGCATGGTACTGGGATAAAAACCAGACATATTTATCAATGGAACAGAATAGAGAACCAAGAAACACATTCACACACTGACAGTAAATCCATTTTTGAAAAAATTGCCAAGAACATATACTGTGGAAGGACAGTCTCTCATATAAATTGCACTAGGAAAATAGTACGTCCATATGCAGAAGAACAAAACTAGATCCTTATCTCTCTATATATAGAAAGATCAAATCAAATTGAATTAAAGACAAATCAAATACCTCAAACTATAAAATTTCTTCAAAAAAACTTTGAGGAAAGTCTGCATTACATTATTCTGGGCAAAGATCTCTACAAACACAGGGATCCAAAACAAAAATAGACAGATGGGACCACATTAAGTTAAAAAACTTCTGCACAGAAAACAATACAATCAATTAACTAAAAAGACAAACCACAGAATGGGAGAATTTATTTGCAATCTCCTCATCTGGCAAGGGAATAATAACCAAAATATATAAAGCACTCAAATAATTATATAGGAAAAAAATCTAATAATCCAATCAAAATATGGGCAAATGATTTTAATCAACATTTTTTCAAAAGAATACATAAAAATGGCAAACAGACATATAAAAACATACTCAATATTATTGAGCAATGTAAATCAAAACTACAATGAAATTATTATCATCCCACTCCAGTTAAAATGGCTTATATTCAAAATACAGGCAATAACAAAAGCTATCAAGGACGTGGAAAAAAAGGAACGCTTACATACTGTTAGTGGGAATGTAAATCAGTACAATCACTATGGAGAACAGTTTGGAGGTTCCTCAAAAAATTAAAAATTGAGCTACCATATGATCCAACATCCCAATTCTAGGTATATACCTCAAAGAAAGGAAATAATTATACCAAAAAGATATCTGCACTCCTATGATTACTGCCACAGTGTTCACAAGGGCAAAGATTTGCAAGCAATTTACATGTCCATCAACAGATGAATTTGTAGAAAAAATGTGGTACATATTCACTGTGTAGTGCTACTCAGCCATAAAAAGGAATGAAATGCAGTCATTTGAGAAACATGAATAGAACTGGAGATCATCATGTTAAGTGAAGTAAGCCAGCCACAGGAAGACAAATATCACATGTTCTCACTCATTTGTGGAATCTAATAACCAAAACAAACTCATGGATATAGACAGTAGAAGGACGATTTTTAGAAGCACAGACTGGTTGTGGGCTGGGGAGGAGTTGGAGATGGTTAATGGGTACAAAAAACAGAAATAATGAACAAGATCAACTACTTGATAGCACAACAGGGTGATTATAGTCAATAATAATTGTACATTTAAAAATAACTTAAAGAGTGTAATTGGATTGTTTATAACTCTAAGGTAAAATGTTTGAGGAGATGGATACCCCATTGTCCATGATATGTTTATTTCACACTACATGCCTGTATCAAAACATCTCAAGTACCCCATTATTGGGAGAACCTGCTCCTGATGTTTAACATGAGTTCTTTTCTATTTCCCGAGTGTCTCGGATGGGTTGAGAAATAAAGGGAAAGAGCATAAGAGAGAAATTTAAAGCTGGGTGTCCAAGGGAGGCATCACATGTTGGTAGGATCTGTGATGTTCCCCGAGCCTTAAAACCAGCAAGTTTTTATCAGCAATTTTCAAAAGGGGAGTGAGTGCACAAATAGGGTGTGGGTCACAGAGATCACATACTTCAAAAGGTAATAAAATATCACAAAGCAAATGGAGGCAGGGAGAGATCACAGGACCACCAGATAAGGTGAAATTAAAATTGCTAATGAAGTTTCAGGCTCCCATTGTCATTGATAACATCTTATCAGGAAACACGGTTTGAGAACAGGTAACCTGTCTGACCACAATTTATTAGGTGGGAATTTTCCCATCCTAATAAGCCTGGGAGCACTATAGGAGACCGGGGTTTATTGGCTTATTTCATCCCTTCAGCTTCGACCATAAAAGATGGGACACCTTAAAAAGGGGCCATCTATAGGCCTACCTTGAGGGCGCATTCTCTTTCTCAGGGATGTTCCTTGCTGAGAAAAAGAATTCAGCGATATTTCTCCTATTTGCTTATGAAAGAGGAGGAATATAGCTCTGTTCCATCCTGCTCACTGGTGGCCAATTCGAAGTTACCTCTCTTTTTCCCTGAACATCGCTGTTATTCTGTTCTTTTTTTTTTTTTTTTTTTTTTTTTTGAGATGCCCAGATTTCATATTCAAACACACATGCTCTATAAACAATTTGTGCAGTTGATACAATCACAAGGTCCTGAGGTGACATTCATCCTCCTCAGCTTACAAAGAAGATGACAGGGTTAAGAGGTTAAAGTAAAGACAGGCATAGGAAATCACAAGGATATTCATTGGGGTGAAAGAAATCAGGCACATTCCTCAGTCCTGGGCCCAGTACAAACAACATATATCTCTCAATTTCCTGGGCCCAGTACAAACACCATATATCTCTCATATCTCTCAACTTCCTGAGCCCAGTACAAACACGTCCCACCATATATCTCAACTTTAGAAAAACACCACCTGGAAAAAGTCCCTGATAATGACACAGCTGTTTGTAGTTTTACTGAAAGCACGGGAACCAATAGATCACTGCTAAATGTATAACTTAATATGTTAACCAATTGTAATGCTGTAACCTAAAGAATTCCCTTGTTCCTCTGTAACCTTACAAGTCCTATTTACATCGGGCTATAAAAAGCGAGCACACGCATTGTTCCGGGCCCTCTTGTATGTTGTGGAACGGAGGGACCAAGTTCGAACTTGCAGTAAAGATCCTTGCCGCTTTGACTCTGGACTCTGGTGGTCTTCTTCGGGGAATAAACGGTCTGGGCATAACAGAGGAAGTGATAAGTGTCCATGAAATTTTCACAATTTATGTTCAGAGATTTCAGTAAAGACAGGTGTAAGAAATTATAAAAGTATTAATTTGGGGAACTAATAAATGTGCATGAAATCTTCACAATTTTTGTTCTTCTGCCGTGGCTTCGGCCGGTCCCTCTGTTTGGGGTCCCTGACTTCCCACAACATCCCATAAATATATACACCAACTCTGTACCCACAAAAAATAAAAATAAAGAAAATTAAACACACATAAAATTTATCAATTTGCTGAAAAAAATGAAAAAGAAACAAAGATTTATTTTATGATTTAGCTCTGAATATAACAGACATAAAAATAGTTGGCAATCATGCTGCTTAGCCTAGAAAAGAATGAGAGCTGAGACACATTTAACAAATATCACCCAATTTTCCCACTTCATCTTCTATTAACAAATCTTTAATAATAAAATAAATATTTTAATAAGTTACAAAAACTATACTACAATGTTAATCAAGACTGCATCTAAGAACACTGTAGGTGTACACATAGTAATATAAGTCTAGGCAATGTATTGCATTTACGTTTTTGTTTATAATGTTTAATTATTTTCAATTCAAATGTTATATAATAGAACAGATAATGTACAACTGGCCATGGCAATACTTCATATCTTTTAAATCCAAACTAAACCATGGCTCATACTTTAACATCTCATAATAAGTACTATCATTCTTGCTTCATAATTTAGAAAATAATCTAATCTGCTATACAAAAAGGCCTATCCAAAATTATTAAACACTTATTCCAAAACCTAAGGCTTTTAGCCAGTAATTTGCTGAAAAGTTTTATAGTTTGATGTTTCATGTGATTTTAACAGAAACCTTTGTTGAAACATGTATTTTGATAAATTATTTTGAGATGTGGAACATATTTTGCCAAACTAATTGAAACCCCTTACAAAAGTATTTATCAAAATATGTTTTTACTTAAGAAGTTTCATTATTGTCATTTTCAAACTGGGTAACTAGGAAAGGTGGTTGTATAATTCAGTCTGATTCTGAAAGCCTCAGAACCAAGAAGGTTGCTGCTGTATGTCTTGGAGTGTGAATGTCCAAAAGCTAAGAGCTCTGATATCTCAGTGTAGGAGAAGATATATGTCTCAGCTCAAGAAAAGAGAGAGATAATTTTCTCTTAATCCACCTCTTTGTTCTATTTGATCTTCCCATGGATTTGATGATACCCCTCCCACATTGTAGAGGACGATTCTTCTTTACCCATCTGCTGATCCAAATGCTAAACTCTTCTGTAACTATCCCCATGGAAACACTCAGCAATAATGTTTTATCAGCTATCTAGCCCAGTCAAATTGAAAAATAAAATTAACCATCGCATATATTTTTTGTTTGTTTATTTGTGTTCATTGGCAATAAGGAAAGGAAGTTAGTGATCAATTTACGTAATCCAAATTGTGTTTTTTTTTTTTTTTAACTCAAAGCAATTTCTGAAATGTGTTTTGATATCCTTTTTGTTTTGTTTTGTTCTGTTTTGCTTTCTAATTATATCTCCTTGATATCCCATTCCTCACCATTTGTGTGGCATCCACAATGCTCATGTTCTCAACTTTGTGTAGCAAAGAGGAACTTCAGAAATTTGTGTAATCATCGATAATTATTACCTGACTGAACTGAACTTTTATATTATCTCCAAGCCCACAGACTGTAATAAGCTGTAGGCAGATAATATCTTAATTCCTGCTACAGGCCCCTGTCCAATTCTAGAGTCAATGGCTCTTTCAAAGAAATAAAAATCCGTGGTACAAATAATTGAGAAAAAAAATTAAAGAACCCATTTTCATTCTAGAACTCTCAGTTTAGTTTCACTCATAATCCACATGTTCCTGCATCAGGCCTAGGGTTATAGCTAAGAGCGGAAATAAATCTATCTGCATTTCTACCTCCCCTCATATGTGTATGTGTATGTGCATGTGAATTTACATGTGTTGGCAGTAGGGTTTGCTCTCCCTTTTATCTGAATTCTGAATCAGATGGAAAAATGGAAAGACAGTGGCAGTTTTAAAAAAAGACTGCTTAAATCTTGAAATCTGCTTTTGATTGAAAAAACAGACAAGGGTAAATACTTGAAAAGCAACTTACTCATCAACATCACTGAGGTAAATTGATTAATATCATTAATTACCTTGACATTGCCAATCAGAAAGTTGGAAAATAAAGATACATTCATTATGGCATTTTCCTGTTAGTCTAGATTAAACCGTCTACTAATATGCTACTAAACTTTTATAAAAACCCAATTGTAATTATCTTCCAAAAAATAATCAAATCTAGTTTGCATTATCTTCACCCTATTTTTAGCACTAATCATTTTAAAACAAGACATTCTAAATAGACTTGACTTTAGTCATTTTTTCAGCCCTTTAAACATACACACAATGTAAGTAAGAGTTAAAGTAAACTGTCTTACTTTCCTTTAATTAAATGGTGGAGAATTTTATAAATGTCCCTAAGGATGGTCTGATCATCTAATTTGGATTTGCCTCACATAAATAATAAACTTGTAACTTCAAAATACTGTGGAAATCTAACTTAAAGGTAATTAATTATGCAATAGAAATGCCAAAGTATGTATCATTTGGCCTTGAGGAAATTTGATCACATTCTAATACTATTTGCTTATTTACATAATGAAAAACTATTGGAGGTTTGAATAGCACAATTTAAACACATATTCTTTTATGGTATCATTTTAAAATCAGTGCCAACAAATAAATATCATATTATTTATTTGAAAAAAACTAAGTAAATTGTTGAACGACAATTTGGAAGATTAAAATGTAACCCCATTGCCCTTTTTGTCATAAATTTCAACGATTTTGTGTTTTTAAAATGTCATGATATTCTTACCAAGTTTTCTTCGCATATTGATAAAAATTACGTTTTGCATCTGCTTATAATTCTACTATACATGTGTTGTACTAAGACATCTGATTGGAGAGTAAATATCGTGCAGATGCTTGAGTGTATGCAATAGTAAAAAGTATTTTATTTATTGAATAAATATTACACTTTTCCTTCAGATTTAACTAAAATTCATAAAATAGCTTTTCTTCTTTTTCCTACCTACCTTCCTTCCTTCCTTCCTCCCTTCCTCCCTCCCTTCCTTCTTTCCTTCCTTCCTTCCCTCCTTTCTTGCCTTCTTCCTTCCTTTTTTCTCTCAATCTTCCTCTTCATTTTACTTCAAAAATGTGTTTTTAAGTACAAAATTAAGGATAGAAGCAGTGACGTTGAAGAATTCTTATTTTATGAGCACTAATATTTTAATAGGTTTAGAAATTTAAAAATTGAGAAATTTTAAAAATTGAAATATTGTTTCTATATTTATATTTCATTGTAATTAAGATGGTTATTTTTAATTTATTCCAAGTACAACCCTTTGTTTCCTAACAATGAGGAAACATTCTGAGAAACATGTCTACAGTAATTTTGTAACTGTGCTAACATCTAGCTTTGTGTAAGCACAAACCTGTTGCTTACACAAATCTAGGTGTTATAGCCTGCTACATACCTAGGTTATAGGGTATATAGCCAATGGTTCCTAGGCTATATGGCATATAGTTTATGGTTCCTAGGCTACAAACCTGTGCAGCATGTTACCTTACTGAATGCTGCAGGAAAATTTAATGCTATAGTAACTGTATACTAAACATTGCTAAACATAGAAATGGTAGTAAAAATATGGTATAAAAGATTACAAATGATACACATTTATAGGATATTAACCATGAATGGTGCTTGAAGGGCTAGAAGTTTATGTGAGTCACTTAGTGAATGGTGAGTAAATTTGAAGGCAAAGGACATTATTGTACACTACTGTAGACTTTATGATCTAAACTTAGTGTACATTACTTTTATTAAACTTTTTTATACAATAATAAATTAACCTTAGCTGTCACATTTTTACTTTATAAACTTAATTTTTTAAACTTTTGATTCTTTTATAACAACAACTTAAAACCCACACATACTGTACAGATGGACAAAAATATTTACTGTACATTTTATAAACACTGTAAATGTAGGTTACACTAAATTTATAAAAAATTATCTTATCTTCAATGAATTACTCTTAGCCTACTGTCACATTTTTACTTTATACACTTTTAAGTTATTTTAACTTTTTTACTGTAGTAGTAACTCAGCTTAAAACACAGTCATATAGTACAGCTATGCAAAAATATTTTCTTTATATGTTTATTTTATAAGCTTTTCTGTAGTTTTATTATTATTACATTTTTTACTTTTCAAACTTTTTTGTTAAAAACTATAGAACAACACACACATTAGCCTAGGCCTACACAGGGTCAAAATCATTAATATCATTATCTTCCACCTCCACATCTCATCCCACTGAAAGGTCTTTAGGAGCAAAAGGAAGCATGGAGAGGTCATTTCCTGCCACAACATTGTCTTCTTCTGGAATGCCTCCTGAGAGGCCTGCCTGAGGCTGTTTTAAAAAGTTAACTTTAAAACATATATATATGTAGGAGGATTACACTCTAGTGGAAAGCAGTATAGTAAGTTCATAAACCATTATCATAGTTGTTTGCTATCTGTATTAGTCTGCTTTCACCCTGCTATAAAGAAATACTCAAGACTTGGTAATTTATAAAAGAAAGAGGTTTAATTGACTTGGAGTTCCAAAAGACTAGAGAGGCAACAGGAAACTTACAATCATGGTGGAAGTGGAAGCAGTCACAACTTATATGGTGACAGGCAAGAAAGCATATGTGGGAAATGAAGAGAGAAGAGCCCCTTATGAAAACAGAAGATCTCATGATAACTGACTTGCTATCATGAGAATAGAATGGAGGAAACCGTTACCTTGATCCAGTCACCACTCACCAGGTCTCTTCCTCAATACCTGAGAATTACAATTCAAGATGAGATTTTGGTGGGACTTATATCCTAACTATATGAATCTGCTCTGATCCCTCCCAAATCTCATCTCCTCACATTTCAAAACCAGTCATGGCTTTTCAACCATTCCACAAAGTCTTTACTCATTTCAGCATTAACTCTAAAGTCCATAGTCCAAAGTCTCATCTGAGACAAGGCAAGTCCCTTCTCCTAGGAGCCAGTAAAATCAAAAGCAAGTTAGCTAATTCCAAGATACAATAATCATCCAGACATTGAATAAATGCTCTCATTTCAAATGGGAGAAATTGGACAAAACACAAAGGCTACAGGCCCCATGGAAGCCTGAAATCCAGCAAGGCAGTCAAATCTTAAAGCTCCAAAATAATAGCTTTTGACTCCATATCTCACATCCAGACACACTGGTGCAAGAGTTTGGCTCCTATGGTCTTGAACAGTTACACCCCCATGACTTTGCAGAGTACAGCTTCCTTCCTGGCTGTTTACCTGGGCTGGCATTGAGTCTCTGGGGCTTTTTCAAGAGCATAGGGAAAGATGTTAGTAGATCTACAATTCTGGGTTCTGGAGCACTGTGGCCCTGTTTTCACAGCTCCACTAGGCAGTTCTCCAATGGGGACTCTGTGTGGGAGCTTCAATCCCACATTTCCCTTTTGTACTCCCCTAGGAGAGGTTCTTCATGAAGGCTTCATATCTGCAGCAAACATCTGCCTGGACATCCAGTTGTTTCCATACATCCCATGAAATCTAGGCCAAGGTTCACAAATTTCAGTTATTTACTTCTGTGCACCTGCAAGCAAAACACCATGTGGAAGTTGCCAAATCATGGGGCTTGAAACTTCTGAAGCAGTGGCCTGAGTTGTACATTGGCTCCTTTTAGACATGGTTGGGATGCAGGGCACCAAGTTCTAAGGCTGCACAGAGCAACAGTGGGCCCCTGGGTTCTGCACACAAAACCATTTTTCCCTCCTAGTCCTTTGGGTCTGTGATGGGAGGGGCTGTTGTGAAGGTCTCCAACATGCCCTGGAGATTTTTTCCCCATTGTCTTCTGACTCCTTGTTACTTATGCAAATTTCTGCAGCTAGTTTGAATTTCTCCTCAGAAAATGGGTTTTTCTTTGCTACTGAATTGACAGGCAGCAAATTGTTCAAACTTTTATGCTCTCTTTCTTTTTAAAAATAAGTTTCAATTTCAGATCATCTCTCTCAAGCCTAAAATTCTACAGATCTCTAGGACAGGGCAAAATGCTGCCAGTCTTTGTGCTAGAGCATAACATGAGTGATGTTTATTCCAGTTCCCAATAAGTTCCTCATCTCCATCTGAGATCACCTCAGTCTGTACTTCACTGTTCACATCACTTATCAGCATTTGGGTCAAAACCATTCAACAAGTCTCTAGGATGTTCCAATCTCTCCCACATCTTCCTGTCTTCTTTTGAGCCCTCCAAACTGTTCTACCTCTGCTTGTTACCCAGGTCCAAAGTTACAAGTTACTTCCACATTTTCGAGTATCCTTATAGCAGTGCCCCACTCTCTGAAGTGCCAATTCACTGAGTCTGTTTTCACATTGCTATAAAGGTATACCCAAGACTGGGTAATTTATAAAGGAAAGAGTTTTAATTGACTCACAATTCCACATGGCTGGGAGACCTCGGGAAACTTACAATTACAGAGGAAGTGGAAGCAGGCATGGCTTACATGACAGTGGCCAAGACAGAGTGTGGCACACAAAGAGGAAAGAGCCCTTTATAAAACCATCAGATCTCATGAGAACTCACTCACTATCACAAGAACAGGATGGGAGCAACTGCCCCATGATCCAATCACCTTCTACCAGGTCCCTCCCTCCACATGTGGGAATTATTCAAGATGAGATTTGGATGGGGACACAGAGCCCTAGCATGTCACTATCATTATCAATTATTTTTTTTTGTTTGTTTGTTTTTTTTTGAGACGGAGTCTCGCTCTGTCACCCAGGCTGGAGTGCGGTGGCGCGATCTCCACTCACTGCAAGCTCCGCCTCCCGGGTTCACACCATTCTCCTGCCTCAGCCTCCCGTGTAGCTGGGACTACAGGCACCCGCCACCACGCCCGGCTAATTTTTGTATTTTTAGTAGAGACAGGGTTTCACTGTGTTAGTCAGGATGGTCTTGATCTCCTGACCTCGTGATCCGCCCATCTCGGCCTCCCAAAGTGCTGGGATTACAGGCGTGAGCCACCGCGCCCGGCCCATTATCAATTATTATGTATTCTATATAATTGTATATGCTACCCTTTTATATGAATGGCAGTGCAGTGAGTTTGTTTGCACAAGCATCAACGCAAACATGTGAGTAACACATTTTGTTATGACATTGTGATGATGATAATGTCACTAGGCTACAAGAATTTTTTTTGGCTTCATTGTAACCTTACAGGATCACCATTGTATATGCAATCAGTTGTTAACCAAAATGTTGTTTCATGGCACAAGAATCTAGTTGAAATTAACTTGGGAAATATTTACTTTGACTTGAAAGGGAGGTATTTTGAAAGGAGAGATAGGACAGTAGAATCTTGTCCCAAAACTGAGAAAGTACTTAATTTTGGAAATTGTTCAATTTATGTTACAACTTTACATGTAAGTGATTTGCCATAATAAAATAACCTAGCGTATGACTAGTCAGTAAATGGTAAGTACTTCTTTTAACTCCCTTAAATACATTACTCGTCACTCCAGAATTGATAAAACTTTTCAAAACAACTCAGAAGCCTTAAGTGAAATAATGGAATGATTTTATTTTGGGATGAATAGCCTTTTGGGGGCTAGAGTTGAAACTCTCATGACTATTTATAATATAGTTTTTGATTTGTGGGGGAAGGATATTTCAGTTTTGGCACAATGGTTGCTGTATAGCACTGAATGCATTTTTGTTAAATGTGTTAATTAATTAATACATAAAAAAGTGTTTATAATTAAACATGACTTTTTGGAGCAGAATTCAAAAATTATCTCACCTTGATATGAAATGAAGTTGGTCTACAGAATATTTGTTTGACCCAGACGAAGGAATTTAAAGAGACCATCATAATAATCTTATGGAAGACTTTATCAACTGTTTTGTCTTTTTGTCTTTGAAGGAAAATTTTGGATTATAATGATGAAAATGAGACACCAAGTAGATCTCTGCAGTATGATGAGCTTCATTTTGCCATATGGTCAGCTTTTAGCCTGAAGACAGGTGAAGTTTGACATTTGAGTTTGACTAAATTTGAAGACGGAAAGAATTGTGCACTCATCAAGAGTATTTAAGAACAAAATTAATTACATCTAATTTGTTTCTTTTGAATTTTTAATTTGAAATATTCATTTTATGCATCAAAGAAATTCAATATTCTTTTTCTAAAGTAAAGTATTTTCATTTCATTGATTAAATAACATTTTAGAATTCTTATTTGAAACCTGGACATCATGTTTTATATTTTATGCTTTCTTTTTTCCCCATCTGTACCTACAGTGTGTGACTAAAAATGCATTCATTATCACATAACTTATACCAGGGAAAGGTCATAATGAAGGTGTCTCAGCATTGCCGTATGGTTCAATTGACCCCATTGTCATTCCATGCTCATAAGTGTCCAATAAATTGCCATATTTAGAAATATATAGAGATGGAGTACTCAATTATGTTGGCATCTTCACAGCTGTTCTACTTTTTGGCAGATTCACTGTCTCTTGGCCAAGTCACAATGAGACAGATTCAAGAGCGTATAATGGAATAATATCTTCATTATCTAAGAGACAGAAATGTGAATAGAGTCAGTATCAAAATATATAACTTCAATTTTACATTTTATATCTAAAGATCATATAAATAAAAAGTCAAAATGAAACAATACATATATTCTCTCAAATATATCCATGTTCCAAAAGTGGAAAAGTTTCGGCTTATTAATTGTCAATTCCAGCCCCCACTTACAGAACAAATATATTGAGTCATTAATCCTTTTGTCAACAACTAATATTCCTACTGTGCTAAAGATTTAGTTTTTTAAAAAGTGGAGAGAACAGCATTTAGCACTGGCAGCTACTGGTATTTTTCAGAGGCCATACAGAGGGATTTTATTATTTATCTTATAGTTTTTAACCTGCATCTCACAAGGACATGTTTCTTCAGTCTTATAAGAGTGTGACATAAAATGAATTATATTATGATAATTTATTGAGGAATGTCATTGTCTTAAATGAAATGAGCTTGCATTAATTCTGAATTTCTCTTCTGCATATTTTCTTGCAACAGGCCCTGCTATTTTACTCACTGGTAGGTCAGAAGAGCAGCATGAGTTTTACTAAAACTCTCTCAACAAGTTCACACAGAGTGACTCGCAGACTAGAATTCACTAGTCTATATCCAGGAACTAAAATAAAACAATCAGCTTCATTAGTAAAATTCATAGTAGTAAGTTCAAGCTTAAATTTTTCTTCATTTAGTAACTTTTAATTGAGCTTTATAGTTGACCCAAAGAGGGATGGTTTTTATATGTGTGTGTGTGTGTGTGTGTGTGTGTGTATTCTACATCAGTGTTATGTAAACTTCAATATTCACAATGATCACATAAAAATCTTACTTAAAATACAGATTTTGATTCAGAGTTCCTGCATTTCGTACAAGTCCCCAATCTGTTCCAACAATCTCTCTTTGTGTATAAAGGTCTTAGAAGCCTTTATGATTCATTTGAGAACACAAAGGACTTAAAAAATGAATATGTACACAATGTGGTCAGTTTTATTAAAGAATTGAGAATTAAGAGTTAAAAACATCACAGACAGAGAAATCAAATATTTACAAAGACATCAGGGAAGATTTCACTGTTATGGCAACATTTAAAGTAAGTCTTGGAGGCTGTGTAGAATTTCCAGAATAAAATTAATTTTTTAAAAAAGATTTTGTCAGTTTTGGCAGAAGGAAAAATATCTCTCACAAATACAGTAACTCATAAAAAATCATGGGATAATGTATTTTCTGTGAGAACTGATAAACTGGAAGAATACTGGTAGAATGATTTTGGTCCAGATTGTGAGGGCCAAAATAACAAAATTGTTTTTAGACCCTATGAATTGCATAAACAAAATAGGTTAATGAAAAGAGGACTAATGTTATTGCTCTCTTCTTAGAAAATAATTCTAGAAGTCATTTTTAGGATTGATTAAAAAGGAAATTCTGGTGAAAATGAAACAAGATGAAGACTTAAAACTGTTCAGGCCGGGCGCAGTGGCTCACTTCCGTAATCCCAGCACTTTGGGAGGCCAAGGTTGGCGGATCATGAGTTCAAGAGATTGGGACCTTCCTGGCCAACATGGTGAAACCCCATCTGTACTAAAAAAACACAAACATTAGTTGGGTGTGGTAAACATTAGTTGGGCACCTGTAATCCCAGCCACTCAGGAGGCTGAAGCAGGAGAGCTGCTTGAACCCGGAAGGTGGAGGTTGCAGTGAGCCGAGCTCTCACCACTGCACTTCAGCTTGGTTACAGAGTGAGACTCTGTCTCAAAAAAAAAAAAAAAAAACAAAACAAAACAAAAAAAATCAAATGAGTGAAGATGATAGTGTACATTCAGGGATGTGAAGGATAGAAAAAAGTGCCAATTTTAAGAGATACTACTGTATTTTATTAATAACAACTGGTGATTAGGCACGGGAAACAGAGAGACAGAGAGCAATGAATTATGACACCAAATTTTCTACTTTAATAATCAAAGTTAAATAACGACAGCATTAAACATGATTGTATATCAAAATTTTTGTTCTTATAAAAGTACAGCTATGACTATTGATACATTCGGTAATTACTTTTACCTCTGTTATGTAAAAGTTAATAGATAGTAATGATCAATTCACATAATACAGATCAGGCTGTCTTTTGTGTTTTTAAAACTATGCTTATCAAAATACTTTTTTTCTTTATTTCTTCCAAATAAAAATGGGATACAAGTTGCAGAATGTGCAGGTTTGATATAGGTATATGCATGCCACAGTCATTTGCTGCACCTAATGATGCATCCTCTAAGTTTTTTCCCCTCACCTTGTCCCCAACAGGCCTTGGTATATGTTGTTCCCCTCTCTGTGTCCATGTATTCTCAATGTTCAACTCCCACTTATGAGTGAGAACATGTGGTGCTTGGTTTTCTGTTCTTGTGTTAGTTTGCTAAGAATGATGTCTTCCAGCTTCATCCATGTCCTTTAAAAGGAAATTATTTCATTCCTTTTTATGGCTGCCTAGTATTCCATGGTGTATATGTAGCACATTTTCTTTATACAGTCTATCATTGATGGGCATTTGGGTTAGTTCCATGTCTTCACTATTGTGAATGGTGCTGCAATAAACATATGTGTGCATGTGTCTTTATAGTAGAATAATATATATTTATTTGGCTATATACCGTGTAATGGGATTGCTAGATCAAATGGTATTTCTGGTTCTAGATCTTTGAGGAATTGTTATACTGTCCTCCACAATGGTTGAACTAATTTACATTCCCACCAATGTCTAATGTTTAAAAATAGAAATGATTTCTATAGGCTTCAGAATTTTAAAGAACATTTCCTTCAATGTGATAATTGGAAAAGAGAACATCAAAAATTTGTTTTGGTTTTATATGTTACTTGTCAATATTTTTTTCTGGCTCTTGTCATAGTTTTATTTCCAATAGAAATGAAAAACTTTCTGATACAATTGGACAGTTTCAAATTTTACTGTACTCTATGACTGCATGTTCAGCAGTAAGAGTGAGAACATTTTCTAAAAGTTGACATATATATTTGAAGGCATATGGATGATAAGGGAGTTTACAATTTTTATAGGTAATAACTAAGATTAAAACATGAAATACCATTTAAAAAGAGAACACTACTATGTACTGCTATTTTGTTTAAGTGGGAAAAAACTGTATAAGCCTTTATTATATATTTTCTGAGCTCAGCTGTAGTTTATAGCAGTGTAAAGGGTAAAATATTTCGCACAAATAATGAGGATAAATATAAAACCTGCTTTTCAGTAGCATCCTGCAATATTTACAATAGCTAACAGCATGACTTTCAGAATCCTGATCATGTAATAGTAATTTGCCATTTTTCTCCAAGTTTGTTGACATTGTCAAGGCATATTTAACTCAGCAGGAGAATTTAAACGTTATACTTGGTGAATTCATGAACCATTCTTTTCACTCTGAGGGTTCAGCTAAAAACACCCTTTCCAATTCTTTCAATAAATTACCATCTATTCACTTCTCATGGCTTCATTAGAATGTTCAGTTGCAAATAATCAAAACACCACCCGCTTTCAAACTATGTTTCTATAAAAGTTTACTTCTAATTTGTAATTTGGATAATGACTGAAGAAATGCTTATAAATATAATCTCTTGGGCAAGCAGAGTTAGAGAATTTGGTCAGAGTTCCACACGGTGTAACATAATCCATTTTATCAGTATGTTGGATTTAAATGGGCTGTGTTATATTAACTACTATTACCACTGGGAAAATATTTAAGAAATTAAAACAAAGTGAAATAATGACATTTGAAAATTAGTAACTCACAGATAAACAAAACTATCTCTTTAGTAGGAACAGTATGCTCGTGTAAGTTTTACTCTTAACTTCAATTGGATGTATCACACACATATTCTTTAACTAGATGCATACTGTATTGTATGATAATTTTCCTCTACCTACCAACCCCAGCCCTAAACAAGATCTCAACATTCCTATGAATTATAATGTAGTCTTCTAATTCATGCACATGATGGTTTCTGAAAACATCTTTTATTATGTTATTTTCTTAATGTTCATAATGCTAGTATCATTTATTGAATCTCTACAATAGGTAGGTGTCATGCTACATACCAGAGGTATTTTCTGCTGTATTTATTTATTTGTTTATTAGTTTTTGAGATAGACTCTCTCTCTCTCTGTCACCCAGGCTGGGGTGCAGTGGAGTGATATCAGCTCACTACAACCTATGCCTCCCAGGTTCAAGTGATTCTCCAGCCTCAGCCTCTCAAGTACCTGGGACTATCAGCCTGTGCCACCTCGTCTGGGTAAGTTTTGTCCATTTAGTACAGACCAGGTTTCACTACGTTGGCCAGGCTGGTCTTGAACTCCTGAACTCGGGTGATCCACCTGCCTTGGCCTCCCAAAGTGCTGGGATTACAAGCATGAGACACCACACCCATTCCCCTGTAATAATTTAAATAGGCATTATTATATCCATAGTATGTCATCTACATTATATAGAGAAGGAAACACATTTAGTTGGTTATTTACTTTGCCCTATCAAGGCACACAGCAGGGAATGCAGAAACTAAAATTTGAACTACTTAATTTCACTATATTACGTTGTTTTAGTCTCTTATATTTAAACCTTTAGAATATGTGTTCAAGTGGTATCTTGTTTTATTCCAGTATGATTATTGGGCTCACTTTTCTTTTCTACTTGCTCTTTATGTACTTAGATCCAGAGTCCTAACAGTTTACACTTAATTTACTTCTGTGGCTGCTATAAGATAGTCTCTCTACTTCCGCACTTGTCTATTCTTTCATTCTGCTTTTCACTACCAGCTATAATTTTTCTGGTTGATAAATTCATGTGCTTAGTTCAGTGCTGTAAGGTATAAAATTTGATGTTTTACTTGCAAGTTCTTCCTTACTTTTGCTATAACTCTTAAAATATATTTCTCATTTTATTTCTGTTAGGGTTTAGATATCTTGTACTACATTTTCTTGCCCTCGGCTTGCTATGTAAGTTACTTGACTAGCGTGGATTTTGTATTTTACTTCAACTTTGAATTATCTCCTGTCGATTTTATTTTTGTCTATACAAGTTCTGTCCGTTACACAAAACACAAATTAGATTCTATAATTTACAAAGATAATAATTTACCTTCCATATTCAACTTTCCTATTTAGAAACTTTGGCCCATATTGTGAATGCCATACATTTTTCTAAAATTAGCAATAACTCTTTTTTTGTGACATCTTATATGCAATCAGATACTTCAAGGTGAAGCTGAATATGTTCTTTCCAGCTACTGGCTGCCAGAATCTCATTGAAGTGGGTGATGAATGTTTACTTCGTACTTTTTTAAAAAGCATATGACCATAGAAATCACTACTAATGCTCTGGGTAAAGAACAGAAGGGTTTTGTGGTACAGATCAATGCTGGTAATGACAAAGAAGGTTTCCCGATGAAGCAGGATGACTTGAACCATGGCTTAGTCCTCTCCCTACGGAACAAGCGGAATTCTTGTTATAGACAAAGGGGAACTAGAAAACAGAATGTGAAAATGTTTTGAGTTGCATTTTGGATGCCAATCTGTCTGAACTCAACTTGGTTATAAAAATAATTGTAAGAAAATAATACAGTAGAGAAGATCATTTGTGGACTGACTGATACCACAGTGCCTGATCACCTGGGGCCCAAAAGAGCTAGAAAAACCCACCAATCATTTAAATCTCTTTAAAGATGCTAGTATCTACCAATATGTTGTAAGAAAGCCCTTAAACAAATAAGGTAAGAAACCCAGGATCAAAGCTCCCAAGATTCAACATCTTGTTACTCCACATGTCCTGCAACACAAACTCTGGTGTATTGTTCTCAAAAAAACTGTGTATCAAGACAACTAAGGAAGAGTCCACAGAATATGCTAATATTCAAGAGAATAAAGAAAGACAAAACAGCTCACCAGGACCAGTTTGCCAAGACACACGGACTGTCATCTGAGACCTTCTACTTCTAAATCTTAGTTCAGACAAAAACAAGTTTTTTTTTTTTTTTTTTAAAGTAACAACTAAATAAGATCAAACCTCAAAAAATTAGCTAGAGTTTCTTAAGTGTTTAACATGTATGAAGAATCCTGATAACTATACAGTTTCTGAACCCTCACAACACGCCAATGAATTACCAATTATCACTAACCTTACCTAAGAAGAAGAGGAGGAGAAAAATAATTTGAGAAAGAGTAGCTTTCTCAATGTTGCATAGATATTAAATACTAAATTTATTATAAGATCTAGAATTTTATTTATTTGGTTTATGGTTCAAAGAAAAATTATCTTTACTTCTCTGTACTGAGTGGAAATGTTTTAGAAACCTTAGGATTCATAATCTTCATAGCTCTTAACCAGTGTTTACAAGACTGTCCATGTGGTCACATAAAAGATAGTTATTCATAAATGACATGGAAGATAGTCAGATTTTTTATCATTTTAAAGTTATTAGTTATGAGGGTTTATGAAACAATTTTATAATAAAAGTTTATTTTGAGAAAAAAAATACACCTGTTTACAGAAAATTAAATTTATGCTAATATTGACAAACGGAGCCTATGGTTAAATCTTGTGTGACTTTGGAATTCATCAGAATATGACCAATAAGTTCATTGATTTACATGTTTATTAATCCAGTCCTTCTCTCTTTAATGAGTAATTGGAGGTGAGGATAGTATTTGACTTAGGAATGAAACCAAGAAAAATTTAACTCACCTGGATAGCATTGTATTTTTTTAATTTACCAAGATCCTTTCTGTCTTAAACTGCTGAAATAATTTTGTTTCAGTTTGTGACCCCAGTTACATTAAAATGAAATCCTCAATGTCTGTCATGTACGACAGCATTTGGTGTACGGTGGCATACAGACCCATAATATAATAGAACACCTATATAGGGCAAGTAACAAAGAAAAATTGCCTTTGTCATATTTCCTCCTTGGAGTAATAGAAGAAGCATCCTAAAATTTGAAAGAAAGAAAATAAAAATGAAAACTTTGGTACCGTCAGACGTTTAATGTCTTAAATAGGTTTAAAATTTAATGTGCCATCAAATTAGATTTTTACACTTCTTTGGGAGATGTTCTGGTTCAAATGTAACCAAAGAGAATGAGGCCAACCAGATTTTGTTCAAAAAGTATTGCATGTGGCAGAACTGAAAAAGTAACTTAATGTTCAACAGTAACTAGTTCTTTTATTTCGAAATGTACCCTCTAAGGCTTTTAGTGTTCATGATGAGAGATTGTCTGACACTAAGTAAAGTCGAAAATGTAGCTGGAAAGAGGGAACACGTTCCACACTTACAATATTTTAAATTAATTATGAAAAAGGTTGAGTTGTACAACCAAGGAATAAGGGGGAAAAAATACTGTGTTTACATTTGTCTTCCGTTCTTAAGTGTTTGTTTAGTTTTATGCAAATATTTTAAAAATTACAATGTCAGAGAACATTGGCTATACAGTAAGACTGTTCTGTAAGTACAGTCGTATGTACGTTGGTCAAATACAGTTCAACACTGAATTTGTAGATTTTGCAAGAAAAATAAGCCTCATTAAATTATGTTTCGGAAATTTAGTAAATTTTTGATACAATATGTTTATATTTCTATAACAAAAACGTTTTGTTTGAAAAGTATAAATGATTATAGCGACTTCTCAAAAAATACACAGAGTAATTTGATTTTGTAGCTTCAACAAAAAGAAACCAACCAATCAAACCAAGAAACAAAACTGATCCACTGTTTCTGTTGCCTGACTCTAAATCTATCATGAGGTTTATTATGCTTTTACCTTCTTGAATTAGCTTTTTTAACCTCAAATTGTAATACCCTGGTTTTTTAATATCTACACACATGATATTTATATGCATTCTTTCTGTAATCCATTAAAATTTAGCTTTGGATAGTGTGTTATGCATGATAATACGTCTGTCATGCATAAGTGTCTTTACTTTTGTCATCTCACATACAAAACAGGCAAAGAGTGTGAAGCAGGATAATAGGTCTAAAGGAAGATCTTGGTGTATTTACTTCCCTACTGTGGTTAAAGTAATGTCGAAGAACTTCTTAATATTTATAGCATTTATCAAATTACATTATTCAAAAATAAAATCATACTATTTAAATCATTTGATTTGATCAAATAATCACTAAATTGCATTATGTAAAATTACCTATAGTTGGTCTACCTAACTGAAAGTTTATGTTATACTTAATATTTATGTATCTGATTTGTTTATTTGTTTAACTTGGTCCATAAACTTATTCTTTTTTTTTTTTTTTTTTTTTTTTTTTTGAGACGGAGTCTTGCTTTGTCCCCCAGGCTGGAGTGCGGTGGCGCGATCTCGGCTCACTGCAAGCTCCGCCTCCCGAGTTCATGCCATTCTCCTGCCTCAGCCTCCCAGTAGCTGGGACTACAGGCACCCGCCACCACGCCCGGCTAAATTTTTGTATTTTTAGTAGAGACGGGGTTTCACCGTGTTAGCCAGTATGGTCTCGATCTCCTGACCTCGTGATGCGCCCGCCTCGGCCTCCCAAAGTGCTGGGATTACAGGTGTGAGCCATCGCGCCCGGCCCATAAACTTATTCTTAAAAGATTAAGGTTAATCCTAAAATGTAAATCCTAAAGAGCTACTTGCAATGTCAATGTTAATATGATTTACAGATAAACTATTCATATTCATGAATATGTGTGAAATAGGAAAACCAAAGTATATTTTATGAGTTTTATTTCTATTTTTATCATTATCAACATAAAATATTCAATAAGCTAATATTTAAAGCCTTTACTACAATTAGTACAAGTCTAAATTATCTAATGAAGGTTACGAATCAGGAATATGTTATATTGCACATCAGAAACTAGGATTAAAAAAGAGTCAAAATAGATAACTAAAACAAGTGGCTAAATATTTAGGTTAAGATAATTCACTAGGCCAATTTATGTGATATGGCTGATATAATATTATATTAAGAAACAATGAAATAACAGATGAAAGTCAGTATGGAGGATTCAGTATAGAAAGGAGAACTTTAAGTGATTTATCTTAAAAAAATAATAAGCTTGCATCTTATACAGGCATAGTTAATTCTGCCTGAAAAACAATTGTAAATGGTAACATCAAAAATGCCTGATGATAGATCACCATAACAGACATAATAATAATGAAAATGTTTTAAATATTATGAGAATTACCAAAATGTGACACAGAGACACTAAATGAGCACCTGCTTTCTCCAGGCAGGGTTGCCATAAACCTTCAATTGGTTAAAAATACAGTATCTGCAAGATGTAACAAAGTGAAACACAATACAGTGAAGCATTCCTGTTATAACATAGTTTCATTTTCTACTGTAAAATTAAGTGAGCTAAAACGTGTTTTCTTATTTTTCATGGCCTTATGTTCATACATGATCAACCGTTAATGGCAGACATATGCAAAATGGGGAACAAAAAGCAGTGTAATAAAACTTTTTAAATTGACTACATTTTGAGTAAAGTTAAATTATTTATTTTAAAATAATAAGTGATAAACATCAAATAAGGGAAATTTAAGTTCTAAAATTAGACCTTGATAAATAAATTCACACGTATATATCAGGAGGGTTACATCTGAGAAGTAATCACAGCCATGCGTACCGTATATTTCATACTCGGTTTTGTGTTTACTGATTTAGGGATATTTACTTTTGAAGGCTAACACCAGCACTCATTTACAATGTTTTTTTTCTCTCCTAAAAGTAGTTTAAGCTTGCTATAATATATATAGAAAATACAGAAAATAAAATAGGCCATCAGAAGCTGGGCCATGTTTTACCTACCTGTGTTGCCCAGCTTTTTATCTCTGAATTAGTGATTTGCCCCCTTTGTTTTATTTTCCTCTAAGACTTGTTGAGAAATTCTAATCACTACATGCTCAATTGCATTGTCCTACTTAGGGAGATAAACACCAATAGCAAGTAGACTTAAAACTTTGTCTTAAGCTTGCTTGTATTTATTACAAAATTATCTTGGATTTATATTTATTTCAAACCAAACTATTTTTACTACGCAAAAGCTCCATATATCATGAATTTTTAGAAGTTCTCCTTTACATAGAGCAAATATTTTAAAAATGATATTCTGTGGAATGTTTCCTATTTTATAAACTGATGCCTTTTTTATGGTTGCTTATCACCATCGAAGTTAAAACGTAAATAAAACATTAAAATGTCTCCTAAAAGTTCAGATAGAAAATTTCAGAACCCAGGCTTGTACTTCTCCATTATGAAATTTCTTTAAAATTACAGAGAGAAATATCTCATTTTATACGGTAAATTTATAGTACTATTCAAATCAAGGAGAACGCATAGTTGAAAGTTTGAAGAGTTTCAAAGTTTACTTAGTCTCAGAGTTTCTCCTTCAATGTATTAAGTAGTATGGAAAAGACAGTCACTTTACAGTAGAGAAACCCAGAAGACAGCAGTTTAGTTAAACGATCAAGGTAAAATTCACCACTAAGAAGGCATACTAACATCGTGGACCAATTGAAAAGATGTGCTGAGAAGGACAAACCTCACTGTTGTGATAGTCTTGTAAAAAATCTATAAACATAAGGTAAATATAAATTGAGGGCCATTTTGCAAAATAATTCATTAGCACTCATCAAAAGTGTCTTGAAAATCATGAGATGACATGAAAGGAATGTAGAATTGCTACAGTCTGGAGGAGACTAAAGAAAAATAACTAACAGCCATGTAGAATCCTGGTTAGGTTCTTGAAACAACAACAACAAAAGAAACAAAATGGTAAAACTTCATAATATTTGTGGTTTGTTTAATAATATTATACCAATGTTTGTTATACCTAATAGCTATCTTATGGTTACAGAAGATATTAACATTTGAGGAAACAGGGTGAAGGACTTCAGTGGTTTGCAATTTTTCTAAAGTGTCTAAAATTAGCACAAATTAGTGAAGTGACTGTCTTTTGCATAGTGTTTAACATATTGAAGGGGAAACTCTGAGACTAAGCTCAAACAAAAAGTTAAACACACACACGCCCTCCCCCGCAGAAAAAAGAACAATAAAACTTTAGCAGCCTACAATAATAATCAAAAGTAGAAAGAAGATTAGGGAGAAAAAGCAGCATTATCAGAAACAGAATTTTTGTAATTTTTTTTGTAAGACTGGAAAAAAAGGTTACAAATCAAAGGAAAGAGGTCAAAATCTCTTTTAGGGCCTGAGAAAGAAAATGTCAGGAAGAGGGAAGACACATTTTTCTTAAAAGTGCCTAAGTTTTTTATTTAAGTACAATCATCAAACATAAATCCAGGTTAAAAACACAGCCTTAGGCTCCATATTTTGTGTATTTCCCAAAATTCGCCTGGGAATAAAATGTCATTAACCGCATTTTGGGTTATGTGAAAACATCTGTCTGACAGCTCCTAAGAACTGGTTTCAGACAACTACTAATTTTGCTTTATATTGGAAATTTTGAGTAAGTGTTGGTGGAATGAATTCCATACATTTTTTAAGTGAAAGCATGCTTATTTATTAAGAAAGCAAAGGAATAAAAGAATGGCTACTCAATAGGCAGAGCAGTGTGTATGTTGGTATTATTAACAAAAAAAAAGGTAGCGGGAACAAGAATTTTAGTTTATACTCAGGTTTGTGATCAATTGTTCACTCTTCTGTAAATTGGTGATTGTACCCTGTGGGGCTACACTTCCCAGAATATAAGCACTACAATGTACATTCTCTTTCTATTGTGCTGTTTTCTGTAATTAGTTATATTTGAACAAACACACAAAAAATAAGAGAGACATTGCCTTTATAACCTTGAAAGAAACATTCCTGCTGTTATGGGAAATCATTTGAGAGTTTGATCCAGGCCAAAAAGAATAGAAATTAAAAAGATATCTTTCTCTCTTTCTTTAAGGAAGAAGGCATCTCTCTTGAAATAGACATCTTATCTGTCATATTTTAATCACTGCTCTTTATCAGAGTCCCATCAGCCTTATGGTTGATGAGAATCTTTGCAGAGTTGAACACTTAGTTATCTCTGTCTGATTCATAGAACTCTCAAATGTAATTGTTTGACTTTTTTGTATGTTTATTTATGAATGAATTCCTTATGAAGTTCGGAGAGTTCAATTAATGTACACATTTAGATTCATTGTATTTAATATGGATATCCCCTTGCTTCTTCATTATTTATTACAAAAATATTCTTTCTGCCATTATTAAATACCTTAGCATTGAAATCAATGAAAAAATACATATGAGTTTATTTTATATACTTCATTCTGTTATTCTCTATAACTTTTCTTATTCCAGTACCTGAGTACCCTACTTAGTCTTGAAAAGGGGTAGTTGGAGGTCCTCAATGTTTTATTTGTTTTTTAAACATTTTACCCACTCAAGGTTTCTTGGATGTCCCTATATAGAATTAATTTGTTAATTACTATAAAATAGCTTATTGAGATTGTAATGATGTTGTACTGATACTATATACAAATTTAAATAAAGGATATTAAAATTTTACTCTACATATCTACAAACATACCATATATCTTCATTTACTTGTCTTACTAATGAATTTTAATATACATGCCTTAAAAATATTTTATTATACCTAAGTATTTTATTTTAAGCTATTTAGAAGTATTACATTTTTAAACTTCAGTTTTCTAAGTATTTTTTGCCAGTGTGTAGAAGATTTGTTTATATGTTCTATTATTTAACATGGATAATTTTACTACTTCTTCTAGTAATTTTATTGGCAAAATATTTAGGATTTTGTATGTATATAATTACCTTGTCTGACTTTTTTAAAAATTTACAATCTCTATGACTTTTATTTATTATTCCTGCCTAAATAAATTGAACTACCAGTATATTATTGGATAGAAGTGAGACTGGAAATCTTTGTCTTGTTCTGATCTCAGGAAGGCATTTAAGCTTTCAATATTAAGTATGAAGTTACCTCTAGATGTTTTTGTTGATGTTCTTTTTTTTAGAAAGTTTCTACTCCACTTTTCTGTGCATTTTTATCACTAATAGATGTTAAATTTAGGCAAATGCTATTGTTGCATCAAAAACATGAGTATAGATTTTTTTAGATGAATGTTTTCCCCCATTTTCCTTCTGCTTACATAGTGAATTGTACTGATATTCCTTCAACCTTGCTGACATTTCTGGGCCACATTCAAGTTAGTAAAAATGTATGTATTTTTATATATTGCTGGATTTTATTTGTTAATATTTCATTCAAGATTTTTAAGTCTATATTCATGAGGAATATTTTTCTGCATTTGTCTTTTATGATAACACCCTGGTCAGATCTTGATATCAATATAATACATTATATAATTTAAACCTCACCTCAAGTATATGAAGTGATTATTACTAACGCATTTTGCCGATGAACTTTCAAAACAAATGTTTATCTGTGTTTATTGAGCACATTTAAAATACACCAGATCATTATGATACTTTGTAAAACTGCATACTCTTGGAAGTATGCATAAGGCAGTGAAATAAAGAGTCTTGAGTAGGATAGCATGGCAACAGATTACCCTTAAAGGTTAAGGAAAAATGAAATATGGGGAATTAAGTTAGAAAACCTGAAACATCATATTGGATCCCAATTGAAATAGTTTCAGAGAAAACATTGTTTCTCAAAGAGTAATATGCAAATATTTTGTATCTATTAATTGTTCAGAATTCACCTGTCAAATGTTCATCCCTACAGATAAATTACACATATTAAATTTTTGAGTAGAGTTACATTACAGAATTTAAGTATTTTCCAATGAATGATTTTTAGCCAATGGATACACAGAGAAAAATTACAATTTCTCCAAACTTAATATACCACAAATCAAACAATAACAGTATATTATTCTTTTTTCACACTGCTGATAAAGACATACCTGAGACTGGGTAATTTAAAAAACAAATAAGGAAAGGTTTAATGGACTTATATTTCTCAGTGGCTAGGGAGGCCACACAATCATGGCGGAAGGTGAAAGGCGTGTCTCGCAGGGTGGCAGTCAAGAGAAGATGACTTGTGCAGGGAAACTCCTCTTTTTAAAACCATCAGATCTCCTGAGACTTATTCACTATCATGAGAATAGCACAGGAAAGACCCACCCCCTTGAGTCAATTACCTCCCATTGGGTCCCTCCCACCACACTTGGGAATTCAAGATAAGATTAGGGTGGGGACACAGCCAAGCCATATCATTCTGCTCCTAGCCCCTCCAAAATCTCATATATTCATATTTCAAAACCAATCATGCCTTCCCAGCATTCCCACAAAGTTTTAACTCATTTCAGTATTAACTCAAAGTCTGTGATCCAAAGTCTCATCCAAGAAAAGGAAAGTTCCTTCTGCCTATGAGTCTGCAAAATCAAAAGCAAGTTAGTGACTTATCAGATGCAGTGGGGGTACAGGCATTTGGTAAAGACAGCCATTCCAAATGGGAGATATTAGCCAAAAAAAAAAGGGCTGCAGTCCACATGCAAGTTTGAAATCCAGTGGGAGAGTCAAATCTTAAAACTCCAAAATGATCTTCTTTGACTCCATATCTCACATTGCAGGAAGGGGAAAAAATCACCACAATAATGCCATTTTAAAATATGCCTCCATCTATAAGAAGTAGGGGCACCTAGGTGAAAAGCAAAAGACACCTTGTGTAAGATTTGGTTAAAAGCCCAGAAATTAACCCAAGTCCCAGAACACATCCCGAATACCGCTTCTGGAACTATTGTTAAAGTCCTGGAGTGTGCGTTCCAAAATGCTGCTCCTGAAACACTGCTCCAGGAACAATTGTTTCAATGTTGTTTGTTCGGGAAGGGCCATCCTGAGCAAACAACAGAAAGCTCCCAAGATAACTATAGGACTTAATAAAAGGAGCTTACACAAAGGAGGATCAAAGGTTACTGCTGTCATGTGTGGGGGTCACCCCAATTCCAATTCCAGGATCCCCAGAATCTGCCTTCCGACTCCAGTGATGACTCCTCCTGTGGTCTGGTGAGCTTTGGTTGCATTTTTTTTTTTTTTTTTTTTTTTGTCAGTTTTTCAAAAACCTACTTAAGGCTGCTTTTGCTATGATATTTGCTTACAACTCTGCAGGATCCCAGGCATCTGCCTTCTGACTCTACGATTACTTCTCCTGCAGTCTAATGAGCTTTTGGTTACATTTTATTGAGCTTTGGTTACATTTTATCTTCTCTTATTATAAGGCTGTGTTTATTGTAATCTCTGATTAACGTAATAAAATTTTAGCTTTCTCCTCCCTCCCACTTAAGTGCTCTGCTTGTCCTTCTGACACAGTCTTGAAACATACATCCAGATCTCACTGATGCAAGAAGTGGGCTTCCACAACTTAGGGCAGATTCACTCCTGAGGCTTTGAAGGTTATAGCACCCTTCCTGGCTGTTTTCATGGCCTGGTGTTCAGTGCCCTTGACTTTTCCAGGTGCACAGGGAAAGCTATTGGTGGATCTATCACTTGGGGTCTAAAAGATGGTGACAATCTTCTCACAGATCCACTAGGCAGTGGCCCAGTAGTGACTCTGTGTGGGGACTCTGACCCAACATTTCCCTTCAGCACTGTCCCAGCAAAGGTTCTTTGTGAGGGCCCTGCCCCTGTAGCAAACTTCTGCCTGGGCATTCAGGCCTTTCCATACGTCTTTTGAAATCTAGATGGAGGATCCCAAACACCAATACTTGATTTTTGTGCTCCTGCAGGCTCAATATCACATAGAAGCTGCAAAGGTGTGGAGCTTTCACCCTCTGAGGCCAAGGCCTGAGCTCTATATTGGCTCTTTTCAGTCATGGTTGGCGTGGCTGGGATACAGGATACCAATTCCCTAGGCTGCACACAGCATGGGAGCTCTAGGCTTGGCCCATGAAACCATTTTTTCCTCCTAGGCCTTTGGGCCTGTGATGGTAAGAGCTGAAGTGTAAAGCTCTGACATGCCCTGGGGACACTTTCCCTATTGTTTTGGGAATTAACATTTGGTTCTTTGTTACTTATGCAAATTTCTGTAGCTGCCTTGAATTTCTTCACAGAAAATAGGATTTCCTTTTCTATCACATTGTAAGGCTGCAAATTTTCCAAACGTTGTATGGTGTGTTTCCCTTTTAAAACTGAATGCCTTTAATGGCACCCAAATCACCTCTTGAATGCTTTGCTGCTTAGAAATTTCTTCTGCCAGATACCTTAAATCATTTTTCTCAAGTTCAAAGTTCCACAGATGTGTAGAGCAGGGGCAAAATGCCACCAGTCTCTGCTAAAACATAACAAGAATCACCCTCGCTCCAATTCCAAACAAGTTTCTCATGTCTATCTGAGACCACCTCTCTCTGGATTTCATTGTCCGTTCAACAAGCCTCTAGGGATTTATGAACTTTCTCACATTTTCCTGACTCACAATTTTGAGTCAGAGCCCTCAAAATTGTTCCAACCTCTGTCTGCCACCCAGGTCCTAAATAACTTTCACATTTTTGGGTATCTTTCACTTAACTCACTAATTTCACCTGATTCACTTCCACATTTTTGGATATCTTTCAGTTAATATCACCTAATTCGCTTCCACATTTTTGGGTATCTTTCAGTAATGCCCCATTCTACTGGTACCGATTTACTGCATTTGTCCATTTTCACACTGCTGATAAAGACATCCCTGAGACTAGGCAATTGACAAAAGAAAAAGGTTTAATGGACTTACAGTTTCATGAGGCTGGGGAGGCCTCACAATCATGACAGAAGGTGAAAGTCATGTCTCACATGGTGGCAGACAAGAGAAGAGTGGTTCTGCAGGGAAACTCCCATTTTTAGAACCATCAGATCTCATGAGACTTATTCACTATCACGAGAATACCATGAGAAAGACCCACCCCCAGTGGTTCCCTGCCATGACACGTGGGAATTAAAGATAAGAATTATGTGGAGACATAGCCATACCATATCAAACAGGCAAGAAAAATTGAGCTATATTTTACAAGTAATTGCAGAATATCAAGTTCACAAGTAGGTATTATGAAAAATATGTCAAAAATCAACAATGAAGATGCATGTTTGACATTTTCCTAAAACTGAGAAAGGCATCAGAGCATCCTTGGCAGTGCTACTACATATTTGTCCAAAGATATTTCTTTAAGGGATTTTTGTATTTAGCTCTTGTTTTTGTACAGTTTTTAAAAATTGACCTTCAAAATCTGGCCAAGTGTTATTAACATGGATAATAAAGCAAATAATAATAAATATAATTTCAATGTATAAAGGATGTAATGGCAAATAGTTTGTTAACAAAGAGTAATGTTTTAAGCATTTTACATCCAAATATGAATGTTGCTTTTACATAGGTATTTTAATGTGTCTTGATATGCTTAGGAACATGATGGGAGGGTTCATTAGATGTGTACACAAATATAATTTTCCAACTAAAAACCATTGAATTATCAATGCTATTTACCTTTTCAATAAACCAGGTTTTTGTTTCATTTATCTTTGTATTTTTTCATTTCAATTTCATTTAGCTCTGTTTTGATCTTGGTTATTTCTGTTTTTCTGCGTGGTTTGGGTTTCTTCTTGTTTCTAGACGGATAGTGAGATTAACCAAAAATAGAAAAGAAAAGATAAAAAATAAGCTCAATTAGAAATGAAATGGGAGATATTACAACTGATACCACAGAAATACAAAATATCATTCAAGGATACTATGAACACCTTTACTTTTATAAAAACTAGAAAACCTAGAGGAGATGAGTAAATTCCTGAAAATACACAACCTTCTTGGATTAAACCAGCAAGACACAGAAATGCTGAAAATAATAACAAGCAGTGATATTGAAATGGTAATTAAAAAATTACCAAAAAAAGAGTTCAGGATCAAATAGATACAGAGCTGATTTCTATTAGATATTCAAAGAAGAATTAGTACCGATCCTATTTACACTATTCCAAAATATAGAGAAAGTGGCAAACCTTCCTAAATCATTCTATAAAGCCAGTATCATCCTAATACCCAAAGCAGGAGAAAACATAAGGAAAAAAGTAAACTATAGACCAACATCCCTGATTAACATAGATTCAAATATCCTCAACAAAATACTAGCTAACTGAATCCAACAGGAAATCAAAAAGATAATTCACCTGTTTAGTGGGTTTTACACCAGAAATGTAGGGATGTTTTAACATTCAAAAGTCAACAAATGTGATATACCACATAAACAGAATTGAAACCAAAAATCACATGATCATCTCAATAGACCCAGAAAAAGCATTTAACAAAACCCAGTATTCCGTTATTATTAAAACGCTCAGCAAAATTGCCAGAGAAGGTTCATATGTTAAGACAAGAATGCTCACTCTCACTACTTATATTCAACGTAGTACTAGAAGTCCTAGCCAAAGCAATCAGACAAAAGAAAGAAATAAATACATCCAGATTGGTAAAAATGAAATCTAACTGTCATTGTTTGCTGATGACTTGATTGTATAGTTAAGAAATTCTAAAGACTTGTCCAAAAGCTTCTAAAGCTGGTAAATGAATTCAGTAAAGTTTCAGTATGCAAAAATAATGTACACAAATAAGTAGCCCTGCTCTACACCAACAGCAACTAAGATGAGAATCAAATCAAGAACTCAACCCCTGCTGTGGACCCTATTGGACTGAACAAAGGAGGACAAATGCAGGAATAAAGACAAAGACAAAAGAGTATATTTGGAACAAGGAGTCAGGGGGCTTCTTGCTTCTGGTGAACAAGGGCCCTGAACTTTGATAGCTCTTCATATTTATTGAGTAAAGGAGATAGGGAGAAGAGGGTGGTTGTGGTCACCTGCTCGACTCAGTACAGGCCTGCATGACTGCATTCTTTGAACAGTAGTCTCCAGATGTTCCAGTAGATAACCTCAAGGAGCACAGCACGAGGGAGTGATTGCCCATAGCAAACGTTCTGGTGGCAGGTGCAGCTGTGAGTTTGCCCACATCCTGCTTTCACGATAAACAGTTTGCTGTTTGATCATGCAGCCTCCAGTGAAATGCTGAGCTGTTCATGAACCACAGGTTTTTGGCTCCCTACAAACCCTTCTTAAAATAGTTGCAAAAAATAAAATAAAATAAAATACCTAGAAATACTCATAACCAAGGAGGTGAAAGACCTCTACAAGGAAAACTGAAAAACAGTGCTGAAAAAAATCATAGAAAACACAAACAAATACAAAAATATCCCATTCTCATGGTTGGGTAGACAATACTGCCAAAAGCAATCTACAAATTCAATGCAATTCTTATCAAATACTACCATAATTCTTCACACAACTAGAAAAAAATTCTAAAATTCATACAGAACCAAAAAGTAGCCCACATAGCCAAAGAAAGACTAAGTAAAATCAATAAATCTAGAGGCATCACATCACCTGAATTCAAACTATACTATAAAGCCATAGTCACCCAAACAGCATGGTACTGTTGGTATATAGTATATAAAAACAGGTATATAGACCAATGAAATAGGTTAGAGAACCCATAATTAAAGCCAAGTACTTACAATCAACTGATCTTTGACCAAAAAAACAAAAACATAAAGTGGGGAAAGGACATCCTATTCAACAAATGGAGTAGAGATTATTGGAAAGCCACATGTAGAAGAATGAAACTGGATCCTCATCTCTCACCTTATACAAAAATAAACTCAAAACATATCAAATGCTTAAATATAAGACCTGAAAACTTAAAAATTCTGGAGGATAACATTGGAAAAATCCTTGGAGACATTGGCTTAGGCAAAGACTTCATGACTAAAGACACAAAAGCAAACACAATCAAAACAAAGATAAGTAGGTGGGATTTAATTAAACTAAAAAGCTCTGCACAGCAAAAGAAATAATCAGCAGAGTAAACAGACAACCCATAGTATAGGAGAAAATCTTCACAATCTATACATCCAACAAAGAACTAATATCCAGAATCTACATGGAACTAAAACAAATCAGCAAGAAAAAAACAAATAATCCCATCAAAAATTGGGCTGAGCATATGAATAGACAGCTCTCTATACAAATGGCCAACAAACATATGAAAAAAATTTCAATATCACTAATGATCAAGGAAAGGCAAATTGAAACCACAATGCGATACCATCTTCCTCCTGCAAGAAATGCTATAATTGAAAAATAAAAAAAACATAAGATGTTGGCACGAATGTGCTGAAACAGGAACACTTTTACACTGTTGGTGGGAGTGTAAAATAGTACAACCATTTGGTAAACAGTGTGAACATTCCTTAAGGAACTAAACATATAACTACCATTTGATCCAGCAATCCCACTCCTGGGAATCTACCCAGAGGAACATAAGTTATTGTACAAAATAGATACTTGCACTCTCATGTTTATAGTAGTCCAATTCTCAATTGCAAAACTATTGAACCAGCCCAAATGTCCATCAATCAATGAGTGGATTAAAAACTATGATGTATATAGATATATGATATATCATGAAATACTTCTCAGCCATTGAAAGGATTTGAAAGGATGGAAATAATGGCATTTGCAGCAACCTGGAAGGAACTGGAGAGCATTACTTTAAGTGAAGCAATTTAGGAATGAAAAACCAAACATTGTATGTCATATGTTCTCACTCATATGTGGGTGCTAAACTATGACAACACAAAGGCATCAGAATAATGCAATGGAATTTGGGGACTCAGGGGAAAGGATAGGAAGGTGATTAGGGATAGCACAGGAGAGAGGCTGAGGGGTCTGAGGGCAGTTTGGCGTGTGCCTGCAGGCACCCCTTGACATGAACAGTCTGTGTGCCATGGATTACATGATTGATAGCAGCAGGAGGCAGAGGGTGGTCTGGGCAGAAATGAGCAGGTTCCCAGTGAAACCCCACCTTCAAGCCAGGGATTGCCTGAAGTATGGACACTGAACTGTCAGTTCCAGGTGGAGTCTGCATCCTGGAGTGAGAATGTATGGTTCTTTTCGTTGGGACCATCAGCTGTGCGAGGGAACTATTCACTTCAGATCTTCTTGACTTGGAACAACCTGCCTGCTGAAAGGCACTACCCACTTTGTGAGTAGTGAGAGCTGTTCTGTCACTCAATGAAGCACCTCTCCTCCTTGTTCACCTTCCAGTTGTCCATGTACCTCATTCTTCCTGGACACAGAATAAGAACTCAGGACTCTCCAAATAATGGGACTGAAAGAACTGTAACATAAACAGATCTGAAACATACCCCTTGCTTGCCATGTTGTGGGGAATAAGGAGAGGAGAGCTGTGACGTTTTGGGAATCCCAGAACTAGGGGCTCTCCAAGCCAAGTTTGTGATACTCTCTTTGGGTCTCTATGGTACCTGGTGTCTCCAAGCTTCTGGGTGCCACCACATTTCCCCATTGACTGGAGTGGAAGCCGCTTGTGCATCACCTGGTCCAGCTACAGGCTCTCACAGAGCTGGCACCTGTGCCATTGCCTGGAGCTCCTTGCCCTGCCACAGCTAGCATGCCTGGCTGTGTGCAGTGTTTGGACCTGCCCTCACTCTCACAACTCTTGCCTCTCTGTGTCTAGATTATCTTTGGCAGGTATAGGATCCAGCCAGTAGAGCAAGCAGAGAGCAGTCTGCCCGCCTGGGTGGGTAGAATGAGCACAGCAGTCATGAGCAAAATTCAAGCAAAGGCGCCACCAGCCACAGAGGTTTCTGCCTGGAAAAGCAACACCCGAAAGATTCTGCTACAGGATCCTGCAGTAGTTATGCCAAGTGGTTCTGCCATCTATTAATTACTATTTTTGGGGCATTGTAAGCTAACATCTAATGAATCAAAGAGTAGGTTTCCTGGTTCAAATTCTATTGGAAATGCCATGAGCAGAACTTTTTTCTAAAGTAATATATTTTGGTTTTCCCAGACAGCAAATCAGTTGCGACCAGAGAAATGTGTTTTCCTTTTAATGGGAGTAAAGTTTAGCTTTCTCTAGAGCTGGTGGCTTGCCATCTCAACTTGTACTCTTCAACCTTCCCCATCCTTAAAACACAATAGATTGCAACAATCCATAGTCCCCGAGTTACCAAGGGAAGAGTAGCTGAACTTCTCGGATAACTTATCGAAATAATTGACAGCACAAGTACAGACTACAGAAAGGCAAAGAAAGTGTGCATTTTTCAATTAACTAAGCTGCTTTCACAAATTTTCCCTATACAAGGGAAAATAGGAATTGGAGCATCTCTGCAAAAACAGAAACACACGTTGGAGTCCTGCAGAATTTCCTGACCCTGGCAAGGCTTTCTGAGTAATGATGGAGAAAGGAAAGGTCCATGAATTCCCTTTTCTATTAAATTATGCTGCTTAACCCATGCTCTGTGATACTGCAATAGTCATCTCAAACCCTAGTGTACAAGGGATGAAGATAGCAAGGTACTTACCATGCATGACACAAACTCCCTTAATTAATAATAGTGTCATGTTGACACTAAAATAGCAAAAAACTTTTTCTATCTTTATTTACACAAAAAATTATACCTAAATTGTAGAAACAAGGCACAGTTCATGGTACACCAAGATTCATGTCACTGGTAATTTCTCATTTGTAATTGCCTATGTCTCTTACCATTATTAAACTTTATACCATAAAAGTTCCACAAACGATATTTCCATAAATAACAGCACAGGCAGAATTGATTTTATTTTACTTACTATCATTCTAGAAGATAAATTAGTTAAGAAAAAAATGGAGGAATACAAATTAAAGACAATTACTTTGAACATTTTCAGGTAATGTGATTTTGAGGTTCAAAAAGTCATCAAATGAGATGTTATGACTAACATAAAAAAATTGGGCTTTTCTAAATAATAAAAAATATAAATTGAAGAAAAAAGTTTAAAATATATTCAGAAAAGCTATGTCATGGATAATATAAAAACAAATACAAGAAATCAAGAGAATCCACCTAACAAGATGTCTGAATATGTTATTAAAGAAAATTACAAAAATCTAGTAAACTCCATAAAAGAAATTTAAATACATATTGATTTATTTGAATCCATAATGTCTGAAAAAGAAATATATTTTATCATGGTTATTTCTCCAAATTTATTTGTGAACTTTATACAATTTATGCAATGCCTAATATGTTTTATTTTATTTTGGTCTAAGAAATAATATTTTTATATGGGAAATGACTGTACATATTTATAAATATAGTAAATTTTATATTAGATATTGATATATACCATAAATCTGTTATAGATAAAAATATGTAATTGATATTATAATTTATAAATACAATGACATATCCTAATATGAAATGTATTTTCTTTCTAAATACTAAAGAGTGAAAGTAGCTTTTTAATTAGTTTTGAAATTACGGATTATTTAATAAATGGTTAACTAGTAAAATATCGAGACTAAAATGCAGAGTTCTCAAAACTTGGATGAAATTTTTAATTTAAGAATGGATATTTTGTACATATTCATATTTTGAGGATAGTCTTTTAAAGTGTTACATAACATACACATAAGTGATTTGTATTCTTGATTATATACTTTTACATACTTCAGTCAAAGAACACAGAAGCAAAATTAAATGACAGAAAACAGCCTGAGAATAATATTTGATGACAAAGTCAAAATGTATCCATAAGGTAGTGTATACTCACATATAACCAAAATCTTGAATTGAAACTTTGGTTTAAAAAAATAGAAATTTGGGCATGAAATATCAATTCCCAAATTTACTAATTTGTGTGTGCCAAAATAATCAACTTTATTTATGTACAGAAGCACAGAAACAAACTTTAAAAGATATTTATTATGCTATTTCAAAAATCATAGGCTAATAAAAGTAGATAATATTGAGTTAGCAAGTTTTTGAAAAAATAGATATGTATCAAAACTCCTAAAATATTCATATTTTTTGAACCTGTAATTCTAGTGCCACAAATTTATTACAGAAAAATAGTACAAAATTTTCACATTAAAGGACACCCAAGGATCTTTATTCCAGGTTCAATGTATTTTTTAAAAAGCCTAAAAATTCATCATTTATAAAATGTTAGTGTAAATTTATTATGAAAATCATTCAGTGTTTAAAAATCATTCTACTGAATAGGTGTGATAGTAAGGTTTACATAATACTTGTATAAAAATTATTTATTATTAATATAGGCATTATATACTAATTTATATATAAACATTATCTAATATTATAAAATATATTTCATATTAAATCTAAAGTTCATTCTTTTCTCTACTCCCTAGTGGGCTGAACACACATATAAATTGTGGTTCTTAAATAGTTTACCACAGTGAATAATCCTACATGATAAATCTACCCTTGAATTGTGGGTGATGTGGATGAGAAAACAAGATGAATGTGATAAGAGATACTACCCCTCCTTACAAACTAGTATCTTTCTTGACTAGAAACTTTTGTTTCAATGCTCATTTCAAACATGCTTACCACTGTAGTGTTATGCTTACTGTTTGCATAGATATTTTTCACTTTTAAGTTGTTTATATTTAAAGTGGGATTATTCTACATGTTATTTTATTTGATCCTCTTTTTGATATTTTTCATTATTGTGGGTACATAGTAGGTGTATATATTTATGAGCTACATGAATTATTTTGATACAGACATACAATGCATAAAAATAACAGACAGAATAAGGTATACGTCACCTCAAATATTTTTTATTTGTGTTATAACCAATCCAATTCTACTCTATTGTTTATTTCAAAGTGTACAGTAGAAGAGAGAGCATTAGGAAAATTACCTAATGCATGTGGGGCTTAAAATCTAGATGATGGGTTGATGGGTGCAGCAAACCACCATGGCACATGTATACTTATGTAACAAACCTGCACATTCTTCACATGTATCTCAGAACTTAAAGTAAAATAAATAAATAAATTAAATAAATAAATAAAAATATACAATAAATTATTGTTGACCGTAGTCACCCTGTTGTACTATCAAATACCAGATCATATTCATTCAATATAACTATATCATTATACCAATTAAGCATCCCTATTTCCTCACCCGCTACCATTCTTTTCAGCCTCTGTTAACCATCCTTCTACATTCCATCTTTATATCTTCATGAGTAAAATTGCCTTTTTTTTTTTTTTTTTTTTTTTTTTTTTTTTTTTTTTTTTTTTTTTTTTTTTTTTAGCTCCCACAAATAAGTGAGAACATGCAAAGTTTGTCTTTCTGTACCTGGCTTATTTCACCTAACATAACATCCTCCATTTCTATCCTTGTTGTTGCAAAGGACAGTATTTCGTTTTTTTTTAATGGCTGCATATATACCATATTTTCTTTATCCATTCATCTGTTGAAGGAAACTTAGGGTGATTCCAAATTTTGGTCATTGAAAATAGTGCTGCAATAGCATGGGAGTGCAGATATCTCTTTTACATACTGATACACCGATTTCTGTTTTTTTTTTTTTTTTTTTTTTTTTTTTTGAGCTTATGTGTAGTAGTGAGATTGCTGGCTTATATGGTAGCTCTATTTTTAGTTTTCTGAAAAACCTCCAAACTCTTCTCCATAATGGCTGTACTAATTTATACCCCAAACAACAGTGTACAAGGGTTCTCTTTTCTCCACACCCTCGTCAGCATTTGTTATTGCCTGTCTTTTGGATGAAAGCCATTTTAAATGGTGTGAGATCATCTCTCAATGTAGTTTTGATTTGCATCTGTCTGATCAATGATGTTGAGCACCTTTTTACATGCCAGTTTGACATTTGTAACATCTTCTTTTGAGAAATGCGTATTCAAATGATTTGCCCATTTTTTATTGAATTACTGGAATTTTGCCTAGTTGTTTGAGCTCCTTATTTATTTCAGACATTAATATTTTGTCAAGATTTGTAACTTGCATATATTTTCTCTTCCTGTGGGTTTTCTCTTCACTTTGTTAATTGTATCCTTTACTGTGCAGAAGCTTTTTTTTAATTTTTTTATTATTTTATTATTTTTTATTTTTATTTATTTTTATTTTTTTATTTATTTATTTTTATTTATTTATTTTTTTATTATACTTTAAGTTCTAGCGTACATGTGCATAACGTGCAGGTTTGTTACATATGTATACTTGTGCCATGTTGGTGTGCTGCACCCATCAACTCGTCAGCACCCATCAAATCATCATTTATATCATGTATAACTCCCCAATGCAATCCCTCCCTCCTCCCCCCTCCCCATGATAGGCCCCAGTGTGTGATGTTCCCCTTCCCGAGTCCAAGTGATCTCATTGTTCAGTTCCCACCTATGAGTGAGAACATGCGGTGTTTGGTTTTCTCTTCTTGTGATAGTTTGCTAAGAATGATGGTTTCCAGCTGCATCCATGTCCCTACAAAGGACGCAAACTCATCGTTTGTTATGGCTGCATAGTATTCCATGGTGTATAGGTGCCACATTTTCTTAATCCAGTCTGTCACAGATGGACATTTGGGTTGATTCCAAGTCTTTGCTATTGTGAATAGTGCTGCAATAAACATACGTGTGCATGTGTCTTTGTAGCAGAATAATTTATAATCCTTTGGGTATATACCCAATAGTGGGATGGCTGTGTCATATGGTACATCTAGTTCTAGATCCTTGAGGAATTGCCATACTGTTTTCCATAATGGTTGAACTAGTTTACAACCCCACCAACAGTGTAAAAGTGTTCCTATTTCTCCACATCCTCTCCAACACCTGTTGTTTCCTGACTTCTTAATGATTGCCATTCTAACTGGTGTGAGATGGTATCTCATTATGGTTTTGATTTGCATTTCTCTGATGGCGAGTGATGAGCATTTTTTCATGTGTCTGTTGGCTGTATGAATATCTTCTTTTGAGAAATGTCTGTTCATATCCTTTCCCCACTTTTTGATGGGGTTGTTTGTTTTTTTCTTGTATATTTGTTTGAGTTCTTTGTAGATTCTGGATATTAGCCCTTTGTCAGATGAGTAGGTTGCAAAAATTTTCTCCCATTCTGTAGGTTGCCTGTTCACTCTGATGGTAGTTTCTTTTGCTGTGCAAAAGCTCTTTAGTTTAATTAGATCCCATTTGTCAATGTTGGCTTTTGCTGCCGTTGCTTTTGGTGTTTTAGACATGAAGTCCTTGCCCATGCCTATGTCCTGAATGGTACTACCTAGATTTTCTGCTAGGGTTTTTATGGTATTAGGTCTAACATTTAAGTCTCTAATCCATCTTGAATTAATCCTCGTATAAGGGGTAAGGAAAGGATCCAGTTTCAGCTTTCTACTTATGGCTAGCCAATTTTCCCAGCACCATTTATTAAATAGGGAATCCTTTCCCCATTTCTTGTTTCTCTCAGGTTTGTCAAAGATCAGATGGCTGTAGATGTGTGGTATTATTTCTGAGGACTCTGTTCTGTTCCATTGGTCTATATCTCTGTTTTGGTACCAGTACCACGCTGTTTTGGTTACTGAAGCCTTGTAGTATAGTTTGAAGTCAGGTAGACTGACGCCTCCAGCTTTGTCCTTTTGACTTAAGATTGTATTGGCAATGCGGGCTCTTTTTTGGTTCCATATGAACTTTAAAGCCGTTTTATCCAATTCTGTGAAGAAACTCATTGGTAGCTTGATGGGGATGGCATTGAATCTATAAATAACCTTGGGCAGTATGGCCATTTTCACGATATTGATTCTTCCTATCCATGAGCATGGTATGTTCTTCCATTTGTTTGTGTCCTCTTTTATTTCACTGAGCAGTGGTTTGTAGTTCTCCTTGAAGAGGTCCTTTAGATCCCTTGTAAGCTGGATTCCTATGTATTTTATTCTCTTTGAAGCAATTGTGAATGGAAGTTCATTCCTGATTTGGCTCTCTGCTTGTCTGTTACTGGTGCATAAGAATGCTTGTGATTTTTGCACATTAATTTTGTATCCTGAGATTTTGCTGAAGTTGCTTATCAGCTTAAGGAGATTTTGGGCTGAGACGATGGGAATTTCTAAATATACAATCATGTCATCTGCAAACAGGGACAATTTGACTTCTTCTTTTCCTAACTGGATACCCTTGATTTCTTTGCCTTGCCTGATTGCCCTAGCCAGAACTTCCAACACTATGTTGCATAGGAGTGGTGAGAGAGGGCATCCCTGTCTTGTGCCAGTTTTCAAAGGGAATTTTTCCAGTTTTTGCCCATTCAGAATGATATTAGCTGTGGGTTTGTCATAAATAGCTCTTATTATTTTGAGGTACGTTCCATCAATACCAAATTTATTGAGCGTTTTTAGCATGAAGGGCTGTTGAATTTTGTCAAAAGCCTTTTCTGCATCTATTGAGATAATCATGGGGTTCTTGTCTTTGGTTCTGTTTATATGCTGGATTATGTTTATTGATTTGCGAATGTTGAACCAGCCTTGCATCCCAGGGATGAAGCCCACTTGATCATGGTGGATAAGCTTTTTGATGTGCTGCTGAATCCGGTTTGCCAGTATTTTATTGAGGATTTTTGCACTGATGTTCATCAGGGATATTGGTCTAAGATTCCCTTTTTTTGTTGTGTCTCTGCCAGGCTTTGGTATCAGGATGATGTTGGCCTCATAAAATGAGTTAGGGAGGATTCCCTCTTTTTCTATTGATTGGAATAGTTTCAGAAGGAATGGTACCAGCTCCTCCTTGTACCTCTGGTCGAATTCAGCTGTGAATCCATCTGGTCCTGGACTTTTTTTTGGTGGGTAGGCTATTAATTGTTGCCTCAATTTCAGAGCCTGCTATTGGTCTATTCAGGGATTCAACTTCTTCCTGGTTGAGTGTAAGTGTCCAGGAAATTATCCATTTCTTCTAGATTTTCTAGTTTATTTGCGTAGAGGTGTTTATAGTATTCTCTGATGGTTGTTTGTATTTCTGTGGGGTCAGTGGTGATATCCCCTTTATCATTTTTTATTACATCTATTTGATTCCTCTCTCTTTTCTTCTTTATTAGTCTTGCGAGCGGTCTGTCAATTTTGTTGATCTTTTCAAAAAACCAACTCCTGGATTCATTGATTTTTTGGAGGGTTTTTTGTGTCTCTATCTCCTTCAGTTCAGCTCTGATCTTAGTTATTTCTTGCCTTCTGCTAGCTTTTGAATGTGTTTGCTCTTGCCTCTCTAGTTCTTTTAATTGTGATGTTAGAGTGTCAATTTTAGATCTTTCCTGCTTTCTCTTGTGGGCATTTAGAGCTATAAATTTCCCTCAACACACTGCTTTAAATGTGTCCCAGAGATTCTGGTATGTTGTATCTTTGTTCTCATTGGTTTCAAAGAACATCTTTATTTCCGCTTTCATTTCGTTATGTACCCAGTAGTCATTCAGGAGCAGGTTGTTCAGTTTCCATGTAGTTGAGCGGTTTTGATTGAGTTTCTTAGTCCTGAGTTCTAGTTTGATTGCACTGTGGTCTGAGAGTTTGTTATAATTTCTGTTCTTTTACATTTGCTGAAGAGTGCTTTACTTCCAATTATGTGGTCAATTTTGGAATAAGTGCTATGTGGTGCTGAGAAGAATGTATATTCTGTTGATTTGGGGTGGAGAGTTCTATAGATGTCTATTAGGTCCGCTTGGTGCAGAGATGAGTTCAATTCCTGGATATCCTTGTTAACTTTCTGTCTCATTGATCTGTCTAATGTTGACAGCGGAGTGTTGAAGTCTCCCATTATTATTGTATGGGAGTCTAAGTCTCTTTGTAAGTCTCTAAGGACTTGCTTTATGAATCTGGGTGCTCCTGTATTGGGTGCATATATATTTAGGAGAGTTAGCTCTTCCTGTTGAATTGATCCCTTTACCATTATGTAATGGCCTTCTTTGTTGCTTTTGACCTTTGATGGTTTAAAGTCTGTTTTATCAGAGACTAGGATTGCAACCCCTGCTTTTTTTTGTTCTCCATTTGCTTGGTAGATCTTCCTCCATCCCTTTATTTTGAGCCTATGTATGTACCTGCATGTGAGATGGGTCTCCTGAATGCAACAGATTGATGGGTCTTGACTTTTTATCCAGTTTGCCAGTCTGTGTCTTTTAATTGGAGCATTTAGTCCATTAACATTTAAGGTTAATATTGTTATGTGTGAACATGATCCTGCCTTTATGATATTAACTGGTTATTTTGCTCATCAGTTGATGCAGTTTCTTCCTAGCCTCGATGGTCTTTACATTTTGGCATGTTTTTGCAATGGCTGGTACCGGTTGTTCCTTTCCATGTTTAGGGCTTCCTTCAGGGTCTCTTGTAAGGCAGGCCTGGTGGTGACAAAATCTCTAAGCATTTGTTTATCTGTAAAGGATTTTATTTCTCTTTCACTTATGAAACTTAGTTTGGCTGGATATGAAATTCTGGGTTTAAAATTCCTTTCTTCAAGAACTTTGAATATTGGCCCCCACTCTCTTCTGGCTTGTAGAGTTTCTGCCGAGAGATCTGCTGTTAGTCTGATGGGCTTCCCTTTGTGGGTAACCCGACCTTTCTCTCTGGCTGCCCTTAAGATTTTTTCCTTCATTTCAACTTTGGTGAATCTGACAATTATGTGTCTTGGAGTTGCTCTTCTGGAGGAATATCTTTGTGGCGTTCTCTGTATTTCCTGAATTTGAATGTTGGCCTGCCCTACTAGGTTGGGGAAGTTCTCCTGGATGATTTCCTGAAGAGTGTTTTCCAACTTGGTTCCATTTTCCCCCTCACTTTCAGGCACCCCAATCAGACGCAGATTTGGTCTTTTTATGTAATCCCATACTTCTTGCAGGCTTTGTTCATTTCTTTTTCTTCTTTTTTCTTTTGGTTTCTCTTCTCACTTCATTTCATTCATTTGATCTTCAATCGCTGATACTCTTTCTTCCAGTTGATTGAGTCGGTTACTGAAGCTTGTGCATTTGTCACGTATTTCTCGTGTCATGGTTTTCATCTCTGTCATTTCGTTTATGATCATCTCTGCATTAATTAGTCTAGCTGTCAATTCTTCCACTTTTTTTTTCAAGATTTTTAGTTTCTTTGCGCTGGGTACGTAATTCCTCCTTTAGCTCTGAGAAGTTTGATGGACTGAAGCCTTCTTCTCTCATCTCGTTAAAGTCATTCTCTGACCAGCTTTGATCCGTTGCTGGTGACGGGCTGCGCTCCTTCGCAGGGGGAGATGCGCTCTTATTTTTTGAATTTCCAGCTTTTCTGCCCTGCTTCTTCCCCATCTTTGTGGTTTTATCTGCCTCTGGTCTTTGATGATGGTGATGTACTGATGGGGTTTTGGTATAGGTGTCCTTCCTGTTTGATAGTTTTCCTTCTGACAGTCAGAAGGACTGTCTGTTGGTTTGTTGGAGATTGCTTGAGGTCCACTCCAGACCCTGTTTGCCTGGGTATCAGCAGCAGAGGTTGCCGAAGATAGAATATTGCTGAACAGCTAGTGTACCTGTCTGATTCTTCCTTTGGAAGTTTCCTCTCAGGGATGTACTTCACCCTGTGAGGTGTGGGGTGTCAGACTGCCCCTAGTGGGGGATGTCTCCCAGCTAGGCTACTCAGTGGTCAGGGACCCACCTGAGCAGGCAGTCTGTCCATTCTCAGATCTCAACCTCCGCGCTGGGAGATCCACGGCTCTCCCCAAAGCTGTCAGACAGAGTCGTTCGCGTCTGCACCGCCCCTGCTGCTTCCCCTGTTGGTCTTCAGCTGTGCGCTGTCCCGAGAAGTGGAGTCTATAGAGACAGGCAGGCTTCCTTGAGCTGCTGTGAGCTCCACCCAGTTCGAGCTTCCCAGCGGCTTTGTTTACCTACCTAAGCCTCAGCAATGGCGGGCGCCCCTTCCCTCAGCCTCGCTGCTGCCTTGCTGATAGATCGCCGCAGACTGCTGTGTTAGCAGTGAGGGAGGCTCCGTGGGCATGGGACCCTCCCGGCCAGGTGTGGGATATATTCTCCTGGTGTGCCTGTTTGCTTAAAGCGCAGTATTGGGGTGGGAGTTACCCGATTTTCCAGGTGTTGTGTGTCTCAGTTCCCCTGGCTAGGAAAACGGATTCCCTTCCCCCTTGCACTTCCAGGTGAGGCGATGCCTCGCCCTGCTTCAGCTCTCGCTGGTCAGGCTGCAGCAGCTGACCAGCACCGATTGTTCGGCACTCCCTAGTGAGATGACCCCAGTACCTCAGTTGAAAATGCAGAAATCACTGGTCTTCTGTGTTGCTCGCGCTGGGAGTTGGAGACTGGAGCTGTTCCTATTCAGCCATCTTGCTCCACCCCCTGCAGAAGCTTTTTAACTCGATGCAATCTCTTGTCAATATTTGCTTTGGTTTCCTATGTTTGCAAGGTGTTGCTCAAGAAATCTTTGCACAGACCACTATCCTGGAAAATTTTCCAAAAGTTTTCTTGTTGTAATTTCATAGTATGAGGTCTTAGATTTAAGTGTTTAATCTATTTTGACTTGACTTTTGATTATTGCAGGAAATAGGGGATTTGTTTCATTCTTTTTCATACAGATATACAGTTTTCCCAGCACCCTTTATTGAAAAGATTGTTTTTTTTCTCAATGCATGGAGTTATTTTGGGGTTCTCTATTCTGCTCTATTGGTCTGTTTGCCTGCTATTATGCCAGAACCATGTTGCTTTGGTTGCTATAGCTGTGTAGTACAATTTGAAGTCAGGTAATGTGATTCCTCCAGGTTTGTTCTTTTTGCTCAGAATAACTTTTCTTATTTTTGGCCTTTTGTGGTTCCATATACATTTTAGGAATATTTTGTGTATTTCTGTGAAGCTGTCATTAATATTTTGATAGGAGTGGCATAGAATCTGTAGATTGCTTTAGGTAGTATAGACATTTTAACAATATTGAATTGTTCAGTATATTAACATGGAATACTTTTCCAATTTTTTGTGTCCTCTTCAATTTCTTGTATCAGAGTTTTGTGCTTTTATTGTGGAGATCTTTTACTTTAGTTAAATTTATTCCTAAATATTTTATTTTATTTGTAGCCATTGTAAATGGAAATTTTAAAATTTGGTTATTTTTTTCACTGGTAGCATATAGAAATTCTACTGATTTTTGTATGTTGATTTTTTTATTTTGCTTTTTTTTTTTTTTTTTACTGGGAATTTTTTTTGACAGCTTTGATCTTGTTACTTTTATTGATATGTTCAATTTTCTTTTTTTAAATTTCTTCATGGTTTAATATTGTTACATTGTATATGACTAGGAATTCATCTATTTTGTCTAGGTTTTACAATTTTTTGAAATATTGTTGTTCATAGTACCTTTAATAAACTTTTGAATTTCTGTGGTATTGGTTGTAATATCTCCTTTTTTATTTCTGAGTTTTATTAATTTGGGTTTACTATTTTTTTTTTTTTTTTGGTCTAGTAAAGACATGTCGATTTTGTTTATCTTTTCAAAAAAACATGATTTTGTTTATATTTTCATTTCATTGATCTTATGTATTATAATATTTACGTTTTGATTTTGTTTATTTCTGGTCTGATCTTTACAGTTACTTTTCTTCTAACATTAGGTTTGGATTTCTTTCACTTTTCTAGTTACATTATTAGATGCATTATTAGATTATTTGATGTTTTCCTGTACTTTTAGATGTAGGTAATTATAGCTATAAACTTTCGTCTTAGTACTGCTTTTTCTATATTCCATAGACTTTTGCTATATTCCATAGGTATTCCATAGGGGTTTCTTTTGTTTGTTTGTTTGTTTATACTACCATTTGATTCAAGCATGTTATATTTTTATCTTAATTTCCTCATAGGCCCATTGTCATTCATGAACTTCTCATTTAATTTCCATTTGTTTGTATAGTTTCAAACTTACTTTGTTATTTATTCCTAGCTTTATTTTATTATTACCAGATAAGATATTTGGATGTGATTTTATTATTTTATTTTTTTAAGGATTTGTTTGTTGGTCTAACATTTTGGCTATCCTTCAGAATGATTCATGTCTTCAGGAGAAGAATGTGTATTTTGCAGCCAATGGTAAAAATGTTCTGTAAATATTCCTTATGTCCATTTGTTCTGCAGTGTAGACTAAGTCCCATGTGTCTTTGTTGATTTTCTGTCTGGATGATCTGTACCTGCTGATTAAAATCTACAGCTATTATTGAATTGGTGTCTATTTCTCTCTTTAACTCTAATAATATTTGTTTTCTGTATCTGGGTGTTCCATCATTGAGAGCATAGGTACTTCCAATTGTTATATTATCTTGCTGAATTTGCCACTTTATAATTACACAATAACGTTTTTTCCGTTTTTATATTTTCTGTCTTGAAATCTATTTTGTCTGATGTAAGTATACATACTCCTACCCTCTTTTGGTTTCCATTTGCATGGACTATCTCTTTCTATCTCTTTATTTTCAGTGTATGTGTGTCTTTATAAAGTGTTTCTTGTAGGTAACATATCACTGGGTCTTGTTTTTTATCCATTTAATCACTCTATGTCTTTTGATGAAAGAGCTTAGTCTATTTACAATCATTGTTATTGATAAGCAAGGACTCATTCCTACCATTTTGTTATTTGTTTTCCGGGTTTTGTGGTCTCTTCTTCCCATTTTCCTTTCTTTCTGCCTTTCTTTTAACAAGGTATTAATACTTCAATTTCTATCTCTACTTCCTCTTTAAGGTCAGTACCTCTTAGATTTTCCCTGTGTAAGATATTTTCTAGACAGTAAGCATGTTTCACTCTTTTTACTTCTTTATGCTTTTGTTTCTCCTTAGTACTTTTCTTTCCTCTTACTATGTATTTTTCATCAGTGTATCTTCAAGCTCTTTAATTCTTTCTTCTGCTTGGTAATTTCTGCTTCAGCTCAAAGTATTATTTTGAATTTCATTGAGCTTCCTCAAATCAGTTATCTTGAGTTCTCTGTCTGAAATGTCACATATTTCTGACCCCCACCCTCCAGATTTTGTCATTTGTACATTATTAAATTCATATGGTGAGGTCATGTTTTTCTGCATGGTCTTGATGTTTGTTGGTGTCTGGGCATTGAGGAGTTAGGTATTACCTGTAGTCTTCACAGTCTGGACTTGTTTGGATCCATTCTTCTTGGGAAGGCTTTCCAATATTCAAAGAGACTTGAGTGGGTGATTTCATTTTTTAGTCACTACAGGTTCATTTTCTCTAGTTTTTACCCTAAGTCTGGTAATGTTGTATTGCAGATTCATAGAAGTACCACCTAGGTGGTATCGGTTAGAATATGAAATAATTCTCTTGATTGCCATGCAAAGATTCTTGTTCTCTTCCTTTACTTACCTTCCCCCAGACAGATCTGCTGTGTGTTCTGAGCTCTCCAGAGTGGGAAAATGGGTGGCACAACCACCCTTGTGGCCATCAGCACTAGGACTGTTGTTATACCTGAAGCCAGAACAGCACTGGGTCATGTCTAATGTCCACAGTGACCACTGCCTGGCTACTGCCTATGTTTACTCAAATTCTAAAGGCTCTACAATCAGCAAGTGGCTAAATAAATCATGCTTTTGTCCTTCCTTTAGTATAGCAAGATTCTACCAGCCTGGAGGGTCTGAAGATGCTGTCCAGGAGCCAGGCTTGGAGTCAAAAACCTTAGGAATCTACCTGGTGCTCAATTCTACTGTGGCTAAGCTGGCACTCAAACCACAAGACAAAGTTCTTCCCAATAATTCCTCCCCTTTCCTAAGGCAGACAAGTCTTCCCCGTGGCCACCATACTCAAGGCCTATGGTAAGTACTGCCTGGCTACTGCCGATGTTTGCTCAAGACACAGTGGTTCTTCAGTCAGCTTGTAGTGAATGCTGCCAGTCGTGATTCCCTCCCTTTAGGGGACTGGGCTTCCCTCTGACCCAGGGCATGTCTAAAAATGCCATTAAGAAGCAAAGACCTGGAATCAAGGACCCCAGGAGCTCACTTGGTGCTCAAACCCACTGTGGGAGAGTTGGTACTCAAACTACAAGACAAAATTCATTTTAGTCCTCCATCTCCTTTTCTGAATCAGAAGGGGTCTTTTCCTGAAGTCATCACAGCTAGGAATGTGCTGAATCACCACTGAAACCAGCACTGCTCTGATTCTTACCAAAGTCTTACAACCAGTACTGCCCGGCAACCACTGCTGATTATTGAGGGTCCATGGGCTCTATAATCAGCAGGTAATACATTCTGTCAGGATGAAGTCCTTCCCTTCAAGGCAATGGGTTCCCTTCTGGCCTAGAGATGTTTAAAAATGTTGTTCAGGAGGTAAGTTTGGAATGGGTACCTCAGGACTCTGCCTGGTATGCTATTCTACTATGGCTGAGCTTGTAACTAATTTGCAAGACAAAATCCTCTTTAATCTCCCCTCTAGTCTTCTCTCCCCTTCTCTCTTCTCCTCAAGTAGATGGAATGAGTCTCTTCTGGAACTCTGAGCTTCACTGTCTGGGGTTAGAGAAGGTGTGATGCAAGCACTCGCTTATCTGTCCTGGTTGATATCTCACTTGGTCATGTGTACCCTAAGTCTATTGGCTCTGACCCCAGCACAGCACTAGGAATTACCCAGGAATTGTAGTCCTTGTTGTTTAGACTGCCTGTCAAGTTGATTGAGAACCCCATGGCACTTTAGCCCAGGGTGGTGTGGCTTGCTGATACTCAGGTTCTGACAACTAGAATGGAGGGTTCCCCTCTGCCTAGGGCTGGTCTAAGTGTTCCTTTCATGGTTACTGGGTAAGTTCTGCCCTATGTTGCTTTCTACTATAATAGTACAGCACTGAGTTCCAAAGAAAAGTCCCATAATAACTGTTCTCTCTCTCTTCCACAGATACACAGATTTTCTCTCTGCACAGATGCTGTCAGGGGTGGTAGAAGGGTGGTGTCGATGACACAAGATGGTCTTTTCTACCCAAGGCTGTCTTTTCAATCCTCTTCAGTTCCTCTGAGTAATGACAGAATCCTTTGAAAGAAACAATTCTGAGTATTATTGTCTAGAACGTCCAAAAATTTTAAGCAAAAATGAGAATACATTGGAAGGATCCTGGTGTATCTTCTATTATTCAGTGTGAGGGAATAAATAGTGTTCTGGAAAATAGGATTTTTTTTAAATGCAGGGAAATTGAGAGATAGCTATAAAGTTGAGAAGTTCTGCCATTGATCTGATACAAGACTTAATTCTACATTCTCTGGGTCTCACTCAAATTCTCAGAAAAAGGGAAATTGACTTCTTTAGATGATATATTGATTTCAGTTGAGACATCTATATTTGTGGAAGGGAAAAGGTTAGACAGCAGAACCTGGTTGCCAGAGACAGCAGTTTGCTAACTGCGGAGCTAAGGCCAAAACTAAATAACTACCTTCTGCAGAATATAAGAAGAAAGATTGTATTGAGATGTCACTGGGTAAAATACTGATAATCATGTATACTTCCCCTTTGCAAGCTAAAGTTTAGTCAATTAATTTTTATTATCTATTTTAGTTTATTGATTTACTGAAAACATTAAATTGTCTTTTTGTTCCATATGTCAAATTATCTTAGAGATTATCTCATTTTCTCCGCAACTTCTCTACTTCTTTGTTGAATATAAATTCTATCAATAACATTTTCTGTATTCATAGGCATATCAGTTCTGTTTTTTCTTCAGAGACTCTTTAGTTTGCAAGCTCCATCTACCTGCTTGTATCAACCCTGTTGGATCACTGCTCAGCTGCCATAAGGAAATTCCTTGATATCTCATCCTAAGGTTTACTGTGGTTCCCATTTATGTAGAAACCTGTAGAACTCTGTTTAGAACAATTATCTTTCAATTCCTGAATTCTGTGATTTATTTCACAGTTTAATTATTTATTTCTTCTGCAGCCCAACACGAGGTAAAGTGGACATTTAGTCAGGTTTCATAGTAGATAAATTTTTGTTTAAATTTTAAAATAAAATTAAAATGTTATTTTAATTTCTGAATGAGTAAATAATTTGGAATTGAAAATATTTTTCAGGCAGAGTATCTAACGTTTTAGTTTGTTGAGTTGTAATTTTTATTTTATCAATTCTTATAAACTACCATTTTGTTTGTATAACATAAAATGCTTTATACTTTTTTGGATATGAACCATAAAAGACACTACGTCCAAGGAAAATATAACAAATAATGAAATCAGATTATTTTAACCATGATCTGAAGATCAAGCAGTAAGTATTCTTTGCACAACACTTTCTAACAAGAAATTATTTTATGTAGTTATGTTGGCTTTATGTGAAGTATACAGTCCTTTTTGTTTTTTTTCCAGAAACAGCATCAAATAAATATTGTTTTATTATATCGAATAGGTTGTATACTTATCATAAAGTGTTACAAATATAAAATATTAAGAAGTAGGCCAGATATTAAATTTAAAAATCAGCCAAGGAAGATGACATCCAAATAATAACAGTTATGGAAAGAGAAAGCAGATAATAGCAAAGGGAATATTCATAGAAAGGATCATTCATTGTAACTTTGAGAAAAGCAGAGATGATAAATATGACCTCCTTATCTTTGTCCACAAATCTTTTCTTCTTTTGGTGGTGGGGGCATTGTTCTCGATTAGCCACATTCATTCCCTAGCTTATGACAGAAACTAGAGAGTTGATATCGTATTGCTAGGACATGTAAATTCTGTCTTTTATTTCTTTCTAAATTATCTAATTGTATATATCCACCTGGTAACCAACCCCAATTCAAGACATCATCCTCTTGCACCAAATAATAGCATATTTTCCTAAATGTCATTTTCGCAACAGTTTTTTTCCACTAATTATTATTATTCTTTTTCTAAATAAGCATTATTTCAAGATATTAATACATCTGCATGCTCTTAATATACAACTCAATTTTTTAGAACACTTCACCATGCTTTTATTATATAAAAGGCATAATTTTGAAGTGACAAGACTTTCAGCATAGTGAGTCTTGCCTTCCTCAGTGCTTCAACATTCCAACTCTACATAGTAACTCACAAATCTCTGAATGTTTCATGATCTATCTCATCTCTTTGCTTTAACTGTAACTGCCCCATACCTGTGACTTGATATGTTACCTCATTCCTCTTGTTTAGTCTAACTCCTATTTTTATTTATCTTTCAATTAAATTCTTAGTCCTTCAGAAAGCCTTCAAGATAATTACACTCTGGGCTTTGAAAGCATCCTTCACTTGCCCAAAGTAACTTTGCTTATATTTTAATTGTAATTTTCCACAGTATTAGTTCCACTAAATTGTGAGTCATTTGAAGGTAAAAACTGTATTTACTTCATCTTGGACTAATAGCAAGTAGACACTTGACATACATGCATGTGAAATAAATATGTGTTGAATTAATGTGCACATAAAACATTGGGCAAATTTTCTACATTTTTCCATGATTATAGAAAGGAAACACTTGATAGGCAAGTAGATAGCAAAATTTTGGCTTCCGTATTATGATAGGGATAAATGCAGCTCCTGAAAATAATAATAATATTAATGGGTATAATAACATTTCTAAATGACTGTTATGTTTTAGCATTTAGTTCTAGAACTTTTCCTTGCTGTTTTATATAATCTGAATGATATTGGCTTTTTTATAAAAGTAGAAATTAGTAATTCAGCAAATACCTAAAAAATGAATATACTTTACCATGCTTAAAATAAAACTAAATTAATTTCAGTATGTGTTACTTAGAAAAATGTTACTTGTTTTAGGTAAAATGCTTTGAATAGTGTTGATCAACTCTTTTCAGCCATCTGATGGTAATGTAGAGCAATTAGTAAATGAACCTTTTCTGAAGAGTTTATTCTATGTTTTTTATAAAACATAATTAGTACATTGTAAATTATTGGAGACATTTTTACATAAACACACAAAAATATTATTTAGAAAAATAACTGTATAGGTTGGAATCTATTAGTTCCACATAGAACTGCCCTGATCAATCCCACTAAGAAAACAAAACAATTTCTTAAGCATGTCCAAGTGAACTTGACATTTGAAAAGGTTTTGAAAGATTTTTTATTTTATCTTTTTTGTCTATTCTTTCATCTCTGATATCTGTTGTAGCATGAGCTGAAAATGTTAAAGAGATTCTGTAAATGAATATAAAATTTGCAATTTTATTTGTATATGAAATGCTTCATATTTTCAAGATATTATAGCCAAGCAGTAATTACTCACAGTACTAGTCTCATAAAAACATTGACATCTTGCTGTTGATTACTCATTTCACTAAATGACACAAAGTGTTCCCACTGTTAGCTCATAGTGTTTACACAACAGATGTACTTCAAAAGGTTAAAATTATCTTACCTACCAAAGAAATTTAATGTTAGAGATTATATAACAGTTTGGCAGATAATTTAAAAATTTGCTTATTTAATCAAATGAAATAACTTCAGAATTGAATAAAACATTACGTAAATAATTTCTAATATTTTTTCAAGTCTTGAGATTCTCTGTGATATTTGTAAATACCATATATAGGAACTTAAATTCTAGCAAGGTCCTCAAGAACCTTTTCAGTTTTTCACTTGAGCCCCCAAAAAATAAAAAAATAAAAATAAAAATAAAAAGCTTTGCAAGAATTTTCATTTCTTTCTTTCTGGCTTTCTCAACAGTCATACATGTAAAAGTCAATGAGCTTTTGTCCTACTTTGTGCCTAGGAGAAAGCAGAAGGTTTCTATTATTTCTTCTCAACTTTGAGCCCTAGATTTTCGAGTAAATACTTAGGGACCTTCTATGTACTACTAAGTAATTTTAAGATATTTTATTATTAAAGCTGTTATTTCCCTCTTCTTGTTCCTATGTGCATTCCTGCATTTATAGAGCTATTGTATTTAAAAATAATGATTCCATCATCACTGAAGAATATAAATAAATTTAAAACTATTTAGAATTATTAACTTTTCTTCAGGTTTTCATAGTTTTTCTACTATATGTATATTTATGATATGAGCTAATTTAAACTTATCTTGGAAATAATCACTGCACAGAATAATAACTATGTGCATGATCCTAAAATTTATCTAGGTTCTTGGCAGAGTTTTAAACCATCCTTAAAAATTTTTATTCATTTTGCATGCAGTTTTTATGGAGGTTTTCAATACAGCTAATGTATTTTATTGTTCTCGAGGTCTCATACAATGTGCAACTACCACCATTGCTTTTAATAGCTAAGTATTAGTCCATGGTAAATATGTGTGTGTATGTATATATTTTATATATATGCATATAATATATACATATATTATATATATTATACATATGCATATAATATATACATATATATATATATATATAGAGAGAGAGAGAGAGAGAGAGAGAACACATTTTTTGTCCACTCTGGTTGATGGCATTTAGGCTGGTTCCATATTTTTGCAATTACAAATTGTTCTGCTATAAACATGTGTGTGCAAGTGTATTTTAAATACAATAACTTTTGTTCCTCTGAGTAGATACCCAGTGGTAGGACTACTGTATCAAATAGTAATTCTACTTTTAGTTCTTTAAGAAATCTCCTTACTGTTTTTCATAGTAGTTGTACTGGTTTGCCTTCTCACCAAAACTGTAAACTTGTTCCCTTTATGCCATATCCACACAAACATCTACTGTTTTATGATTTTGCATTTATGGCCATTCTTAAGGAGCAAGGTGGTATTTTACTGTGGTCTTGATTTGCATTCCCCGATAATCAGTGATGTTAAGCATTCTTTATATGTCTGTTGGCCATTTGTATATTTTTCTTTTGAGAATTGTCTATTCATATCCTTGGCTCACTTTTTGATGAGATTATTTGTTTTTATTTTGCTGACTTTTTTGAGTTCCTTGTAGATTTGGGTTAATAATCTTCATTTGATGAATGTTTTGTGAATATTTTCCTCCACTCTGTGTGTTACCTGTTTACTTTTCTGATTATTTTGGTTGTTGTGCAGAAGCATTTTTGTATAATTATAGCACATTTTTTATCTTTGTTTTTCTTGCATTTGCCTTTTGGTTCTTGATCATGAACTCTTTGCCTAAGCCAGTGTCTCAAAGGGTTTTTCTGATGTTTTCTTCCCTAATTTTTATGTTTTCAGGCCTTAGATTTAAGTCTTTGATTCATCTTGAGTTGATTTTTGTGAATTGAGAGATAAGGATCCAGTTTTCTTCCTCCTACATGTGGCTTCCCAATTATCCCAACAACAGTTGTTGAATAGGGTGTCCTTTCCTCATATCATGTTTTTTTTTTCTTTCTTTCTTTCTTTTTTTTTTTTTTTTTTAATTGCTCTGTGAAAGGTGAGTTTACTGTAAAGTATTTGGCTTTATTTCTGGGTTTTCTATTCTGTTACCTTGGTTGATATGCCTGTTTTATATACCAGCATTATGCTCTTTTTCGTGACTATGGCCCTTATAGTATAGTTTGAAGTCAGGTAATGTGATGCCTCCAGATTTGTTCTTTTTGCTTAGTCTTACTTTGGTTATGCAGGCTCCTTACTGGTTTGTATATATTTTAGAATTTTTTTTTCTAGTTTTGTGATGAAGGATGGTAGTAGTTTGATAAGAATTGCATTGAATTTGTAGATTGCTTTTGGCAGTATGGTCATTTTTCACAATATTGATTCTACCGATCTATGAGTATGGGATGTTTTTCAATTTGTGTTTTCTATCATTTCTTTCAGCATTTTTTTTTTTTTTTTAGTTTTCCTTGTAGAGGTCTTTCACCTCCTTGTTATGTGTATTTCAAAGTGTCTTTTTATTTTTTGTTTTTGTTACTGTTTTTGCAGCTATTGTAAAAGGAGTTGTGTTTTTTATTTGATTCTCATCTTGGGTTCTGTTGATTTAGACTATGGATACTGACTTGTGTACATTAATTTTGTATCCTGAAACTTTACTGAATTCATTTACCAGTTCTAAGAGCTTTTTGGCGAAGGCTTTAGGATTTTTAAAATATACAATCATGTGATTGACAAACACAGACAATTTGATTTCCTCTTTACCAATTTGGATGTCCTTTATTTCTTTCTCTTGTCTGATCACTTTGGCTAGGACTTCCAGTACTGTATTGCATAGTAGTGGTGAGAGTGGGCATCCTTGTCTTGTTCTAGGTCTCAGGGGGAATGCTTTTAACCTTTTCCCATCAGTATAATGTTGGTTGTGGGTTTGGCATAGATGGCTTTTATTACTTTAATGTATTTCCCTTCTATGCTAATTTCTATGAGGGTTTTAATGATAAAGTAATGCTGGATTCTGTCAAATGCTTTTGCTGTGTCTATTTAGATAATCACATGACTTTTGTTTTTAATTATATTTTTGTGATGCATCACATTTATTAAATTGTGTATGTTAAACCACCCCTGTATCCCTGGTATAAAACCCACTTGATATAGTGGGTTATTTTTTTGATATGCTGTTGGATTTGGTTGGTTGCTATTATGTTGGTGCAAATGTAATTTCAGATTTTGCCATTACATTTAATGACAAAAACTGCAATTACATTTGCACGAATCTAATATTTTGTTGAGGATTTTTGCATCTATGTTCAACAGGGATATTGTCCTATAGTTGTTCTTTCTTGGTTTTGGTATTAGGGTGATACTTGCTCCATAGGATAATTTAGAAAAGATTATCTCTTTGTCTATCTGTTGACATAGTTTCAGTAATATTGGTACTAATTGTTTTTTGAACATCTCTTAGAATTCAGCTGGACTGTTTTGTTGGTAGGTTTTTTTTATTACTCTTTTAATCTCTCTACTTGCTGTGGGCCTGTTTGGGGTGTCTATTTCTTTTTTGTTTAACCTAAGAGGGTTGTACATTTCCAGGAATTTTTCCATCTCCTGTGGGTTTTCTAGTTTGTGAGTATGAAAGTGTTCGTAGTAACTTTGAATGATCTTTTTTGTTTCTGTGGTGTCAGTTGTAATATCTCCCATTTCATTTCTAATCTAGCTTATTTGGATCTTCTCTCTTCTTGGTTAATCTTGCGAATGGTCTATAAATTTATCTTTTCAAAATCCTGTTTTGTTTCATTTACCTTTTCTATTTTTTTGTTTCAATTTTATTTAATTCTTTTCTGATATTTGCTATGTCTTTTCTTCTGCCAGGTTTGGGTTTAGTTTGTTCTTCTTTCTCTAGTTCCTCAAGGTGTGACCTTAGATTGTCCATTTGTGCTCTTTCTAACTTTTCATATGTAGGCATTTAATGCTGTGAACTTTTAGCACCACTTTTGTTTTATCCCAGAGGATTTTTGTAGGTTGCGTCACTATTGTCATTCAGTTTAAAGTAGTTTTTAATTTCCATCTTGATTTCATTGTTCACTCAAAGATCATTCCAGAGCAGACTATTTAGTGTCCATCTATTTGTATCATTTTGAGGGTTCCCCTTGCAGTTAATTTCCAATTTTATTTCACTGTGTTCTGAGAGGGTTCTTGATGTAACTTTTATTTTCTTAAATTTGTTGATATTTGTTTTGTGGCCTATCATATGCTGTATTTTGGAGAATGTTTGATGTGTTGGTGAAAATAATGTATATTCTGTGTTTGTTGGGTTGGGTACAATGTTCTTTAAATATTTGTTAAATTCATTTGTTCTAAGGAATAATTTAAGTCCATTGTTGAATTTATTTTTATTTTTGTTTATTTATTTTTTTCCTGAGACAGAGTCTGACTCTGTCACCCAGGCTGGAGTGCAGGGTCATGATCTCGGTGCACCACAACCTCCTCCTCCTGGGCTCAAGCGATTCTCGTGCCTCAGTCTCCAGAGTAGCTGGGATTTACAGGTGTGTGACACCGTGCTTACCTAATTTTTGTATTTTTAGTAGACATAGGATCTCACCATGTTGGCTAGTCTGAACTCAGGACCTCTGCTTAGCCAAAATGTTACAGGCAGTGGAGTTAACTGTCATTTTCTCTTTCCTTAAAACAGAGTTATTCTGTCATAAGTTGCTATAATAGCTTGAGTTGGTTGGCCTCCAGTCAGAAGGTGGCACTTACAAGAGAGCACCAGCTGTGGTAACAGAAGGGGGATATAAGTTTGCCCTAAGTTGGCCAAGATAAGTATTGGAGTTTCTCAGGTGATGGGCAGATACATAAAACCCTCAAGTGTTTATATGTCTTTTGTGTTCGGCAACCAGGGTGGGCAGTGAAAAACCATCAGGTCGGGGCAGAGTCTGAGCTCAGGGGTTCCTTGGGCAGGGCTTGCTGCAGACACTGTGGGGAATGCAGGGGTGGTTCTCAGGCTAATATAATTATGTTCAAAGGGGGATTATGGTTTCTTGTGTTGCATCATACAGGTCACCAGGAAGGTGGGAGGAAGCCAGCAGTGACAACCTCACCCATGCGGCCAGCAAAGCCTGTCTTATTTCCATTATGAACCACCAACGGTGTCAAGTTTATAGACAAGCAGCCTGTGTGCAGGGTTCAGAATTTGCTCCAGGCTACAAACCTCCTCACTGAGAAAGCAAGCATGGCTTTCAGACTTCGCCCTCCTTACCTGCCAATGCCATTGGCCACAGCTCCTGCGCTTCCCTGAGCCACCAAATTCTATTCAAGAAAATTCATGCTCAGTTGAAATTATTACAAAGTCCCGTTGTAAGCTTCATTTATCCTGTGACTCCTCCCTAGTTCTGCTGGCTGCCTTCCCCAAAAACCCCTGTGAGATCAAGTCAGGGATGGCTTCCCTGGGCTTGAGCTGAGGGCTAGGAGTGCCTCCAGCACTCCTTCCACTGCTTCTCCTACTTTAATATTTTGTTCAGCTCCCCAAATCTGTTTCAGCTCTAGGTAAGTTTAAATCCTTCTCCTGTGATCCGGATTTTCAAGTTCCTCAGTAGGGATGTGTGTTTGGAGGCAGGGTTTTCCCTCTCACACTTTGGAAACTCAAATTTGAAGCAGTCTCACAGAGCTTGTGGAGGCAAACTGCATCTTCCACAAGACCTGTGAAGTGCTCTTCCTGGCACATTCCTGCAGTGGTTCTTAAGGCAAAAGTTCATGGTGTGAGTCTCCACATGCTCTTCTGTTCCTCCAAGTGGAAGTTGTACATTTGTCCTGCCTCCTATCTGCCATTTTTCCCCTTTTAGCATTTAAACAATCACATCAAGCCTCAAGTAGCAAATATATCCTGGAAAATATTAATAATGTTAAATTATTTACAAAATCTGTTTGAATCATAAGCTTTAGAGATGTGCAGCATGTTAAAAAGTATTTTATAGTTTGTCCAGTGTTTCTAAGTCTTCCATACTCCATATTATTCCAATTTAAATTTCAGAATTGACTTACAGTGTCTTATAATATGACAATTTCGGTTGCATGTATATTCTTTTTTTTTACATAAATTTAGGCTTCTTTTTTTTATCAATTAAATCACAGTTCCCTAGTGTTGAATTTAAAATCTAGTCAAGTGAAACCAATTAAATCTGAACACTCAGTGAGCTTGTTTTTTGTTAGTGTTGTTGTTCAGCCTTTTCCCCGGAACTTCCAGATTTTTCTGTTTTAGTTTATTCTACTACAATGCTGTGTAGGTTTTGATGTAGTTAAAAATCACCCTGATCTATAAGGATAGACCTTGACTGACTCATAAAAATCACTATTACCCTTACAGGAAATTTACCTAAACTGGTTCATAGTAAAGCTCAGGGTATATAATCAGAATGGAAAAGGGGAAGCTTTTTTCTTTGAAAGTAATACTTTCAAAATAATCCATACAAAAGCAAAAACACTCATTTTTGATTAGATATCTGAAATTGCTTCTGCCATTTTTTGGGAGGTCATCCTCAGGCCAGATCCATATGTGGAAAGTGGAAAATCTAGAAATGTTCTAGAGAATTAGAATTCTTTGTTATGTATAACGTTGGAGTCAAACCATGTTTAAATTTAACTATACCTCTGGACTTTCTTGTTACATAGATTAACAAATTATGTTTCTTAATCAAGCCTGTTTAAGTCATTTTCTAACAATCAAATAGTTCTTAATCTGATAAACAATTTTAAAATTGTATGGTGCTAATTACCAGGAGGTGAGTTTTTCATAAAGAAAGGTGATTAAGCCAGGTAGAATTATGTGTAGAAGAATTAATTTAAAAATACATCTTTATCAAAAAAGTAGTTTCTTATTTGTGTCTAAAGCAAGGACTACATATGGAAAGAAGAAGGGGTAGCAATATTATAGGAGACATATCTACGGTGCCTTTTGTTAGCATCATCTACAGTTTCTTCTCTATGTTTCTTTCAGTTATAATTGCTGTTACTCCAACCCTGGAATTAATTTGTTCTACCTTTTTTTGTTGTTGTTTTTTGTTTTTTGTTTTTTGAGATGGAGTCTCACTCTGTCACCAAGGCTGGAATGCAGTGGCCCCTTGTCAGCTCACTGCAACCTCCATCTCCTAGGTTCAAGCAATTCTCGTGCCTCAGCCTCCTGAATAGCTGGGATTACAGGTGCCCACCACCACACCCAGCGAGTTTTTATATTTTTAGTAGAGACGGGGTGTCACCATGTTGGCCAGGCTGGTCTCGAACTCCTGACTGCAGGTGATCCATCCACCTTGGTCTCCCAACTTGCTAGGATTACAGACGTGAGCCACTGCACCCAGCCAATCTGATCTACTTTTAACTAGCAATTAGGCAATATAAGTACGGCAATAGTGGAACTGTGACCAGAACACTAGGGGTTTGGTTTAAGTCCTGCTGCTCATCTCACAGAAAACCAATCGCTGAGATGATGAGTATTGCCCAGGAAGAAGGCTTTAATTGGGTACTGCAGTTGAGGAGATGGGAGCTCAGTCTCAACTCCATCTCCATGGATGACTAAAACTAGCAGTTTATGTACTAGGAAAGGCATGTAAAAATGTGTAAGAAATAAGGAACTGTGGACGGTCAAGGGAGCAATCATGATGAATGAGGGGTTCAAAATCTTGTAGTCTGGTTGTCGTGATCTGATGAGTTTCAGTTCTTTGATACTCTTTTTTAGAGGACAGAAGGTCATTTCCTAAGGAAGGAACTCAGATAAAATAAATATCAGTTTTAAGCTTTAAGATCAGAAAGGTCAATTTCTATGTTTATCCAAAATAAACAATAGCATACAAGGTATATAGCCTGTATGCAATATAGGCTATATACTGTGTGAGCCAATTGTCATAATAAATCCCCTCTGATATTATCTATCTATCTATCTATCTATCTATCTATCTATCTATCTATCTGTCATCTCCACATCCTATGTTTCTATTTCTCTGGAGAACTCTAATACAACAAACAATAGATAAATTGATAGAGAAAAACAGCCAATAATTATCCAGTCCATATAGATTGATCTTTACAGATATAGTTAGCCATGAACTGAACCTGAAATATATGAAACCAAATCTAAAAATGTAGAGCTAAAATTTTCAACTTGAAGTTCTGCAATTAAGACGAAGAAAAAAATTGAAACTTAAAAAACAGCGGTAAAGAAGATAATTCAACTGAAGCAAAAATAGATATGCCTAACTCCAGTCTAAAACTGGCACTAATGTAGTGTGTAGAACTATTCGAGGTAATGAAGTAACAATGCTTCATTTCATTTTTGTGTTGCAAATTGATTCATAATCATTAAATCAGACACACATGCACATGCAAATATGCACACATACACCCCTACAGACAGAAACACAACCTAAAACAAACACTATACTATCTATCCAGACTTCAAAATTCAATTCTGAGAGAGACAGATAATACCAGCAAAGTTATAACAAAAAATATATGGGCCAATCCAGGATAGAAGGTCTTTCACTTAATTACCAGAGAATTCCAAATGCTGCAACTGGCTGTCCTGGTAGGAATTACATAACAGATAGCATTTGACTTGAAATCTCTAATGCTATTAAAAGGGATAAAGCAATCTTATAAAAGAGAAAGGGTAAAGATTATGCAAAGTGAGGATGCTTTCATCATATTTTATTGTATTTTATAACCTCACCATAAATAAATTCAAAAATCTCTTCCACTTGAATTTAGAGATTTAAGTAGAGAAAAGTCTGTAAATGTTTAACCACCTTATTATTTTTATCTGGCATATATTAGTGTAACTGTTTTATCCAACCCCATCAATTAGTTCAGTAGTCAAATGTGTTTTCACTTAATTTAAAGTGCAAATTAAATGATTCTGGAATCGTAGTTTATAAGTTATAAGAAACCTGTATTATATCTCAACTGACACCTCCCTACACAATTTCATCACTTAGAAAAAACAGAGTATGCCAGGGTTTAATCCAGGCAAAGAGTCAAGTTGTAATACCTTGTTTCATTCAGCAAAAACTTGGGAGGTTGATTATTGAGCTAAGATACCTTATTCATGTTTATTATTGTTGCTTCATAGAGTTAAATTGGCAGCATCAGTTCCCTGAAAGTTCCTGTTTCCCATTTCACAGAGTGTTTCTACTTCTCAATGGTGTTGTTGCCAGAATTATGATCTGCAGCTGAATAAGGCAAGGTGTTTTTCTCATACTAAGTGTGATGACAGCTGAGACTTGCAGTCCGGCCATGTAGCCCTGATTCTGCAGGATACTGTAACCAATAAAACCTGATTTCTCAGCAAAACCTGTAACAATTGTTATACGTATTGTGAAAATCAATTATTTCCATCCTACCCTCAGGTCTGTCAGTAGTCCCTGACAGTATTCATGTGCTGAAGGGAAGTGAGACAGGCAAGTAGAAACCAGTGTTCCCCAAGTATCTTCAGTTGTATGCCCATACGAGCACTCTATTCATCTGTATGATCACTAGATATTCATGTATTACTTCTCCATGATGGAGGCTTTTAACACAATTTTAATTAAGTCTCTCAAAGTGGCAGGATATAGGACACTCTACAATTGGAAATTCACTTAGATGCAAAATTTTATTGTACTATCTACTACTATAAATTACTGTCAACCTAGTTTTAGGATGTACCATATATTCTTGTCATGTTTAGTGGTTATGGACTGATGGGTTTATTAGAGACATTCTTTAAGTCTCAGAAAAAGATCATGTGTGTGCAAGCCTCACTCTGTTCTCTCCTAAGAAAACCTCCAATGCCTTTTCAGATTGTCAGCTGGCAACATTCAATTGACCCATAAGAACTGATATACATGGAAGACTGACTGCATCATCCTATAACCAAAGCAATTTACAGACTTTCATCAAAATAATGTTTCTCAAGCTAGGACAATTCTTCTCTTTTTCTGGGATACAGTCGACAATGTCTAAAACAATTTTTGCTATCACAACTGGGGAGTATTATTAGCATCTAGTGGGTAAAGGGCAGGGATTCTACTACATCCCCTAAAATGTCCAAGACAGTCTCACACAGCTAAGAATTATTCTGGCCAAAATATCATTAGTGCCAGAATTGAGAGATAGTGCTTTATAAGATTTTCTGTATAAGTACAGTTTACTGTTTTCACTTTTAAACGCCATTCAGGTTGGATTTCCTGATGCCAAAATTTTGTAGCATTCTTTATATATTTTCAAATACTTAAACTCGCATCAAATTTCCTTGAAATAGGGTTTATAAGCAAGATTCCATTATAAATAAAATAAAATTATAAGAAAAGCATTTACTAAAAAAAGTGATAATACTTCTTTTTTTCAAATCAAAGGGTAAACTAGGAAGTCAAAAAATATAAATATATTAATGAAAAACATCAAATTGTGTCAAATTAATTTTGGTTTAGAGCTTACAAAAGGTTTAGAGAAAAAAAGTTGTGTGTGTGTGTGTATGTGATTGTGCATATTTGTATTTTGCTGATTAGAAGCAATATATCTATATGTTACATTAATACTGAGTATTAAAATGTATATAATTTTTAGTATTTGCTTTATAAATATATTACATTTATAATCATAAAAATGCTAAAGAAGTGTCATTTAATGATATTTTTGGACAGGGTATAGATTCTCAAATCAGACCTACACATGCAATGAATTAGTTTAGGACAAAGGTAAACTTGCAGTTTGGGTGAAGAGAGAATGGTCATTTTAATAACAGTACTGTGATAGATATATATCCAAATAAATCATCTTAATTCAACAATTTTAACAATAATAACCTTCAGAGTATACATGGAAGTTTATCCCAGAAAAAAACACAGGAATAAATGTGAAATGATAAACAACACGGGTTTTGGAAAAAATCTAAATATCTTTGTGATCATTAGCAGGAAAGAAAAAGACCAGAAAAAAGGAAACCATAATGGAAAATAATGTGTAATTTAGACAATATTAAAATTAAGAAACGCTATTTTCCAAAGATACTATTAAGAGAGTCAAAAGGCAAATATATAGACTGGAGAAAGATATTTGGAATTGATGTATTCTATCTGAGTCTAGAATACATGAAGAATTCCCACTGAGAGATCCAGACCATCAAGAAGACTGGCACAGTCCATGAAGATTTTCAGAAGAAAGGCGTTGAGAATGGACAGAGGAAGAATGCAGGTCCTGGTTTGAATGTGGAGGAAGTTGGGAACACTGCACAATGTTGCTGAATCCCAGAACTTATTTCCGGCCATGAAAAACTCCTGGGGAAAGAGTAAGTTAAATAGCTATAGAGTGGCCCCCACATACCACAGACCTCTGGAATCACAGCTGCAGGAGACCTCACAACCCCCACAGATATTTGGACTGGCAGGAGAAACTATTTGGGGAGTTAGGAGGGAGAGAAGTCCAGCCCGTGCAGAATCCAGAGGTTTTGGTTTGGGAAGAGCAGCAGCGGAGCATGACCACGGATGCCCATCCCCTCAGTCTCACTACACTTCTTTAGGTGGCTTTGGCCTATGTTAACTATTGAATCTGAACAGATCAGGTATGTTTTGCCTGTCGACAGGGTCAGCTTAATTTGAGGGCCCCACTGTCTGCTGGCCTCTCCCAGTGTCCCTTTCTGGATGTACCTACTTGGAGTGTAGCCCCAGATACCCAAACAGAATGCCTCCTAGAGACCGCCACCACAGCTCTTTCACCAACAGACCCTTCCTAACCATCAAATAACTTCTGCAGACAGATGTCCACCAGAACAAATTCATCTGCGATCTCTACTGATTGCTTTTTCTGTGTGCATACACGTGGACCTTACTGCTGTGCTGCTGCTTGTGAGTGCACATGTGGACTTCACTGCCACTGTCTTAATAAAGCACTTTTGTTGGCACCCCACATCGAGTGCTGTAGCTAGTGAACTGGGAATTGGTTCCTCCAGTGCAGCAGGTGTTTAACCCCAAGGGTCTCGAGAACAAAGCAGTGGGACTGGTCCTAGCTTCCTGTGTTATAGCACATAGTCCAGGAGCACTGAGTTGAGCTATGGCCCCCTGAAATAATACAGAAACAAAGCCAGTCAACTGACTGCAACTTATACCACAGTCAAAACCTCTAAGAAATCAAAGTATACAAAAGCAAAAATCCTCATCCAAAGACAGCAGCATCAAAGATTAAATAACAATCAGTTCACACAGATGAGAAAGAACAAGGAGAAGAACTCAGGAAACTGAAAGATATGGAAAGGCCTGTTACCTCCAAATTGCCACACTAGTCCTCAGCAATGGATCTTAACCAGGCTGAAGTGACTGAAATGACAGACTTGGAATCCAGAATCTAGACAGTAATGAAGATCACTGAGATTCAAGAGAAGGTTGAAACTGAAACAAAGGAATATAAGAATTCCTTCAAGTAAAATGATACGAGAGCTGAAAGATGAAATAGCTATTTTAAGAAAAAGCAAACTTATCTAATAGAGCCAACTAGACAGAAAACTAATATAAAAACTTGTGATAAAAAAACTAATCATAAGAATTTCATGATGGTCTTGGATGTATTAACAGCAGAATAGACCAAGCGGAGGAAAGAATCTCAGAGCTCAAAAATGAGTTCTTTGAATCAATTTACTCAGACAAAGATAAGGAAAAAATAATAAAAAGCAGTGAAAAAAATCTAAGAAATATGATGGGATTATGTGAAGAGACCAAACCTGTGACTCATCAGGAAAGACAGTAAGCAAACTGGAAAACATATTTGAGTATATTATATATTAAAATTTCCTTGACCTCACTAGAGAGGTTGACATTCTAATTCAGGAAATTCAGAGAATCCTTGCAAGATACAATACAAGACAACCATCCCTGGGACACATAGTCATGAGATTCTCCAAGGCTAGCATGAGAGAAAGAGTAGGTTATGTACAATGGGAAATACATCAGGCTGTCATTGGACCTTTCAGTAGAAACCTTATAAGCCAGAAGAGATTATGGGCTTCTATTCAGCATTTTCAAAGAAAGAAATGTCAATCAAGAATTTAATATACCGTCAACCTAAGCTTCCTAAGCTAATGAGAAATAAAATACTTTTCAGATAAGCAAATGCTAAGGCAATTCATTGCCACTGGACATGCCTTACAAGAGGTATTTAAGGGAGTGAAAAATATGGAAATAAAAGACTGCTGCAAGCCACCATAAAAATGCACTTCAGTACATAGATCATTGACACAGCAAAGCTACTATAAATTAAGTCCACAAAACAAGTAGCTAACCACATGATGACAGGAAAAAATACTCACATAGCAATATTAACTTTGAATGTCAATGGGCTAAATGCCATACTTAAAAGTCACAGAGTGGCAAGTTGGATAAAGAAGCAACAACCAATGGTATCCTGTCTTCAAGAGACCCATTTTACTTGCGAAAACACCTTTAAGCCAAAAGTAAAGAAACAAAAGACAATATATCAGGCAAATGGGGGAAAAAAAAAAGCTATAGTTGCTATTCTTTTTTCTCATAAAATGGACTTTAAACTTATAACAATTCAAAAGGACAAAGAAGGACATTACATACTGACAAAACATTCAATTTATATATTTAAAAAAAAACTTTCTAATAACTGTTGTAAATATATATGCACCCAAAACTAGAGCACCCAGATTCATAAAATAAGTTCTCAGAGACTTGTAAAACCATACAATAGTAGTGGGAGAATTCAACATTCCACTGAAAATATAAAACAGATCATCAAGGCAGAAAACTAACAGAGATATCTGAGACCTAAGCACAACACCTGAAAAAAATGGATCTAAGAGATATCTACAGAACACTCCACTCAAAAAAAATCAGAATATACATTCTTCTCATTTCTACATAGCACATATTTTAAAATCAACAGCACACCCATCCATAAAGCAATTCTCAACAAATTCAAGAAAACCAAAATCATGCCAACCACATTCTTGGGACATGGTCCAATAAAAGAACTCAGTACCAAGATCTCTCAAAACCATAATATCAAATGGTAATTAAGCAACTTGTTCCTGTATGACTTTTGGGAAAGCAATAAAATTAAGGCAGGAATTAAGAAATTATTTTAAACTAATGAAAACAAACATTAAACACACCAGAATTTTTGGGACATAACTAAAGCTGTATTCAGAGGAAAGTTTATAGAGCTAAACACCCACATCAAAAAAGTGAGAAAGATCTCAAATTAACAACTTAACATCACTCCTAGAGTAACTAGTAAACCTAGCAAATAAATCCCCAAAATAGCAGGATAAAATAAGTAATCAAAATCGTAACTGAACTGGGCAGAGCAGAGACAAAGAAAAAAGGTACAAAAGGTCAATGAAAAAAACGGGGTTTTTTTTTTTTTTTGAAAGAATAAATAAGATAAACAGACTACAAGCTACACTAATAGAGAGAGAAAATCCAAATTAACACAATGAGGATTGATAAAGGAGACATTACTCTAGACGACCCCACAAAAATATAAATCAAAAACTTCAGAGATTATTATGAATACTTTTCTGTACACAAACATAAAAATGTGGAAATGTACCACCCCCCAAGATTGAACCAGGAAGAAATTGAAACCCTGAACAAACCAATAATGAGTTCTGAAACTGAATCAATAGTAAAAAGCCTAGTAACCAGAAGAAGCCCTAGACCAGATAAATTCACAGCCAAGTTCTAGAGAAGTATAGAGAAGAGCTGGTACAAATCCCACTGAAACTTAAAAAAAAATTAAAAAAAAGAAGGGCCTCCTTTCTAATTCATTATATGAGACCAGCATCATTCTGATACCAAAACCTGGCAGAGATACAATGGGAGAAAAAATTAAAAACTTCAGGCCATTATCGCTTGTTGTGGGAAGTCAGGGACCCTGAACGGAGGGACCAGCTGAAGCCGCTGCAGAAGAACATAAATTGTGAAGATCTCATGGACATTTCTTAGTTCCCCAAATTAATACTTTTATAATTTCTTACGCCTGTTTTTACTGTAATCTCTGAACATAAATTGTGAAAATTTCCTGGACACTTATCACTTCCCCAATCAATACCCTTATGATTTCCTATGCCTGTCTTTACTTTAATCTCCTAATCCCATCATCTTCATAAGCTGAGGAGGATGAATGCCACCTCAGTACCCTGTGATGATTGCATTAACTGCACAAGTTGTTTGTACAACATGTGTGTTTGAACAATATGAAATCTGGGCACCTTGAAAAAAGAACAGGATAACAGCAATCTTCAGGGAACAGACTTGGAGTCTGACTGCTGGTGAGCCGGATGGAACAGAGCCATATTTCTCTTCTTTCAAAAACAAATAGGAGAAATATTACTGAACTCTTTTTCTCAGCAAGGAACATCCCTGAGAAAGAGAGTGCACCCTGAGGGTAGGTCTATAAATGGCCCCCTTGAGGTGGCTGCCTTTTACAGTCGAAGCTGAAGGGATGAAATAATCCCCAGTCTCCAGTAACGCTCCCAGGCTTATTAGGATGAGGAAATTCCTGCCTAATAAATTTTGGTTACACAGGTTGTCTGCTCTCAAACTCTGTCTCCTGATAATATGTTATGAATGACAATGTGTGCCTAAAACTTCATTAGCAATTTTAATTTTGTCCCATCCTGTGGTCCTGTGATCTCGCCCTACCTCCATTGCTTTGGGATATTTTATTACCTTGTGAAGTATGTGATCTCTGTGACCCACACCCTACTCATGCACTCCCTCCCCTTTTGAAAATCACCAATAAAACTTGCTGGTTTTATGGCTCAGGGAGCATCACGGAACCTGCCAATATGTGATGTCTCCCCTGGACACTCAGCTTTAAAATTTCTCTCTCCTGTGCTCTTTCCCTTTATATCTCAAACCAGCCGAGATGCTTAGGGAATAGAAAAGAACCCACGTTAACCATTGGGGGTGTGTTCCCTTGATAATCCCTGATGAACACCGATGCAAAATTACTCAACAAAATACTAGCAAAACAAATCCAGCCACACATTAAAAAGCTAACACACCACAATCAAGGAGGATTTATTCTTGGGATACAAGGTTGGTCCAACATAGACAAATCAATATCAATACATATGATTCATCAGATCAACAAAACTAAGAAAGAAAAAAGAAAATCCACATGATCTTGTCAATAGATGCAGAAAAGGCTTGTGATAAAATTCAGTATTTCTTCATGCTAAATACTCTAAAATGACTAGGCATCTAAGACGCATGCATCAAAATATTAAGAGTCATCTATGATAAAACCACAGCTAACATCATATGAAACACGGAAAAGCTACAAGTATTTCTCTTTTGAACCAGAACAAAATGAGGTTGCCCACTCTCATCACTCCTATTCAATAAAGTATTGAAAGCCCTAGCCAGAGCAATCAGACAAGAGAAAAAAACAAATAAAAGACATGCAAGTAGGAAGTAAGGAAGTAAAACTATCTTTTTTCACAAATAATAAGATTCTATACCTAGAAAACTCTATAGTCTCTGCCTGAAAGCTCCTTGATCTAATAAACAACTTCAGCAGTTTCAGTATACAAAATCAATGTACAAAAGTCAGTAGCATTTCTATACACCAACAATGTCCATGCAGAAAGCCAAAAAAAAAAAAAAAAAAAAAAAAACTGCAATGCCATAGCCAAAAATAATAATAAAATACCTAGACATACAGCTAAGCAGGGAAGTGAAATTATCTCTGCAATGGGAATTACAAAACACTGCTCAAAGAAATAAGAGATGACAGAAACAAATAAAAAATATTCCATGCTCATGGATAGAAATAACCAATATTGTTCAAATGACCATGCTGCTCAGAGCAACTTACAGATGCAATAATATTCCTATCAAACGATTAATGACATTCTTCACAGAACTTGAAAATACTATTTTAAAATGTATATGGAACCAAAAGAGCTTGGATAGCCAAGGTAATTCTAAGAAAAAAGGAAAATGAAGCTAGAGGCATCACATTACCTGATTTCAAACTATACTAAAGGGCTACAGTAACCAAAATAGCATAGCACTGGCACAAAAACAGACACATAGACCAATGGAACAAGTTAGAAAACCAAGAAATAAAGCTGTACACCTACAACCATGTGATCTTCAACAAAATTGACAAAAAAAAGCAATGGAGACAGGACTGCCTATTCAATAAATTGTGTTGGCATAACTGTCTAACCATATGTAGAAGATTGAAACTGGGCACCTTCCTTTCACCATACACAAAAATCAACTTGAGATGGGTTAAGAGCTTAAGCGTAAAATCTTTTTTTTTTCCTTTTTTTATTTTTTTATTTTTATATTTATTTATTTATTTATTTATTTATTTATTTATTTATTTATTTTTATTATACTTTAAGTTCTAGGGTACATGTGCCTAACGTGCAGGTTTGTTACATATGTATACTTGTGCCATGTTGGTGTGCTGCACCCATCAACTCGTCAGCACCCATCAATTCGTCATTTATATCATGTATAACTCCCCAATGCAATCCCTCCCTCCTCCCCCCTCCCCGCTCCCCATCATAGGCCCCAGTGTGTGATGTTCCCCTTCCCGAGTCCAAGTGATCTCATTGTTCAGTTCCCACCTATGAGTGAGAACATGCGGTGTTTGGTTTTCTGTTCTTGTGATAGTTTGCTAAGGTAAAATCTTAAACTGTGAAATCTCTAGAAGAAAACCTATAAAATACTATCATTTTGTGCTGAATATAGGCCCTGTCAAAGATTTCATGATGAAGACTCCAAAAGCAATTGCAACAAAAACGAGAATTGACAGGTGGGACTTACAAATTAATAAGTTTCTGCACATGAAAAGAAACTATGAACAGAGTCAACAGACAACCTAGAAAATAGGAGAAAATACTTGCAACTTATGCATATGACAGAGGTCTAATATCCAGAATATATTAGGAACTTAAACAAATTAACAAACAAAACCCAAATAACTCCATTAAGAATAGGCAAATACCATGAACAGAAGCTTCTGTAAAGAAGACATACTCATAGCCAACAGGCATATAAAAACTGCTCAGATCACTAGTCATTAGAGAAATGTAAATTGAAACCACAATGAGATACCATCTCTTGCCAGTAAAATGGCTCCTATTAAACAGTCAAAAATGTGCAGATGCAGGTGAGGTAGCAGAGAAAAGGGAATGCTTACACACTGTTGATGTGAATGTCAGTTAGTTCAGCCACTGTGGAAAGCAGTTTGGAGATTTCTCAAAGAACTCAGAACTGCCATTTGACCCAGTAATCCCATTACTGGTTATATACCCCAAGGAATATAAATAGTTCTACCATAAAGACAGAAGCATGTTTTTTCATCAAAGCACTATTCACAATAGAAAAGATATGGAATCAACCTAAATGCTCATCATCAGTGGACTGGATAAAGAAAATATGATAGGCATATATATATACACCGTGGAATATTATGCAGGCATTAAAAAAAAAAATCATGTCCTTGCAGCAACGTGGATGGAGCCAGAGTCCATTATCCTAAACGAATTAACACAGGAACAGAAAGTGACATGCTGCCTGTTCTTACCTCTAAGTGGAAGCTGGACATTGAGTGCAAATGGAAACAGGGAAGGGAACAACAGACACTTGTACTTACTTGATGGTGGATAGTAGGAGGAGGGTAAGGATTGAATACCTACTGAGGACTGTGCTCATTATCTGGGTGATGAAATAATAATATGTACACCAAACCCCCAATACATGCAATTTACCCATGTAACCAATCTGTGCATGTACTTCCTGAACCCAAAAGAAAAGTTGGAAAGAAAAAACAGACAATAGGCCGAGAGCAGTGGCTCATGCCTGTAATCTCAACACTTTGGGAGGCCGAGGCGGGTGGATCACCTGAAGTCAGGAGTTCCGGATAAGCATGACCAGCGTGGTGCAACCCCGTCTCTACTAAAAATACAAAAATTAGCTGGGCGTGGTGGTTGGCACATCTAATCCCAGCCACTTGGGAGGCTGAGGCAGGAATATTGGTTGAACTCGGGAGACAGAAATTTCTGCACCATTGAACTCCAGCCTGGGCAACAGAGACTCCATCTCAAAAAGCAAACAAACAAACAAACAAACAGGCAATAACATTTGACAAATAATTTAAATGGTGATATGGTTTGGCTGTGTCCCCACCCAAATCACATCCTGAATTGTAGCTCCCATAATTTTCATGAGTCATGGGAGGGACCCAGTGGAAGGCAATTGAATCATGGGGGCGGGTCTTTCCTGTGCTGTTCTTATGATAGTGAATAAATCTCATGAAATCTGATGGTTTTGTAATGGGGAATTCCCCTGCACATGCTCTCTATTGCGTGCTGTCATGTAAGATTCCTTACCTTTTCCTTTATCTTCTGCCATGATTGTGAGGCCTTCCCAGTCACCTAGAGCTGTGAGTCCATTACATCTCTTTCTTTTATAACTTACCCAGTCTCAGCTATGTGTTTCTTAGCATCGTGAGAACAAACTAATACAAATGGAAAAATCACAAATGATTTAAAAATAGGAAATAAAATCATTAAGATAGTCAACTTTATTTTTTATCAGCTAAATGCATATATAAACCAAAGCAAGAACACAATAGATATATTATAGTGATTAAAATAGGGGGAAGCAAACCAGTAACTGTCAAGAATGTCAAGCAAACAAAACCCACATACATTGCTAATGGAAGTATAAGTTGTTACAATGAACAGCTCTTTTGTAAAATTGTTTGATACTATTTACTAAAGCTGAGAACCATTCCGTATGAATCAGCAATTCTTCTCCAAGGTATTTATCCAAGAGAAGTGCTAACACATATCTGCCCAAAGTACAAGAATGAAGACTAGCTCTATTTGTAAGTCAAAAATTAGAAACAATAGAAATATTTTCTAGCTGTGCAGTGGGAATAAAATTATAGCATAATAAAATAATCTAAAGCATATGACCATGAAAATGAACAAATCACAACTACAGCAACAACGTGAATGACTGTCACATGCATTATTTTGAGTGAAAGTTGTCACATGTGAAAGGGTAAATGCAAAATGATTTTATTTATACAAAGTTAAAAATCAACAAACTAATCTATGTTGTAAGAATCAAGATAGTGGTTAGTTTATGGGACGAATTGTGAATGGAAGAAGAGATGATTGAGATTCTCAGTTGCTGATTATGTTCTACTTCTTGTTGTGGATGTAGTTTAACGGATATGTTCAGTTTGTGAACATCTTAAATTACAGGATTTCACACTTTCTTGGTATGTGTTTTACTCAATAAAATACACGAAAATATTAAGAGAGTGAAATCATTTTCTCATTCTTTACCAAGTATACAAAATATTATTTTTGCATGCACTGTTGAATTTGAATTATAATACTTTTATTTTACTCAACAGAAATTGAATGTGGATTCTTATTATAAAATAGTTTCAAAGACCTTCTGTTCAGATTTGATGAGGTATCTATTTATCCCCAATAAGGACTATGGGAAAATGATATAATCCTCTTCGAACTGAAGTTCTTTATAAATAAAATTTAGATAAGCTATTCACAAGCAAATATTTTGCAATTAAATTAGAAACTGTATATAAAACTTATCACAAATCCTACTACAAAAATTTAGTTCACATTACTTAATCTTTTTTTCTCTCCATCTTTAAAAATTTCAAATGAAAAGTATATACATATTCTTTTTTTTTATTATTATACTTTAAGTTCTAGGGTACATGTGCATAACGTGCAGGTTTGTTACATATGTATACTTATGCCATGTTGGTGTGCTGCACCCATCAACTCGTCAGCACCCATCAATTCATCATTTATATCATGTATAACTCCCCAACGCAATCCCTCCCTCCTCCCCCCTCCCCCCTCCCCATGATAGGCCCCAGTGCGTGATGTTCCCCTTCCCGAGTCCAAGTGATCTCATTGTTCAGTTCCCACCTATGAGTGAGAACATGCGGTGTTTGGTTTTCTCTTCTTGTGATAGTTTGCTAAGAATGATGGTTTCCAGCTGCATCCATGTCCCTACAAAGGACGCAAACTCATCCTTTTTTATGGCTGCATAGTATTCCATGGTGTATATGTGCCACATTTTCTTAATCCAGTCTGTCACAGATGGACATTTGGGTTGATTCCAACTCTTTGCTATTGTGAATAGTGCCGCAATAAACATACGTGTGCATGTGTCTTTGTAGTAGAATAATTTATAATCCTTTGGGTATATACCCAGTAGTGGGATGGCTGTGTCATATGGTACATCTAGTTCTAGATCCTTGAGGAATTGCCATACTGTTTTCCATAATGGTTGAACTAGTTTACAACCCCACCAACAGTGTAAAAGTGTTCCTATTTCTCCACATCCTCTCCAACACCTGTTGTTTCCTGACTTCTTAATGATTGCCATTCTAACTGGTGTGAGATGGTATCTCATTGTGGTTTTGATTTGCATTTCTCTGATGGCGAGTGATGATGAGCATTTTTTCATGTGTCTGTTGGCTGTATGAATATCTTCCTTTGAGAAATGTCTGTTCATATCCTTTCCCCACTTTTTGATGGGGTTGTTTGTTTTTTTCTTGTATATTTGTTTGAGTTCTTTGTAGATTCTGGATATTAGCCCTTTGTCAGATGAGTAGATTGCAAAAATTTTCTCCCATTCTGTAGGTTGCCTGTTCACTCTGATGGTAGTTTCTTTTGCTGTGCGAAAGCTCTTTAGTTTAATTAGATCCCATTTGTCAATTTTGGCTTTTGCTGCCATTGCTTTTGGTGTTTTAGACATGAAGTCCTTGCCCATGCCTATGTCCTGAATGGTACTACCTAGATTTTCTTCTAGGGTTTTTATGGTATTAGGTCTAACATTTAAGTCTCTAATCCATCTTGAATTAATCTTCGTATAAGGGGTAAGGAAAGGATCCAGTTTCAGCTTTCTACTTATGGCTAGCCAATTTTCCCAGCACCATTTATTAAATAGGGAATCCTTTCCCCATTTCTTGTTTCTCTCAGGTTTGTCAAAGATCAGATGGGTGTAGATGTGCGGTATTATTTCTGAGGACTCTGTTCTGTTCCATTGGTCTATATCTCTGTTTTGGTACCAGTACCATGCTGTTTTGGTTACTGTAGCCTTGTAGTATAGTTTGAAGTCAGGTAGCGTGACGCCTCCAGCTTTGTCCTTTTGACTTAGGATTGTCTTGGCAATGCGGGCTCTTTTTTGGTTCCATATGAACTTTAAAGCCGTTTTTTCCAATTCTGTGAAGAAACTCATTGGTAGCTTGATGGGGATGGCATTGAATCTATAAATAACCTTGGGCAGTATGGCCATTTTCACGATATTGATTCTTCCTATCCATGAGCATGGTATGTTCTTCCATTTGTTTGTGTCCTCTTTTATTTCACTGAGCAGTGGTTTGTAGTTCTCCTTGAAGAGGTCCTTTACATCCCTTGTAAGCTGGATTCCTAGGTATTTTATTCTCTTTGAAGCAATTGTGAATGGAAGTTCATTCCTGATTTGGCTCTCTGCTTGTGTCAGATTGCCCCTAGTGGGGGATTTCTCCCAGCTAGGCTACTCAGGGGTCAGGGACACACCTGAGCAGGCAGTCTGTCCGTTCTCAGATCTCAACCTCCGCGTTGGGAGATCCACGGCTCTCCCCAAAGCTGTCAGACAGAGTCGTTCGCGTCTGCACCGGCTCCCGCTACTTCCCCTGCTGGTCTTCAGCTGTGCGCTGTCCCCAGAGGTGGAGACTACAGAGACAGGCAGGCTTCCTTGAGCTGCTGTGAGCTCCACCCAGTTCGAGCTTCCCAGCGGCTTTGTTTACCTACTTAAGCCTCAGCAATGGCGGGCGCCCCTCCCCCAGCCTCACTGCTGCCTTGCGGAGAGATCGCGGCAGACTGCTGTGTTAGCAGTGAGGGAGGCTTCGTGGGCGTGGGACCCTCCCGGCCAGGTATGTGATATATTCTCCTGGTGTGCCTTTATGCTTACAGCGCAGTATTGGGGTGGGAGTTACCCGATTTTCCAGGTGTTGTGTGTCTCAGTTCCCCTGGCTAGGAAAATGGATCCCCTTCCCCCTTGCACTTCCAGGTGAGGCGATGCCTCGCCCTGCTTCAGCTCTCGCTGGTCAGGCTGCAGCAGCTGACCAGCACTGATTGTCCGGCACTCCCTAGTGAGATGACCCCAGTACCTCAGTTGAAAATGAAATCACCGGTCTTCTGTGTCGCTCGTGCTGGGAGTTGGAGACTGGAGCTGTTCCTATTCGGCCATCTTCTACATATTCTGATAATAATAAATTGAAAGCTAAACAAAATAAACAGTTTCATTTTTCATTTAACAATTGGGCACCTTGAATAGCATTTATCAGCACAAAAATTGCTTAATCCTGTGTTACCACAACACATGGCAAGTCCTTCTGCTGCCACATCTTTCATCTAATAGACCCTGCTAGATGCTGCAGGTAGTGATCATTATCATTTATATTTGTCATCTGATATAAACCACCCAGCCCTAAGATGAATATGTCTACTCAAAGCTCAAAATGTCTAGTAGATATTCGTCATCACAGTTGTGTGAAGAATATTAAAATACATTGCTATTTTTAACTGGGTTTATACTGAAAAATTACACCACCTAGTTTAGTGACTTAAGCATTCTTCATTGGCTGTAACCTTCTTGGAGATTAGACAATGAACTTCATGATTTATCTGCCTTACATGTCTCTAATACCCAGACCAAAGTGGGAAGAGGACTAAGGAAATGAGGGAAAACAGCTATTTCTATTAAATTTGTGTTTCTCCCTCAATCAGCTTGGATGTGGACCTTCTACAGTTTTAGCTGGAGACTGAGAATATCATTTTTTATAGTTCAAGAGGTTAATGTTGTGCTTCATATTGTGCATATCTGTCGTATAGGGAGATAACTGTCAGTAGAGAATTAAAGACAAAATAATTGAAATATGTATTGAAGTAACAATAACTAGAAAATAGTCAGATATGGGTTTGAAATTACTCTTGAGTGACATAGTATATTAATTCATGTTGAAGGGTGTTTGCTGACAGTCAATAAACTGGGATCCTAACAACTGGAAATAAAATAATTTCAAAATGTTTCACTAATGAAACATGCTGATAGCTCAAGGTACTGAATGTAAACAATGAGAACATTTGGACACAGGATGGGGAACATCACACACCGGGGCCTGTCACGGGGTGCGAGGACGGGGGAGGGATAACATTAGGAGATATACCTAAAGTAAATGACGAGTTAATGGGTGCAGCACACCAACATGGCACACATATACATATGTAACAAACCTGCATGTTGTGCACATGTACCCTACAACTTAAAGTGTAATAAAAAAAATCTGCAAATCTAAAAAAGCAGTGCTTTAAGTTCAAAAGCCTTGCGAAATTCTGATTCAAATAATTAAAAACTAAAAGCTGTGGCCTAAGACCAAGCAATGGCAAGTGCACTATGATAATAATCAAGAAAGGCAAACTCGTGCACTATTCACAATAGCAAAGACTTGGAATCAACCCAAATGTCCATCTGTGACAGACTGGATTAAGAAAATGTGGCACATATACACCATGGAATATTATGCAGCCATAAAAAAGGATGAGTTTGTGTCCTTTGTAGGGACATGGATGCAGCTGGAAACCATCATTCTTAGCAAACTATCACAAGAAGAGAAAACCAAACACCGCATGTTCTCACTCATAGGTGGGAACTGAAAAATGAGATCACTTGGACTCGGGAAGGGGAACATCACACATCGGCGCCTATCATGGGGAGAGGGCAGGGGAGAGGGATTGCATTGGGAGTTATACCTGATATAAATGACGAATTGATGGGTGCTGACGAGTTGATGGGTGCAGCACACCAACATGGCACAAGTATACATATGTAACAAACCTGCACGTTATGCACATGTACCCTAGAACTTAAAGTATAATAAAAAATAAATAAATAAAAAATAAAAAATAAAATAAAACTGATTCTGATAGCTCCCTGTTAAAAAAAAAAAAAAAAAAAGAAAAAAGAAAATAGGAAACCAAGTCTAATTAAGTAAATTAGGGCAAGTACTCAGTTGCAAGTTAAGCACAAAGCATTAATGAATATTCGGCTGCATGCAGTGGCTCATACCTGTAATCCTAGCACTTTGGGAAGCCTACCTTGGGAGGATCACATGAGGCCAGGGGTTTGACGTTGCAATGAACTGTGATTGAACCACTGCACTTCTCTGTAGGCAACAAAGTGAGATCTTGTCTACAATCAATCAATCAATCAATCAATACAAGCATTCACTCAGAGTCTTGCCAGGAGGAAGTTACATGAACTAGAGAGGCATTTTCTATCTCCCAGTGGAACAAAATTCCCAAACCTGGCTGGAGTGTCTGCTCTTGTGCTGTACCATCCTATACAATAATAATCCAACCTCTGGATATACAGTTTCTTCCAGGAATTTAATTAGAGATTGATATAGAAACCAAGGGTCGGGCATGTGGGGACCAAAAATAAACGTTTACTGAAAAGTAGTGAAATAAGTACTCTACAAAAACAAAAAAAAATTAAAAAAGTGCTATGTAATCAGTTTTCTGCTCTTCAATTTTAAGTTGGAAGTTGCTTATTATGGAAAATAATTGAACTTCTTTATCTTCCTAATGATGTTATCCTTAAATATTGGAGGTGTTTACATGCTAGTAATAGATACTTTATACATGGTGAAGGAAAAAACATTTAAATTTATTTCTCAATTAAAGTTATTTTTATTAACATTTAGAAAACATTTTAATATATATCTGTATATATAAGTAAATAAAAGATTAAGTTATAAACAAAATAGATTTATAAATTATGAATAGATAACAGATTTTAGAATATTGCTTAGAATTCCATTGTTTCAAAGAAATAAGTATGTCTCATTTTTAGGTGTTCTAGGCAAAATTCTGAGAATGTTCCTTCCTACAAACAATTTTCCACACTACTGCCAAAAACTTTGAATATTATGAGTTTTCATGTCCATAAAAATGTCACTTTACACAATGGAGGGACTTGCAAATGTAATTAAGTCTACTGTATTAGTCAGGGTTCTCCAGAGAAACTGAACCAATGGGAAATATATTTTTCATATACATAATCTGTTTTTAGGAATTGGGTCACATGATTAGGGAGGCTGAGAAGTTCCACAGTCTGTTATCTGCAAGATGGTATTAGTCCTGACAAGTAAAGAACTTGGAAATAATCACTACAGTATTCATCAAAACAATAATGAGCTGAACAAACGGAAAATAAACAACTATTTTCAAATCTATCAGAGAGTTGATGTCGCAGGGCAAGTTCCTACCCCAAAACCTGAATAGGCCTATGAATACAGAGAAATAAAGTCGAAGAATGGTAGAGAGAGAATAAAAATGCAAGCTAACATGTTTGCTACACATATATCTAATAAAAGATTTATATCCAAAATATACAAAACACTCTTTAGTCTCAACCGTAATAACACAAACAACTCAATTATATAATGGGGCAATTATCTGAGCATGCATTTCACCAAAGGTGTTATAAAGATGACAAATACAAATTTGAAAAGGTACTCAAGATCACACATCATTAGATAATTATCAATTAAAACAAGATATCACTGAATATTTGTTAGAATGGCTAAAATCCAAAATACTGACAACACCAAATGCTATTGAGAATTCAACGCCCTAGAAACTCCAATCCATTTCTAGTGGGAATTCATAATGATACAGCAACTTTGGAGCACAGTTTAGCAATTTCTTTTGAGGCTAAACACAGTCTTATCACATATCTAGCAATCACACTTCTAGGTATTTACCGGATTCAGTTGAAAATATATGTCCACACAGAATTATGCACACGTCAAGGTTTACAGAAGTTTTATTCATTATAGACAAAAACTGGAAACAATTATGTCCACAGATATGTAAATAGATACTCTGTGGTACATCTATACATAGAAATATTATTTAATGATAAAACTATATGAGTTGCCAAATTGCCAAAAGACATGTAGAACCCTTCCATGTGTATTGGTACATTGGGGAAGAAAAGCCCTCCGAGAGGGCTTTATATTGTACTATTCTTACTGTATGGCATTCTGGAAAAGGGAAAACCACAGAGACAGTAAAAAAGGCAGGGTTCCTAGGGATTTGAGGGAGGACATATTAGTATGGACAAGCCATGCACCTGCATTATCCTCTAAATGTATTTTTTATGTATTATTCTTTGTTGTATCAGCAGTCATTAATTGCCATGCTTTATTGATTACTTAGTTTTTTTCTTCCTTGCCAAATTTGTAAAATTTCTGTTCATGAGATAAAACACATCATATTCTCAACTAACCATTGAAACTCACTAAAATTGAAAGGCAAAATCAGCCAAAAATGATAGTGTGGTGTTTAGAATATTGTTGTATCACAAAGCCATTAATGTGTTTTTGTTTGTTTTTCTTTGTATTTCAAGCTTCTCCCAACAAGTCTTTTATTAGACCTTTTCTTTTTAATGAATCGTTTTAACTAAAGATAAATTTTTCATTTTTCTGATTATGAAGTAAAAAGTTTATTGCTAGTATTTAAGGAGCTGATATTTAAAATAGCTAAAGTCATCTACTTTACTGTGTAGGCTTCTACTTAATCCCCATCTTTTCATTAAGGCATATTTCTTCACCTTCAATTACATGTTTTAGGGGGAGCCTTTCTATGTCACATTCTCTGGAAAGAATATAACTTTATGTCATCTGGCACAGCTGCCTTGTTGGGGCAGGATTAAAAACTGAATCTAGTGTTTTAGTAACTGTTTTGTATGCAACCTATATAAATAATAATCATATCAACACCTATAGAGTCATTACTACATGCCACTTGCTCAAGGACCATATGCTTATTAATTCCTTTAATTCTCTCAACAAACCCTTGTGTTAGGTAATCTTATTGAAAAAATTGAGGTAGAGACAGATTAACCAACTTGTCTAAGGTAACACAGTTTTTGAAAACCTCAAGAAGTTTAGCCCAAGATACTTCTCTTCACCATTACACTAAATTGCTACTCACACTTTTTAAATATTCATTGTTATTTAGGACAACCTGTATCCATACTTTTAAAGGTAGATGGCACATGGAATCCTAAGCTGCAACTGCACATATCCTCAGGCTTCTTAATGTATTTTCCCCAAGAATGGACTGATACTAAATTGCTACTCACGCTTTTTAAATATTCATTGTTATTTAGGACAACCTGTATCCATACTTTCAAAGGTAGATGGCACATGGAATCCTAAGGTGCAACTGCACATATCCTCAGGCTTCTTAATGTATTTTCCCCATGAACGGATTGATACTACTCTTGCTGGTTTACTTATGCAGTAACCAATCAGCTGTCTCCTTGGTAGATGCCCAAAATGCGATGCTATCACTTTTTTCATGTTCTTAGTTTGTATGTGTTTGTTATGTTTTTACATGAAAGAATGAATATGTTTTCCAAAATTCTAATAGTTTTTAACCAATGTATTTTCTATCTAAATTGATGTATTTCTCTAAGTCAATACAATGCATTGCCTCTTTGTATTTCCACTGAATTTAACAACAAAAATGATTAACATGAGTAGCAAAGAAGTTAGGAAGAGTATTGCAAAACCTTTGGGAAATCTATTAGATATACAGTGTCACTGAGTGTGATAAAGTATAAAATGAGTAGTTGTCAATCATTAATTGTATTGTCCTCTGCATTGTTTCCAAAATGCATGAAGCATTCTACAAACTAGAGATTTGCTTCTCTATGGTACTGTGCATTGTCTTGTCTAGTGTTCAAGGTTTGGTGGCATCCTTTGCATTTTTAAACTGATAAAAAGTCTATTTCAGTGATAAAGTTAGCTTTAACTGATTCTATAACACAACTTGCCCTTCATGGCTATATGATTCAGGGGTTTGTCTTGCTTTAGTAAAATCTGTCTGGCCTGATGTCTTAATACACACATCTGCAGAGGCAGTAGGTAATTAATGTTATTGATGGTACTCATTTGCTTTCCATCTTTCCACCAAACTCCTTACTAAAGTAGAATGGGCTTTCACATGAGAACTCTTTAAAGATATCTTATAATATTTCTTTGCACAATTTGTTACCGCTTACTTCCTCTAGAAAACATATTTTTCTCTCTTTACTAAAACACATTCAAAGGTCACAATAGACATTGCTTTTATTCACAGTGAAAAAGGGTGATGAATGCTTTCCAGGAGAGCTTTCATGTACCTGATAGTTAACTTTTTTAATTGTTCAGTTTTTCAGAGACTATAGTAAAGGTCTTTCAAGAAGGAATCAAACTGAATTAGGATGAATAAATCATTTTGGATGTTATTCAGTATCAATGAGCTATTGCTGGACAGTATATTTTGAAAGTTTCCAAGAATCTGCTTTGATTCTAAATTGGAAAACACCTTAAGCAGTTGATAAAACTTGTGTTCACCTAACACTGCAATAAGATGCAGGCGTGCTCATCTAAAGAGATCCAATTCATAATGAAATCTCATCTCATACAAGGTGCAGAATTATTTGCATAGTACTAGTAACTCATTTATCAAATGCACATATTTTGATTGCTGAACACTACTTTCACACACTAAATCAAAGATCTTAATTCATATCTTGTAGTTTCTTCGATAGGCTGCCTCAATGTTTTTACTCATTGCAAAACTTTTTTCAAAAAAAAGAAAATGTAATCATACACAAATATATATATTATGCAGAAGAAGAATTGAAGAGAAGAGGACTGTGTGTATTAATATGAGTGTGTGCATGTGTGTGTGTGTGTGCGTGTCTGTTCCAGGGCAAAAAGTAATGTATTGTAGGATTAGAATTTACATGATTCCTAGTTAGTGTAAAAATAAACAAAAGTGAAGGTGGTAAAAATAAACAAAAATGAAGGTGGTCCATATAAACTAAGCACAGATGGAAGTTCAAAAATTTATAAGGTGATGTATATTAATGGTCCTCAAGTAACATGTGTGAATCATTTACAGATTTTTAAAAATTATTATTTTAAACAGATGTTGAGGAACTGCCTTAAATTTATACAATTAAACACCCCCAAAATAAGTTATTTTATTAGATATTTTCTATAAAAAGTTTTAAATAAAGCAAAATTTTGCATAATAAAAAATTTTCCCAACTTTATTTCAAATTTTACATAATGGTCACTGATAAGCTTTTAGATTAGAAGAACAAATTGTTTATTTTTCTTTAAAAATATGTTTTATGCTCATTAAAGAACTCAACTACATTTCTGCTTTCTAATTTACTCATTCTAAAATTTGTCTTTATTGAACTGCTTTCCTTTGTATTGAATTGTTGTATCTTTCTTGTTTTTTTTTTTTTGTATTTAGTAGTATGTGAAGAATACTTATTGTAAAATTAAAAATAGTATGAGTAAAGTCATTTTCTTCTATGCATGCTATCCTCATTCTTAGTCCCATTTATTAGATTGTTTACATAAATGTTCAGTTTATTTCATCTTTTTTATTAACATAGCCTTAATTATATGATCTTTAATGTAAGCTATTTCTTTAACAAAATTTCAAGACTTCAGAAAAATGTTTTCGTCTTTAATATTTTGAAGCTAACCCAACATTCTTTAACATAATATGTTTATGTGATTTCTACAAATAATTTAATATGCTGCATATTTCTGTTTTTATCTTAGTTTTTATGCTTTAACATAAATTCAAACTTACTGTTATGTTTACTGTATTAACATCAAGTTAAATGTAACTTATTTCCAAATTTGTTAAGGATTTAGTAGTTTAATATGTCAATTTTTTATTTGTATTTATTTGCTTATTTATTTATTTTTGAGACAGGGTCTTACTCTATCACTCAGACTGGAGTGCTGTGGCATGATCTTGGCCCACCGCAACCTCCTCCTCCCGGGATTAAGTCATCCTCCCACCTCAGCCCTGCAAATAGCTGGGACTACAGATGCATATCACTATATCAGGGTAAATTTTTTGCATTTTTAGCAGATATGGGGTATTGCTGTGTTGCCCAGTCCGTTTTTCAATTACTGAGCTCAAGCAATCCACCCACATTGGACTCTCAAAGTACTAGGATTACAGGTGTGAGTCACCACTCTTGGCCCTAATATGTAAACATTTTTAAGTGTTCTACTAACATTTAAAAAGTAGGTATATTCTCAAATTTAAAGATATAAAAATACCTTGCTTATAAAGCCAAAAAATATTTTAACCAAAAACTAAAATAAGTTTATACATGAGAAAATAGATGCAGTTACATTAAGATATGATGTAAAAATACTACATGTGACAGCAAAACTATTAATATAATACATATATAATACATAATAATACATATATACAGATAGATGATAGACAAATGATAGATAGATGGCATTTTAAATAGGTAAATATTACTTTTCTTTCAACATTAATGAAGTAAATAATTTTTAGTATGTTTTTCATAGTATGTTGGTCAAAAGAAGACAGAAAATACACAAAATCAGCACCAAATTTAAGAAAATGACTCAAATTCAACATTCTTTAGACATGGAAATATACTTCAATATACTTACAGATAAATAAAAATCAGAGTTCAAGTATCATATCCCAAGAAAAAACAGAAAAAATAAAAACAGCAAAACAAAAAATAAATAAATAAATAAATAAATATATATATATATATGAATGAGGTGGCATATATGTGTGTGTGTATATATATATACATGTAGAGAGAGAGAGAGAGGGGCAGACTTTAGCACTAGCATATTAATAATTACACTAAATATAACAGCTCTAAATATACCAACTAAAGGGAGGATATTATCAGAGTCCGTTAGTGGGACCATTATATACTGTGCACAATGAATTTGCTTCAAATATCTTATAAATATGTTGAAAGTCAAAGGATGAAAAGAGAGGTGTCTTGTAAACATTAACCATAGGAAAGCAAGGTTTATTTTATTAATATTTGATAAAGTAGAGTTCAGAGCAAATAAACTTAACAGAAAGAGAGAGCAATATGAAATAATTATAGGATCAGTAAACCAAGATGGTGCAGCAATTCTAAATGTGTATGCACCGAACACTAGAGCTACTAACATATGTGAAGCAAAACACTCAATAGAATATAATTGACACTTATTGGGCACCATATTCAGAAAAGTATAATATGCATTTTTCAAGATATTATGAAATATTTGCCATGCCAAATATATACTACATTCTGGACCTTTACACAAGACTCAACAATTTTAAAATATATAATTAGAATCAGTCATTGAGTTCTGATTATATTATTATACTAAAACAAAATTAATGTAAAATAGTATATAGATTTGGGGGGAGTTGTTGAGGCTTTTCTTTGCAGATTCAAAACAAAATGAAAACATTAATTTTCTGTTTATTTATGTGTAAATGTACTGTGCCAAAATGACCATAATACATAAATAATTTCATTTTTAAATAAATAATACAATGAATATTAACATTTAAGAAGAGATAAACCACAAAGTAAGACAGACACCAGGGATTTCTCTCAATGCACTTTGTTGTATAGATTTAGATTGAGGTGATGCATTACATAAATGTAGATTTAAACAAAATTTAAATATCAGTCTTTTAAAATGGAAAACAAAATTGAACAAATTGATCTTGTGTAACTCTTGTTAGTAGAGTAATCACAGAAGGAACTTGACAGAATAAAACTATTGAGGCATGTGCTAAGTCCAAAAACAATTTTTTAAAAAGTGTTAAACATTGTTCTGTAATCATGTAATTCAAAAAAATTAAAATGGCTAAATTTCCACTTTAATTCTGGGGCTCTATCAGCCTTAAACTCCATTCTCTAATATCTTAAACTAGCATGGTAATGATCATAAATTGTAAAGGAGGTCATGAAAGGAAAATAGGGGCTGGAAACTGAAATAACTGAGCAGGCATATCAATTGTTAGTCACCAATTAGGATACCAATTTTGCAATTTGTACTAAATTACCTTACTAAAACAAAACAAAACAAAACAATGGACACCTGAACATTTAAAAGCTATTAAATTACATTAATCCCTGAGTCCAGTTTTCAAATAAAATTCGTTGTACATGAATACAAACAGAAAATATAACCACAATCAGGAAAAAAAAAGGAAAGGGGGCAACAAAATAGAAATTAACTTCATGTACTTATTGTGGCAGACAAATAACTTAAATTGGCTATTGTGATTATATTTAAATAACTAAAGAGAAATATTTTCAAAGCATTAAAGGAAAATAGAGTCTTAATGAGTAAGTGGACAGAAAAAAAAGACAAAAAAATACAAACTTTAAAAAAATAGCCAAATAAAAATTCCAACATTAAAATATACAATAATTACCTTTTTTAAAACTTCATTATATTGACAAAAGCGGATTGCTGATAACAGAAGAAAAAATCAGAGAATTTGTTAATTGCTTAAGATAAACATTTATGTTGAATAATACAAAGAAATGTTTGAAGATATATAAACAGAGCCTGAGAGATATGAGAGAAAAAAATAAATTGTCAAACACATAATTTGTCTCAGATAAATCCAAGATCAAAAATGAGCTGAGAGACAGAAAATTTATTTTCATAAATAATAACCTAAAACATTTAAATAAGATGGCTAGCATTAGCTTGTAGTAATCCAAATAATCAACCATTATTAAATAAAACATAACTAAGCTTATTATAGTAACATTTCTGAGAGTCAAGGATGAAAAGAAAATCATGAAGACACCAAAGAAAAATATCTATTCTTGTTAAATTTATATATTTAAACAATACTAACTTTACATAAATTGTAATGATAAAGTGAATATTTTAATCAAGATATTAACAATTTAAAAATAATGCCAATTATTGTAACTGGAAAGTGAATTTAAGCATTGATATGGAATATTAAACATACTTAACAGAAAAGAAGACAGGAATATAGAAATTTAAAAAAAAGAAGAACCACTATGACAAATACAATTAGATGAGAGAATTATAAAACAGATAGCAAAAAAAGCACAGATAAATTTAATCATACTATATTTACATTAAATTTAAATGGACAAGGTCTTTCAATAAAAATAAGATTATTGGAATTCATAGAAAAACAAAATCCAATTTTATGTTGTCAACAAAAGAAACATTCTAATGAAAATACAGGAATAAATTAGTATTAAGCAATAATATTAAAAGAAAAGATATTTGGTACAAAATAAAAATATTAATAACATTTACACATTATTAATAAGATTTTCTTTGATAAACATTCAACAAATGTGCTAAAGAAAATTGAATAAAAAGAAAAATAGAATAATATAATTTTTGATATATATGACTAAGAGACAAGTAATTTATCTAATATATGAGAGATCTTTAAGAGAAATAGGGGAAGAAGCCACAATTGTATTTGTGAAATACTGAAATAAATTTTTCAATAAATAAGAAGCATTAATGAATTTTAAGACATTAAAAGTTGTTCATCTGTATCTGTTAATAAGAAATGTATATTAGCATCAGAGAGACATCATTTTATCAATTTTCAACTTGAAAAACATCAGTAAATTAGATGCTAGAGTGAAGAAAACAACATTGGGTGAGAGTAAAGCCAGGGTGAGAGATACAGGACAAGCGATTTTACACTAAGCTTTCTAAAGTGGCCAAATAAAGTATGGTTGAGAGGAAAAGGAACCTTGCTAATATCATAATTTCCAATGCCTATGAGAGAAAAAGAATTGTACAAGGCAAACAAAATTTTATTAAACAATATAGGACAGAAAATTATTTCCACTATTCTACACACTAAATCCCATGAAATCTAATAGATAACAACAATTATAACTTTTTTTAAGCAATAGTTTATTTATTTTAATCATAGTTATTTATTTATTTTCTTTATATTTTAAGTCTTGGGATACATGTGCAGAAAGTGCAGGTTTGTTACATAGGTATACATGCGCATTGGTGGTTTGATGCACTCATCAAACCATCATCTACATTAGGTATTTCTCCTAATGCTATCCCTACCCTTGCCCCCACAACTCCTGACATGCTCTGGTGTGTGATGTTCCCCACACTGTGCCCATATGTTGTAATTGTTCAGCTATCACTTATGAATGAGAACATGTAGTGTTTGGTTTTCTGTCCCTGTGTTCGTTTGCTGAGAATGATGGTTACCAACTTCATCCATGTCCCTGCAAAGGACATGAACTTATTCTTTTTTATGGCTGCATAGTATTCCATGGTATATATGTGCCACATTTTCTTTATCCATTCTATCATTGATGGGCATTTTGATTGGCTCCAAGTCTTAGAGATTGTAAATAGTGCTTCAATAAACATGTATGTGCACATGTTTTTATAGTAGAATGATTTATAATCCTTTGTGTATATACCTGTAATGGGATTGCTGGATCAAATAGCATTTCTAGTTCTAGATCCTTGAGGAATTACCACACTGTCTTCCTCAATGGTTGAGCTAATTCAAACCCCACCAACAGTGTGTAAGCATTCCTATCTTTCCACATCCTCTACAGCATCTGTTGTTCCTGACTTGTAAATGATTACCATTCTACTGGCGTGAGATGGTATCTCATTGTGGTTTTGATTTGCATTTCTCTAATTACCAGTGATGATAAACTTTTTTCATGTTTATTGGCTGCATAAATGTCTTTTGAAAAGGGTCTATTCATATCTTTTGCCCATTTTTTATAGGGTCATTTGCTTTTTCTTGTAAATTTGTTTAAATTCTTAGTAGATTCTGGATATTAGCCCTTTGTCAGATGGATAGACTGAAAACATTTTCTGTGATTCTGTAGGTTGTCTGTTAACTCTGATGATAGTTTGTTTTGCTGTGCAGAAGCTCTTTAGTTTTATCACATCCAATTTACCAATTTTGGGTTTTGTTGCCCTTGCTTTTGGTGTTTTAGTCATAAAGTCTTTGATCATGCCTATGTCCTGAATGGTATTGCCTAGACTTTCTTCTCAGGTTTTTGTGGCTTTAGATTGTACCTTTAACTCTTAATCCAACTTGAGTTAATGTTTGTATGAGATGTAAGGAAGTGATCCAGTTTCAGTTTTCTGCATATGGCTAGCCAGTTTTCCCAACACAATATTAAATAAAGAATCCTTTCCCTATTGCTTGTTTTTGTCAGGTTTGTCAAAGATCAGATGGTTGTAGATGTGTGGTGATTTTTCTGAGGCCTCTGTTCTATTCCATTGGTCTATATATCTGTTTTGGTGTCAGTATCATGTTGTTTTTGTTACTTGTACTATATTTGAAGTCAGGTAATGTGATGCCTCCAGCTTTATTCTTTTGCTTAGGATTTTCTTGGCTCCTTTTTAGTTTCATATGAAGTTTACAGTAGTTTTTTTCTAATTCTGTGAAGAAAGTCAATGGTATCTTGATGGGAATAACATTTAATCTATAAATTACTTTCGGCAGTATGGCCATTTTCACAATATTGATTGTTCCTATCCATGAGTATGTAATGTTTCTCCCTTTTTTTTGTGTTCTCTCTTACTTTTCTTGAGCAGTGGTTTGTAGTACTCCTTAAAGTGGTCCTTCACATCCCTTGTAAGTTATATTCCTAGGTACTTTACTCTCTGTGTAGCAATTGTGAACGGGAGTTCATTCATGATTAGGCTTTCTGTTTGTCTATTTTTGCTGTGTAGGAATGCTTGTGATTTTTGACACTGATTTTGTATCCTGAGATTTTGCTGAAGTTGCTTATCATCCTAAGAAGTTTTGGGGCTAAGACGATGGGATTTTCTAAATATACAATCATGTCATCTGCAAACAGAGTTAATTTGACTTCCTCTCTTCTTACTTGAATACACTTTATTTCTTTCTCTTGCCTGATTGCCCTAGTCAAAACTTCCAATACTACGTTGAATAGGAGTGGTGACAGAGAATATCCTTGTCTTATGCCGGTTTTCAAAGGGGATGCTTCCAGCTTCTGCCTATTCATTCTGATATTGACTGTGGGTTTGTCATGAAAAGCTTTTATAATTTTGAGATACGGTCCATCAATACCTAGTTTATTGAGTGTTTTTAGCATGAAGGTGTGTTGAATTTTACTGAATACCTTGTCTGCATCTATAGAGATAATCGTGTGGTTTTTGTCACCAGTTCTGATTTATATGATGGATTACATTTATTGATTTGTGTATGTTGAAGCAGCCTTGCATCCCATAGATGAAGCTGATGTGATTGTGGTGGATAAGCTGTTTAGTGGGCTGCTGGATTTGATTTACCAGTATTTTATTGAGGATTTTCACATTGATGTTCATTAGGAATATTAGCCTGAAATTTTCTGCTGTTGCTGTATCTCTGCCATGTTTTGGTATCAGGATGATGCTGGCCTCATAAAATGAGTTAGGGAGGCACCCCTCTTTTGCTAGTGTTTGAAATAGTTTCAGAAGGAATGGTACCAGCTCCTCCTTGGACTTCTGGTGGAATTTGGCTATGAATCCTCCTGATTCTGGGCTTTTTTTGGTTGGTGGGATATTAATTACTGCCTCAATTTCAGAGCTTGTAATTGGTCTATTCAGGAATTTGACTTCTTCCTGGTTTAGTCTTGGGAGAGTGTATGTGTCCATAAATTTATCCATTTCTTCTAGATTTTCTGGTTTATTTGCATAGAGGTGTTTATAATATTCTCTGATGTTAGTTTGTATTTCTGTGGGATCAGTGGTGATCTCTTCTTTTCTTTAAATTATACTTTAAGTTCTAGGGTACATGTGCACAATGTGCAGGTTTGTTACATATGTATACATGTGCTTTGTTGGTGTGCTGCACCCATCAACTCGTCAGCACCCATCAACTCATCATTTACATCAGTTATAACTCCCAATGCCATCCTTCTCCCCTCCCTGCTCCCCATAATAGGCCCTGGTGTGTAATGTTCCCCTTCCCACATCCAAGTGATCTCATTGTTCAGTTCCCACCTATGAGCGAGAACAAGAGGCGTTTGGTTTTCTGTTCTTGCGGAAGTTTGCTGACAATGATGGTTTCCAGCTACACCCATGTCCCTACAAAGGACAAGATCTCATCCTTTTTTATGGCTGCATAATATTCCATGGTGTGTTTGTGCCACATTTTCTTAAACCAGTCTGTCATTGATGGACATTTGGGTTGATTCCAGGTCTTTGCTATTATGAATAGTGCCACCATAAACATACGTGTGCATGTGTCTTTATAGTAGCATGATTTATAATCATTTGGGTATATACCCAGTAATGGGATGGCTGGGTCATATGGTATTTCTAGTTCTAGATCTTTGAGGAATCGCCATACTGTTTTCCACAATGGTTGAACTAGTTTACAATCCCACCAACAGTGTAAAAGTGCTCCCATTTCTCCACATCGTCTCCAGCACCTGTTGCTTACTGACTTTTTAATGATTGCCATTCTGACTGGTGTGAGATGGTATCTCATTGTGGTTTAGATTTGCATTTCTCTGAAGGCCAGTGATGACGAGCCTTTTTTCATGTGTCTGTTGGCTGTATGAATGTCTTTTTTTGAGAAATGTCTGTTCATATCCTTTGCCCACTTTTTGATGGAGTTGTTTGTTTTTTTTTTTTTCTTGTGAATTTGTTTGAATTCTTTGTAGGTTCTGGATATCAGACCTTTGTCAGATGAGGAGATTGCAAAAATATTCTCCCATTCTGTAGGTTGCCTGTTCACTCTGATGACAGTTTCTTTTGCTGTGCAGAAGCTCCTTAGTTTAATGAGATCCCATTTGTCAATTTTGGCTTTTGTTGCCGTTGCTTTTGGTATTTTAGACATGAAGTCCTTACCCATGCCTATGTCCTGAATGGTATTATCTAGGTTTTCTTCTAGAGTTTTTATGGTTTTAGGTCTAACATTTAAGTCTCTAATCCATCTTGAATTAATTTTTGTATAAAGAGTAAGGAAAAGATCCAGTTTCAGCTTTCTGCTTATGGCTAGCCAATTTTCCCAGCACCACTTGTTAAATAGGGAATCCTTTCTCCATTTCTTGTTTTTCTCAGGTTTGTCAAAGATCGGATGACTGTAGATGTGTGGTATTATTTCTAAGGGCTCTGCTATATTCCATTGGTCTATATCTCTGTTTTGGTACCAGTACCATGCTGTTTTGTTTTTTGTAGCCTTGCAGTATTACTTTGAAGTCAGGTAGTGTGATGTCTCCAACTTTGTTCTTTCGACTTAGGATTGTCTTGGCAATGCAGGCTCTTTTTTGGTTCCATATGAGCTTTAAAGTAGTTTTATTCCAATTCTGTGAAGAAAATCATTGGTAGCTTGATGGGGATGACATTGAATCTATAAATTACCTTGGGCAATATGGCCATTTTCATGATATTGATTCTTCCTATCCATGAGCATGGTATGTTCTTCCATTTGTTTGTGTCCTCTTTTATTTCACTGAGCAGTGGTTTGTAGTTCTCCTTGAAGAGGTCCTTTACATCCCTTGTAAGTTGGATTCCTAGGTATTTTATTCTCTTTGAAGCAATTGTGAATGGAAGTTCATTCATGATTTGGCTCTCTGTTTGTCTATTACTGGTGTATAAGAATGCTTGTGATTTTTGCACATTAATTTTGTATCCTGAGACTTTTCTGAAGTTGTTTATCAGCTTAAGAAGATTTTGGGCTGAGATGATGGGATTTTCTAAATATGCAATCATGCCATCTGCAAACAGACAATTTGACTTCTTCTTTTCCTAACTGAATACCTTTATTTCTTTCTCTTGCCTGATTTCCCTAGCCAGAACTTCTAACACTATGTTAAATAAGAGTGGTGAGAGATGGCATCCCTGTCTTATGCCAGTTTTCAAAGGGAATGCTTCCAGTATTTGCCCATTCAGTATGATATTGCCTGTAGGTTTGTCATAAATAGCTCTTATTATTTTGAGATACCTTCTATCAAAACCTAATTTACTGAGAGTTTTTAGCATGAAGGGCTGTTGAATTTTGTCAAAAGCCTTTTCTGCATCTATTGAGATAATCATGTGGTTTTTGTCTTTGGTTCTGTTTATATGCTGGATTACTTTTTTTGGTTTGCGTATGTTGAACCAGCCTTGAATCCCAGGGATGAAGCCCACTTGATCATGGTGGATAAGCTTTTTGATGCGCTGCTGGATTCGGTTTGCCAGTGTTTTATTGAGGATTTTTGCATCGATGTTCTTCAGGGATATTGGTCTAAAATTCTCTTTTTTTGTTGTGTCTCTGCCAGGTTTTGGTATCAGGATGATGTTGGCTTCTCAAAATGAGTTAGGGAGGATTCCCTCTTTTTCTGTTGATTGGAATAGTTTCAGAAGGAATGGTACCAGCTCCTCATTGTACCTGTGGTGGAATTCGGCTGTGAATCTGTCTGGTCCTGGACTATTTTTGGTTGATAGGCTATTAATTATTGCCTGAATTTCAGAGCCTACTATTGGTCTATTCAGGGATTCAACTTCTTCCTGGTTTAGTCTTGGGAGAGTGTAAGTGTCCAGGAAATTTTCCATTTCTTCTAGGTTTTCTAGTTTGTGTAGAGGTGTTTATAGTATTCTCTGATGGTAGTCTGTATTTCTGTAGGGTCAGTGGTGATATCCCCTTTATCATTTTTTATTGCGTCTATTTGATTCTTCTCTCTTTTCTTCTTTCTTAGTCTTGCTAGCAGTCTATCAATTTTGTTGCGCTTTTCAGAAAAGCAGCTCCTGGATTCATTGATTTTTTGGAGGGTTTTTTGTGTCTCTATCTCCTTCAGTTCCACTCTGATCTTAGTTATTTCTTGCCTTCTGCTAGCTTTTGAATGTGTTTGCTCTTGCTACTTTAGTTCTTTTAATTATGATGCTAGTGTGTCAATTTTACATCTTTCTAGCTTTCTCTTGTGGACATTTAGTGCTATAAATTTCCCTCTACACACTGCTTTAAATGTGTGCCAGAGATTCTGGTATGTTGTATCATTGTTCTCATTGGTTTCAAAGAACATCTTTATTTCTGTCTTCATTTTGTTATGTACCCAGTAGTCATTTAGGAGCAGGTTGTTCAGTTTCCATGTAGTTGAGCGGTTTTGATTGAGTTTCTTTGTCCTGAGTTCTAGTTTGATTGCACTGTGGTCTGAGAGACAGTTTGTTATAATTTCTGTTCTTTTACATTTGCTGAGGAGTGCTTTACTTCAAACTATATGGTCCATTTTGGAATAAGTGCGATGTGATGCTGAGAAGAATGTATATTCTGTTGATTTGGGGTGGAGAGTTCTGTAAATGTCTATTAGGTCCGCTCGGCGCATAGTTGAGTTCAATTCCTGAATATTCTTGTTAACTTTCTGTCTCGATGATCTGTCTAATGTTGACAGTGGGGTGTTGAAATCTCCCATTATTATTGTATGTGAGTCAAAGTCTCTTTGTAAGTATCTAAGGACTTGCTTTATGAATCTGGGTGCTCCTGTATTGGGTGCATATATATTTAGGATAGTTAGCTCTTCTTATTGAATTGACCCCTTTACAATTATGTAATGGTCTTCTTTGTCTCTTTTGATCTTTGATGGCTTACAGTCTGTTTTGTCAGAGACTAGGATTGCAACCCCTGCTTTTTTTTGTTCTCCATTTGCTTGGTAGATCTTCCTCCATCCCTTTATTTTGAGCCTATGTGTGCTCTGAATGTGAGATGGGTCTCCTCAATACAGCAAACTGATTGGTTTTGACTCTTTATCCAGTTTGCCAGTCTGTGACTTTTAATTGGACCATTTAGTCCATTTGCATTTAAAGTTAATATTGTTTTGTGTGAACTTGATCCTGTCATTGTGATATTAGCTGGTTATTTTGCTCATTAGTTGACGCAGTTTTTTCCTAGCATCGATGGTCTTTACATTTTGGCATGTTTTTGCAATAGCTGGTACTGGTTGTTGCTTTCCATGTTTAGTGCTTCCTTCAGGGTCTCTTGTAGGGCAGGCCAGGTGGTGATAAAATCTCTAAGCATTTGCTTGTCTGTAAAGTGTTTTATTTCTCCTTACAGGACTCAAAAAGGACCAAAATAAACCATTGAGAGAAGAATTTTTTTGTTCCAGTTAGATGTCTACTCACTTTCAAATTTAATCAGTATAAGAGGTGGATACATTTACCTGACTGGCTTTATCCAAGATTTCTTAATTTCTTTAGTGACTATATGATTTTTTCTGTTTTCATTTACACTGGAAAATGTGGTGTCAGGCAACATTTTAGGAAATTGTTATTCATCTCATAATTAGTTATGGCATTTTAGACTTGGATAAAAATTCCCTTTTTGACAGCGTATGCTTGCTTACTTATGACAGGGAGAAAATAGGCTAAAAATATGGTAGCATATTACACAGTCGGTTGAAAGACTTAAATAAACTGGTTTAAGTGCAGCAGCCCTAGGGAAACTATAATTGGCATTGCACTAAAGAAAGTAAACAGTACTGAATATAATGACTTCATTACTGTATTTTATGTATTGTATGCAATTTAGGTATCATTTATAAATATATATATTTATTGTTCCACATAAGTGTTAAATATATAAAGCAAGTTAAACTCTTGAATCTCCCATAGTATTTGACTCTTCATAATTTCTAAATAGATGTAAATTAATCAATTGGAATATTGATTATCATGTAATCTTTAAAAGTTGTCCTTGTTTTATTTTTCTGTTATTTTGTCCTTTTTTTTGTTTTTTTCTTATAAAATATTTTGGGTACCTAGTAGATATGTATATTCATGGGATATGTCAGATGTTTTGATGAACATATACAATGTGAAATAATCACATCATGAAGAAAGCGGTATCTATGCCCTCAAGCATTTATCCTTTGAGTTAGAAAGAATCCATTTACATTTTTTAAGTTATTGTAAAATACACAGTTAAGTTATTATTGACTATAGCTACTCTATTATGCTATCAAATAGTAGGTTTTATTCATTTTTCATCTTTTTGGTACCCATTAATGATCCCTGTCTGTCCCCTTACACCCCACAACTCTTCCCAAACTCTAGTAACCCTCCTTCTAATCTCCATGTCCCTGAATTCAATAGATTTGATTTTTAGATTCCACAGATAAGTGAGAACATAGATTCTTTCCCTTTCTGTGCATTGCTTATTTCACTTAACATAATGATTTCCAGTTCTATCCATGTTGCTGCAAATGACTGGATTTCATTCTTTTTCGTGGCTTAACAGTACCCCATTCTGTATATGTACCACATTTTCTTTATCCATTAATCTGTTGGTGGACACTTAGGTTGTTTCCAAATCTTAGCTATTGTTAACAGTGGTGCAGCAAATATAGGAAGGTAGATATCTCTTCAATATATGAATTTCCTTTCTTTTAGGTATATACACAGCACTGAGATTGACAGATCATATGGTAGATCAAGTTTTAGTTTTCTGAGGACCCTCCAAACTGTTCTCCAGAGTGGTTGTATTAATTTCCATTCTCATCAACAGAATATGGGTGTTCCCTATTCTCATATCCTCACCAACATTTGTTAATGCCTGTTTTGAATATAAGCCATTTTAACTGGGGTGAGTTGATATCTCATTGTCTTTTTGATTTGCATTTCCCTGATGATCAATGATGTTGAACATCTTTGATTATAGCTGTTTACCATTTGTATGTCTTCTTTTTAGGAATGTCAATTCAAATATTTCCCCATTTTAAAATCAGATTATTATACTCTTTCCTATAGAGTGGTTTGGGCTTCTTATATATTCTGGTCATTAATCCCTTGTCGTAAGGGAAGTTTGTAAATATTTTCCACCATTCTGTGAGTTGTCTCTTTACTTTATTGACTGTGTCCTTTGCTATGCAGAAGCTTTGTAACTTTATGAAATCCCATTTGTCCATTTTTGCTTTGGTTGCCTGAGTTTGTGGAGTGTTGCTCAAGTAATTTTTGCCCAGTCCAATGTTCTGGAGAGTTTCCCCAATGTTTTCTTGTAGTAGTTTAATAGTTTGAGGTCCTAAATTTCAGTCTTTAATCCATTTCTATTTGATTTTTTATATGGCAAGAGACAGGGCTCTAGTTTCATTCTTCTGCATTCAGATATCCAGTTTTCCCAGCACCATTTACTGAAGACATTTACCGAAGAGGCTATCTTTTCTCCATTGTATGTTCTTGGCAACTTTTTCAAAAATGAACTTACTGTAATTGTTTGGATTTGTTTCTGGAGTCTCTACTATGTTTCATTAGTCTATGTGGCTGTTTTTATGCCAGCACCATGCTGTTTTGGTTAGTATAACTCTGTAGTATAATTTGAAGTTGGTTAATGTGAGTCTTCCAGCTTATTTATTTTTATTTTATTTTTTGTTTTTCTTGCTTACAATAGCTTTGGCTATTCTGAGTCTTTGGTGGTTGCATACAAATTTTTATTTATTTTTTTTCTATTTCTGTGAGGAAGTCTTTGACATTTTTATAAGGATTGCATTTAATCTGTACATTTATTTGGATAGTATGGACATTTTAAAAATATTGATTATTACAATACATGAGCAGAAAATATTCTCTGAAATTTGGAATCTTCTTCAATTTTCTTCATCAGTGTTTTATAGTTTTAATTTTGGAGATCTTTAACTTCTTTGATTAAATTAATTTCTAGGTATTTAATTTTATCTGATGCTACTGTAAATGGGATATTTTAAATATTGTGCACTGTTGGCATATGGAAATGCTACTTACTTTTGTATGTTGATTTGTACCCTGAAACTTTATTGAATTTGTTTATCAGTTCTAACAGTTTCCTTGTGGAGTCTTTAGGTTTTCTCCAAATATAAAATCATATAATCAGCAAACAACAATAATTTGACTTTTCTTTCCTATTTAGATGCCCTTTATAATGTTGTCTTGTCTTTTTGCTCTAGCTATATTCCAGTCCTATATTGAATAACAGTGGTGACAGTGGGCATCCTTTTTATATTTCAGATATTAGAAGGGGAAACACTTTCAGTTTTCCCCTATTCAATATATTAGCTGTGAGTCTGTTATATATTACTTTTATTATGTTGAGACATATTCTTTATAAACCCAGGTTTTTTTTTGTGAGTTTCCATCACGGAAATGTGTTTAATTTTATCAAATGCTTTTACTCATCAGTTGAAATTATCATGTGCTTTTATTCTTCATTCTGTTGATGTATCATGTAGATTGGTTTTCTTGTGTTAAACCATCCTTGCATCCCAGGGATAAATCCCACTTGGTCCGGATGAATAATCTTTCCAATGTACTGGTGAATTCAGTTTGCTAGTATTTTGTCGAGGGTTTTTGCATCAATATTCACCTGAGATATTGGCCTGTAGTTTTATTTTAAATGTGTCTTTCTCTGGTTTGATAATTATAGTAATGTTGTCACCACAGAATAGATTTGAAAGTATTCCCTCTTCTGTTTTTCTGAAAAGTTTAAGTAAGATTGCTATTAGTTCTTCTTAAAATGTTTCGTAGAAATCAGCAATGAAGTCATCAGTTCCTGGGATTTTCTTTACTGGGAGACTTTTAATTATGCCTTCAAACACTTCACTTGTTATTAGACTGGTCAGATTTGGATTTCTTTCAGGTTCAATTTTGGGAGGTGAAATGTATCTATGAATATGTCCATATCTTCTAGATTTTCTTGGATTTCTGTGAGCATAGCTGCTCAGGGTAGCCATGAATAACCTTTGAACGTCTTCAGTATAAGCCAATAAGTCACCCTGTTCATTTCTGATTTTATTTATTTGGCTATCTTCTTTCATTTTCATAGTTAATCTGGCTAAAGATTTGTCAATTTTGTTTAACTTTTCAAAAAGCAAACTTTTGTTTCATTGCTAGTTTGCATTTTTTCATTTCAATTTCATTTATTTCTGCTCTGATCTTTATAATTTCTTTTGTTTCTAATAATGCTGGGTTTGGTTTACTCTTGCTTTCTAACTCATTAGCATGCATTGTTAGTTTATTTATTTGAAGATTTTTTCTCTTTTTAAATGTAGGCACTTATAGTTATATGCTTCCCTGTGAGTACTGCTTTTGCTTTATCCAGCAGGTTTTGGTGTGTTGTGTTTCCATTATTATTTGTTTAAATAAATGTTTCAATTTCATTCTTAATTTCTTCTTTGACTCACTAGTCTTTCAATAGCATACTGTTTAATTTTCACGTATTTGTATAGATTCTAAAATTCCTCCTGTTATTGATTTCCAGTTTTATTCCATTGTGATCAAAGAAGATGCTTGATATTTTTTCAATTTTTTTAACCTTTAAGACTTGTTTTGTGACTTAACATGTGATCTCTTCTTGAGAATGATCTATACGCTGAAGAAGAGAAGGTATTCTGCAGACCTTGGATGAAATATTCTGTAAACATCTATTACATCCATTTAGTCTCCAGGGCAGACTAAGTCTGATGCTTCTTTGTCAATTTTCTGTCTAGAAGATCTGTCCAATGCTCAAAGTGGTTGTTGAAGTCTCCAGCTATTATTGCATTGGGGCATATTGCTGTCTTTAGCTTTAATAATATATTTTTTAAATATCTGGGTGCTCTAGCATTGGGTGCATGTATGTTTAAAATTGCTCTATTGTCTTTCTTAATTGACCCCTTTATCATTATACTAGTGACCTTCTTTTTCTCATCTTATAATTTTGGAATTGAAATATATATATTTTTTCTGTTATAACTATAGTTACTCCTGCTTTTGTTGTTGTTGTTGTTGTTTGTTTCCCCTGGAATGGAATGTTTCATCACTTTATTTTCAGTCTGTGTGTGTTATAGGTGAAGTGTGTGTTTTATAGGCAACAGATCAATGTGTCATGGGATTCTTAGGGTATTGCTTCACCAACCAGAAACCTCTGTGGCCATTGGCTCCTCTTCTTGGGTTTTGCTTGTGCTCATTGGGCTCATTTCATCCACTCAGCCCAGCAGGCTATGCTTGGTTTTCACTACAGACCCAGATCCCATGCTTGCCAAGGGTAAGCTAGGCATAGAGCAGCAAGAGGTATGTGAGTGAGCAAGCATGGGATCCAGTCACAGGCCACAGGCACAAAGCTGTGGCTGGGCAGCTGCAGCTTCACCCAGGAGTACAGAGCTCCTGTCCCACCAACTTGTTAGGGGTCAAGGCTCTAGCCTGTTCCTAGACCCCATTGACAACGTGGAGTGTGCAGCCTCTAACACACCTCCCCCACTGGAGCTAGAATTCCACACAGGTTGCTCCAGATGGACTCTGCTGCCATCAGATGGGTATTTTGTTTGTTTGTTTGTTTTTGTTTTTTTCTTTTTTTAACCCATTCAGGTAGTGTTTTGTTTCTTTTGGTTTTTGTCGTTGCTGTTGTTTTTATTGTTGTTTGAGATAGAATCTCACTCTGGCATCCATGCTGGAGTGCAGTGGCATGATTTTGGCTTTCTGCAATCTCTACCTTCCCAGTTAAAGAGATTCTCAAGCCTCAGCCTCCTGAGTAGCTGAGATTATAGGCACACACTACCACACCCAGCTAATTCTTGTGTTTTTAGTAGAGACAAGGATTCACTATGTTGGCCAGGCTGGTCTTGAACTCTTGACCTCAAGTGTTCCTCCCATCTTGGCCTCCCAAAGTGATTACAGGCATGTCCCAATGTGCCCAGCCACTGTATGTCTTTTGGTTGGAGAGTTTAGTGCATTTAAATTCATTGTTATTAATAAGTAAGAACTTACTCTTTCCATTTTGTCATTTGCTTTCTGGCTGTTTTGTGGTCTTCTATTCCTTCTTTCTTTACTTCTTGTCTTCCTCTAGTGAAGGTAATTTTATCTGTTAGTATGATTTAATTACTACTTTTTATTTTTTTGTTTACACATTGTATGTTGCTTGGCTTGAGGTTACCTGTTGCCCTTCTTTAAAAGATTACAATTATTTTCAGTTTTGTACTTTTGAGTATACTGGATATTAGGTAATTTTTATGCAAATGGTTTTTCCATTATTATTTTTAATCACCTTGATTTTGTTTGCTCTAATATTTTACTCTGTTTGCATTATCTGACAATCATAAGAATTTTAAACAAGTATTTGTTCACTTTTTAAGCCTATTTTCACAAAAAAGTTAATAAAACAATGATTTACTAAATAGATGCTATGTAACTGAATAAAAATTGAAACATCTCTAATGAACTAACACACACATTTTGAAGGAATAAACATTTTTGATAGCTAAAGGAAAACAAATTGAAGAATAAATAATGGAAATTCTAAACTCAAGACCAATTGATGTGAGGAATCAATATGAGGATTATTTCTTATAAGATTGCATAGAAAAGTCAGGTTTTAAATCTTGATAAATGACAGTGGTAAGAATTCATATGGAGAAAGTGTTTGGTGATGTTTCTATTTCATCATTTTTTGTTTTTTTATTTTGTTTGTTTTGTTGGTTTTACTTTGTCTCAGTTTGGTGTGATTCTGCAAACTGCAGAATGAGAGTATTTTCTCAATTCTATCTTTATTCCATTATGGCTGCATTTGTTCCACAGGAATTCCTAAAGTTATAATTGCACTAAAAAGCAAAATGATTTTCTTTGGCTCTTATTCTTAATAGTGTATGTTAAAGATTTAAAAAACCATACTCTGTATGTGAGATTATAAATTTTCTTTAGATTTCTAAATTTTAATAATTTATAGCTGTGAATTGTAAATATCTTTATTTCATAAGTGAAATACTTTTACTAAAACGATCAGCAAATTATAAAACATTGAATATGCAATTTTTAGAGATTTTTTTTTTTCTGTATAGATTCCTCAAGACTTTTCTGTCTCTATCTGGAAATCAATAGCTACAAATCAGCATTTGTTTCCTGTTCCTGAGTAGCAAATTACCCAAAACCTAGCTGCTTAAAGCAGAAAACGTTTGTTACCTCGTAGTTTCTGTGGATCAAAAATCCTGATGCAATTTAGCTGCATTCATCTAGCTTAGGATTTCTCAGAAGACTACAGTTGAGGTTATTGCCAAGTCTGTGTTCCTCTCAGGGCTCACTCCAGATATGATTCATCATCAGTTTAACTCATATGGCTGAGGGACAGAGATATCAGATCCTTGTCATATAGTTTACTTCTTAGAACAACTCACTGAAGGGGAACTTACTTTCCTCAGTGTCAGCAAGCAATACAATAAGAGTCCAAGCTGAAAGTCATTGTCATTTTATCACTAACATTAGAAGTGACATTTGTAATTTTTGTCTTATTTTAGTCATTAGAAGTGAGTTACTTGGCCCAGTTCATACTTAAAGGAAGGATATTAAACAAGGGTGTGAATACCAACAGATGAAGATGTAGGGAGCCTCTAGGAGACTTCTTACTACAAGTTCTTTCTCTGGCATAAAATGTCAAATTCTGTAGATGGAACTAACATTATTTCCAACCCTTGGCTTCTGTCACCTAAACCATAATGGTGATAAAATGTCATCATAAAATATTTTTTCATTCTACATTAAGTCTAGAAATTTTACTTTTTCACTTTAGGAAAGCACTTTATGAGGTTATTTTTTGGTCATACGCGAATTGTCGGTATGACTACTTTGTGCTTGGGGCCATTATTAAGAAAAATAACAGTTACTTGAAAACAAGCTCTGTGATACTATGGTGGCCTATTTGATAAGCCAGAAGGCTACTAAGGAATTAAGGAGTGGGTAGCGTAGACAGCAGGGGCATAATAGACAAAAGGAAGATTTATGTCCTGTTTGGGATGGAACAGGGCAGCTCATTATTTTAGTACACTATTTCAGCATAATGCATAAATTAAAATTTCTAAATTGTTTATTTCTGCAATTTTCCATTTAACATTTTCAGACCAAAATTGACCATGAGTAGCTAAAACTGTGAAAAGTAAAACTATGGATAAGGGGGGAGTACAGTTGTTTATTTTTATATAATAAGTTTAATGAATTATATAATTAAAACACTGTTATAACACAGTGTTTGTCATAAGAAGAACAGAGCAAATGATGGTGCTGTTCCAAGGATGTTAGCAAAAAGGAAAAAACAAAACTTCTGCAATTATAATTATTTGTTTAGAAATTGTGAACATTAATTTTTCACATATTTAAAATAATAACAATAATAATAATCTTGATGTCCTAAATAAGTGAATGTGATAAATATTGCAATTAACCAAAAATTTCTATGACAAATAGCAAAATAAAAGTGATTAAACAGCTTTTACTTTTTGATTTGGAATTAGCTCTCATTAGCAGATTGTGGACAATCATTTCTTTTAATGCACATGCTGCCATATGATCTGCAGTAATGTCCTGGGTTATTCATGGTAGTAATCAATTTACTATTAAGAAGGAAGAAGCAGAGTAGACATTTGTCTACGATGTTGTTTAATGTTGACTAAAAAGACAAGGAATCACTTTAGGCACATTTCTACCTTTATATGTATATTTTGGTATATTATGATCACAAAACATTAAAGTACGACCTTCCCCATGAAGAGATTATTTAATTTTCACTAGTGATAGCAGAAACTGGTTGCAAGAGATAATAGAATTTGCTAAGAACAAAGAGCTAGCCATTTTTTTAACCTCATGATTTCCCCATATTTTCTTTTTTACCGATAGTCAAGTCATACATCACATGCCATTGGATGAGAAGACAGTATCAGGTTTCTTAGAATGAGACAAGTCACTCAGGAAGACTAGAGCATCTGGTAAGCTGATCTTCATTCTTACCTTATTATTAGGCTAAACTTAATTCTTATATCTTATGGGGAAAAAATAAGTGTAGTTACTGACTATGGACAGTTAATTATGACCTATGTGAGATAAACATCTGCAGGAACAAAACAGGTAAATATGCCCAAGGTCAGACAGAGCTGCTACCTGAGTTACTGTATTAAAAAATGTCCTTAACAATCCTGCTTGTCCCTATTATCTCAGGTGTATTTTCAAACTTAGCTTAGAAATATAAAATTAAAGAACACCAAATTCAGTTAAGAAGTTTCCCTTGGTAGTAAAAAAAAAAAAAAAAAAAAAAAAAAAAAAAAAAAAAAAAAAAAAAAAAAAAATAGTTCTCGTGCTATGATAATTATTGAGTGAATTCAGTACTTTCAAAACAATAAACTCAATTTTAAACTGGTTATTTAAGAGCATTTCGATCCTAGCATGAGGAGGTTATATAGGCCCTTGAGATCTGGAACACAGGTAATGCATATATTTTCTCCATTTAGACATAAATCCCGAAGTAACACCAACAAGTAATCTTTTACTATATTTCCCTCTGTAGTGATTGATATTTTCTACTTAAACAGTTGTCTATAGCTTCTGAAATTGAACTCATCCTTGATGACAGGTGAATTTGCTGACCAAGCTACTAAGGAAAAGTATTTTTAGAGTGGGAATTCTTAGTGGTTTTATTTATTTGACTTTCAGTTTCTTTAATTTATTTTTTATGTCTTTATGTTTCTCAAATAATTCTATTTGATTTGTAAGTTATGAGGTATTAATTAGGAAATGCGTGTATACACATACAAACACACACATAATCACATATTTATACAAATACATATACACACATAAGGTAAAAGAAATTCAATGAGTACAAAATAACGCAGATTTAAAAGTAAGTCCTCCAATTCAATTCCACAAATGTTTTTTTCTTCAAAAGTAACCACAATATCTGTCTTATTTTATATATTTTACACTAAATATTATTTGTGAATGTGCTTAAGCTTTTTATAAAACAAAGGTTAGTATGTAGACCCTTGTATATCATTTGTTTCCTAATTCTTTCTTATGAAAGAGCTCATTCTATTAAAAAAGTGTATCTATTGAAAGTGAGGGAGGTAGATTGCTAAACTGCTAAATCTGCCTAATTAGTTTTAACTAACATATAGCTAACACTTTATGACCATGTTGTTTAGCCATTTGTCTATTAAAAGGTATGTGGATTGCAATTACAAAACATGTGTCAATAAATAAATAGATAATTATTTGTGTCTTTTTATATATGTATAACTCACATGTATATAATATACAATTACAGGGTTTGCTTACTGAAAATTTAAGTAAGTATTAAAAGATTGCCTTGAAAAAGAGTTTAAAAATTTACATTTTCATCAAGAATAAATGAGAGCGTCTGTTTTTTATAATACATTTATTTTTTGACAGAGGGTAATTTAGATAATATTTTAATAATAAATTATAAATCCATTAGATTAAAACATTTTAATAAAATAACTGCATATATAGGCAAAAATAAAACAAAAAAAGTCTGCATTGAATTTCATGTATTTTGCTCAGGAAGCTATATATATATATATACAGTATTCAGACTAGTAATCAATTTACTATTAAGAAGGAAGAAGCATGATGCCTCCAGGTTTGTTCTTTTGGCTTAGGATTGTCTTGGCAATGCAGGCTCTTTTTTGGTTCCATATGAACTTTAAAGCAGTTTTTTTTTTTCCAATTCTGTGAAGTAAGTCATTGGTAGCTTGATGGGGATGGCATTGAATCTATAAATTACCTTGGGCAGTATGGCCATTTTCACAATATTGATTCTTCCTATCCATGAGCATGGTATGTTCTTCCATTTGTTTGTGTCCTCTTTCATTTCACTGAGCAGTGGTTTGTAGTTCTCCTTGAAGTGGTCCTTGACATCCCTTGTAAGTTGGATTCCTAGGTATTTCATTCTCTTTGAAGCTATTGTGAATGGGAGTTCATTCATGATTTGACTCTCTGTTTGCCTATTACTGGTGTATAAGAATGCTCGTGATTTTTGCACATTGATTTTGTATCCTGAGGCTTTTCTGAAGTTGCTTATCAGCTCAAGTAGATTGTGGGCTGAGACAATGGGGTTTTCTAAATACACAATCATGTCATCTGCAAACAGAGACAACTTGACTTCTTCTTTTCCTAACTGAATACCCTTGATTTCTTTCTCTTTCCTGATTGCCCTAGCCAGAACTTCTAACACTATGTTGAATAGGAATGGTGAGAGAGGGCATCCCTGTCTTGTGCCAGTTTTCAAAGGGAATGCTTCTAGTTTTTGCCCATTCAGTATGATATTGGTTGTGGGTTTGTCATAAATAGCTCTTATTATTTTGAGATATGTTCCATCAATAACAAATTTATTGAGAGTTTTTAACATGAAAGGGCTGTTGAATTTTGTCAAAGGCCTTTTCTGCATCTATTGAGGTAATCATGTGTTTTTTGTCTTTGGTTCTGTTTATATGCTGGATTACATTTATTGATTTGTGTATGTTGAACCAGCCTTGCATTCCAGGGATGAAGCCCATTTGATCATGGTGGATAAGCTTTTTGATGTGCTGCTGGATTCAGTTTGCCAGTATTTTGTTGAGGATTTTTGTAGCGATGTTCATCAGGGATATTGACTTCGAACTATACTACAAGATGACTAACCAAAGCAGCATGATACTGGTACTGAAACAGAGATATAGACCAATGGAACAGTCCAGAGCCCTCAGAAATAATACCACACATCTACAGCCATCTGATATTTGACAAACCTAACAAAAAGAAGAAATGGAGAAAGGATTCCCTATTTAATAAATGGTGCTGGGAAAATTGGCAAGCCATAAGTAGAAAGCTGAAACTGGATCCTTTCCTTACTCCTTATATGAAAATTAATTCAAGATGGATTAGAGACTTAAATGTTAGACCTAAAACCATAAAAATCCTAGAAAAAAACCTAGGTAATACCATTCAGGACAAAGGCACGGACAAGGATTTCATGTCTAAAACACCAAAAGCAATGGCAACAAAAGCCAAAGTTGACAAATGGGATCTCATTAAACTAAAGACTTCTGCACAGCAAAAGAAACTACCATCAGAGTGAACAAGCAACCTACAGAATGGGAGAAAGTTTTTGCAATCTACTCATCTAACAAAGGGCTAATATCCAGAATCTATAAAGAACTCAATCAAATTTATAAGAAAAAAGCAAATAACCCCATCAAAAAGTGGGCAAAGGATATGAACAGACACTTCTCAAAAGAAGACATTCATACAGCCAACAGACACATGAGAAAATGCTCGTCATCACTCACCATCAGAGAAATGCAAATTAAAAACACAATGAGATACCATCTCACACCAGTTAGAATGGCAATCATTAAAAAGTCAGGAAACAACAGGTGCTGGAGAGGATGTGGAGAAATAGGAACACTTTTACACTATTGGTAGGACTGCAAACTAGTTCAACCATTGTGGAAAACAGTGTGACGATTCCTCAAGGATCTAGAAGTAGAAAATACCATATGACCCAGCCATCCCATTACTGGGGATATACCCAAAGGATTATAAGTAAAGACACATGCACACATATGTTTATTGCGGCACTATTCACAATAGCAAAGACTTGAAATCAACCCAAGTATCCATCAGTGACAGACTGGATTAAGAAAATGTGACACATATACACCATAGAATACTATGCAGCCATAAAAAAGGATGAGTTTATGTCCTTTGTAGGGAGATGGATGCAGCTGGAAACCATCATTCTCAGCAAACTATCGCAAGAACAGAAAACCAAATACAGCATTTTCTCACTCATAGGTGGGAATTGAACAATGAGATCACTTGGACACAGGAAGGGGAACATCACACACTGGGTCCTATTGTGGGGAGGGGGTAGTTGGGAGGGATAGCATTAGCAGATATACCTAATGTAAATGATGAGTCAATGAGTGCAGCACATCAGCATGGTACATGTATATATATGTAACAAACCTGCACATTGTGCACATGTACCCTAGAACTTAAAGTATAATAAAAAATAAAATAAAATATAATATAATAAAAATTAAAAAAATAAAAAAGTAAATTCAACCTTAAAAAAAAGAAGGAAGAAGCAGAGTAGACATTTGTCTACCATGTTGTTTAATGTTGACTAAAAAGACAAGGAATCACTTTAGGCACATTTCTACCTTTATATGTATATTTTGGTACATTATGATCACAAAACATGAAAGTACAACCTTCCCCAGAAAGAGATTATTTAATTTTCACTGGTGATAGCAGAAACTGGTTGCAAGAGATAATAGAATTTGCTAAGAAAAAAGAGCTAGCCATTTTTTAACCTCATGATTTCCCCATATATTCTTTTTTACCGATAGTCAAGTTATACATCATATGCCACTGGATGAGAAGACAATATCAGGTTTCTTAGAATGAAACAAGTTTTTTAGAAACAACATTTCTAAAATTGTTACTTTAAAATATACTTATTATGTGACTACAAAATGTCACCTGATGAACACTTTGTTTTCATGTTGTTTCATTATTTCATTACATATAGTTACCATATTAAACAAACTAATCAAAAGGTACAATCATGTCTTTTGTCACTGTGTGAACACTCAGGTAATAAATATTTTTATACTGATATTAGCTAGTTAGACCTCTTGTACATGTGAATGCTTCTTCCTCTTGCTTAACTCATCAATGTATTTAACAGATGTTTTCAGATATGATTATCACACAATAAACTGTATGTACTTGAAGTGTGCAATTTGATAAGTTTTAACGTATGTATACATCAATGAAATAAAAAAGTTACAATAGTAAGCTTATCTATTACTTCTGAAATTTTCCTCATGCCCCTTTAACATCCTTCCTCCCTGGCCCTCCCAGACCGAGTGTTCAACTTCTGATTTGTTTCTCCTCACTAAACTTTGAAGGTACATGTGCAGGTTTGTTAAAATGTCAAACTCATATCATGGGAGTTTTGTGTACAGGCCATTTCATCAACTAGGTACTAAGCATGGCACTTGATAGTTACTATTCCCGATGTTTTTCCTTCTTCCACCTTCCTCCCTCAAGTAGATCCCAGTGTCTATAGTCACCCTTTTTATGTCCATTATTTTACATTATTTAGCTCCCATTTATCATTGCAAACATGGGGTGCTTTGTTGTCCATTTCTGTGTTAGTTTGCTGAGAATAATGGCCTCCAGCTCCATCTATGTTCCTACAAAGGACATCGTCTTGTTCTTTTTTTATGTCTGCATTGTACTCCATAGTATATATGTACCAGATTTTCTTTATCCAGTCTGTCATTGATGGGGATTTGGGTTGAGTCCATGTATTGGTTATTGTGAATAGTGCCAAAATGAACATATGCTTGCAGGTGCTTTTGTGTAGAATGATTAATATTCCTTTGGATATATATCCAGTATTGAGATCGCTGGGTTAAAATGGTAGTTCTGTTTCTGGTTCTTGGAAAAGTCACCACTCTGCTTTCCACAATGGTTGAACTAATTTACACCCCCATCATCAGTGTATAAGCATTTCCCTTTCTCCTCAACCTCATCAACAACTGTTATTTTTTGATGTTTTATTAATAACCATTCTAACTTGTGTGAGATGGTACCTCATTGTGCTTTTGATTTGTAATTCTCTAATGATCAGTGATATTTAGCTTTTTGTTTTTTTATGCTTGTTGACTGCATGTATATTTTCTTTTGAAAAGTGTCTGTTCATGTCCTTTGCCCACTTTTTAAAGGGATGAATCACACGTGTTGGTTTCCAGTTATTGAACCAACCTTGCATCCCAGGGATAAATCCTACTTGATCATGATGGATTAGTTTTTTGATGTGCTGTTGGATTCATATTGTTCATGGTTTGTTGAGGATTTTTGCATCTTTGTTCATTAAGGATAGTGACCTTAATTTTTCATTTTCATCTCTACCAAATTTTTGTATCAGAATGATGCTTGCTTCATAGAATGAGTTAGCGAGGTGATCCTTCTCCTCAACCGAAAACAAAAAAAAATCAGTAGGAATGGTATCATCTCTTCTTTGTATATATGGTAGAATTCAGCTGTGAATCCATCTGATCCTGGGCTGCTTCTGGTTGATAGACTGTTCACTACTGATTCAATTTCAGAGCTCATTCAATAACGATCTCTGAATAATAATTGGCCTATTCAGGGATTCCATTTCTTCCTGGTTCAATCTTGGGAAGGTTTATGTGTCCAGGAATTTTTCCATTTCTTCTAGATTTTCTAGTTTGTGTGGCTAGAGATCTTCATATAGTTGCTGATGATTATTTGTATTCCAGCGGGGTCAATGGTAACATCCCTTTAGTCATTTCTAATTGTGTTTGTTTGGATTTTCTCTCCCTTCTTCTTTATTAGTCTAGTCTTATTTATTAATTAAGAATAGTATTGATTTTTCGAATAATCTACTGTTGGATTTGTTATTCTTTTGAATAGTATTTTGTGTCTCCATTTCCTGCAGTTTAGCTCAGATTTTGGTGATTTCCTGCAGTCTGCTAGTTTTGGGGTTGGTTTGCTCCTGTTTCTTTTGTTTTCCTAATTGTAATGCTATGTAGTTAGTTTGAGATATTCCTAACTTTTTTATGTGGGGTATTGGTGTTATAAATTTCCCTCTTAAAATTCCCTTAGCTATGTCCCAGAGATTCTGGTATGTTATACCTTTCTTCTCATTAATTTCAAAGAACTTCTTGATTTTTCCCTTAATTTCATTATTTGCCCAAAAGTTGTTTAGGCACAGGTTGTTTAATTTCCTTGTTAAAGTATGGTTTTGAGCAATTATCTTTTTATTAAATTCTATTTGTATTAAACTGTGGTACAAGAGTGTAGATGGTATTATTATTTTTTAATTTGCTGACAATTGTTTTATGTCTGATTCTGCAGTCAGTTTTAGAGTATATGCTATGTGGTAATGAGATAATTGTATATTCTGTTGTTTACAGATGGAGCATTCTGCAGATGCCTGTTAGGTCTGTTTGGTCAAGTATTGAGTTCAAGGCCTGAATATCTTTGTTAATTGTCTGCCTTGATGTCAGTCTAATACAGTAAGTGTGGTGTGGAAGTCTCCCACTATTATTTTATGGGAGTCCAAGTATCTTCCTAAGCCTCTAAGAAGTTAATTTATGAATCTGGGTGTTCTTGTGTTGGGTTCATATATATTTAGGATAGTTAGTTTATTTTAAAGTGAATTGACCCCTTTACCATACATAATGCCATTTTCAGGTCTTTTTTTTTTTTTTTTTTTTTTTTTTGTATTCATAGTTTGAAAGCCAGTTTTGTCTACGTTAGGTTTGCAACCCTTGTTTTTTTCTGTTTTCCACTTGCTAGGTTCATTTTTCTCCATTCCTTTATTTTGAGATTATGGGTGTCATTGAATGCAAGATAGCCCTCTTGAAGACAGAATACATTGTGTCTTGTTTCTTTATCCAACATAACACTCTGTGACTTTTAATTGGGACATTCAGTGTGTTTTCATTCAAGGTTAGTATAAATATGTGTGGATTTTATCCTGTCATTGTGTTAGGTAATTGTTGTACAGACTTGTTTCTGTGGTTGCATTATAGTGTCACAGGTCTATGTACTGAAGAATGTTTTTGTATTGGCTGGTCATTGACATTACTTTCCATATTTAGTGTTCCTTTATGGACCTCTTACAAGGCAAGTCGGGTGATAAATAATTCTCTCAGCATTTGCTTCTCTGAGAAGGATCTTATTTCTCTTTCACCTCTGAAGTTTAGTTTCACTAAATATGAAATTCTTGGTTTGAGAAATTTTGCTCTAAGAATGTTGAATATTGGCACCCAATCTCTTCTAGCCTATAGGGTTTCTGCTGAAAAGTCTGCTGTTAGCCTGATGGGGTTCTCTTGGCAGGTTATCTGGCCTTTCTCTCTAGCTGCTTTTAACATACTTGTCTTTCATTTGGACCCTGGAAAATGTGATAATTATGTTTCCTGGGTATGATGGTCTATTGTATTATCTTGCAGGGAATTCTTTGCATTTCTTAAATTCAGCGGATGGCCACTTGTCTAGCAAGTTTTTGGACATTTTCGTGAATAATGTTTTGAAATATGTTTTCCAAGTGGCTTGCTTTCTCCCCATTTCTTTCAGGGATACCAATGATTCATTAATTTGACCTTTTTACATAATTCACTGTTTCCTGATGGTTTTGTTCCTTCCTTTTAATTATCTTTATTTTTGTCTGACTGTCTATCTCAGAGGGACAACCTTCATGCTCTTAGATTCTTTTCTCAGCTCAGCCTATTTTGCTGTTAATACTTGCAATTGCTTTATCAAATTCTTGTAGTATGATTCTCAGTTATATTAATTCAGTTAGGTTCTTTTGTATGCTGGCTATGTCATTTGTCACCTCTCATATCATTTTATTGTGAATCTTAGCTTCCTATAATTGGGTTTTGACATTTTCCTCAATCTCAATGATCTTCATTTTTATCCATATTCTGAATTCTGTTTTTGTCATTTCAGCTATTTCAGCCGAGTTAAGAGGCCTTATTAGAGAATTAGTGTAGTCATTTGGAGGACAGAAGACTCTGACCATTTGAGTCACTGGAATTATTGCACTGGTTCTTTCTCATCTCTGTGTGTAAATGTTTCTTTAACTGTGATGTAGACAGAGTACAGTCAGTAGAATTTTTTTCTGGATGTTCCCAGAGGTCCAAGGTTTCATGCAGCATCTTTGTTTGCAGCTGACTTCTTTTCTTTTGTTTCACAGCAGGGTATGTTAGCAAAGTACTTTTGGTGTTGAATTTTGTGGGTAGAATACAGTAGGTTAGTAGGTGGGCTCTCATTCCATTAGGTGGGCTGTCATTCTAGTAAGTGTTTAAGTGTAATTGCCAGTTAGTAGGGCTCAGTAGGTGGGCTCTCATTCTAGTAAGTATCTAAGTTTAATTGTCAGTAGGTAGACTATTGTTTAGTCACATGCTTTTTTTTTTTTTTTTTTTTTTTTTCTCGCAGTTGTAGCTGTGCTCCCTCTCAGTGTTCTGAAAATGTTGGTTCCTCTCCCACTTGAGAGCTGCAGATCAAAGCTTGACACTGCACACCACAGCTCTAGGGTCCTGCCCAATGAGGAGAAATAGGATTGGGAACCTGTGTAAAATGGTCTGACTGTCTTTCCATAGGGTGGCTGTGCTGTGCTGGCAATCTGCTTCAGGCACTGGTTACCTTGGACTCCCCAGAGCCTGAAGGCAGTAGCTGTGAAGGCTACAAAACAGCAAAATGCTGGCCTGCTCCTCTCTCTGGATACTCTGTTTCAGGGAGATGCAGTCCTTGCTAGCCAGTGAACTGCAGCAGGTGTGGCTGGAGCTCCTAGTCAGAAGGTCTTGTCAAGGGATAAGAAATGGGATCAGTAGAGACCCATGCAAAAAACTAGCCACTTCTCCACAGGGAAGTCATGCTGCACTGAGGGTCCACTCCAGCTCTCAGTCCCCTCAGACTCTATAGAGCCTGAAGGCAGCATCAGGGAAGGCTGGAAAACAGCAAACATGGTAGCCTGCCCTTCCATCTGGAATCCCAGTATCACAGATTTGGAGCATTGGTGCTGGTCAAAGTGTACAGGCCATAGGAGGCTGGAATCCCAGTTAAATGGGTTTTGTCCTGTGAGGTGCCATGGAAGCGAGACTGCAAACCATCGCTGCCCAGACCCCTGGACTCAGTTCCTTTCCTATGGGTGGGTAAGGGAGGCTGATCTCCCCCTTTGATAGAGCTGCAGCCATTATTGCCAAGATGCCCAAGGATCAAAGGCTTCTGGGACTCAGAGTGTATCTGGGTGATAGCTCTCCCAGGACTACAGGTAACTCTGTATGTCAGACTGAAGGCCCTGGTGGAGTGGATTCAAAGGGAATCTTCTGACTCTAGGATTGCAAAGATCCATGGAAGAAGGGTGGGTCCTGGGGTCTCTCACTCACTGTTTCCCTGGAAGGGGAAGCTATTGCTGGCTCTCTGTTGCTCCCAGGTGGGTAGCCATCCTGTATTGCTCCTCTCTACATTCCGTGAGTTATGTTGTTTTCTTGATAAATCCCAGTTTGTGCATCTGAATATTTCAGTTGAAGATGTGGTATTCATTTCTCTCTTTTATTTCTTTCCATGAGAGTGGTGCACACTAACTACTTCTAGTTAGTGATCTTCTAGAATGTTCACATTTTCTGTAGGTTTATATAAAAGGGACTTATGTTATGTATACTTTTTATCTAATTCTTTTCATTTATAGTGATTTTTAAGATCTATATATTTTGTTTGGTGTATCAATAGTTTCTCTGTATTGCTATATACTATATCATTGTCTCTGGATATATTACAAATCGTGAATCCATTTATGTGTTAATTGATATTTCAGTGAATTCAAGTTTTGAGCTACTACAGATAAAGCTGCTGTGAACATTCATGCACAAATTGATCATTGTAAGTTATAAAATTTCTTCTATTTTGGGCAAATTCCTAGACGTGAAATGCGTGGATCTTATAATATATTTGTGTTTATCCTTGCCAAAATATTTTCAAAGTGGTTGTATAAGTAAAAATTTTCAACACCTAAAATTTATAAGTATTCCAGTTCTTCCACATCTTTGTCAATACTTGGTATGTTTTAACATTTTAATTTTAGACATTTTAATATGGGCATAGAGAGATCTCACTGTAGCCTTAACTTTTATTTTCCAACTGATTATGTTGACACTTAATTATGAAATTATTTGTTATCTGTGTATTTTCTATGGTAAAATTATTGCTAAAATATTTTTGCTCATTTTTGTAGTGTTACTTTGTTCCTCTACCTCCAATTTGTTTTCAGTTTTGAGAGTTCCTTATATATTCTAAATGCAACCAGTATGTGCTTTGCAAATACTTTCTCACAGTTTATTGTTTTTCTTTTAATTTTGTTAAAAGTACCTTTTGATGAGATAGAGATTTTAATTTTGATGACGTTCAATTTTATTCATTTTTTCACAGATAATTATTTTGAATTATATCTAAGATATCTTTGTAAACCAAAGCCACAATTTTTCCCAACTATTCTAGAAGTTTTATAATTGTAGTTTTTTGCAATTAGTACTATGATCCTTTTTGAGATAATTTTCATATATGGTGTAAATTACAGATTGAAATTAACTTATTTGCATATCAATATCTAATTGTTGCAGCATCAGTTGTTGAAATTATTATCTTTTCCCCACTGAATTGCTTTGAAAAATCTCCAAAATCTATTGTTCAGGTATGTTTGGGTCTATTTCTCAACTCTTTAATCAGTTATATTTATCTATTTTTCTATATTTATTTATTATTTCTATATAGTAATCTAGTTCCAAATGATTTTGATTATGTCTCAAATCTTTTTGTATTAATCTTCCAGATGTGTTCTTTTCAAAGCTGTTTCAGTTATTTTAAGTTTCAGATTTATTTACCAACTTTAGAGTCAGATTTTCAGTTTCTAAAAAAAAAGCCTACTGGAATTTTGAATACAATTTATTGAATGTAAAAATCAAGTTGGAAAGAGTTAAATCTTAAAAATATTGATTTTCCTATCGAGGAACATCATATATGTCTCCATTAATTAAATTTTTTTATTTTTTTCTGGGCAATGTTTTTTATATTTGGGTGTGTGTCTTTCTCATATTTGTAAAATTTATCTGTAAATATTTTACACTTTTGATGCTATGGTAGATTTCATTTCAAGTTTTTGGTGTTTATTACTAACATAAAAAAGAATTTTGTAAAAAAATGTTGATTGTGTATTCTACAACCTTAGTAACCTCACTTCTTGGTTCTAGTACTATTTTATAGATTCCATAGAATTTTCTGCATAAGCTATTATGTCATTTGTTTATAAAGATTTTATTTCTCTAAAGTAAGACATTTTATTTCTTCTTGTTGCCTAATTGTACTGGCTGGAACCACTAATACAATGATGAACAGAAGTGGTGGAAGTAGATAGTCTTGTCTTTTTCCTGGTCTTGGGGTAAGGCTAAACCCTTGGGAGAAGGGGCTCTCCATGTCACTGGTGATATCTTCTTTCCAATATGTGATTCTGATAATTAATGCTGAGTGTATTGAAGAATACAAAATAGTCATCCTAGGTGTGTCTGTCAGGGTGTAGCCAAAGGAGATTAACATTTGAGTCAGTGGGCTGGGAGAGGCAAACCCACCCTTAATCTGGGTGGGCACAATTTAATCAGCTCACAACAGGGCTAGAATATAAGCAGGCAGAAAATTGTGAAATGAGAGACTGGCCTAGCATCCCAGCTTACACCCTTTTCCTCTGCTGGATGCTTCCTGCCTTCAAACATCGGATTCCAAGTTCTTCAGTTTTGGAACTTGGACTGGCTCTCCTTGCTCTTCAGCCTGCAGATGGCCTATTGTGTGACCTTGTGATTGTGTGAGTTAACATAATAAAATCCTGTGTGTGTGTGTGTGTGCATGTGTATATATATATATATATATGTGTGTATGTGTGTGTATAGTTGCAGCATCAGTTGTTGAAATGATTATCTTTTCTCCACTGAATTCCTTTGATATCTATATGTGTGTGTGTGTGTATATATATATATTATATGCATGTATATGTGTATACATATATATACACACACACACTCACACACACACACATACATGTATGTATATATTCCATTATTTCTGTTCCTCTAGAGAACCCTGACTAATACAGTGATCTTCTGAGTTATGTTACTTTTGCCTTCCTGTACTCTGAACTATGGCTATTGGGCTCTGTCTGAGTTCCCTCTCAGTAAACCACAGGCTGAAAATTACCTCAAAGCAGTAAGAAAAGTTAATTGTAAGGTTGTAAGGATGACCTTGTTTTTCTTTTCTTTTTTTCTCATGAATCACTGCCCTTCATTTTCTGAGTCCAGTGTTTTGACAACTTCTGTTTCACACATTTTATCTGTTCTCATTTTTGGTTGTTTTAGTTGAGAGGGAAAATATAAATCCTGTTACTTTATTTAGAGTGGAAGAAGAAATTCCCTAATTGATTTTTTTTAAGCAAACCAAAGATAAAATTAATTTTCTAAAAAAGAATCAGAATTATTATGCATTCCAAGTTAGTGAAATCAATATTTATAAAATCTGTTAATTCACATGTATGATATTATAGATTAGTTTCTGTTTGCATCTCGTTTCATGAACCATAATCTCTTAGGGCTATTTCTTTTTTACAATTATCTGCAGTACAGCAGTAGCTCTAGAGTTATGGTTCAGTGTGAAATTTTGTACATTTATTACTGATAATACATAAACAAATCATACACTTATATTAAAGAATGTGGTTATTTATCATATTCTATAATTATCCAGAATCTAAATATATGAATGTATCCTATTTTACTTTGATGACTTTTATATATCAGATAAAATAAGGACATTAGAAAAGCTGTTCTCTTGTTTCACTTTAGGTTATCACATGTTTTTAGGAATATTCTTGTGATCTATAGAGGAGACTTATAATTGTTATGCAGACACACTAACTAATGTAAAAATAACCACTATTCTACTGTAAAATTGGCTAATGCTTCTTATCTAAGTTAGTCTTTCAGATGGTCTGTAAAACACAGAAATGACTCCTTAGGTATTTAAAAAATAATACTTGTTCAAACCTCCTTCCATTATCACCTTAAAGTTATAAAAGTCTCTTTTTTAGCAAGCTAAATTTACCAGAGATGTGTATTTCTAGTATGTTTTCACATTGGTAAATATAAAAAAAAATCTGAATGAAAATGATATTGCTTTAACAGTACTAGATTTCTGGGATATGCAGAAATATGCTTTGAAAGTTGTTAGGCAACACTAATATAATATTGAAAGGAATTGGTTAGTTTGCCTTAGGTGGACAGCCAGGGAAGGTTCCTTGTGAAATCATGGCCCATTGCTCAGTACCTCATCGTCACATAACATAATAAGCAGCCTGAGGAAAAATTTAAGCTGCAGGCATCGATAAGGGAACTAGCACAGGCTGTTGTGCCGGAAGACATGCTCACGGCTACACAGATAGAAATCCTCCAACCCATTTGGATAAAAACTTACACAAATCTCCAGCTCACTCAGATAAAGGAACGAGCCCTGACCTAGAAACAAGACCTGGCCTATTTGTCCTTGTATAGTCAGTGGGCTCCCAGGAAAAGGTTTTTCTCCATTTGAGGACATGGTCACAGTGGGTTCCAGTGGGTTCTGGTGGGCACTCTATTTTCCTTTGTTAGACTGTAAGTCCGGCCCCTATGAACCATCACTTCAGCCCCTGATTGGTACCAGGCCAAGGACTTGAGCCAAGCTTAGCAATGCATTCTCCAGACAGCCCATGGCCAAATTTCTTCCCTTTCCCAGTCCATAAAATCCCTGGACTCAAGCCTCATAGGGAATACTCCCGTTTGGGAACCCCTCTCTGCTGACAAATAACTTTCTTCTTTTGCTTATTAAACTTTCACTCCAACTTCACTTTTATGTCTGTGCTCCTTAATTTTTTTGTCAGTAGGACAAAAATCTCCAGGTGTTACATGTTGGTGCCTGGGTCAGGAAGAAGGGAACTCATCAGAAGGGTAAGTAAGAGTGAATCTTTAACGCTTCACTTTCATTTCTGAGGCTTCTTGTCTATTTCAATCTAGTTTCCTTTCATGGAGAACCTAGCCATTGTGTGGGATTGGAAGGAAGTCCAGGGAAACTGAAGATTCTGGTTGGGGCTATCCCTCAGTGTTGTCTGAATGTCCTTAGACTAACTCCAGTCACTGACAGCCAATCAGGGTGTTGGCACAAGGACTTCCAGTCTTTTTATACTGCATTTCCTTCTTTATTCTCCCAGATATCATATCTTCTATCTCTTTGTCTGTTTGTTTGTTTGAGATGGAGTCTCGCTCCATCACAACGTTTTCTTGCAATGAGAATTTACTCTTCCAGCAAAATTTGTAGAGGGTTATAAAAAGTTTGTGAAAATCTCATCTCATGGTAAAACTTGTTAAAATCAAGTAAAATTGTCTATAAAATTTCATTAAAATTGTGGTTAATATTAATAGAAAACTAATGCAAGGGTGAAATTTAGCTTTCTCTCTCTTGAATAGGATTTTCATATAATAATATGGCCTAATGAAAGTGTTTTGCTTTTTCAAATTTTCCAGTCATCATTTTGGCAAAACAGGTGACTTAAGGTAATCTGAAATTCTATTTCAGAATATCAAGTGTTTTAAACCTCTAACATATTCAACAAACTTTCCCAAATCAAATTTCAGTTTCAAGGTTGTCATTCCTGATGTCTGGTTTTGAGTGATGCAGAGGGTCCCTTGGGCATCCAGAAGAGAGATAAACAAGATTACTTAACATGTTGATGTACATAGAATTGCCAGAATGATGTCCAGTCTTCTTCAGGAGATATATATATATATATATATATATATATATATATATATATATATATATCTTTAGGCCAAGGTCCTGGGCCAAGCTTTCACTTCAGCCCCTGATAAGTTCTGGGCCAAACTAAGCATCTTCTATAAATCATCAAGTCAACCCCTGACTGGTTCTAGACCAAGACCCTGTGCCAAACTGAGTCACGTGCTGTCCAAGACACGCAGTGAACTAAGCACGTTCCTTCCCCTTCCCAGCCTATAAAACCTCTGCACCCCAACCTCATAGGGGGTACTCTTATTCAGGACCCTGTCTCTGCTGGCAGAGAACTTTCTTCTTTTGCTTATTAAACTTTGACTCCAACTTCACCTTTATGTCTGCACTCCTTAATTTTCTTGGAGGTAAAACAAAAAACTCTGGGCACTATCTCAAACAACAAAAATCTGTTGCAATATAATATACTACAACATAACATTTTTCATAATTTAACATGGGAGATAAACCTAATGTTATTGATTTCAAATAACCTTAAAATATACAGGACATTTAAAATGCAAAAGAGGGGACGGGTGTAGCAGTTCACTCCTGTAATCCCAGCACTTTGTGAGGCCAAAGCAGGTGGATCACTTGAGACCAAGAGTTTCACACCAGCCTGGCCAACAGAGTGAAACTCTGCCTCTACTAAAAATACAAAAAGTTACCCGGATGTGATGGTACACACTTGTAATTCCAGCCACTCCGGAGGCTAAGGCATAAGAATCACTTGAATTCAGGAGGCGAAGGCTGCAGTGAGCTGAGATTGCGCCACTGCACTGCAACCTGGGTGACAAAGTGAGACACTGTGTCAAAAAAAAAAAAAAAAAAAATGCAAAAGAGTGCAATAGTATAAAAGTGAATCCTCCCATATACACACTAAATTGATTGAATGCTTTAGTATTGTGGAAGCCTTAGTGGTTAATAAAACTATAAATTTGTGTGTCAAATTTTAAAATGTATTTTTTATTTGTGTACATTTATAATAAACCTTCTTGGAGAGCATGTTCCTATTGCATTCGTTTGATGTAGTTTCACTCTGGAGATTATAAAATGACAGATTATTTAAACATAATGTCTTGACAATTCAGTCTTTTAGTGTATTTTCAACATATACATATTAAATACTATGTACTGCATTTGAAAATTAAATGTTATTATGACATGTCAATTTTTAGAAAATTTATAAAATTTGCTGGTCCACTCCTGAAATTAGTCAATTTTGTTATGCCAAATCTGTCATATTTGCATTTTCTTCTCTCCTCTCCTGATACTTTTAGAGAATACGGACATTTCCTCTATACCAATATCCTCTCAGGAAAGAATAGGATTTCAAATATGTATAATTTTTGCACATTTGACCATATTTTCATTCTCTTAAGAAAGTAAGCATTTAAAAATAAATATTGAATTATGCAGTACATGGATTTCCCTAAAGAAGAGAATGATAAATCATTCATGACTAGGTGACAAATAATTGTTGTGGAGAATAAGGTTTTATTCATCACAAAACACACCCAGCTAGATTTGTGTAAGAAGAGACCTTGCATCTTTGTGCACATAATGTTTATTTAAAAATAATGATCAATTTACAGTATACTAACTACAGTAAGAAAAAAATATTAGAAATGAATATTTCTATTCATTTCTAATAGAAATGAAACACCTTTTAATGTCATTTACATAAAAGTTTTGGAAGTTTTGTCTTGTTTTATTTGAAAGACGTATTTCAATGAACTAAACACACCCAAACAATTCATTTTATGGCTCCTTTACTTGTGTTCAAAACATCCCTCTGGTGCTGGTAACCCAAAACAGCACTTTTATGAGGAATTCACGAACTTATTCTCGGGAAGACGTTGCACATATTCACTATTTTCTATTCAAAACAATTTTAATTAGTTTCAATGTTAGAGCCAGTGTAATTCCTTGATAAAACTACACAGAGTGCTTCATTTGCCTTTTAACAGTTAAAAGTATAGCCACTTCATTCGACTTCTTTTTCAGTAAGGAAACCTGTCAGCCGTAGTCCCAGTACAATTATTGCTTTCACAAAGTGCTCTAAATCTGTCAACAAGAAAATACATGAACTACTGTATAATAAATTTGTTAAGAAGGTGACCCAGTTGTTACCACAACTGCTTCCCCTGCCAGAGATAGCTGGACCAAACTGCTGATTAACAGTGTCTTGGTAGCCAACATAATTAGAGAGGAGTTTTCTTTTTCCTTGTATATAATGGGGGATTTTAATGGTTTGAAAAATATTTGATAATGTTTTCATCCAATTTGATTCAAATGAAAATTTAGGAAGGGAGCATTAATAGAATATAAGCAACCTCAAATAATTGTAAACAACAAAAGGGAAGATAAATAGCATTTATAAAGGGCTTACTATGCATCTTGTCTTTCAGTGATACTATTTCAATAAAATCCCACATAAATCTATGGTAGGTAGTACCCCTTTTTAAGGATGAACAAATAGAACTTTGACAATTTGTGCACCTTCAGTCACAGGGTTTGTAACTGATCAAGCTGGAATTCACAATACAGTTAGTCTTAATACAATGTTTTTTCTTCAGGTTTCGGCTACCTATGAATATTTGCATATATTACTATAAAAAAATTACACATGACACTACACTTTCTACATTTTCAATATCTGATCTGTTATTCTCCACAAATTCCCTACCACTTGGTTTGGGGAAAATTAACTTTAATTAAACAATACAATCAATTAAATGTAACTTAAAATAAGAATGTTTTAAGTAAACTTTTTATTGAAACATATACAGTAAAGGCATGCACAAATCCTGAATATCCATTTTGATAAATTTTAACAAACTGAGTACATTTGTGTGAAAATTTAGAAAGAGAAATAAAGTGTTATCACACTACAAGGGACTTAACGTGTCAACATCCTTCACTACTCACCTCGTCCAGAGGTAAAAAGTGTACAACTTTGACTACCATTAATTATGCTTAATTATGCCCATTCTACAATATATAAAAATGAATTAAAAGACCAGGTGGCGTGGCTCACGCCTGTAATCCCAGCATTTTGGGAGGTCAAGGAGGGTAGATCACCTGTGGTCAGGGGTTTGAGACCAGTCTGGCCAACATGATGAAACCCCATCTCTACTAAAAATACAAAAATTAGCTGGGAGTGGTAACATCCACCTGTAATCCCAACTGCTCGGGAGGCTGAGACAAGAGAATCACCTGAACCTGGGAAACGAAGGTTGCAGTGAGCTGAGATCACATCACTGTACTCCAACCTGGTTGACAAGAGTGAGACTCCATCTGGAAAAAAAAAGAATTAAAAGAGTATAAAATCTCTTTTGATTAGCACTGTGTATGCAAGAGTCATTTAAATAGTTATGTGTAGTTGTAGCCCATGAATTCTTGTTGTCATACAAAAGTACAATTCTACCAAAATCCCTAATCCATTCTATCCTGGATATATATCTGGGCTGCTTCCAAGATTTGGGTATTACAATTTCGCCACCATAAATATTCTTGTATATTTCTTTTGGTAAACATATTTTTATAGTCATGTATTGCTTAATAATGGGGATATATTCTCAGAAATGCATCATTAGGTAATTTCTTGTTGTGCAAATGTCACAGTGTATACATAGAAACCTTACGCAAACCTTACTACATACCTGGGATATATGATGTAGCCAGCCTGTAAAGTACACTAAAACCTGAACAATATGTTACTATACTAAATACGCAGGCAATTGTAACACTTTGGTAAATGTTTGTGTATTTAAACATAGAAAAAGCACAATACAGTATGGTATAAGAGATAAAAAATGGTATGTGTGTCTAAGGCAGTTACCATGAATAGAACTTGCCGGCCTAGACGTAGTCTGTGTGAGTCACTGAGTGAGTGGTGAGTAAAACTGAAGGTCCGGAACATAATTGTACACTACTTTAGACTTCATAAAACTGCAAACTTAGTATACTTTAAAGTCATTAAAAACTTTTTCTACAATAAGTTAATCTTAGTTTATGGTCACTTTTTTTTTTTTACTTTATAAATTTAATTTTTTAACTGTTGATCCTTTTGTGCTAACAGCTTAAAATACAAATATGTGTGCAGCTGCACAAAATATTTACCTTCTTTATATCCTTCTTCTACAAGTTTTTTTATATTTCTAACTTGTTGATTGTTTTAATATTTTTATTAAAAATAAAGACCCAACCACACACATTAGCCTGGCCTACACAGGGTCAGGATAATCAATATCACTGTCTTCCACCTCCACATCTTATCCCACTGAAAAGTCTCCAGAGGCAATAACACACATGAAGCTGTCATCTCCTATGACAACGATAGCTTCCTCTGTAATATCTCCTGAAGGACCTACCTGAGGTTGCTTTACAGTCAACTTTTTAAATATAATTAGAGGAGTATCCTCTAAAATAACAATAAAAATGTAGGATAGTAAATACATAAACAAGTAACATTGCTGTTTATTGATTACCATTAATTATTGTGTATTCTCTACTGTACATATTATATTATGTATTAAATGTTCTGTATTGTACATATTGTATTTTCTATCATTTTGTATGACTGGCAGAGCAGTAGATTTGTTTATACCAACATCACCACAAACGTGAGGAGTGCCTTGTGATACAATGTTACTATGTCACTAGTCAATAGAAAATTTATAGCTCCATTATATCCTTCCTGAACCATTGTTGAATATGTGATCCATCACTGACTGAAGTGTGGTTATGCCGAGCATGACTACGTTACTCTATCTGTTTATATTGGCTTTATGCCTTAAACCTGAATTGTTGCTAATAGAGAATGCCTATCATGAGCTCTTAGACACATTCTGAAAGAGTTTTCCAAAGACAGTACCAAAATAGATACACACACTGACACTCCCACCAGCAATGTAAGAGGTCTGTTTTCTTTACATTCTTGCCAATAATAGTTCTTGTCAGCATTTTTCATTTAGCTCTTCTGGTGAGTGTTGTGTTGTATAGCATCTCATTCTGAGTTTGTTTTGCATTTTACTATTGCTTGATGAGTTAGAACTTTTTTCTCGTATTTTTTGGATATTTTAATATCTTCTTATCTATAAGGCCTGTTCAAATCTTTTTCCAAATTTTCTATTAGATTGTCTTACTGATTTTAGCTTTGAAGCAAGGTTGAATGTAACACCTTTATCATATATGTGTGTATGTATATGTACATATGAATTAAATTTAAAATATTTTTGCCATTCCATGTCACATTTTTCACATACTGAATAATATATTAGATTAATAATTTATAATTTAAATATACTACACATTATCAATTTTTTCCTTTATAGTAGCAATTTTTGCACTCCTTTTCAGATATCTTTACTGAAGTGAAAGACAATTATTTCCCTATATTTTATTCTGATAGACTTACTTTTGTACTTTTTAGATTTATATACATTCTCTCTGAAATTGTTTTTTGTGTAGAATGTGAGGAAGCTTTTTTCCTTCTTTGTATATTTAATTGACCTAACATCATTTTCAAAAGGCCATTCTTCCACTGCATTCCACTGTAGTTTCTCCATTCCACAATGTCACTTTGTCCGGAGTCAGATGGCTCTATGTGTGAATTTGTTAATTCGACAATTTAAATCTTTTCTTCAGCCCATACAAGTTTCCTTTGAAAAAATGCTTAAATAAGTGTATATTGCTCTCTACCCCAAAAGATGAAGGGAGAGAGGATTATGTAAATTACCACAATGACTTTCAAACTTTTTTTACTACAAGAAGAAGATAGAAGTAAATTTTATATTGCAACCCAATATACACAGAACATACACACACACACACACACACACACAACCTGTGGGTGTTTGGAATTAAATGGCATGGGTTCTTCTTCTAAAGGTAGCTCTACTTTCCTTTAGACCCATTCTTTAACAAACTGTTGTCAAAACAGCTTCAGCAGAATACATTTTAAGAGGATGAAATGAAAAAAAAAAAACTTTGTTTAGTACTTTCAGATATACATACATCCAAAAAATATATACAAGCATACTTATATATTCATACTCAGTAAGACAAATATGTTAAACATATGCCTCATGGTCTTGAATAATGACTTGATTGTCTAATCAATCTTTATTATATTTGTAACAAAAACAATATTACCAAAAACAGAAAAAAATTCAGAAATGTTTTTCAAAGTTATGATTGTTGCAAGAAGTATAGCAAATTAGAGCTTGTAAAAACTTACCATCATATAAACCTTTAGCATGAAGCCCATTGATGTAACACATGCACATCTATCTGTTGATGTTATCAACTCCTTTATTCTCCTCTCTTCAATATTTCATGAAGGGTAAAGCTATATTATAAAACTTTATCATTGCTCATGATAATGTATATTTAGATTTAAAATACATGTTTGTATGTAGATCTATGCATACAGATGTGTGTTTTGTATGTGTGTATTTTAGAGACTGACTTACAGTTTAGTAAAAGAAAAACAGAAAATATGAGAAAACCATCATGTTGAACAAATACAAAAGGAATATATACTCAATCAGGAAGTCAGACTTTGACTATTAGATATTTTTGAACTTCTTGCTACGGTACCACATACTGATTAACCTCCGTAAACTCTGCAATGAGTAAATGAGCCTATATTTACTCATTGTGGAGATCTAAGGAGTTAAAAGAAATTGAAACATGTGCTTAGCTGACAAAAATAGAAACAGGGAGAATATTCCAACAAATGGAGTCAACCACAAAAGGTCCACCAGCACCCAAGCATCCTGTTAATGGATGCTCAGCTCACAGCCCACCTGCACCCAGCATCCTCTCTGCAATCTTTCAGCCTAGGTAGCATGACCTTATAAACCACCCCTGCATTATCAAATCAAAAATTTGATAATGTGGAGTATAGTTAAATTATGAATTATATTATCTAAAATATTATTTAGAATGCAAAAAATTATACCATAGAATAGAATAAAATACTAAAATTTATTTCATATATACATATACACATGCACACATATGATAAAGATCTTATATTCAACATTACTTCAAAACTAAAATCTATCAGACAATCTAATAGAAAATTTGGAAAAGGATTTGAACGGGGCTTATAGATAAGACGATAGGAAAATATCCTCTTTGCAGACAGCAGACAAGCTTCCCTCTGCCATCTTGCCTGTTGCTCCCTTACATCATATCTCTGCACTTTACTCCATCACTTAATTAACCCACATACCAGATTCAGGCATTTTTTGACAACAACATTTTGGTAGCCCCTACGGGGACCTTTCTCCCTACCGAAACTCTCTCTCTATGGGAAATCTCTCCATATGCGGGACTCTCTCTCCTCTCCCTTTCTCCCCTTCTACTCAAGACCCTTGGAGGTCAGTGTCTGAGTATGGAGACAACTGAAGGTGTCTAGTCAGGGCTACACTCTGATGAAACTGAAGGGTTTCCATGCAGAAATGTGTGACCACCACCACCTGCTCAGGTGAGGGACCTAGGTTAATTTTTCTTTTTCAGCCTTCCAGCAGTCAGCTTATAGCAGCTCTCTGGTAGTTGATGGTACCTGGCCAGGGCGACCCCCTCGTGTTACCTGAAGGCCAAGGGGTAAACAGGGCTGGCTGCCTTGCTCGTAATGGAGGAAGACTCTCTTTTCCTCTCTGGTCAGAGGTCCCCGATGCCTTTGCGTGGAGCCACAAACATTTTAGGAGACTTAGACCCTCTTTTTCACTTGGTCTAATTCTCTCATGAAGACAACTTGCTGCCTGCTTCAGAGGTTCTCAGATCATGTGATCTCAAGTGGCTTCAGAGTAATGAATCTCCCAATGTCGTTCCCTCTCCTTAGCTGGTTTCAGGCTGAGTTCTCCCTTCCCCCTCATTCTTCATGCTGGACTGGCCATCCAGCAAAATGCCCCAGTGCCACTGGCCCCAGTGCCAGAAGATTCTTACAACAGTTGAGACTCCTCTTTGGAAAATGTGTCTCAGAGTCCCTTAGCAGATGTGAGTGGAACCCTTTTGCTTGGCAGGATGCCCAAGTGAAAATGCAGTTTGTGTCTCCAGTCGACATTAGCTCCAAGCAGCAGAACATTTTTAAGTCCCAGCATAGAGCAAACTCCATCTATTCCTTCAGACTCACCTCTGGGTTGCAACCTAAAACATTGGGACAGATTTGGCCCCCAGACTCTCAAAATGCCTAATTTTCTGAGTTATGTAGTTTGGCCTCCCAGATCAATTAACCTGGTCTCTGAAAAAGACTATGGATTATAATGCTCTTTTGCAACTTGATGTGCTCTGTCACAACATTTCTAAATGACCTGAAGTTCATTATATCTAGGCTTTCATGACTCTCTCTCAGGATCCTGATCTCTGCCAAAACTATTGAATGTGCTTAGCTAAATTTTCTAACCCTCTGACTCCTGTTACATTCTAGGTGACCCTTCCTTTCCCCTTTTCCACTTTTTCCATCTAGATAGACCAGTTGAGAACACCCCTGCATCTTCTTCCCCTGACAAGTCACCTACACGTTCAACTATACCTACTCTACCTGCTCCTTCTCCCTCACTTTCTCTTCATCATCTCAAACTTGTATGTCATTTTCCAGTGCCTCCTCATTAAGGGACCCTTCTCCACTTCACATACTAGGTCAGGGTGTTATAATTACATTTTGGGCCCAGAAAATGTTCTGCTACACGGAGAAGGGGCAAATGGGGATCTAGGCACCATCAGAGTCCTCTCTCAGAAAGAAGCTAAGTTTAGCTCCTGTAACCAGGACTCTTTGATTTCACAAAGGAATTCAGAGGACTTACATTTTCTTTAATCTCAAATGGCATGACATTTATATTAACCTTACCACCTATTGTGTACATGAGAGAAGACTTTAATTCTGTCTCTAGCTCAACAATGGGCAGATGAGGTTCATACCCAGAACCCTCAGGAGTCTGGCCCAGGGAGAATGACAGTCCCTGATGTCAATCCTATATGGGGTTACCATGAGTAAAATGCTGGCAGGTAATGTTGTAATTATATGATTACTTCTATAATTAAAGGCATGGAAAAGGCTGTCATAAATCAGGCAACTACCCCAAACTAAGAGAGGTAACATAGTGGTCAAATAAAAACTCAACTATATTTTGCTCCAGGCTGGCCAAAGCCATAAGAAAATATACTAATATGAAACCTAAGAAGCCCTCAATATTCTGGCTGTTCATTTTCTCAGCCAAGCCTCTCCAGGTGTTAGGCACAAACTCCAGAAACTAGACCAAGAAACAAAAACTATTTTCCTCACTCAGCTGGACACAGCCCTCAGGTCTTTAATAATCTGGAGGAAATGTTGCAGGTGAAACGAGGTGGGAAGGATTGAGAAAGAGATGAGTGGCAGGCTCACTACAAGGCTGCTGCCATTGCAAATTCTCTGTCCATACCAAGGACCCCAAGTCATCCATCAGGTTGGACCCTAATGACCACTAAGGAGCCCACTATTTGCTATTGCTATAATCAACCGGGAGATATTAGCTGGAACTTCCCAAACCCTCCCCAAACATCTGCTGCTCCTCATAGGCCACCAGGTGGCCCCTGTGCACACTGCAAACAAGTGGGGCATTGGAGAAGGGACCTCTTCCTCATGTGAGAGGAACAGCTCCCATTATGGGCCAATTTGGGAGGATGACAACAGCAAATGCCCCTAACTCTGCTCACAGACAAAACGAGAAACCACCCAGGCTTCTTCATTTACAATCTCTATAGCTGAGGTTTGGATAACTCTACATGCGGCAGGGAATCAAACTGAGTTTTTCATCAACACAGAGGCTACTTATTGAGCATTAACTACTTTTTCCAGAGCTACCTATTGGTTCTCAATCATCCTCATTGGCATAGGCAGGAAGCTACAGCAGGAACTCCTCACCTCCTCTTTACTGTGCACTCTGAAGAAAAAATGTTTTTACTTACTATTTCCTGGTTCTGTCAAGCTGTGCTATCTCCCTACTTGGAAAAGGTAAAGTGACAAAACTCTAAACTAGCTTTCAGTTCCCTAAGCATGCCTGCCCAGTATTAGCATTACTAGCTCCTCCCACCAAAAGCTACAGTCTCCTAAAATCCTACATCTTACAATAAGTTCCTCTATAAGTATGGGATACCTCCATTGCAGGATGTTCTTTCTTTGCAGATCCTGTAAAAATCCATCTTGATAACCTGAAGGTATTCCCAGCCCCAAAATCCCTTAAAGCCTGAAGCCCAAATGGGCCTAGAACGCTTAATGAAAAAGTACTTGAGCATGGGATTATTATGCCCTTGCAAATCACCATGCTACTTCCTAATCATAGCAATCAGAAAGTCAACCAGCACGTACAGAATGGTCTAAGACATAAGGGTTATCAACAAGGCAGTAATCCCTATATACTCCATCATTCCCAATCCCTATACCCTTTTAGGCCTGATTCCCTCTGGTATCTTATGGTTCAGATAATTAGATTTAAAGATGCCTTCTTTTGCATTCCAGTACCTCCAAACTACCAATTTTTAGTTACCTTTGAATGGCAAAAATCCCTCTATCCATGTTTCTCATAATTAACCTGAACAGTCTTCCCTCAGGGATTTAGCAACTAAAGACCTGTTGATATGGTTTGGCTGTGTCTCCACCCAAATCTCATCTTGAATTCCCATGTGTTGTGGGAGGGACTCAGTGGGAAGTGATTGAATCATGGGGACAGTATTTCCTGTGCTGTTCTCCTGGTAGTGCATAAATCTCATGAGATCTGATGGCTTTATAAGGAGTAGTTCCCCTGCACAAGCTCTCTTTCTGTCTGCTGCCATCCATGTAAGGTGTGACTTGCACCTCCTTGACTTCCACTGTGATTGTGAGGCTTCCCCAGCCATGTGGAAGTATAAGTTCCATTAAACCTCCTTCTTTTGTAAAATACCCAGTCTCAGTTATGTCTTTATCAGCAGTGAAAATGGACTAATACACCTGTCCTCCTTCCAAATCTCTCCTGTAGTGCACTGCTTTAATATGTTGATAATTGCTTATTTTCAGCCCAACTGAAAATGTTTCAGATTTAAATACTGTTAAAACTCTCCAAAAATAAGCTGCAAAGTTTGTCCTCCTAAGGCTCAAATCCCCACCCAGAAGTTTCAATTTTTGGGATTCACACTCACCACCAGGTTCAAAGGTCTCTCTGAGAACTGCAAAAATCTTATCCTGAACATGGACACTCCATCCACTAAACAGCAGTTACACTCTTTCCCAAGAATGGCAAGTTTTGGTTGCACTTGGATGCCCCAACTTGGACTCATAGCAAAACCTGTTTATGAGGTGCTACAAGGACCAGGGGAGGAGACTCTTTACTGAAACTCTGAAATGGACAATGCCCTAGAAACCCTTAAATGAGTCCTCACTGCTGCCTCAGCTCTGGCCTTGCCAGATGTTAGAAAACCTTTTTATCTATTTCTACATGAAAGAAGGGGTATTATCATTAGAGTCCTAGCCCAGCCATTAAAACCCTCCCAGGGACCTATCACTTACATATCAAAAATCCCTGACCTGGTAGCACAGTGATGGCCTGGATGCCTCTAGGGCCTAGAATCTGTGGCCTTCTTGGTTGTGGAGGCCTCCCAGCTAACTCTGGCCACGGAATACATCCTAGATGAGGTAATGAATATCCAAAACTCAAAGGCTTTCCACTGGATCTCAAATAGCCAAACTAGCAATTATCAAACACACCTTCTACAGTCATCACAATAAAGTATCAAACCATACCATACCCTCAATCCTGCCACCCTGTTACTAGAACCAAATGAAGAAGGATCACTTGAATACTTATGCTGAGAACCCATAGATTTATCTTGTAGCACACTCTAAATCTCTGGGATACTCTCCTCACAAATCCAGAGTCCACATGGTACACATATGGCAGCAGCTTCATGCTAGAGATGACCTGATTATCAAAGTACGCTATCATTAGCCTCACTAAAGAAACGGAATCAGAACCTCTACCAGGCAACATCACCTCAGTCCAGAGAGAGAACTCTGCTCTTACCTTACAATTGGAAGCAGGCATGAGGCTTAGCACTAGCAAAGAGTTAGCCTATGCCTTTCATGTAGTTCATGCCCATGCAGCCATTCGGTAGGAAAGAGGACTTTTAACCACCCCAAATATTCCAATTAAGAATGCTCCTGAAATTATGATCTTGTTGGAGGCAATGATGCTTCCCACACATGTAGTTATCATTCATTGCAAAGCCCATCAGAGGAACAATGGTAAAATCTCTATCATGAACAACTGGGGTGATAAATAAGCAAAAACAGTCGCCAGGCTCCCCATTCAGACTGTCTTAGTTCCTACACTAATTCCCTCGTCTCTTTACCTTACTGGTAAATTTATTTCTCCCAGAATGCAGCAATTCCACACTAAGCTTCTAAGAATGCAAGGGGATCAGCCAATTGTCCCCAGAGATCCCCACAAATCTTGTTTAGACTCAACTGGACATCAGTTCTGCAGGGACATGCTCTTTCTCCTGAAGTTCCATTCTTCAGCCGTGTCCAACATTTTATGTCCCATAATATAAGACCCACAGCCCATAAGGTACAATATAGAGAACACACACTCAGAAATACACACACACACATACACCGTGTGTGTGTGTGTGTGTGTGTGTGTATCATATAACCACATTAAAACTAAAAAACTTTTAACAAAAACTTTAACGTGCCAATTTGATGGAATATTTCAAGATGTATATTTCCATATTATGTACTATAATGTTCAGAAATTTGCTTACAAACTGACAACCATAGTTATGGTCAGTTCCATAACCCAGGCCAGCAGGAAGTAGTTGAAAGATGAGACCTCCACTCAAAGGCCAAAGATTTGTCTTTGTTATTCTGTCAGGGGAAAATGTGAAGTCTAATGAGTTAAAAGAAAATTGAAAAAGGGACTTAGCCAGTAGGAAAATAAACAGAGGTAGAGAGGAGAGAATGTTTCAAGAAATGGAGTCCACCACAAAAGGTTACAGGCACTTAACTCACAGCCTACCCAGTCTACAAGCATTCAGACTAAGCAGCACAATCCTATAAAACTCCCTTCCAGCCCCTGCCCCTTTGCAGACAGCAGACAGCCTTCCCTCTGCTGTCATTCCTTTTGCTCTCTTGCAACGTATCTCTGCCTTTTCCCTAAATAAATTTATCTTTCTAAACTCATTACTGTCTTGGTAAAGCCCTTTACCACCCACATGCTAGTCTCAGACAGTCATTGACCAAGACATTCTTCATTAATTGTAATACCCTTTATTTCATTTCCTTTCTATAAATTTCTGGTTTTACTTCTGACAATTTCTGTGAACTTGAGTAATTAATTTAATCTATGTAGACCTCAACTTGATTCCAAATTATTCCTATGATTAGAATATGAATGTTAGATTCCTAAGGACCCTATGTATTTTTTGTTTATCTCTTCCCACAGTTATCGAAAGCTCTCTGACACATATACAATTTGACTTAATGAAAAATATTAATAAACTGTTTGAAGTAGGAAATAATCCCTGTATAAATGTTATTTGGTACAACAAAGAGAACACAACACACTCACACATACATATACACATATACACACACATATACATATAAACACATACATATATACATATATAAAAATATGTGTGCTTTAATGTGTTTATATATTTGTTACATATGTATATATGTATGTATAACATAATGTATAAACACACTAAAACTAACAAACTTTAGTTAAAATTTAAATGTCTCAATTTGATGGACTATTTCAGTAGGAATATTGCCATATTCCATATTGTAGCATTAAAAGCCAGGGATCTTATGGGATTATAATATATCTTTATATGTAGGTAACTACGGTAGGTGAAAAAGTATTTCTTGACAATTATCTTAAATATTTGTTTTTTAAAATTAATATTAAGTTTCAGCAAATATTTAATTTAACTTTAAAAAAATTTTTTAACTCCAAAAATCACCATACAAAATTGATTTTTGGCAACATTAAGAAAATAATTTAAATCATACATTAATAAATGATTTTTAAAACAACAGTACAGTTATCTTTCCTACCATTCGACTCTACAATATATCATTTCTCTATTTAATGAGCCCTACCACTGTCACAACTGCTGCCATAGACTTGCAGTCTTTGGGGTGGGGGAGGACATGGATCGAGAAACAAAGGAACAAAGGAAACAAATAAACTTTAACAAATTGTGTTAGTTACAATGAAGGAAATACTCAGAGCAGAGAAGTATTATCCATCTCTTAAAAGAGATAGGGAAAAATAGAGGGAGTGAGTTACTTTAATTAGGTGAGTAGTTTAAAACCTCTTAAAGAATTTGTTATTTAATTTGAATCCCTGAAAATGAAAGAGTCGCTCAAATAAACTAAAGAGAGAAATTCTTCCAGGAATTGAAAACAGTTTGCACAGAGCTCTGAGTTGGGAAAGAATCAGGAGGCCTGTTCTAGGAACCACGAGAAATCCAGTGTGGCTGCATCATGGTGAGCCAAGGATATAAGGAGCATAAGTGGGGCTGAGAGGGGTCCTATAAGGCACAGCCTTGGGGAAGAGGGAGACTTTTTGAGTTCTGTGTAAATGTAGAGAGATAAAAGATAAAAGTGAGGGTTTGTTGTTGTTGTTAAGCAAGAAGTAATTTCATCGGTTATATTTCAGAAGCTCACTGTGGAAACAATATCTAGGAAAACAAAAATGGAAAAAGGAAGACAATGTCACTGAAGTATAAGTGAAAGATTGTGAAGCCTGGACTAGAGTTGCAGCCATAAATATAAAGAGAAGTCAATGGATTTGCAAAATATTTTCAAATTAAAATGTATAGAATGTGTTGATAGTTTGAATTTATTAGGTAAAAGAAAGGGAGGGATCAAAGAGTAATCTCCAGATGTAGCTTGGAAGGCTTGACAAATAGTAGTGTAATTTCCTTTGATGAAAAAGACGAGATAGAAGAGCAGGAGGCTGATAAAGTGAGGACAATCAAGAATCCCCCTCTGTACATGGAGCAGACACATATATGACAATGAAATGGATATGACAGGTAGGCAAACTAAAATATTGTAATGTATAGGACAGAAGTATGAGATAGAGATGTGGATTTAGAGACAGTGAATGTATGTAAAATAATAGAAAAGACAAGATTACCTACAACGTATAAAGACAGTAAGTGAAATAGCAGAACAGAAAAAAAAAATAAACTAGGTACTCTCTGAATACAACAGTCAGATTATTCGCTACAGTGTTGGGAGAACAATAACTGCAGAACCTCAGTAATTTAACAAAAGCCAATGCTTTTTTTTGGTTCACAATACATATATTTTCTGAGTTAGCTGAAGCCCTAGTCTTGTCCTCATCTGGGGAATCTGGCTGAAGAAGAAGACATTATCTGGGCTTAAATATTCTGCACAGAAATGCTTCACATCACTTCCCATCATATATTACTGAACAAAGTTCACTGGACAGGCAACATTGACATCAGTGTAGTAGAAGGTATACTCATGCTTAGGGAAGAGGCTCCAGGGAGAGGATGTAAACAATCTGAACAACAATAAAATTGACTTCAGACATAAAAGCCTATGTACTCTCTCCAAAATTATATATGGCTTGAACATCTATGCTTTTTATTCATTTTATATTTATTTGTTCAATGCTTATGTTTCAGTGGTTTGTCAATTTCCTTTTATTTTTATCAGAATACACATGTCAAAAACATTAAGCCATACAGAAAATCTTAGACTGAATAGTAGCCATCTCCAGAAACATTCTTCCTTACCTCCAGTCCTCTATCCAAATGGCAAAAAAATTTAACTTTCCACTTCTCACCAAGGTGTAAGTGTAAATGTGAAATGGAAATGTAAGTAAAATTAAAATGTAAATGTCCAGACCTAATATATGTTTTTGCCTATCTGGTAAATAACATATTGTTTGCCAGAATTTACATATTTTTTTTTTTATATTTGTGTCACAGCTTTGGTTATCAATTGAATACTCTACGTATCCCAATAGGTAGCAAGGTTTATAAATATTACATTCTAAAACAGTTTTTATATTTAGTATTTACATGTTTGAAAGGAAAAGAATGGAAAAATAAACAAGTGTGACTATATTATTTGTGTACTTTAACCCATTGATTTAATATGATTAGAAATTATGAGTCATAGATTATTTTCCCAAAATAAATCAATTATTTTCTTTTGTTGAAGAAAAATATTCTCAACATCTCCAGTGACTGAACTGCATTCTTCAAGGATACAGGTAGTTTTTTTTTTTTTTTTTTTTTTTTTTTTTTTTTAGATGGAGTCTTGCTCTATGGCCCAGGCTGGATGGAGTGCAGTGGCCGGATCTCAGCTCACTGCAAGCTCCGCCTCCCGGGTTTAAGCCATTCTCCTGCCTCAGCCTTCCGAGTAGCTGGGACTACAGGCACCGCCACCTCGCCCGGCTAGTTTTTTGTATTTTTTAGTAGAGACCGGGTTTCACTGGGTTAACCAGGATGGTCTCGATCTCCTGAACTCGTGATCCGCGACTGATAACATGCAAATCCGTGAAGTGTTCCATATTTATTTATTTTTATTTTTTAATAAAAAAGGGCTGATGAAAATGGACTGGGGATAAGTGAAAATGACAAACCCATATTTCTTCTGGTTCCTGGGAAAATCACCAGAGATATAAAGTGGCAATGCATTCTACGTATTCCACTGCCTCTTTACACTTTGCATAGACAGTATGTGCTTGATAAATTGTGAAATTCTGGCAAGCTGCAGTTTGAAAGTTATTGAAAATGCAAACAGGAGTTAAGATAATTTCTAGAATATCTGCGTAACAGAATAGTCGTTTGAGTTTAGAGTCAGTCTTGTGGTTACTTTTCCTTGCAAAAATCTGGGCATCACGAGATCATCCCTGCTATAAAAATTATGTACATAAATCTGAGCAAAAATCAGAGCAACAAAAGCAGAACCGTTCTACAGAAGTAAGGGTATGCTTGCGATTCTACTGATAAGTGAGAAATCAAAGGGTTCCTTTTTTAGAACTTTGAACTAGGAAATCAGAAAGTTAAATCTTGTCCAGATTTGACTGTTTTTAATAGGTTTAGCTTTTCATTTTTTAATTTCTAGTACTCTACTATATATACTGGGTTACAGTCTAACTAATATTGAACAATATGGAAAATTAATGTTGACTAAACTGACACAAGACAAAAATCTCCCCAGAGGAAACCCTTCCTGTTCAGTATATGCTTAAGTTCAACAAACTATAGAACAAACTATATTTCCTTAGTATTCTATAGCGCAGGTTTTTGCATCTTCCCATAAAAGGAGTCTGAATAAATTCTCAAGGTAAACAATTTCTCTAAGTAGTTTTAAAGTTTAATGTATCAACTGAGAATACTCCCCAATTGCCAATTTCAACTAAGATGTGGTGAAAAGTAACCACCAACTCAGTAAGAATCAGCCCTTATACAATTATGACTTAGAAAAGGCTGTCTGACCTCTTTCAGACATACTGCATGTTGTCAGCCAAATGGATGACTAAGAGTTCACATTCTACCTTTTTCTTTGCATCACCCATCAAGGTTAAACATTTGATGTCCATATGAACTACATTTTCAGAGGTTCCCTGTATATTTTAGAGATTATAGCAAGATGTGTGCTCCCAATTCATAAAACCTCCAATATTCTGCAAAATAAATTTAAGTAACCCAGCTTCATCCAGACTACAATAAGCTTTTCATCTTCAAAGTCTTCTGGTATAAGGAAGTTAAAATTAAACCTAAGTTATTTTACTCACACATTTTGCAATTCCAGAATATAATGAGACATTTCCTTATTAGAATATATCTCAGTCTGCTTTTTAAAAGTTTGGCAGTTTAAATAGTATTGCCTGCCATGTTTTCTCTTTGTTTGATTCAAAAAAAGAAGCAAAAAAACAAAAAACAAAATGAGACAAAAAACTTGGCATCCAGTGATAACATATGTTTGTATACACAGGACTTGAATGTGTGTTTGTATGTTGTATTCATAAGTAGGCAAAACCAAGGGATAAGGAAGAAAAGATATAGAAGGAAAAAAGTGAAAGGGAAGAAATATTAACACTTAGTATGGTAGATAGACAAATAGAAAGATACATAGATAAAATTTTGCCACAAAAAGATAAAAGGGAAGGGGAAATGAGGAAAGATTTGTGGTGACAAATTTTTCACTCTCTCCTGTCTTTTTCAAACCTGACCCTTTCCTCAACTCTACGCCTGGGTCTTAAATCTCAAACAACCCACAGCCTTGCTTCTGAGGGAGGTTTCAAATTTCACAGATTTTATGAGCTGAATTGTGTCTTCCTAAAATTTGTATGTTGAAGCCCTAATCCCCAGTACCTCAGATTGAAATTGTATTTGTATATAAATTATTTAATGAGGCCATAAAGTTAAAAATGAAGCCATTAGATTGGACCTTGAACCAATCTGACTGGTATCTTTACATGAAGAAGACATTAAGACACATAAAGAGACACCAAGATGCATACACATGGAGAAAAGACCATGTGAGACACAGAGAGAAGGACTCCTCTGCAACGCAAGGCTCGAGGCTTCGGAAGACACCAATACTGTCCAATCTGTCAACGTCTTGATCTTGGACATCACACCTCAACAGCTGGGAGACAGTAAATTTCTATGTTTAAGCCATCCTGTGTGTGGTATTTTGTTAGGAAAACCTGAGCTGACTAAATACAACAGTTAACCTGCGGACAACACCTGATCATGTGTTGAGATAAAATCCCAAATTATTTAAAATACTGGGATAAAGGAGAGGAATGGTTCTAGTTGTCAACCATGTGCCATATCACTCCAAAATTCATTGATTTACAAAGATAAACATAACATTCTTACTATTTTTATTTTCTTCATTTGGAATCATTTGTTAAAAATGTAAGTCCTTGGATAACTTCCTTTCCTTTCTCCCTCAATCAAAATGACTATACGTTTAGTTAAATTTTCTTACTAAAATGCATCCTTTATAGTAAGGTTTGCTGTTGTATTTTGACAGTGTTTAAATTTTTATATGGCATGATGTATCAGTCCGTTCTCATGCTGCTAATACAAACATTCCTCAGACTGCGTAATTTAAAAAGAAAAGAGGTTTAGTTGACTCGCAGTTCAACGTGACTGAGGAAGCCTCACAATCACAACAGAAGGTGAAAGAGGAGCAAAGGCATGTCTTACATGCCAGTAGGCAAGAGGGCATGTGCAGGGGAACTGCCCTTTATAAAACCAACAGATCTTGTGAGGCTTATTCAGTATCACAAGAACAGCATGAGCAAGATTCGCTGACCTCTCACCAGGTCCATCCCAGGACATGTGAGGATTATGGGAACTATAAGTCAAGATGAGAGTTGGATGAGGAAACAGCCAAACCATATCACATGCATTCTTGTTGATTAGAAGAATGCCTATATTGCCCATAAATCATAGAGAATGAGGTAAAATTATTTTGAGTACTTTATAATTTCTGAGATGCTTTTTTCATATATATGTATATATATAAATATATGGCACAGAGTGCAACATCCATCTATTTTATTTTCCCAAACAATTTGAAATTGCACACCTGAGTTGACCTTTCTAAACCATTTGGTAGTAAACTACTCAGAGTTCAGAAATTCGCAGAAAACTTATTTTGTATTGAGGTTGCAGAAGCCTTTCCCTTAATTATATTATATTTGAAGTATTTGCACATCGTTATATAAATCTTATTTGTGCTAGTTTATTCATTATGCTATAGGGTCCAGTCTGACCATTTGTATCAGATTGTTTTATGGACATTTTTACTTTCTGTTTGAAATTCTTAATTAAAATTTTTGAAAAAGATTAATGGTTGAGTTTACTGTAGTTTATTCTTTCAAATATTAAAAATTTCAGTATCTACAATAGCTGTTTAAATAACATAAAATTGTAATATCTATATCATAGCTATTTAAGTAAAGCAATTCAAACAATAGATTGTTACTTAGTCCATCATATTCAATGACTAAACAAGTCCATAAATACCCATGTTTTAAAAATTATTCAGAGTACATATAATTATCATTGAATTTTGGAGAATATTATGGGTTTAATCTGGGGAGAAACTGATGTGTTCATATGTTAATGACCTAATTATTTGGCCCTTAAACAAAACCAAGATATATTGATATTTTTGGTTTTGTGTAAACTTGAAATTTGAACATTTTGATAATTTTTTAAAAGTATACTTTTCCTAATATATAAAAGTCATGCTGATATGCCAGAATCATGTAGTAAGAAATATTTACTCAGTAACCATTATATGTCTATAACATATTGAAAGCCATCAACATTTCACCAGAATATTTCCCATAATTTGATCGAATATGACCAATACTTTTTGTTAATGAATCCCCAACCCTATGTCCAACACTTCTATCCCTTTGCACATCCTCCTGTGGAGTCAGGGCAGCAGGTGACCATTCAGCTTAAGGTCTCATAATAAAATTAATATTGTCTCAACAATCTAGCCATACATTTCTGCATGTGCAATAGCAATATATTAGTAAATAAAAATGATAAATAAGATATTAAGCAGGGGTAGATCTGGAAGGTATAAGTAAGTTGCATAAGCAGGGGGCTCAGACCACATCAACAGCAACTCCTGTTGCATTGCCCTCCCTCCCTAAATCCATGTTTATGTACTGCTAGGGTACTCTTCTTGAACAGTTGATTGAGGGAAAAGAAAATCTTGAGCCTGATTTATATGTGGTTATGTCTGACATGCTGAAACCATCTGAAAGTGGACAAATATAACACTACACACTCTCACAGGTTACCTTGAAGGATAGTGATGAAAGAACATAACTTCTAGTAAGCAGAACTTTGAATAGTACATTTGGAGGCCTATTACGTATGAAGTGATAGGTGACTGGAAACACAGATTTGCATTGATTTAGGGAAGGTACTATGGTTTGTTTGGATGAAACAGGATTGGAAGATTAGTTATAAGTGAAAGAAGTATTATAATGAAACTTCCAGAATAAGCCTGCACTGTGAAGATGTTTATGTCACATATGATTGGGGACACATAGGATCCATAATAGAGAAGGTTTTTAATAATGAGGTGGACAAAATGCCATGTTCTGTGGATGTCATAAGTCTTTTCTTGGTCATTCCTGTGCTTGGTCAATGGATGCATAAATACACTGGCCATGGTGGCAGACATGAAGGCTACACATGACCTCAACAACATAGACATTCAATTACCTAATTGAAAGGTGAAATTGCTTCCTGAAGACTCAGTTACAGTACCAATTGGAAGATAACTACCTGAAAAAACTGGGATATTGTCTTGTAGCTGCACTATATATATAATGTAAAATTGTAATTATATAATATATAATATTATATATAATATGTAATTATATATATAATTATAATATATAATTTTATTTTTATATAATTAACATATATAATTATATATAACGTAATTAACATTATTACAGTAGTCCCCCTTATTTGTGGTTTCACTTTCTACAATTTCAGTTATCCACAATCAAACATTGTCTGAAAATATTACAGCATTTTCAGAGAGAGTCTACATTCACATAACCTTCATGACCATGTATACTTCTTCATGACCATGTATACTTCTTCTATTTTATTACTGTTTATTATTTATTATTGTTGTAAATTTTTTACTGTGCCTAATTTATAAATTAACTTTATCATAGGTATGTAGGCATAAGAAAAATGACATATATAGGGTTTGTTACAATCCACGGTTTCAGTCATCCACTGGGTGTCTTAGAATTCATTCCCTACCTATAAGCAGGGACTACTGTGATTGATGCTGTCTCCACCATATCCAGGATATGTAGATCTGGAACTCAAAGAGTAGAATTCTGCTACTATCTAATAACACAGGAAGTGGTTCTTCTCACTGGTAGATATTTGCAGAATTTTTGCATTTCTTCACTCCTATAACACCAAACCAACAAACAGAAAAAGGAGGGGCTCTAAGGGATAGAGTGATCAAATTACAAAGGGGAAATTCAGGTGCTACTAGACAATGAGGGCAAGAGGACTGTGTCTGGCACCAGGGAGAGTTTTTGGAGTGTCTCTTAATACTTCCTTGCCAGATGCATACTTCATTTTATGATTTTGAAATGGCCTATGAAAAATAATATTTCTGAGCATAGTATTGTACACTGATAATTTCCATTTTATTTTGACAAGCCTAAGGGGAGAAAGCATGTTTTGCAAGTTTTACAAGTCATCATTATATATATTAATATATATATATGCATATATATTCATATGCAATACTATATATTATTATATGATATACATTTTATAGATTATATGTGCTATATAATTACATGTAATATATAAATATAATGATGTATGTATGATTAAAGATTTGTTGGGATTTGATGTTTTTACAACTTATTTTATACTTTAAAAGAAGCCCAGAATTGCTACACTTCCTCTAAAGAAAAAAATGTGTCAACATCACCTTAATAGATGTGAAGAACTTCTACCCAAACCTTTACTTACACAAAATAACATATTATTTTAAAACATACTACTCCCTCGGCCCTGATAAAGAGAACAAACATGTAACTCCTTTCATCGTTAAATTCAACACAGCCAGCTAAAGAGCTTTACAATTCTCAGTGTTATAATAATAAATGCCTTTCAAAGTTATTGTCAACTTTCTTTTACCTCTCTTTTGAAACTGTGATAGCAGATATATCTTTATATCCTGTAGGAATTTTACATTTTTATCACAAGATTGTTATATTTTCTCATATAAAATTGAAAAGCTCAAGGAAATTCAAGGTTTCAACAAGATAAAAATATTTTTAACAATGTCCTTTCAATTTATACCATAATTTATAGAAAGGTACGTTCATTCTTCCAGAACCCAATTTAAGAAACATACTTTTCTACACATGGAACCTCCATCTATTATCTGTGTTTCACGATTCTGTAGATTTATAAGATTGATATGCTATACATTTTAATAAATGTGCTATGCTTTTAAAATAATATTTTACTCACTTGATTTGCCACTCCACATTATATTATAATAAGCCCTAGCATATTATAGTTAGGTTATAGGTTAATTTAAAATAAAAGAAATAAAACACATAGCAAATCTTTAAGTCATACAGTATCTTGATGAGTTTAAACATGTCGTGCTTTTGTGCCAATTATGGTACATTGTCATGCAGTTTATCCTCACATTCCCCTGCATGTATTCAAGTGATGGAAAGACTAAATACATTTTCTGCAATCCATTCCCAGTGTGTCTCTTCTTTAGATGCCTCTACTAAAAGGTATTTGGGTGGGATTTGGAAGACACTGGCTGCAAATTAACCCAGGATTCTTACAAGTTCCTCAGATTTCATAATCCATTTTTATTATCTGGTCTCAAATATGTAGATCACCCTGGGTTCATCTGCAGCCTCCTGATGTTTTCTTATTTGGAGGTAACATCCTTGCTTGACATCTGTTTCTCCTGTACTTCCAACAATTGGTGAGTACTTATTTCTCTATATTTCTGCTGAAAATATCTGAACTTTTGTTTTTGTTGTTTTCCTTATCGAACTTTGATAACTGTATATTCAATTTATAATTTTAAGTGTATTTTATGCACAAATGAATTATATGTAGTGAAATACTGAAGTCAGCCTAAATTACTTTTAATAATGATTTGTTTATTTATTTTCTGAGTACTTGTTTTTGATCCATTACAAACACACCATTTGGTATTCATAAATTAATATCATTTTTAATACTGTGTTGCCCTTGTGTTTGTTTTATATCCTCAACTTCCCATCTGAATAACAATTACGTGGTAAAATGATCATTCAATTACAATATTTAAAATATAGCTAGTGTATTACTCCAACAATCCTGTACAAAACTGTTTATTTTATAATAAACACTGTCACTGAATCTTCAAATCATTATACAGAATTATATCTGTATGTCAATATTGTTAGTTTTAAAAAAATTATCTCAGAAATGCTACCTTAATTCATATTTATATAGCAATGGCTTTATATTTTATTTAACCTGTTGAATTTTAATATCTGATTGATAGCATTGATAAGATATGGTCAGTGATGTTTAAAAAATTAAGTTGTTGATTATTTTTCAGGAATAACAACTCATTAATTGACAATCAATTTGAAAGATTGTTAGAAGATTTTTATTACTTTGAATTATCTCCTCAGTAAAGCCTCACTGGAAATTTTATATTCTTTTCAATCTCTCAAATATGTAAAAAATCACAAAAGCATAGTTTAATGTTAAACAAATATGTGTAGTTGCTATACAGAAAAGATAGTAGCCTGTCAAACTAGTCACAAACTGTGACAATGACTAGTTGGAAGAAATATTTTAATTAGATAGAAATCTGATTCTCATAGTTATTTTACATTTAACAGCTACAGATACATGGTAAAATCATCATGGTCTGACTTATAGCCAAATAAAGACATTTGACTGAGTTTTGGCAAGTAAGAATTGAAGACTTCTAAAACAAAATGAAACGGCTGATACTTAATTAATGGGACAAACAAGACAATTTTTAAAATAAAGGTTTTTTTTGCCCTCATTTCTGCCGTCTACCTTGACTTTGACATTAGAAGACAAACTCGTTAGAAGATACACACACACACACATATGAGTAGAAACAAGAAAATGACATTCTAAGGTGTATAGAGCAAAAGTAATAGTAAAGCTAATAATAAACCTGTATTTACTGTTATTTAATTGAGCACTAGATGCTGTAAATATTCTTAAGAACCATAAATGCCAACCAAAGCAAAAATTGACAAATGGGATCTAATTAAACCAAAAAGCTTCTGCACAGCAAATAAAGTTATCAACAGAATAAACAGATAACCTATAGAATGTAAGAACAATTTTGCAAACTATACAACCGGCAAAGGTCTAATATACAGCATCTATAAAGATCTTAAACAAAATTACAAGAAAATAGGCAACTCTTAAAAAATGGGCAAAGGAAATGAAAGACACTTTTCAAAAGAAGACATACATGTGGCTGATAATCATATGGAAAAAGCTCAATATCACTGGTCATTAGAGAAATGCAAATCAAAACCACAATGAGATACCAACTCACACCAGTTAGAATGATTAATATTAAAAAGTAAAAAAGTAACTGATGCTGGTGAGGTTGTAGAGAAAAAGGAACACCCTTACACTGTTGGTGAGAGTACAAATTAGTTTAACCATTGCAGAAGACTCTGTGGTGATTCCTCAAAGACCTAAAGAAAGAAATCAAAACCACAATGAGATACCATCTCACACCAGTTAGAATGGCAATCATTAAAAAGTCAGGAAACAACAGATGCTGGAGAGGATGTGGAGAAATAGGAACACTTTTACACTGTTGGTGGGACTGTAAACTAGTTCAACCATTGTGGAAGACAGTGTGGTGGTTCCTCAAGGATCTAGAACTAGAAATACTATTTGACCCAGCCATCCCATTACTGGGTATATACCCAAAGGATTATAAATTATGCTGCTATAAAAACACATGCATACGTATATTTATTGTGGCACTATTCACAATAGGAAAGACTGCATTAAGAAAATGTGGCACATATACACCATGGAATACTATGCAGCCATAAAAAAAGATGAGTTCACGTCCTTTGTAGGGACATGGATAAACCTAGAAACCACCATTCTCAGCAAACTATTGCAAGGACAATAAACCAAACACCGCATGTTATCACTCACAGGTGGGAATAGAACAATGAGAACACTTGGACACAGGAAGGGGGACATCACAACTTGGGCCTGTTGTGGAGTGGAAGGAGGTGGGAGGGATAGCATTAGGAGATATACCTAATATAAATGATGAGTTCATCGGTGCAGCACACCAATATGGCACATGTATACATATGTAACAAACCTGCAAGTTGTATACATGTACCTTAGAACTTAAAGTATAATAATAATAATAATAAAAGAAATATCATGTGACCCACCAATCCCATTACTGGATATAGACTTCAAGGCATATAAATCATTCTGTTATAAAGACACATGCATGCATATGTTGATTGCAGCACTGTTAACAATAGCAAATATTTTACATGGAATCAACCTAAATGTCGATCAATAATAGACTAGATAAAGTAAATGTGGTACACCTACACCATGGAATACTGTGCAGCCATAAAAAAGAATGAGTTCATGTCCTCTGTAGGGAAATAGACGATACTGGAGACCATTATCCTTAGTTAGTCGAATGCAGTAACAGAAAACCAAATACTGTGTGTTCTCACTTATAAGAGGGAGGTAAATTGTGAGAATACATGGACACATAAAGGGGAATAATGCCTACTGGGGCCTACTGGAGGTGGGAGATCAGGGAAGCTAACTAGTGGATACAAGGCTTAATACCTGGGTGACAAAATAATCTGTACAACAAACCCCTATAACATACGTTAGACCTATGTAACAAATCTGCACATCCTGCACATATACCTCTGAATTAAAACTGAAAAAAAAAAAAGAACTATAAATACATTTAAACCAATGTTGCTATGTTTCCCTGATATTTGAAGTTGAAGCAATTCCTTATCTAAACAGACTTTAATGTCAATAAAAAAATATTTATTTTGAAATTAATTTTATATTACCTTTGGATGTATTTTACTTGGATAACATTCTATGGAAAGACTGTATCAATTATAATTATGCATGGCATTATCAAAATATAATCTTTGTAGTTATTATATTTTATAATCCTTTGACTTAGTATATCATTAGATACAGTGTTGTCAAAGTGACAGTTCTGAAAAATGTGTTGACAGTAATTATTTTCAGATCTGTGACCATTTACATAATTAGTTCTTGCGCAATCAAAGAAAGCAAGTAAATAGTGGATTCCTTGCTTCATAAAATAAATTACATCTGAAACTTCATAATAATATGATGGTAGATAAGTCTCAAAATGATCTTTTGATCTCTAACTTTATTTAACTTTCTCCTTACTACAAAAGAAATTTATTTCTAGATTAAGATAAATGAGTGAGTTTATGCTTTGATAAATGACTATTGTCTACCAAGTGAAGGAACAAATTCTTAAAGTAAGTAACATAAATGTATAACTGTGCTAAATCCAAGCTAATTTATATTTCTATTTTATTGGAAATCGATTCTGGATAAAGCCATGGGTCTGCCCTTCTCCAGAGCTGAAACTTTCAGCTGGGGTTGTGCCTCTGAGGAGCTCTGCACATGGCTAACCGATGCTTCAATCCAGGGACTCGTACTCTCCCTGCCAACTCATTCTCACGATACAAATTAAAGTTCTGAAAAACTCTTCCCAAATAATGAAGTCTCCACAGACTCTAGAAAACAGAATAAGAAAAATGGAAGAGCAGGTCTTACCTTATAAACAGGAACTGGGTTCAGTTGTCAATTATTTCTGTGGCTGGCTCTGTAACATCCCATGCATGACCACATCAGCAAGTAACTTCTAACTCCTCTAAGAGAAAGAGAGAGCAAAGTAGAGAGAGAGAGGCTGTCATATAAGTTGAGAGTTTAAACTAATATCCTAAAGTATACTAAGAAATTATGAGTGAAGAAGTATAGACAAATACAGAAATACATTTTTAAAACTACCCCCTTATGACAATGATTTGATTGAATAATCTTCTGAAAACTTTATAATATGTATGTACAGGACATTCAAAGACATGCAAAATTGTAAAACAAAACAGAAATGTTAATGAGAAAAGATGAAGAAGGGTATTGGTGAGAAACTTAAAAGTTGGTTATCAGAGTTTAAAATCTTATAACTAAACTGCACAAATTCTAATGAGCACATTTAAAATAAAATTAGAATATTATATATTTCTACTAAGAAATTTATCTCAAATAGAGTCTAGAGAGAGAAATGAGAAACTACATGTAGATATACACTGAGAAAATTAAATCTAAAAATTTTAATGCCATAGCCTGGATTAAAATTTGTTGTTTGTATATGTTTATGTGATCTTATAAACGTTATATAATTCTACATGTATTATTTTTAATATTAAATTTCTGTCACATTGTGCATTTTAATAAGTGAAATAAGTGTTCTATATTTTAGTTACATAAAATTGACAGTTTTATATTAAATACTTTAGTTTTAAAAAGTACTTAAATTGTTTTTCTGATCATAACAGGAATGTGCAAAATAATTTCTACAAATAATATTGGGTGTCCAGTTAATTTTTGCAATACATTTATTAGAATTGAGTTGAAAACCACAATTAAACAATGAGTTTTTTATTTTTTTTACTTAGAATAAATGCTTAAAATTGGTTCAAAATTCATAAATAAATTTAGTAAATTCATTAAAAGTCTACTGTTGTGAGAACTACATAAAATAATACATCTAATAATTTGAGATTTTGCCTCACTTATAATAAATGAATTAGTATTTCCAATGAAAATTAACACTGACAAGATTGTATTTCCATACTAACTAGGCATGTAGGAAAATACCTCTTATTTAACTTCTAAATATATTTTCTGAATATATATTATCACATATAGGACAACAAAAAACTTATGTAATAACGAAAGGTTATTCTTAAACTGAAATATTTAAAAATTAATACTTTTACTTCAATGTCTCTCATAGTTTCTCAATTTAATCAGCCTGTGCTCTTCCCACTACAGGCTAAAAGCCTTTTCTCTCTTTTTCAAATGTGAGGTGAATTACACTAAAAATTAGAAGTACCAGTCAGACGAAGTTATGTGAAAAATCTGGAATTGACTTGGATTGTACTCTAATCTCGACTAAGAGTTCAGTAATCTTAAAATGTGTGTGTGAAAAATGCATGAAAATATTTAAAGCTACTCATTTTTATTAAAATAATAGCGATGAAATAAACTAAACAAATTGGCCAACTTGAAAAGTTTGTTAATGTACAAAGATTGAATTCAAAAAGCATATTCCACATGATATGCCCATTTTAAAATTATGCCATTCTTAATAAAGTAACTTTAAATGGTGATCAACATATTTCATCATAGTAACCAATAAAAATCTGGTTATTACATAAGTTAAAATATTTGGTTCTCACCAGATGGTATAGCCTTATTGCTTAAAGGTCATCCCTCTTACGACTATAAAGCTCTTGACCTAATAAAACAAGCAAGCAAATCAATGAATTCAGGAGTTGGTTTTATGAAAAGATCAACAAAATTGACAGACCGCTAGCAAGGCTAATAAAGAAGAAAAGAGAGAGGAATCAAATAGATGCAATAAAAAATGATAAAGGGGATATCACCACTGACCCCACAGAAATACAAACAACCATCAGAGAATACTATAAACGCCTCTACGCAAATCAACTAGAAAATCTAGAAGAAATGGATAATTTCCTGGACACTTACACTCTCCCAAGGCTAAACCAGGAAAAAGTTGAATCCCTGAATAGACCAATAGCAGGCTCTGAAATTGAGGCAACAATTAATAGCCTACCCACCAAAAAAAGTCCAGGACCAGATGGATTCACAGCTGAATTCTACCAGAGGTACAAGGAGGAGCTGGTACCATTCCTTCTGAAACTATTCCAATCAATTGAAAAAGAGGGAATCCTCCCTAACTCATTTTATGAGGCCAACATCATCCTGATACCAAAGCCTGGCAGAGACACAACAAAAAAAGAGAATTTTAGACCAACATCCCTGATGAACATCGATGCAAAAATTCTCAATAAAATACTGGCAAACCGGATTCAGCACCACATCAAAAAGCTTATCCACCATGATGAAGTGGGCTTTGTCCCTGGGATGCAAGGCTGGTTCAACATTCGCAAATCAATAAACATAATCCAGCATATAAACAGAACCAAAGACAAGAACACATGATTATCTCAATAGATGCAGAAAAGGCTTTTGACAAAATTCAACAGCCCTTCATGCTAAAAACGCTCAATAAATTCGGTATTGATGGAACGTACCTCAAAATAATAAGAGCTATTTATGACAAACCCACAGCTAATATCATTCTGAAGGGGCAAAAACTGGAAAAATTCCCTTTGAAAACTGGCACAAGACAGGGATGCCCTCTCTCACCACTCCTATTCAACGTAGTGTTGGAAGTTCTGGCTAGGGCAATCAGACAAGAGAAAGAAATCAAGGGTATCCAGTTAGGAAAAGAAGAAGTCAAATTGTCCCTGTTTGCAGATGACATGATTGTATATTTAGAAAACCCCATCGTCTCAGCCCAAAATCTCCTTAAGCTGATAAGCAACTTCAGCAAAGTCTCAGGATACAAAATTAATGTGCAAAAATCACAAGCATTCTTATACACCAGCAACAGACAAGCAGAGAGCCAAATCAGGAATGAACTTCCATTCACAATTGCTTCAAAGACAATAAAATACCTAGGAATCCAGCTTACAAGGGATGTAAAGGACCTCTTCAAGGAGAACTACAAACCACTGCTCAGTGAAATGAAAGAGGACACAAACAAATGGAAGAACATACCATGCTCATGGATAGGAAGAATCAATATCGTGAAAATGGCCATACTCCCCAAGGTTATTTATAGATTCAGTGCCATCCGCATCAAGCTACCAATGAGTTTCTTCACAGAATTGGAAAAAACTGCTTTAAAGTTCATATGGAACCAAAAAAGAGCCCGCATTGCCAAGACAATCCTAAGTCAAAAGGACAGAGTTGGAGGCGTCAGGCTACCTGACTTCAAACTATACTACAAGGCTACAGTAACCAAAACAGCATGGTGCTGGTACCAAAACAGAGATATAGACCAATGGAACAGAACAGAGTCCTCAGAAATAATACCGCACATCTACAGCCATCTGATCTTTGACAAACCTGAGAGAAACAAGAAATGGGGAAAGGATTCCCTATTTAATAAATGGTGCTGGGAAAATTGGCTAGCCATAAGTAGAAAGCTGAAACTGGATCCTTTCCTTACCCCTTATACGAAGATTAATTCAAGATGGATTAGAGACTTAAATGTTAGACCTAATACCATAAAAACCCTAGAAGAAAATCTAGGTAGTACCATTCAGGACATAGGCATGGGCAAGGACTTCATGTCTAAAACACCAAAAGCAACAGCAGCAAAAGCCAAAATTGACAAATGGGATCTAATTAAACTAAAGAGCTTTTGCACAGCAAAAGAAACTACCATCAGAGTGAACAGGCAACCTACAGAATGGGAGAAAATTTTTGCAGCCTACTCATCTGACAAAGGGCTAATATCCAGAATCTACAAAGAACTCAAACAAATATACAAGAAAAAAACAAACAACCCCATCAAAAAGTGGGCAAAGGATATGAACAGACATTTCTCAAAAGAAGATATTCATACAGCCAACAGACACATGAAAAAATGCTCATTATCACTCGCCATCAGAGAAATGCAAATCAAAACCACAATGAGATACCATCTCACACCAGTTAGAATGGCAATCATTAAGAAGTCAGGAAACAACAGGTGTTGGAGAGGATGTGGAGAAATAGGAACACTTTTACACTGTTGGTGGGATTGTAAACTAGTTCAACCATTATGGAAAACAGTATGGCAATTCCTCAAGGATCTAGAACTAGATGTACCATATGACCCAGCCATCCCACTACTGGGTATATACCCAAAGGATTATAAATTATTCTACTACAAAGACACATGCACACGTATGTTTATTGTGGCACTATTTACAATAGCAAACACTTGGAATCAACCCAAATGTCCATCTGTGACAGACTGGATTAAGAAAATGTGGCACATATACACCATGGAATACTATGCAGCCATAACAAGGGATGAGTTTGCGTCCTTTGTAGGGACATGGATGCAGCTGGAAACCATCATTCTTAGCAAACTATCACAAGAAGAGAAAACCAAACACTGCATGTTCTCACTCATAGGTGGGAACTGATCAGTGAGATCACTTGGACTCGGGAAGGGGAGCATCACACACTGGGGCCTATCATGGGGAGGGGGGAGGAGGGAGGGATTGCATTTGGGAGTTATACATGATATAAATGATGAATTGATGGGTGCTGATGAGTTGAATCCAGTAGGTGGCCCCTTGGCCATGAAATGTGTGGGAGACACTTTTCCATAACTTGACCCTTCTTTCAGTGGGAGGGAACTATCGAAAGGAACAACAAGCTTATGAATACATTGGGACCTGGAATTCAGTTGTCGAACCACGACAGTGACAGCTTAGAGAAAGCTTAGAGAAACCTCCAGAAGACTGCTATCATGGGAGAGAAACCCAAGCTCCACTACTACAATGCACGGGGCAGAATGGAGTCCATCCGGTGGCTCCTGGCTGCAGCTGGAGTAGAGTTTGAAGAGAAATTTCTAAAATCTGCAGAAGATTTGGACAAGTTAAGAAATGATGGATGTTTGATGTTCCAGCAAGTGCCAATGGTTGAGATTGACGTGATGAAGCTGGTGCAGACCAGAGCCATTCTCAACTACATTGCCAGCAAATACAAACTCTACGGAAAAGACATAAAGGAGAGAGCCCTGATTGATATGTATACAGAAGGTATAGCAGATTTGGGTGAAATGATCCTTCTTCTGCCCTTTTGTCATCCTGAGGAAAAAGATGCCAAACTTGCCTTGATCAAAGAGAAAACAAAAAATCGCTATTTCTCTGCCTTTGAAAAAGTCTTAAAGAGCCATGGACAAGATTACCCTGTGGGCAACAAGCTGAGCCGGGCTGACATTCACCTGGTGGAACTTCTCTACTATGTGGAAGAGCTTGACTCCAGCCTTATGTCCAGCTTCCCTCTGCTGAAGGCCCTGAAAACCAGAATCAGCAACCTGCCCACGGTGAAGAAGTTTCTACAGCCTGGCAGCCCAAGGAAACCTCCCTCAGATGCAAAATCTTTAGAAGAAGCAAGGAAGATTTTCAGGTTTTAGTAAAGCAGCCATGGAGGCCAAGAACATACAAAACCAATGTTCTAAAGTTTTGCAAGAATAAAGTGCTTTACCTAAGAAAAAAAAAAAAAAAAAAAAAAAACAAGCATAGGAAAGTTTGGGAAGGTAGACAGAAGAAAGTGGACTACCTAGGGCTATTGGGACTTGAAGAACACGATGATTGTTTTCTGAATTTCTTTATTGCCTCCTACACATAATAAACAGGGCTCTGTAGCCAGCTCCAACTCAGAAATCATACATCAACTGTATGTCAATTGATTGTTCCTTTATTTCACTTTCCCAGTTCACAGCAGTGTACTTTCTTTCTTTCTTTCTTTCTTTCTTTCTTTCTTTCTTTCTTTCTTTCTTTCTTTCTTTCTTTCTTTCTTTCTTTCTTTCTTTCTTTCTTTCTTTTTTTATTATACTTTATATATTTATTATTATTATTTATTTATTATACTATATAATATATAATATTATATATTAATATATTTATATTATTTATGTTCTAGGGTACATGTGCATAACATGCAGGTTTGTTACATATGTACACTTCTGCCATTTTGGTGTGCTGTACCCATCAACTCGTCAGCACCCATCAACTCATCATTTACATCAGGTATAACTCCCAATGCAATCCCTCCCGCCTCCCCCCTCACCACAATAGGACCCGGTGTGTGATGTTCCCCTTCCCGAGTCCAAGTGAGCTCATTGATCAGTTCCCACCTATGAGTGAGAACACACGGTGTTTGGTTTTCTGTTCTTGCAATAGTTTGCTGAGAATGATGGTTTCCAGCTGCATCCATGTCCCTACAAAGGACACAAACTCATCCTTTGTTATGGCTGCATAGTATTCCATGGTGTATATGTGCCACATTTTCTTAATCCAGTCTGTCACAGATGGACATTTGGGTTGATTCCAAGTCTTTGCTATTGTGAATAGTGCCGCAATAAACATACGTGTGCATGTGTCTTTACAGCAGCATGATTTATAATCCTTTGGGTATATACCCAGTAATGGGGTGGCTGGGTCATATGGTATTTCTAGTTCTAGATCCTTGAGGAATTGCCATACTGTTTTCCATAATGGTTGAACTAGTTTACAATCCCACCAATAGTGTAAAAGTGTTCCTATTTCTCCACATCCTCTCCAACACCTGTTGTTTCCTCACTTTTTAATGATTGCCATTCTAACTGGTGTGAGATGGTATCTCATTGTGGTTTTGATTTGCATTTCTCTGATGGCCAGTGATGATGAGCATTTTTTCATGTGTCTGTTGGCTGTATGAATGTCTTCTTTCGAGAAATGTCTGTTCATATCCTTTGCCCACTTTTCGATGGGGTTGTTTGTTTTTTTCTTGTAAATTTGTTTGAGTTCTTTGTAGGTTCTGGATATTAGCCCTTTGTCAGATGAGTAGGTTGCCAAAATGTTCTTCCATTCTGTAGGTTGCCTGTTCACTCTGATGGTAGTTTCTTTTGCTGTGCAGAAGCTCTTTAGCTTAATTAGATCCCATTTGTCAATTTTGGCTTTTGTTGCCATTGCTTTTGGTGTTTTAGACATGAAGTCCTTGCCCATGCCTATGTCCTGAATGGTATTACCTAGGTTTTCTTCTAGGGATTTTATGGTATTAGTCTAACATTTTAGCCTCTAATCCATCTTGAATTAATTTTCATATAAGGAGTAAGGAAAGGATCCAGTTTCAGCTTTCTACTTATGGCTAGCCAATTTTCCCAGCACCATTTATTAAATAGGGAATCCTTTCCCCATTTCTTGTTTCTCTCAGGTTTATCAAAGATCAGATGGCTGTAGATGTGTGGTATTATTTCTGAGAACTCTGTTCTGTTCCATTGGTCTATATCTCTGTTTTGGTACCAGTACCATGCTGTTTTGTTTACTGTAGCCTTGTAGTATAGTTTGAAGTCAGGGAGTGTGATGCCTCCAGCTTTGTTCTTTTGACTTAGGATTGTCTTGGCAATGCAGGCTCTGTTTTGGTTCCATATGAACTTTAAAGCCATTTTTTCCAATTCTGTGAAGAAACTCATTGGTAGCTTGATGGAGATGGCATTGAATCTGTAAATTACCTTGGGCAGTATGGCCATTTTCACAATAGTGATTCTTCCTATCCATGAGCATGGTATGTTCTTCCATTTGTTTGTGTCCTCTTTTATTCCACTGAGCAGTGGTTTGTAGTTCTCCTTGAAGAGGTCCTTTACATCCCTTGTAAGTTGGATTCCTAGGTATTTTATTCTCTTTGAAGCAATTGGGAATGGAAGTTCATTCATGATTTGGCTCTCTATTTGTCTGTTACTGGTGTATAGGAATGTTTGTACTTTCTAAGAAGCTGACTTTATTTCCATTTTACACCTGGTTCCCTCTCTAAGTAGTTCCATACAATATTTCTTTAGTTATGGAATAAATGTTTGTATCTTCCCAAAATTCACATGTTGAATCCCTAATCCTTAATATAATGATATTTGGAGGTAGGGTTTTCACCAGTAATTCGGTTTAGATGAGGCTGTGAAGGTAGAACTTCCCTGACAAGGGTGAATATCGTTACCCAAAGAAGAAGAGAGAGACCAGCACTCTCTCTTTGCCATACCATTTGATTGGTGTTTTTTAGCAGGCTGAGCTAATTTATACACTCCTAATATTTAGCCCTGATACCTAGTAGAAGCCCCCTTGTCATAGATAAAGAAGGAAGTAGATATCTACTCTAAATGAATTGCATGTTTACACTTTTGTCAAGTGGTGAAGCTAAGCTTCAAACCCAAATTTATTAATATTTCTCAAACTTTTGTCTTACTTTACCATCTAGAAACCTTTCAAATATTGTAATGTATAAATATTGGTTCTTCAGATATCACTCATTTTCATTATAGAGTAAACGGTACACTTTATTAAAAAAAAAAAAAAAACTTCCATTTCAATGGAATGATGAGGTATGCTATTTAGATACTGAAATCAAGATCCATTGGATATCAGAAGAATGTCAATCTAAAGGTCTTTCCATCAAAACTACTTTCATATCAATGTCAAGGTTCTACTTGGGCTGTACTCCCTCCTTCATTTTGCCTTTTACCAGCTCAGGATTCCTTCAAACCTTTCTCTTGAAGAGTTAAAATGGAAATGAAGTCTTTATTTATGCTCAGACATCTTCTGCGGGAACCTGGTATAGAAAGATCCTTTGTACATAATGGTTTATGTAGGCCATGAAAACTATGTCCAGGGGTTTTTAAAACAGAAGTAGACATGGTCTACAAAGTAAACCATTAAAGGCAAACATTTCAAAGAGCCAGAATTCTGTCTGCTTTCTTGTGAAAAGACATATAGATACAATTAGGCATTTCAGATTAAGTTAAAGTTTTTTTATACTGACCTAGAAAGAAGTTTTTAATTAATTTTTGAAAAGGAAGATATAATGGAAAAAAATGACATACTCCTTGGATTGCTGACATTTTTAAAGTTAAAACTAAACAAAGTAAAAGCAAGTCTTTCTAAACTGCTTAAGAATCTTCAATACTGAGGAAGCCTAGAAAATTAGATTAAAATAATTACACTTCTTTCTTTTCTAATTCCAATTTTTATGAAATTCTATCTTAATGATTATCTTAGAACAAATAAAATAAATAAATAAAACAAATATATTTAACTTTGTGGTTAGAAAAAAAAGAGACTATAAAGAAAGTGTATTCTTTTCCTTACTCATAACAATGATGTTCATATACAACTTTTATTATTTTACATATTAAAAGTCACACTTCCAATTCAAAATTTAAGTTGTATGTTTTGTTTCATACAGTATAGGTCAATTATTAAATAAATTATTTCATACCATAACTACATTAAATAACAAAAAATAAAAAAAAATTGAATATGTTATTTGCAAAGCAAATATAGGTAGCTTATAAGAGGTGAAATACTACGGTTTTTTTTTTTAACAAATATATGTTTTTTTTAGACTTGTAAACCATTTTTTCCAAGATGCAAGAAACAAAGGTTAAAAAATCAATATATTTCTCATAGTAATCTTTGTTTTCTTATTTAGCCCTTTATATTGAAATTGTTGTTTTTTAATTAAAAATAGAAAGAAGAAAAAAGAATAAAATAATATAAAATGTGGCTATCCATCCATCCTACAATTGGAATTTGGAATATGTATTTGAAAATAATTGGCTAGCTGTATAATGTTGCCCATTCTCATAAGGAGATAATTCTTGCAATAATTGTGTAATAGCAGACAACTTGGCAAAAACAAAACCAGAGGAAGTAAATTTTTGTTAGAAATTAAACACGAATGACTTGAAATTCCCAAGATGATCATTGAATAATGAGATAGGGAATGATAATCTTACCACTATAATAAAGGAGGCTTCCACTTAAACAAGGCAGAGAAGCCACGCCATGATCCCTTATCACTGAATCTATAAGAGTTTACATCTAAAACAAAAGATTGCTATAGAATTGAAATAATGCAAAAATAAAAGAATTGATTGAAAAAGAAAACTTTTAGAAAATAAGAAGCATGACAAGGAAATGCAAAAATTCAATAAGAAGATTAGAACACGAAGTTGAGAAAAGCACAGAGAAGAGAAGAGATGGTAAATGACATACATTTTTTAAAAAATATAGAACATTAAATTAGCTTATTATTGGGTTCTATATTCATAGAAAACATTATGTTATCATAAAAAGAGAAGAGAAAGGATAGGAACATCTTCATTTTTATTTGAATAATTCAAATTTCACAGAATATACATGATTTGAGTTTCAAGACTAAAAAACAACTACCAAGTGTTCACTACAACAAAAAAATTACTCACACATATATTTATATCACACATACCCTCCCCCCCCCACACACACATGCATATTGGTTACAACACTAAAAATTGCAGTGTGAAATAATAGGTAGAAACTCAGAGATTTCAGAGTTAAAAAGAAAAATCACATGAAGTGAGATTTGAATGAGACTGGTATCAGATTTCTCAGCAGTAGCAATCGATCTTAAGAAAACAGTAAAATAATGCCTGTACACTTCTGAGACTATACTACTTTTAATTTTGCATTTTGATTGCCAAGCTGTGAAGGAGGAACCATACATCTGTTTTTTTTTTTTTTTTTTTTCCACAAATAGAAGATACACCTTGAAAAATAACATAAGAACAAAAAGAAATGGTGTGGTATCCATTAACAAATGGGGAGGAAGAGATACTTTTTAGTAGAATTTCACCAAATGTAGAGTTATTGGAAAAAAAAAATTGAGAAAGATGGTAAAAGGATGGATACATAGAAGGTCACCAGGAAAAGCATAATACAATTTAAAAATTATCTTATGTCACAATATTGGAAATGCTATCATTGGGTATATGATAAATCTAGTGAGCATTTGAAAATATAAAATAAAATGTAAAAATTAAGGAGGTGAATAACATCTATAAAATAGAAATAAAAGGTAAGAATGTCATGTGCAAATAATACTTTTTTTATTATTTTGTATTCAAAATGAAATGTAGTGCCCACTAATTTAAACAAATACTGTGATACATTGCTACTAGAAAGATGGGTGCAGAGAAGAAGAAAAAGTTGAAGTCAAATTTTTTTAAATAAGTGTGAAATACTCAAATGCCATAGAATAAAATTAATATATACTGCTGTAAGAGCATATTATAACACATTATGTAACCATAATTATCAGAATAAATAACTAGCCTGAAATTGTTAAAAGTCCATATTTCTTGGGAGCAGTTATGAGAGTTAGACATGACACTTCAGGGTATTTTAAAACTATTATTATTGTAAATTTCCAGAATTATTTAATATAGTTTGATCTTTGTGAATGCATTAAATTGATAAAGATTTCTAAAATTAAAAATAAATAAAATGAGGATACTAGTATAAGCAATGGCATTTTAGAACAAAAATTATTTGGTTCAAAATTATTTGGGACTATTTCTGCTATGTGATTATTCTCCATTCCCTCAAACTGGTTGCATTATATTTAATTAATATTGCTGTTGGTATTATACAATTTTGAGTTAAAAAAATAAAATTACCTTTAAGTATTGTAAAGGTGAGAATATTCTAGTGACCACAAACTCTCTTTCCAGTGTCTAGACCCTGTAAACAAATAATAATCTGGACTTTCAAGATGGAAATGGCATCTTATTTCAGATAACAACAAGACCAAGGTACAAAAGGGTAACCAATTTTGTGCCTATTCCAGTGCAGAGGATATATTTAGTTTTTCTAGGTTATTTATTTGTCTAGAGGAAATAGCCCAACTCAATTAGTGAATTCTATCATATCTATCATGTTTATTAATCATTCCTCCACTAAACAAAAGTAAGGTGCAAGTGTTCATTACAAAGGATATTTTCTAGTAATGTCTCAACTCCCTACCTCCACTCCCCATTCTCCAAATTTATTTTTTTAAATAATTACATTTACAGTACTGAATATACTTATCTTCCCATTTTTAGTAGCAATTGATCATAAGAAAACAGTGAAATAATGTCTTCTCATTTCTGAGACTATATTGCTTTCAATTTTTTTAGTTTGATTGCCAAGCTGCAAAGGAGGAATTATGCAATTTTTTTTTTTTTTTCAGCTAAAGGAAGATGCACTTTGAAAAATAATGTAAGAACAACAACAACAACAAAATTGTGTCCATCATTAAACAATGGGGAGGAAGTGGCCGGGCATGGTGGCTCACGCCTGTAATCCCAGCACTTTGGGAGGTTGAGGCGGGCAGATTAGGAGGTCAGGAGATCGAGACCATCCTGGCCAACACGGTGAAACCCCGTCTCTACTAAAAATACAAAAAAAAAAAAAAAAAATTATCCGGGCTTGGTGGTGGGCACCTGTAGTCCCAGCTACTTGGGAGGCTGAGGCAGGAGAATGGTGTGAACCCAGGAGGTGGAGCTTACAGTGAGCCGAGATGGTGCCACTGCACTCCAGCCTGGGAGACAGGGCAAGACTACATCTCAAAAAACAAACAAGCAAGCAAACAAACAAACAAAAAACAATGGAGAGGAAGCAACACTTTCACATTAGAATTCTGTACCAAATCAAGAGTAATCAATCAGAAAAGAATTGAGAAAAATGGTAAAGAGACGGATGCATAGGAGGTCAGCAGGATTTATTCCTAAATCCTCTATTGACCTACTGTTATGGGATCTTTGGGGTGTCACTTTTCTGGCTGGATACCTCTGTGGCTGGTTGCACATTTGCCTGAGTTCTTGTCCTGCATCCGGTAAGAATGAGGTATGTGGACAAGTGGGTGGCAGGCAAAATAAAGAGGATCTTTACTGAGTGTTAGAACAGCTCAGAGGAGACCAGGAGTGGGTAGCTCCTCTCTGCAGGCAGGTCATCTCATTGTCTCTGCAGCTCTCATCAGAGAGGAGGCCCTAGAGAGGGTAGCTTCACTCTGCAGCTGGTCATCCTGATATCTGCCCAGCTCCTAGCAGAGAGGAGACACTGAAATGGGTTGCTCCACTTTGAAGCTGGTAGTACCGATCTCTCTACAGGTCTCTGAAGCTCTTGGCAGAGAGGATAGCTCCTCTTTGCAGCTGGTGGTTCTGCCATCTGCTCACTCTGGCTAAGTCCAGGGTTTTAATGGGCCTCAGAGGGGAGAAAATGCACCCTGATTGGTCCATGGGTGGCCATGGGTGGGCCCCAGAAAAGGCACCACAAGTTCCCACTTCAGTCTGTGGGACTAAGAGCCCGACCTTCAGGCCGTCCCTGGCCTGTAGGTGGAGTCTCATCAGAAACTTGCCCCCTTTTACACAGAAGCCTGTCTGTCGCCTGCTGCCTATCATGGCACCTAGGATCAGCCTCGGCTTTGATCCAAGAGCAGAGTGGGCACCGATAGCAGGGAGAAGCCAGGCAGCAGGAGCAGGCACTTCTGAGCTTGCCAGGGAAGGGGGTCCTTCCTGTGTCCTTGAGAGTGCAGGGATGCCTGAGTCTTCAGACACAGTTTGGGCATCAGCAGTATCACCCAGGGAGCTCCCTCTCCAACTCAGAAGGGGCAGGGTTTCTGCTTGTCCCCTGCTCCCACTGGCTCCATGGAGTGTGCAGCCCTGTGCACATCTCAACAGATACAGCTGGTATGATAGCAGTGGCAGGCCATCTGGAGTGGCTGATGCCATCACCACTAGCATTTGAAATCCAATGTTTCATAAATTGTATTAAATATTTACACTTAGAAAGCAAATATACACATACCTTAATTTTCAGTTCCTGAAAAACAACTTTTCTTGTATTTTCTTTTATTACTGCATGCCGTCTTTTGCCTGGATTATGTTCAACTAAAAAATATATACTGAAAATCATCCATAAATAAAGTACTCTTCTAGGTGCTGCAGAAACAAATCTATCAATAAGACTTTAGTCAGATTGTATTCAATAGGCTGTATATATGTGGCAGGTAAGAAAATAGTTAATCACATACATGAGCTTTCAATATTATTAACAAAGTTCTTAGTCTTAAACAGTTTGCTTAGAGGCCCTAGGTTTGTTTTCTTCCTTTTGTAACTATCTATGCATCCAGACTTTGGAAGTATTGTGGGTTTAATTTTAGACTACGGAAATGAAGTGAGTCATAAAAATATTTTAGTTTCCCAGTGCATATAAAAGTTATTTTTACACTCTAGTCTAAGTATGCAATAGTATTATATCTAATAACACAATGTACAAATGTTGTTTTAAAAGTGCTTAATTGCTAAAAATGTTAACAATCATCTGAGCCATTAGCAAGTTATAATCTTTTTGTTGGTGAAGGGTTTTGTCTTCATGTTGATGGCTGCTGACTTATCAGGATTTTATTTGCTAAAGATTGGGGTGGGTGTGGCAATTTCTTAAAATAAGGCAACAATAACATTTGCTGCACCAATTGACTCTTTCATAAAATTTTTTTTTCTGTAAAATTCAATGCTGACATAGTATTTTGCCCAGTGTAGAACTTCTTTCAAAATTGTATCAGTTTTCTCAAGTTTGCTGCTGCTTTATCAACTAAGTCTGTGTATTATTCTAAATACTTTGTTATCATTTCAACAATGTTCACAGCATCTTCACCAAGAGAAGATTGCATTGGAAAAAACCCACACATTTTTTACTCATTTACATGAGAAGCAAGCAAGTCTTCACTGGTTCAAGTTTTGTCATGAGATTGTAGAAGTTTAGTCACTTCTTTATTCTCCAATTCTATTTCTAGTGGTCTTGCTATTTCTAACATATCTGCAGTTGCTTCCTCCACTGAAGTCTTGACCTTCTCAAAGGTCTCCATTGGGGTTATGCCAAGACCAGCTTGGTTGGGGAGATCCTAACCCAGTGGCACTAGAGGAATTACAGACACACACACAGAAATATACGGGTGTGGAGTGGGAAATCAGGGGTCTCACAGCCTTCAGAGCTGAGATCCTTGAACAGAGATTAACTACATATTTATTGACAGCAAGCCAGTGATAAGCATTGTTTCTATAGATTATACAATTAACTAAAAGCATTCCTTATAGGAAACAAAGGGATGGGCCGAAATAAATCGATAGTTATCTGCAGCAGGAGAATGTCCTTAAGGCACAGATCACTCATGCTATTGTTTGTGGTTTAAGAACACCTTTAAAGTGGTTTACCACCCTTGGTGGGCCAAGTGTTCCTTGCCCTCATTTTGGTAAACCCACAACCTTCCCACGTGGGCATGATGGCCATCACGAACATGTCACAGTGCTGCAGATATTTTGTTTATGGCCAGTTTTGGGGCCAGTTTATGGCCAGATTTTGGGGAGTCTGTACCCAACAGGTTGGAATCAACTTCTTCCAAACTCTTGTTAATGTTGACATTGTAACCTCCACCGATGAACCACAATTCCTTTTAATGGCATCTAGAATGGTGAATCTTTTCCAGAATATTTTAAATTTACTTGGCCCAGATCTGTCAGAGAAATCACTACCTATCACAGTTATAGTTTTAGGAAATGTGTTTCTTAAATAATAAGACTTGAAAAAAAATTACTCTTTGTATTAGAAAACATCAAAACAACATTAATCTCCTTGTATATTTCCATCAGAAGTCTAGGATGACAAGATACATTGTCAATAAGCATTAATATTTTGAAAGGAATCTTTATGAGCAGTAGGTCTCAACAGTGGGCTTTAAATATTCAGTAAACCAACATATAAACAGATGTGCTGTCACCCAGGCTTTGTTGTTCTACTTATCAAGTACACATAGAGTAGATTTAGCATAATTTTTAAGGCCCCGGTATTTTCAGAATAGTAATGAGCTTTGGCTTCAACTTAACATCAGCTGCATTAGCTAGTTCTATGAGAGTCAGCCTGTCCCTTTGAAACTTTGGAACCAGGCATTGATGTTTCCTTTATAGTTATGAAAGTCATAAATGGGATTTTCTTACAATATAAGGGTATTGCATCTGGTATTTAGATTATAGACACATTAATCAGTTATCTTCGCTAGATTGGGATTATGTACTGTAGCTTCTCATTAGCACTTGCTGGTTCACTTTTATGTTATGGAGAAAGGTTTTTGTTTTTGTTTTTTTTACCCTTAATCCTCATAAACCTAACTGCTAGCTTCCGATTTTTCTTTTGCAGCTTTCTCATTTTTTTGGAATATTCCTAGAATGAGAGTTAGAACCTTGTTTTTGATTACACTTTGTCTTAAGGGAAAGTTGTGACTGGTTTGAGCTTCAGACCACTAAAAATGTTTTTCAAATCAGCAACTCTATTATTTTCCTTGCTTGTCATTTATGTGTTCACTGGAGTGAATTACACTTTTAATGTCCTTCAATAACCTTTCTTTTGCATTCACAACCTGGCTAAGTTGGGTACAGGAGGCCTAGCTTTCAGCCTCTCTCAGCTTTCTACATGCCTTCTTCACTAAGCTAAATCATTTTTCAGTTTTTAATTTAAACTGACAGATAATGTGACTGTGACTCTTTCTTTCATTTAAATGTTTAGAGACCATAGTAGGGTTATGAACTGACCTAATTTAAATATTGTTGTGTCAAAGGGAATTGGGAGGCACCTGGAGAGGGAGAGAGACTGGGTTATAGCCGTTCATTGGAGCAGTTAGAACACACACAACACTTATCAACTAAGTTCAACATCTTATAAGGGTGTGGTTTGTGGCAACCCCCAAAAATTATTATAGTGATATCAAAAATCACTCAGCACAGATTACCATAACAGATATAATATAATAAAAAGGTTTAAACTGGTAATAATTATCAAGACATGACAGATAGACACGAAATGAATACGTGCTTTCGGAAAAACAATGCCAATAAATTTGCTTGGTGCAGATCACCACAAACCTTCAATTTTAAAACACATAATATCTGCAACCTGCAATAAAGTGTAGTACAATAAAAGGAATTATGCATATATCTACTTCTGTATAATTTTTTGTTCATCAAACACTTTATATAATTTCAAATAGTTAAAAAAGAGTTTAATGTAATGAAAATTTTATTTATTTTTCTTTTGTGTCAAGACTGTTGTTCTTTGGTATTATAACTTTAAATTAATTCAATATCTCTAAATAACCAAAGAGACAACAGACTACAAGGTAGTCTTTTCTCTTCACCAGTATAGAATGACTGGAAGTCTTAAATCTCATAATGGTTCATAAAATTTGGGCTGTGTACACACAACTGATCAAATGAATTATAGTCTTTTTACCAAACCCTACAAATGAAGCCCTTCCACTTGGCTATGATTAACAATATTTTCTTTAGATGCCACTGAAGCTGTAAACAGACTTTAAGGTGGACAACACAGGCACAGCAAAAACTCTCCTTCCTAGTTTATTTATCAATAATCTTCTATCCTAAACCTCTCTCAGGTAGTAGTCTCTTCTATCTCAATTGGTTGGGACATCTCTATTGTTCTTCTTGAGACCAACTCTGATATTCACCTTTGTTTCTCAGAAATCCTCCACTTCTTGTATACAATATATTGACTGGATTACTGCCATGTCTCCTAATTCATTTCTGTGACTCAACATTTATCCATTCGTATTGAAGAAAACCAGAATATGTCATACTAAAATATTCCTCTTTTACATAAATATATTTTAGGTAAGGCTAACTGAGAAGCAGTAAATGCAGAAAAATCTCTATAACTCCCATTTCTGCTTAAAAATCAAAATACTAATTATCCTTTGCATGAGACAACTTTTATCAGCTCAGAGATGGCACCAGAGAAATCTAGAAACTTTACTCCATTTGTTTCCTTTTAAATAATTTTACCTTTCTATAGTTTCCTGCATCTGGAATCCTAAACCTACTTTTCTTTGTCTTATCACTTCTCTAAAATTTACTGTTCTTTGTTAAAGATGTTATATAAGCCAGAATTCTATGCCATTACTTTGAGTTACCTTTCATTGAGGTTTCCTAATGACATACAGTGTACATACTAATACTCCTAATTTTTTATCCTGCTAATCTGCCTAATATTTTTTATAGACTCAAATTATTGAATTTTCAGAGTAGAGGGAAAGTCACCATTCCTCTACACAATCCATTTCCCATACTATCATGATCAAATTGCTATTAATATATACCTTATAATTTCATTATTAGAGTATAATAATGAAGATAGTCTCTGCTATATAAGCACATATTATGTGCTGTGCTCTGTTCCATGCATTTTTTATATACTGACATTTTTCCTGATAATAAGCTTATGTGTTAAGTGCTATAATGAGATCTATTTTGCAGAGAAATAAAGTAAAATTTATGGATGGTGTATAACTTAGATTATACAGTTATAAGCTTTTCATATGCTTTTCTTTATTTTAAGTTATCTACTTTATAATTGTTTATATTCCTATATTCTACCCTATTAGTATTCATGTGACTTATGGCTATCATTCTCTTTAGGCTATTAACTTATATATTGCTCATATGTAGGGAATATCTGTTGTGTCAAGATTAAATAAAATGAATAATTAAAATTGCTCCAACAAAGAGATTCAAAGCAGAGTTTTTCTTTACAGCCATATAAAGTGAGATATAACACAATTGGAAGAATCAAGAAATTATTATTCAAACAGCTTCAAATACTGTTTTTGGGATTAATGTACAGGATAATTTCACACTTCTTTAATGTCTGTAAATTTTTATCCTCCGAAGCTATCACTTGATGTCAAGTCTTGTTTGTAAAGTAAGTAATTTATCAATGTAGGCATTAAGATGACTAAGTCTAATGAAATCATGCTTAATTATAATGCCCCCTTCCCCTTTCTCTTAACCCTTCTTACCCATCCTTTCTCTTTCTCACTCTCTGCTCCCCAAACTGCACGTTTTAAAAAATTAATGGGTGTTGAGCATAATTAGGATGATACTAATTAAAGGAAATGATATTTGGTATTGAATGACTTTTTGTTTATTTTTAAAATCTAATATAGCAATATGAACCCTACAGATATTCAGGCTGTATTTGAGTCCAGATTCTAACAATTAAAAGCTTTATGAACATAATCAAGTTAGTTTTATAAATTACATATTGACAAATTATACCTGTAGCTATATAGGGAAATAATGTTACTATTTTGAAGATAATGTGCAAAGATTAAATTGAGCTAATTGACATATTAATCATCTCAAATATTTAACATTTTTATGATGAAAGCATTAGCAAATAAAACAAATAATCGATCAAAAATGGGCAAATTATTGAATGGACATTTCTCTAACAACATGCAAATGCCCAACAGATATGCTTAAAATTATTCAATTTTACTGATTATCAGGGAAATGCAAATGAAGCCACAATGAGCTATTATCTCACTCCAGTCAAAATGACTTTAATCAAAAAGAAAAACATGCTTACATACTGTTAGTGGAAATGTGAAGTAGTACAACCATCATGGAAAACAATATGGAGGTTCCTCACAAACGAAAAATAAAACTACCATGTCATCCCACAATCCCACTGTTACATACATACACAAAAGAAAGGAAATCAGTATATTGAAAAGATATCTGCACTCCCATATTTATTGTAGCACTATTATTAATAGCCAAGATTTGAAATCAACTTGTGTCCATTATGGATGAATAGATTTAAAAAGTGGTACTTATATGTAATGGATTATTATTTGGTCATAAAAAGGAATTAAATCCTGTTATTTGAGGTAACATAGATAGAAGTAGAGGTATTATGTTAAATAAAGTAGTCCAGGCAGAGAAAGACAACCTTCAAGTGTTGTCAGTCATATATGGGAGCTAAAAGTGGATCCCATGGAAGAAAAGCAAGTGAAGAACAGAAGAGAAGTTAGGTAATGTGTAAAAAAATACAGTTTTATAGAAGGAATAAGTTCTAGTATTTGACGGTACAGTAGAAAATTATAGTTGACAATAATTCATTATTTTTCAAAACAACTATGAGAGAAAAATGGAAATGATCCTCATACACAAAAATATAAATGTTTGAGGTTATATATATCTCAGTTTTTCTGATTTGATCATTACAGATTCCCATTTATTCAAATTTTAATATTTCCTAATGTCTTCTCTTATTAAATTATTTAATCATGTAATTGTCAATGAAATGTCATAATGTAGCATATTTTCAGTTTATGGGTCTTTGGGAATTGTAATCACCATTCCTACATTATAATATTCATTGAGAAATAGTATTAGTATACCTTAGATTTACCCCATATAGAAACATGACTTCATCAAAAAGGTTGGGTCAATTCTGTAACAATGCTTTGTTATTTTTTGAGTTGCAATCATTGATTCAATTTAATTTTTTTACCTCTCAATGTTCAATTATAAAACATTACTAGATCAAAACAGAGAGAGTCAAAGAGAAACCTATTACTTTTAAGATATCCTTGAGTCACACTTATTTTGTAAGAAAGCAAGTATAAATGATGAAAATAGGAAGAATAACTGATTTAGTAACTCTGACCATTACTTCATTGCAAAAAATGTCACCATAGTAAAGACAACAATGCTTTATAAGTTGAAGAATGATGTTTTCTTACATATTTATTTAAAATTTTCAGGATTCTATGACACATTTTTGAAATATTCACTATAATGAGAAAAGTATAGCTCAGATCAGAATAATGCAGGAGTGACGTATTTGATTTTTTTCTAATACAATTTTATTCATCACCTGTCAAGGTAAGTCATTTTAAATTGGCACTTTTGGTGAAAAACTTGAGCTGGCTATGAGATTTTTACCTAAGGCATAATTTTCTAACTTTGCAATTTTCAAATCATTAGTGTGCATAGTATTGAAAAGTTATTAACCCACTAACAACCAATACTGATTGATATGTATCTCTAATTATTCATTAAAATATATCTATAAACAATAGTTAAAATATTTTTAATATGTGACCTGGCCTGGTAGGTCACACCTGTAATCCCAGCAATTTGGGAGGCCAAGATGGGCAGATACTTGAGGCCAAGAGTTTGAGACCATCTTGGCTAACATGGTGAAACCCCATCTCTACTAAAACAAATAAATTAGCCAGGTCTGGTGGTAGGTGCCTGTAATTCCAGCTACTCATGAGGCTGAGGCAGGAGAATTGCTTGAACCCTGGAGGCGGAGGTTGCAATGAGCAGAGATTGCATCACTGCACTCCAGCCTGGATGACAGAGTGAAACTCCATCTCAAAGAAAAAGAAAAAAAAAGTAATTAAAATTGTATTTCAAAGTTGTGAAGTTTTTTATCAATCTTGACAAACCCGAGAGCAATTAAAAAATGTAAAAAAGGAGCTTTTCTTTAGACTATTGGTAGCAGACATGTCTAGTCATCTCTAACTTTGTTACCGCCTTTCTGATAGAAACTCTAAGTCATTGGTGGTGACATTAACCCTGGGTAAAGACTTTCTTCTGATATTCCTCAGGGTTAGCAATAGTTATGTAATAAGACGACTAAGTTCAAGACAGTGTTTGGGAGATGGACTCTCCAGAAAGATATAGGAATGGAGACTGCTACTGCCATTTTTCTACTTTCTATGTTGTCATGCTTTATTTATAAGAAGCTGTTATGATGGCAGGGTCTCCAGAAAATATTAATGTCTTAAAATAATTCTCTGAATACACATTATGCCATGTTATATGAAGCATCAACTATGGGATGAAAATCCTGTTTTGGTATCTTTGAGCATCATAACTGCTCTGAACTGCCAATATTAAGATTTATTTTATTAAGAGAAAATAAATTTTTACTTGGTTTCTGGTTTCGAATTTTTTTTTTTTTTTTTATTATACTTTAAGTTCTAGGGTACATGTGCATAACGTGCAGGTTTGTTACATATGTATACTTATGCCATGTTGGTGTGCTGCACCCATCAACTCGTCAGCACCCATCAATTCATCATTTATATCATGTATAACTCCCCAATGGAATCCCTCCCTCCTCCCCCCTCCCCCCTCCCCATGATAGGCCCCAGTGTGTGATGTTCCCCTTCCCGAGTCCAAGTGATCTCATTGTTCAGTTCCCACCTATGAGTGAGAACATGCGGTGTTTGGTTTTCTCTTCTTGTGATAGTTTGCTAAGAATGATGGTTTCCAGCTGCATCCATGTCCCTACAAAGGACGCAAACTCATCCTTTTTTATGGCTGCATAGTATTCCATGGTGTATATGTGCCACATTTTCTTAATCCAGTCTGTCACAGATGGACATTTGGGTTGATTCCAAGTCTTTGCTATTGTGAATAGTGCCGCAATAAACATACGTGTGCATGTGTCTTTGTAGTAGAATAATTTATAATCCTTTGGGTATATACCCAGTAGTGGGATGGCTGGGTCATATGGTACATCTAGTTCTAGATCCTTGAGGAATTGCCATACTGTTTTCCATAATGGTTGAACTAGTTTACAATCCCACCAACAGTGTAAAAGTGTTCCTATTTCTCCACATCCTCTCCAACACCTGTTGTTTCCTGACTTCTTAATGATTGCCATTCTAACTGGTGTGAGATGGTATCTCATTGTGGTTTTGATTTGCATTTCTCTGATGGCGAGTGACGATGAGCATTTTTTCATGTGTCTGTTGGCTGTATGAATATCTTCTTTTGAGAAATGTCTGTTCATATCCTTTCCCCACTTTTTGATGGGGTTGTTTGTTTTTTTCTCGTATATTTGTTTGAGTTCTTTGTAGATTCTGGATATTAGCCCTTTGTCAGATGAGTAGGTTGCAAAAATTTTCTCCCATTCTGTAGGTTGCCTGTTCACTCTGATGGTAGTTTCTTTTGCTGTGCAAAAGCTCTTTAGTTTAATTAGATCCCATTTGTCAATTTTTGCTTTTGCTGCCGTTGCTTTTGGTGTTTTAGACATGAAGTCCTTGCCCATGCCTATGTCCTGAATGGTACTACCTAGATTTTCTTCTAGGGTTTTTATGGTAATAGGTCTAACATTTAAGTCTCTAATCCATCTTGAATTAATCTTCGTATAAGGGGTAAGGAAAGGATCCAGTTTCAGCTTTCTACTTACGGCTAGCCAATTTTCCCAGCACCATTTATTAAATAGGGAATCCTTTCCCCATTTCTTGTTTCTCTCAGGTTTGTCAAAGATCAGATGGCTGTAGATGTGCGGTATTATTTCTGAGGACTCTGTTCTGTTCCATTGGTCTATAGCTCTGTTTTGGTACCAGTTCAGCAAAGTCTCAGGATACAAAATTAATGTGCAAAAATCACAAGCATTCTTATACACCAGTAACAGACAAGCAGAGAGCCAAATCAGGAATGAACTTCCATTCACAATTGCTTCAAAGAGAATAAAATACCTAGGAATCCAGCTTACAAGGGATGTAAAGGACCTCTTCAAGGAGAACTACAAACCAGTGCTCGGTGAAATAAAAGAGGACACAAACAAATGGAAGAACATACCATGCTCATGGATAGGAAGAATCAATATCGTGAAAATGGCCATACTGCCCAAGGTTATTTATAGATTCAATGCCATACCCATCAAGCTACCAATGAGTTTCTTCACAGAATTTGGAAAAACCTGCTTTAAAGTTCATATGGAACCAAAAAAGAGCCCGCATTGCCAAGACAATCCTAAGTCAAAAGGACAAAGCTGGAGGCGTCACGCTACCTGACTTCAAACTATACTACATGGTTTCGAATTTTAGGGTTTTCAGATTTAGTAAACAAAATCTAATACTGTTAATTTTCTTCTCCTTTTATTTTTAATTTTTGAGTACATGGTAAGTGTATGTATTCCTGAGGTACATGAGATGTTGTGAAACAGGCATGCAATGTAACATAAGCACACCATGGAGAATGGGATATCCATACCCTCAAGCACTTAACCTTTGAGTTACTTACAATTCATTTATACTCTATAAATTATCTTAAAATGTACTACTAAGTTACGATTGACTGAAGTTGTCCTGTCATGCTATTATACAGTAGGTCTTATTCATTCTTTCCATTTTCTTGTGGGTCCATTAATTAATCTCAATTCCCCACCAATCCAATTCCCTGCTACCATTACCAGCCTCTGGCAAACATGCTTCTACTTTCTTATGTCCATGAATTCAATGATTTTGGTTTTTAGATACCACAAATAAGTGAGAACATGTGATCTTTGCCTTTCTATGCCTGGTTTATTTCATTTAACATGACAATCTCCAGTTTCATCTATGTTGCTGCAAATGACTGGATCTCATTCTTTTTTTCACCAAATGATATTCCATTGTGTATATGTATCACATTTTCTTTATCTTTTCATCTATTGAAGAACACATAAGTTGCTTCCAAATCTTTACTATTGTAAACAGTGCTGCAACAAATATAAGAGTGCAGGTATGTCTTCATCATACTGATTTTTTGGGGGAGGGAGGAATATGTACCAAAAGAAACCTACTGTAGCAGTAGAATTGCTGGATCATATGGTAACTCAACTTTTAGTTTTTTCTGGAATCTTCAAACTCTTTTGCTGTGCAGAAATGTTTTAACTTGATGTGATTACATTTGTCATTTTTGCCTTTTGTTGTCTGTACTTGTGGGATATTGCTCATGAATTTTTTGTCCAAACCCATGTTCTGCAGATTTTCACCAAAGTTTGCTTTTAGTAGTTTCATAATTTGAGATGTTACATTTAAGGCTTTAATACATTTTCATTGGATTTTTGTTCATGGTGAGAGATAGGGGTCTAGTTTAACTCTTCTCCATATGAATATCTAATTTTCCCAGAACCATGTATTGAACGGACTCTCTCCCTCTGTATAAGGTCTTCGCACCTTTGTCAAAACTGAGTCTGCTGTAGTTGCTTGGATTTTTTTCTGGACTGTCAATCCTGTCCCATTGGCCTATGTGTTTGTTTTTATACCAGCACCATGTCATTTTAGTTACTAATATAATTGGAAGTCAGGTAATGTGATTCCTTCAGTGTTCTTTTTGCTTAGGATACCTGTGGCTATTCTGAGTCTTTTGTGGTTCCACATACATTTTAGGAATTTTTTTTTTTTTTTTTTTTTTTTTTTTGAGATGGAGTCTTGCTCTGCCGCCCAGGATGGAGTCCAGTGGCCGGCTCTCAGCTCACTGCAAGCTCCGCCTCCCGGGTTCAAGCCATTCTCCTGTCTCAGCCTCCGGAGTAGCTGGGACTACAGGCGCTCGCCTCGTCGCCCGGCTAGTTTTTTGTATTTTTTAGTAGAGACAGGGTTTCACCATATTAGCCAGGATGGTCTCGATCTCCTGACCTCGTGTTTCTGAAAAAGAATATCGTTGGCATTTTTATAGGAATTGCATTGAATCTGTAGATTGCTTTGGGTGCAATTTTAACAATATTGATTCTTTCAATTCATAAACATGGAACACAAATCTAATTATAATAAAAGCACTACTCATGGTAAGCAGAAGTCTACAAGATCCCTCTTATAAAAGGTATGCTATGATTCACCACAGGCTATAAAACAACTAGGACCCTTGACTTTTGGGAAGACTAATAAAGCACTCTTCTTTAAATTTAAGATAAGAATACACATTTATACAAATGCAGGGATTGATGAACCAGATAATAAAGAGCTATTTTGAAGAATTTTCATCTGATATTCACACGAATAGGGCCATTTATGCTACCTCAAAATTTGAACTTAGATTTAAATAAGCATAATGAAATTACAAAGGTAATTACAAATAAAAATATGTACATGTTAGATCTTATATCATTAGTAAGAGAAATCATAGCAGGTAGTAAGTTAAAATAAAGAGTATGATTAAGAAGCAAACATTAGTGACAGGCTTGTAAAAGGTATGTTCTTATTCACCGTAGTATACACAACAATACATTCTATGCTAAAAAAAATCTCTATTTTTTTATTCATCAATTACACAACTGAGAATATATTCAAAGAAAGTAAAATCAATATGTCGAAGAGATATCTGTACTCTCATATTCGTTGGAAAATTATTCACAATAGCTAGAACATGGAATCAATCTAAGTGTCCATCATAAAATGAATGAAGAAAACATGTTATATCTACACAATGGCATACTTACTATTCAACCTTATAATAGACGGAAATGTTGTTATTTGCAAAAACATGGTTGAATCAGGAGGACATTACATTAGGTGAAATAAGCCAAAGAAACACAAATACTTCATGATCTCTTTGACATGCAGTATCTAAAAATAATTGAACACATACAAGTAGAGAGTAGAATAGAGGTTAATAGGGATGAGGGGCAAGAAGGATTTAGGTTATGTTGATCAAAAATACTAGATTTAAGTTAGAAAGAAAGAATAATTTTAAGGTATCTATTGTATAGTATGGTGACTAGTTTATAGCAATGCATTGTAGTCTTAAAAATTGATAAAAACTGTAGATTTTTTGTTCTCACCTCAAATTTTGAGAAATTCAGCTATTTTAAAATAATGAAAATATCAATTCAAATCAATATAAAGAAAGATGAAGAAATGATTTTGAAATTCTAATACATCATGGTGAAACAGTAGAACAACAAGAAATAGGAGGAAATCTAAAACGTACTCAGATGGCGGGGGAGAAAATACAGATTACCTTAAACATATTGGCAATTAGATGGACAGCTAAATTATTAACACTAACCATGACAGAAGAATGTTGGATGGTACAATTTCAAAAAAAAAAAATCACCACCAACCTCAAATACAATATCCAGAGAATGCAGATTTTAAAATGACACATTAAAATAAGAAAAAATATAAATAAACAAAATAGGAAGAAGAAGGAGAATAGCAGGAGCAAGATAAAAAATCAAGAGAAAGAAGGAGAAAAAATATTGAGAGAGTTTATCATGAGTAAACAGTTTAAAGTATTAAAAATACTACAGGCAAAATTACATTTTCTAAATGCAAAGGCTGAGCAGCAAGAAGATGAAAAACAAGTGGAAAACAAAATTAAATATAAATAACCATAGACTGTATAAGACAATATTACTAACGCACAGGTTTTAGGTATGGAGATAGACTTACAGTGCTTTGTAGTCCTTAGCTTAGACTGATAAGGACAGTTAATGTTTAATTAGTTTTAGATTTTAGATAATATAATTAATAATATTATTTCATACGTAATTATAAAATAATAAAAAATAAATGATTGTATCTTCCAAAGTACTAGAGGTTGAGTACGTTTTATTCAATATTCTTGAAACCAGAAATGTTTCACATGCTATTTTTTCTTTTTTAGATTTAGACACATTTGCATATGGAAAATGAAAAATTTTGAAGAAAATATCCAGGTTTAAATAGATAATTTATGTTGCAAATAAATCTTATACACATAATTGGGGGATAATTTTATATAATATTTTAAATCATTTTCTGCGTGAAACAAAGCTTGTATACATTGAACCATCAGAAAGCAAAAGTGTTAGGTTCCACTACTAGAATCATGTGGGCACTCAAAAATTTCAGATTTTGGCGCTTCCTGGATATCAGATGTGTTTGGTATAAGAATGCTCAACATGTAATATGAAAACACAGAGGGAAATAATAAAATAAATGTGGAAGATTAAAAAAGAAAAAACATAACAGGAAGAAAAAATAGAAAGTGTAAAATAAAGTGATACATTTAAGCCCTTCTATAAGACGAACTACAGTAAATAATCTTTTTTTTTTTTTTTTTTTTTTTTTTTTTTTTGGTGACGGAGTCTCGCTCTGTCGCCCAGGCTGGAGTGCAGTGGCCGGATCTCAGCTCACTGCAAGCTCTGCTTCCCGGGCTCACGCCATTCTCCTGCCTCAGCCTCCCGAGTAGCTGGGACTACAGGCGCCTGCCACCTCGCCCGGCTAGTTTTTTATAGTTTTTAGTAGAGACAGGGTTTCACCGTGTTAGCCAGGATGGTCTTGATCTCCTGACCTTGTGATCCGCCTGTCTCGGCCTCCCAAAGTGCTGGGATTACAGGCTTGAGCCACCGCGCCCGGCCTACAGTAAATAATCTTATTAAAATACAAAGGTACTGGAAAATAAACAAATTAATAGTCTTTAAGATAAAAATAATTCAAATGAATAATTAATACAATGTGGAGAATTAAGAGAGCTAGCATCAAATTTCTGTGAAGGCTAATAACATTAATTTCAATAAATGTAAATAACTCAAACTTGTAACTGTGGGACAAAAATTATCAGAATGGATTAATAAATAAAACAGTTATATGAAGTTTATGCAATATACCTGGAATATAAACACCCAAAATATTTGAAAGTCAAAGTTTTACTAAAGTTATACTTTGGAAATACTAAGCCATATAATGCTGATATATTATAATACTATCAGTCAAAATATTCTCAGAAGTATAACAGAACATGAGCAAGTGGAAGCTATACAAACACATGGACGTTGAAGAATATGTTGCTTTAAGAACAGTGGATCAAGGCCGGGCGCGGTGGCTCAAGCCTGTAATCCCAGCACTTTGGGAGGCCGAGACGGGCGGATCACAAGGTCAGGAGATCGAGACCATCCTGGCTAACACGGTGAAACCCCGTCTCTACTAAAAAATACAAAAAACTAGCCGGGCGAGGTGGCGGGCGCCTGTAGTCCCAGCTACTCGGGAGGCTGAGGCAGGAGAATGGCGTGAACCCGGGAGGCGGAGCTTGCAGTGAGCTGAGATCCGGCCACTGCACTCCAGCCCGGGCGACAGAGCGAGACTCCGTCTCAAAAAAAAAAAAAAAAAAAAAAAAAAAAAAAAAAGAACAGTGGATCAATGAAGAAAATAAGAAGGAAATTGAAAAATTTCTTTAAATAAATGACAAAGGAAATACTGTGTACAAAAACCCGTGAAATACAGCAAAAGCAATACTAAGTGAAGTTTATAAAAATAAGTGCCTGCATTAAGAAAGTAGAAAACCTTCAAATAATCAACTCAATGATGCACCTTAACACATTGGAAAAGCAGGAGCAAGTCAAACCCAAAATTAGTAGAAGAAAAAAAATAATAAATATCATAGCAGAAATAAATGAAATCAAAATGAAATATGAAAAAGATTAATAAAATAGAAAATAGACTTTTTAAAAACATAAACAAAATTTTAGCCAGGTTAATAAAGAAAAAGATATAGAAACCCAACAAATAAAATCAGACATATAAAAAGAAATATTACAACCGATAGTGCACACAAAGGGTTATTAGAGGCTACTATACACATCTATATGCCAATGAATAGGAAAATCTAGAAGTGAATAAACTTTTAGACACATACAACCTATTAAGATTGAACTAAAAAGAAATTCAAAACGTGAACAGACCAATAAATTGTGAGATTGAAGGTGTAACAAAAAAATCTCCCAGCAAAAAAAATGCGGTACTCCAAGGCTTCGCTGTTGAAAATTACCAAGTGCTTAAAGAGAGTGAATTCCAATCCTACTCAAATTTCTCTGAAAAAGAGAGGAAGAGAGTATACTTCCAAACCCATTCTACATGGCCAGTTTTGCAGTGAGTGCAAAATCAGGAAAAGTAACACACAAAAAGAAAACCAGAGGGCAATGTCATTGATAAATATTGATGCAAAATTTCCAACAACACTTTAAACATCTTTCATCATGATTAAGTGAGATTTTTTCCAGAGATTCAAGGATTGCTCGCCATACACAAGTCAATCAATGTGAAAAATCATATTAACAGAATGAAAGACAAAAACCATATGATCATTACAATTAATGTTGAAAAGACATCCAATAAAATTCTATGTCTTTCCATGATAAAAAAAAAAAAAAACTCTCAAAAAAATAAAACTAGGTATAGAAGGATCATATCACACTATAGTAAAAGTTGCATGCAACAGACTCACAGCTGGTATCATACTGAATGGGAAACAAATGAAAGTCTTTTCTCTAAAATCTGAAACACGACAAAGATGTCCTATTTTATCATTGTTATTCAACATAGTACTGGAAATTTTAGCTAGAGCAATCAGACAAGAGGATAAAACAAAGGATATTCAAACTGGAAAAGAAAAAGTCAAAATATTCTCTTTTTTGCAGATGATCTAACATAACATTTGGAAAATCCTAAAGACTTCACCCCCCAAAACAAAATAGAACTGATGTAAAAATATAAGATTCAAAAATCAGTGACATTTCTATCTGCCAACAGTGAATAATCTGAGAAAGAAATTAAGAAAGTAATCCCATTTACAATAGCTACAAATAAAATAAAATAAAATAAAATAAAATACCTGGGAATAAACTTAACCAAAGAAATGTAAGATCTCTGCAATAAAAACCACATATCTGTGATTAAAAGAAATTGAAGAGGATAAAAAAAAAGAAAGATATTCATGTTCATGGATTGGAAGAGTCAATATTGTTAAAATGTCCATACTGTCCAAAGCAATTCAATGAAAACCCTATAGATTCAATGAAAACCCTATAAAAATATCAATGACAGTCTTCACAGAAATAGAAAAAGACAATCTGAAAATTTATATGAATCCACAAAAGACCCAGCATAGTCAAAGCTATCTTGAGAGAGAGAGAAAGAAAAAAAAAAAAAAAAAAGGGGGAACACATTACATAACTTCAGATTATATTACAGATGTATAGTAACTGAAACAACATGGTGTTGGCATAAAAACATACACATAGACAAATGGAACAGAATAAACAACCCAGAAATAACTCCATACATCTACCTGCGAACTCATGTTTTCCAAAGTTGCCAAAAACATACATTCGGGGAAGTACAATGTCTTCAATAAACGATGCTGGGAAAACTGTGCATCTATATGAAGAAGAATAAATTAAACCCTTATCTCTTGTCATGTATAATAATCAAATTAAAATGGATTAAAGACTTAAATGTAACACCTCAAACTATGGCTCTACTAAATGAAAACCCTGGAGAAACTCTCCAGGACATTGGTGTGGGCAAAACTTTCTTGAGCAATATCCCACAAGCACATGCAACCAAAGCAAAAATGGACAAATGAAGTCACATCAAGTTAAAAAGCTTTGTCATATTAAAGGAAACAATCAACAAAGTGAAGGGACAGCCCACAGAATGGAAAAATATATTTGCAAACTATACATCTGACAAGAGATTAGTAACCAGAATGTATATGGAGGTCAAACAACTCAGTAGGGAAGAAATCTACTACTCTATCAAATGGGCAAATGCTCTAAGTAGACATTTCTGAGGAGAAGACCAACAAATGACAAGTATATATACTAAAAAAGTATTCAATATTGCTGATTATCAGAGAAATGCAAGCTAAACTACAATGGTATCATTTTATCCCAGGTGTAATGGCTTGTATCTGAAAGACAGACAGTAACACATGCTGGTGGTGATCTGGAGAAAAGGGAAACCTCATACACTGTTGGTGGGAATGTAAATTAGTACTATAGACAACTGTTTGGAGGTTCCTCAAAAAACTAAAAATAGAGCTTTTATATGATTCATGAATTACATTGCTAGGTATATACCCAAAATAAAGAAATCAGTGTATCAAAGATATATTTATGCTTTTATATTTAATGCAGCACTATTCACAATATGCCAAGATTGGCTTCCAAATGTCAAGATTTGGAGGCAACCTAAGTGTTCATCAGCAGGTGAATGAATAAAGAAAATGTGGTATATATACACAATGGAGTGCTATGAAGGCATTAAGAAAATAAAATTATTCCATTTGCAGCAACATGAATGGAACTGGAGGAACATATTGTTAAGTAAAATAAGCACACCACAGAGAAACAAACTTCACATATTCTCACTCATTTGTGGGAATTAAAAAAATTAAAACAATTTTACTTATAAAGATAGAGTATGGAAGGATGGCTTCCAGGAGTTGCAAAGGGTATAAGGGGTTGAGAAAATAGAGAGGATCAATAAGTACAAAAATATAGTTAGTTAGAATGAATAAAGTATTTGATAGCACAACAGGATGACTACAGTCAATGATAATTTATTATACATTGTGCAATAACTAAAAGAGTATAGTGGGACTGATTGTAATAATAAAAAAAAAAAAAAGATAAATGCTTGAAGGGATGGCTACCCCTCCCAAAAAAGTAAGCAGTTTTGCTTACTAACTATATAGTATCCAATTTAAGAAAAATACACACACATATTTTAAACATGTTTTAATTCTAAATACCTAATAACAGTATAAATAATACTAATAACAAAAATTAATGGAACTACAAAGAGAATAGAAAATATTACAGCAAGCTAAAAATTTGAATATAGATCTCTCATTAAACAGTAGATCAGCTAGCCATCAAAACAAGAATAATACTTAACACAAATACGTAATAAAGTTAATTCGTCAGATATGTGTAGTAAATTATACTCTAAATGTGGAGGATGTTTCATCTTTTTAAGTACAAATATCTATGAAAACTTATCAGATGCTACACAATAAATTTCAAGAACTTTGTTCACACCACTCTGGTCATAATTGAGCTGGAAATTAATGACAAAATAAGCTAAAAGTCCTTCCTACATTTGAAAATGTTTATTTATACTCTCAAACAAATAATTGACCAAAATATAAAAAATATTTAATAGAGTAAAAACTATGGAATTCAGCTAAGGTGATAATTAGATTGACATTAATAATTTTAAGTGCTTTTGTTACTAACGACAAGTAGTTCAAATTAACAGCCAAGTTTTTTCTTTAAAAATACATAGAGAGATACTAGAAAGCAATGAAGTTTAACAAAGTGTTAATTTAAGAAAAAATACATGCAGTGAAAAATCCTGAAGACAAAAAGCAACATTTTTTGGAAGAGTGAATAAAAATAAATCTCTAAGAGGAGCAATCTTGAAGAAAATCAGAAGGCATCATTGAACAATATTAAGAAGCAATGATGCTACGTAAGTATGGATACTGTAAGAGATTATCTAGTTAGGGATTGTATTAAAAACATTCAGTTCAAAACTCAGTTAAACAAATTCTAGTAATGTCAAAGCAGCATAAAAATAACCACCCTTGGCCGAATAGGAACAGCTCCAGTCTCCAACTCCCAGCGCGAGCGACACAGAAGACCGGTGATTTCTGCATTTTCAACTGAGGTACTGGGGTCATCTCACTAGGGAGTGCCAGACAATCGGTGCTGGTCAGCTGCTGCAGCCTGACCAGCGAGAGCTGAAGCAGGGCGAGGCATCGCCTCACCTGGAAGCGCAAGGGGGAAGGGGATCCGTTTTCCTAGCCAGGGGAACTGAGACACACAACACCTGGAAAATCGGGTAACTCCCACCCCAATACTGCGCTGTAAGCATACAGGCACACCAGGAGAATATATCCCACACCTGGCCGGGAGGGTCCCACGCCCACGAAGCCTCCCTCACTGCTAACACAGCAGTCTGCCACGATCTATCCGCAAGGCAGCAGCGAGGCTGGGGGAGGGACGCCCGCCATTGCTGAGGCTTAAGTAGGTAAACAAAGCCGCTGGGAAGCTCGAACTGGGTGGAGCTCACAGCAGCTCAAGGAAGCCTGCCTGTCTCTGTAGTCTCCACCTCTGGGGACAGCGCACAGCTGAAGACCAACAGGGGAAGAAGCGGGAGCTGGTGCAGACGTGAACGACTCTGTCTGACAGCTTTGGGGAGAGCCGCGGATCTCCCAACGCGGAGGTTGAGAACTGAGAACGGACAGACTGCCTGCTCAGGTGGGTCCCTGACCCCTGAGTAGCCTAGCTGGGAGAAATCCCCCACTAGGGGCAGTCTGACACCCCACACCTCACAGGGTGGAGTACACCCCTGAGAGGAAACTTCCAAAGGAAGAATCAGACAGGTACACTCGCTGTTCAGCAATATTCTATCTTCGGCAACCTCTGCTGCTGATACCCAGGCAAACAGGGTCTGGAGTGGACCTCAAGCAATCTCCAACAGACCAACAGACAGTCCTTCTGACTGTCAGAAGGAAAACTATCAAACAGGAAGGACACCTATACCAAAACCCCATCAGTACATCACCACCATCAAAGACCAGAGACAGATAAAACCACAAAGATGGGGAAGAAGCAGGTCAGAAAAGCTGGAAATTCAAAAAATAAGAGCGCATCTCCCCCTGCGAAGGAGCGCAGCCCATCGCCAGCAACGGATCAAAGCTGGTCAGAGAATGACTTGGACGAGAGGAGAGAAGAAGGCTTCAGTCCATCAAACTTATCAGAGCTAAAGGAGGAATTACATACCCAGCACAAAGAAACTAAAAATCTTGAAAAAAGAGTGGAAGAATTGACAGCTAGACTAATTAATGCAGAGAAGATCATAAACGAAATGACAGAGATGAAAACCATCACACGAGAACTACGTGACAAATGCACAAGCTTCAGTAAACGACTCGATCAACTGGAAGAAAGAGTATCAGCGATTGAAGATCAAATGAATGAAATGAAGCGAGAAGAGAAACCAAAAGAAAAAAGAAGAAAAAGAAATGAGCAAAGCCTGCAAGAAGTATGGGATTACGTAAAAAGACCAAATCTACGTCTGATTGGGGTGCCTGAAAGTGAGGGGGAAAATGGAACCAAGTTGGAAAACACTCTTCAGGATATCATCCAGGAGAACTTCCCCAACCTAGTAGTGCAGGCCAACATTCAAATTCAGGAAATACAGAGAACGCCACAAAGATACTCCTGCAGAAGAGCAACTCCAAGACACATAATTGCCAGATTCACCAAAGTTGAAATGAAGGAAAAAATCTTAGGGGCAGCCAGAGAGAAAGGTCGGGTTACCCACAAAGGGAAGCCCATCAGACTAACAGCAGATCTCTCAGCAGAAACTCTACAAGCCAGAAGAGAGTGGGGGACAATATTCAACGTTCTTAAAGAAAAGAATTTTAAACCCAGAATTTCATATCCAGCCAAACTAAGTTTCATAAGTGAAGGAGAAATAAAATCCTTTACAGATAAGCAAATGCTTAGAGATTTTGTCACCACCAGGCCTGCCTTACAAGAGACCCTGAAGGAAGCCCTAAACATGGAAAGGAACAACCAGTACCAGCCATCGCAAAAACATGCCAAAATGTAAAGACCATCGAGGCTAGGAAGAAACTGCATCAACTAACGAGCAAAATAACCAGTTAATATCATAATGGCAGGATCAAGTTCACACATAACAATATTAACCTTAAATGTTAATGGACTAAATGCTCCAATTAAAAGACACAGACTGGCAAACTGAATAAAGAGTCAAGACCCATCAGTCTGCTGTATTCAGGAGACCCATCTCACATGCAGAGACATACATAGGCTCAAAATAAAGGGATGGAGGAAGATCTACCAAGCAAATAGAGAACAAAAAAAAAAGCAGGGGTTGCAATCCTAGTCTCTGATAAAACAGACTTTAAACCATCAAAGATGAAAAGAGACAAAGAAGGCCATTACATAATGGTAAAGGGATCAATTCAACAGGAAGAGCTAACTCTCCTAAATATATATGCACCCAATACAGGAGCACCCAGATTCATAAAGCAAGTCCTTAGAGACTTACAAAGAGACTTAGACTCCCATACAATAATAATGGGAGACTTCAACACTCCACTGTCAACATTAGACAGATCAATGAGACAGAAAGTTAACAAGGATATCCAGGAATTGAACTCATCTCTGCACCAAGCGGACCTAATAGACATCTATAGAACTCTCCAGCCCAAATCAACAGAATATACATTCTTCTCAGCACCATATCGCACTTATTCCAAAATTGACCACATAATTGGAAGTAAAGCACTCCTCAGCAAATGTAAAAGAACAGAAATTATAACAAACTGTCTCTCAGAACACAGTGCAATCAAACTAGAACTCAGGACTAAGAAACTCAATCAAAACCGCTCAACTACATGGAAACTGAACAACCTGCTCCTGAATGACTACTGGGTACATAACGAAATGAAAGCGGAAATAAAGATGTTCTTTGAAACCAATGAGAACAAAGATAAAACATACCAGAATCTCTGGGACACATTTAAAGCAGTGTGTAGAGGGAAATTTATAGCACTAAATGCCCACAAGAGAAAGCAGGAAAGATCTAAAATTGATACCCTAACATCACAATTGAAAGAACTAGAGAGGCAAGAGCAATCACATTCAAAAGCTAGCAGGAGGCAAGAAATAACTAAGATCAGAGCCGAACTGAAGGAGATAGAGACACAAAAAACCCTCCCAAAAATCAATGAATCCAGGAGTTGGTTTTTTGAAAAGATCAACAAAATTGACAGACCGCTAGCAAGGCTAATAAAGAAGAAAAGAGAGAGGAATCAAATAGATGCAATAAAAAATAATAAAGGGGATATCACCACTGACCCCACAGAAATACAAACTACCATCAGAGAATACTATAAACGCCTCTACGCAAATCAACTAGACAATCTAGAAGAAATGGATAATTTCCTGGACACTTACACTCTCCCAAGGCTAAACCAGGAAGAAATTGAATCCCTGAATAGACCAATAGCAGGCTCTGAAATTGAGGCAACAATTAATAGCCTACCCACCAAAAAAAGTCCAGGACCAGATGGATTCACAGCTGAATTCTACCAGAGGTACAAGGAGGAGCTGGTACCATTCCTTCTGAAACTATTCCAATCAATTGAAAAAGAGGGAATCCTCCCTAACTCATTTTATGAGGCCAACATCATCCTGATACCAAAGCCTGGCAGAGACACACAAAAAAAGAGAATTTTAGACCAATATCCCTGATGAACATTGATGCAAAAATTCTCAATAAAATACTGGCAAACCGGATTCAGCAGCACATCAAAAAGCTTATCCACCATGATCAAGTGGGCTTCATCCCTGGGATGCAAGGCTGGTTCAATATTCGCAAATCAATAAACGTAATCCAGCATATAAACAGAACCAAAGACAAGAACCACATGATTGTCTCAATAGATGCAGAAAAGGCTTTTGACAAAATTCAACAGCCCTTCATGCTAAAAACGCTCAATAAATTCGGTATTGATGGAACGTACCTCAAAATAATAAGAGCTATTTATGACAAACCCACAGCTAATATCATACTGAATGGGCAAAAACTGGAAAAATTCCCTTTGAAAACTGGCACAAGACAGGGATGCCCTCTCTCACCACTCCTATTAAACACAGTGTTGGAAGTTCTGGCTAGGGCAATCAGGAAAGAGAAAGAAATCAAGGGTATCCAGTTAGGAAAAGAAGAAGTCAAATTGTCCCTGTTTGCAGATGACATGATTGTATATTTAGAAAACCCCATCGTCTCAGCCCAAAATCTCCTTAAGCTGATAAGCAACTTCAGCAAAGTCTCAGGATACAAAATTAATGTGCAAAAATCACAAGCATTCTTATACCCCAGCAACAGACAAGCAGAGAGCCAAATCAGGAATGAACTTCCATTCACAATTGCTTCAAAGAGAATAAAATACCTAGGAATCCAGCTTACAAGGGATGTAAAGGACCTCTTCAAGGAGAACTACAAACCACTGCTCAGTGAAATAAAAGAGGACACAAACAAATGGAAGAACATACCATGCTCATGGATAGGAAGAATCAATATCGTGAAAATGGCCATACTCCCCAAGGTTATTTATAGATTCAACGCCATCCCCATCAAGCTACCAATGAGTTTCTTCACAGAATTGGAAAAAACGGCTTTAAAGTTCATATGGAACCAAAAAAGAGCCCGCATTGCCAAGAGAATCCTAAGTCAAAAGGACAAAGCTGGAGGCGTCAGGCTACCTGACTTCAAACTATACTGCAAGGCTACAGTAACCAAAACAGCATGGTACTGGTACCAAAACAGAGATATAGACCAATGGAACAGAACAGAGTCCTCAGAAATAATACCGCACATCTACAGCCATCTGATCTTTGACAAACCTGAGAGAAACAAGAAATGGGGAAAGGATTCCCTATTTAATAAATGGTGCTGGGAAAATTGGCTAGCCATAAGTAGAAAGCTGAAACTGGATCCTTTCCTTACCCCTTATACAAAGATTAATTCAAGATGGATTAGAGACTTAAATGTTAGAACTAATACCATAAAAACCCTAGAAGAAAATCTAGGTAGTACCATTCAGGACATAGGCATGGGCAAGGACTTCATGTCTAAAACACCAAAAGCAATGGCAGCAAAAGCCAAAATTGACAAATGGGATCTAATTAAACTAAAGAGCTTTTGCACAGCAAAAGAAACTACCATCAGAGTGAACAGGCAACCTACAGAATGGGAGAAAATTTTTGCAACCTACTCATCTGACAAAGGGCTAATATCCAGAATCTACAAAGAACTCAAACAAATATACGAGAAAAAAACAAACAACCTCATCAAAAAGTGGGGAAAGGATATGAACAGACATTTCTCAAAAGAAGATATTCATACAGCCAACAGACACATGAAAATATGCTCATCATCACTGGCCATCAGAGAAATGCAAATCAAAACCACAATGAGATACCATCTCACACCAGTTAGAATGGCAATCATTAAGAAGTCAGGAAACAACAGGTGTTGGAGAGGATGTGGAGAAATAGGAACACTTTTACACTGTTGGTGGGATTGTAAACTAGTTCAACCATTATGGAAAACAGTATGGCAATTCCTCAAGGATCTAGAACTAGATGTACCATATGACACAGCCATCCCACTACTGGGTATATACCCAAAGGATTATAAATTATTCTACTACAAAGACACATGTACACGTATGTTTATTGCGGCACTCTTCACAATAGCAAAGACTTGGAATCAACCCAAATGTCCATCTGTGACAGACTGGATTAAGAAAATGTGGCACCTATACACCATGGAATACTATGCAGCCATAACAAAGGATGAGTTTGCGTCCTTTGTAGGGACATGGATGCAGCTGGAAACCATCATTCTTAGCGAACTATCACAAGAACAGAAAACCAAACACCGCATGTTCTCACTCATAGGTGGGAACTGAACAATGAGATCACTTGGTCTCGGGAAGGGGATCATCACGCACTGGGGCCTATCATGGGGAGGGGTAGGGGGGAGGGGGGAGGGATTCCATTGGGGAGTTATACATGATATAAATGATGAATTGATGGGTGCTGACGAGTTGATGGGTGCAGCACACCAACATGGCATAAGTATACATATGTAACAAACCTGCACGTTATGCACATGTACCGTAGAACTTAAATTATAATAAAAAAAAAAAGAAATTTATACACTCTATGTGAGAATGCCTTAACAGTATCTATTAAAGGAAAGGAGAAAGGAAAGGTGAAGGAGCCTGAGTCAGTTTACAGGGGATTTTCAGCAGTGCTTCCTGAGGAACTGTTTTGATGACTTCAAGCTATTAATAAAGGTTTCTGGGCAACTCAAATACATAATGTGCTAATCAGTATGGCAGGAGGCAAGACAATTTTATTTCTTTATTCAAAGTTTTACTTCAGATGTCTTATAACAGGAAATCTCCTTAACCATAAGGTTTACCTATAAAAACTCTAACACTTATATTTCTACTTACATAGTAGCCAAAGAGTTGCTAGGCTGCTGGAAGACAATTTTTCATAAAATTAAATCTGGCTCACCATGTCTAAATCAAATAATTTCAAAAGGCCTAAGAGAGGTTAATAAAAACCACACAAGTAGAAATTGTACACTTTGCTGCCAAAAGCAACTGGATGATAGAATATGGAAAACAGAGAGAGACAGACAGCAGACATTTAGGTGCATATAGGCAAGTTTACACTAACCACTATAAGATTTGTTTCTGATTATGGGAGTGTAAAGAATCAAATATAAGCATGAAATAAGGCTCTCCACAATTTTTAAGTTTGCAGTTGCAAATTTTCCTAAACACAAATATCATAGTTAGTATGGTAATTTGATTATATCAATCACTAATGTTGAATAATCACATCATAAATTAAGAATATACTGAGATTCTGAGTATGTGTTGTGTAGGTGTCAAAACTATCTTAATTATAATCTTACCATGCCTTTAAATCATAGTTCAATTAGGGAAAAAAGATATTTTAAGGAAATTCTGAGAAGAAACAATTTTAGGTTCCTGAAGGGAGACAAGATACTAAATATTCCATGGTATAAAGAGATGGAGAAAGCAGCAAATTTTTTCTTAACACTGATCAAAAGCACTATGTAGTATAATTTTCAATTTTGTTAAATATCATTAACATCAAGATTAAATGGAAGCCTAAATATAATGTTTGTTCTGATTCATAAAACACTCACTCTATTCAAGAACACTGACATGCCACAATCAGATTTGCAATTATTTATTAATTGCTGCACTGCCCATAATCTACAACACAAAGAACCAAGAGTCATACAATGCATTGTTCAATAAAAGTCATTGACGGCTTGTCAGTAAACTGTCAAGCCAAAGTCCTCCAGGAATGCCAAGGGAAAGAGGTCATGGAAATCATAACAAGTGTGGGTATGAGAATGGTTCATTTACCACAACCCATAATTTATACTAGAAACTTTTAAGCTATTCTTGTGGGTGCATTTTGAAAATATTTGTTACGCACCTGCCCTCTGCTAGGGACTGGAAATGCACAGCAATACAAACTTCTCCCTCTCCATCTATTATATGCAATCAGTTGCCACATTTGATAAATTCTGTCTCCTTGCATGCTTGTGTCTCCCTCATGCTCTCTCATCACCTCCTCTCCCTTCCGTTTGCCACTGCTTTGGTTCAGGGCCTTATCACATGCTCACATTTGTGCAAAGTAACATATACATATACAGAATATTCACTATAGCATTGTTGGTAACAGCAAAAAACTGAAAGTCTAAATATGTAAATATCCATTAATAAGGAACAGATTAATAAATTATAGTCCAATAACGGAATCTATGAAGCTATTAAGAACTAGGCAACATTCTATGTATTGATATGAAATGACCTCCAAGATATAAGTGAAGATAGCAAGATGCAAAATGTGTTTGTAGTATGCTGCATAGGGAAAGAATGATTTCCTTTCTTCACCCATTGTTAGGTTTATGGCTGAGGCCCCTATAACAAAAGACAGATTAACAAGAGAAAAGCATACAAATTTATTTAAGATTTCCGTGATATGGGAGCCTTCATAAGGAAATGAAGACCCAAAGAAACAGGTAAGCTTGTGTATTTTTATGCTTAGGTTTGATGAAGAGTGGACAGTTCTGGAGAAGCATGATTGGAGGACAAAAGGTATGCTCTAATGGCAATAAACTGGGGAGAACTTAAAAAAATAAAATAAAATAAAATAACCACCCTATCCAAATAATCTTGTGGTCATTAAACAAAATATAAGTATAATTAATAATATTTTACAATAAATAAATTAGGCCCAGAAAGCTTTAAAGATAAACATAAGCAGAGAGTAAAGGAATAGATATCTTGGATCTTAATGAAACTCTTGAAGAAAATAGAAATTGTGGTAACACTGCTATGTATACTTTAGAAGGCTAGTGTAATATTGATACTAAACCAGGTGTGCTCTAAAAGAAAATAAATATTATACACTAATCTCATGTGAGACAATATGTGTTAGTTAAGACATAGACTGAGTTATCGTAACAGAGGAACATCAAAGGCAGTGGTGTCAGTAAGATACGATTTTATTTATCTTGCATATAAAAGTATAAAAATAGATAAGGAACGGCTGGTTGGAAGCTCTGACCTATAAGGTGAAACCAATACTCAGGCTCCATCATTTCTAGGGCATTTATCTCATGAATATGGATTAATCTGGCTTACTGCTATCACATTTGTACACTAACTCACAGAAAAAGTAACAAATTGTTAGATAAGCAGCTGCTCTTAAGTACAGGTCATGGAAAATGCATATATCGTTTGCTTTACATTCTACATCTTACTTCTAATATCAAGAAAAACCAAGCTATGTGGTCTACTAAGTAGCCAAGAGAGCCATTAAACTCTACCAGGTTGGACAGCTTGTGGGAAAACAATTTATGTTTTAATATCTCAAAGGAAGAAAGAGAGAAAAGATTCCGGGAGAAAAGTATCAGTCTCTGACAAAATATAGATATAAATATATTTTCAACTCAATAAATTACACTAGAATATATAATAAGATTTTAGTGAATCATTTAAAAAATTTCCAGGAAAGCTGTGCTAAGTTAATATTAGAGACTTGACTAACATGTTTCATCATCTTAATTAATTATAGGAAAATACGCATAGGGTCTTCTCAGTGTTGTCAAAATAAATGCTTATTAAAAATTCAATATCCACACACATGATTAAAAAACAATCTTAGCAAATTAAATGTAGAAGACAAACATCTTAGTATGTGGTGCAGCTTCTTGATTGAATTTGATACTGCTAATTGTTTTGAAAAGCTATTAAAATAACTTTGATTACATACCTCGTTTAAAGCTCTCATAATGTATAAAAACATGTTAATAAATGATAGCCATTATTACTACTTTATTACAGGTCACACATTATGAACATTATATTATGTTCAATATGAGCCCTCTATATGTTTTATAAGAGCCCTCTAGTAGTTGTGCTTGTGTTTACATTAATGTCCCTGATTGCTAATTAAACAAAATATAATTAGTCATAATGTAAGCAATAGATAGCCCTTGGTAGCAGTAACCAGTTAGGGTTGTATTGTAAAGAACAGTAGTAGCGTCCATAATTACTTTCGTCAGTATTCAGTTTAAAAGTCAATATAGGGGCCGGGCGCTGTGGCTCAAGCCTGTAATCCCAGCACTTTGGGCGGCCGAGACGGGCGGATCACGAGGTCAGGAGATCGAGACCATCCTGGCTAACACGGTGAAACCCCGTCTCTACGAAAAAATACAAAAATCTAGCCGGGTGAGGTGGCGGGCGCCTGTAGTCCCAGCTACTCGGGAGGCTGAGGCAGGAGAATGGCATGAACCCGGGAGGCGGAGCTTGCAGTGAGCTGAGATCCGGCCACTGCACTCCAGCCTGGGCGACAGAGCGAGACTACGTCTCAAAAAAAAACAAAAAAAAAAGTCAATATAGGAGTGATGTCAGCAAGATGGCTGACTAGAGATGCATTGCTTTAGTCTCTGCCACAAGAGAAAACAAGGTAATAAATAAATAGCTAAAATTTGACTGGAATGTTGAAGGAAGAGAAAACAGATGTACTTGATATTTTGTGTACTTGATATTTGCTTTACATGTTCTGTTACATAGTAGGGTGACTATGCCAATTAAGAACAAGTGAATATTTCAAAATAGTTAGAAGAGAAGATTTTGAATGTTTTCACCATAAAGAAATACATGCTTTCAATGTTGGATATAATAATTACCCTTATTTAACCATTATACTATGTATAAATGTGTTAAACCATCATATTATACCCCATAAATTTGTATGATGTGTCAATTATAAATTTCTTTAAAAGTTTTGTGGTTGATAACACAATGCATCTACCGTCTATCTCTGTGCATATTTGCTGTCTTAACAGCTTCTATTTTAACACTTTACATTGTTTGGATGTTTTACACTTTTTCTTTTTTCTTATTGAGAGAGGATCTCCCTCTGTTACCCAGACTGGAGTGAAGTGGTATCACCTTGGCTCACAGCAACTTCCGCCTCCTGAGTTCAAGGGATTCTACTTCCTCAGCCTCCCTAGTAGCTGGGACTATAGACACTCACCACCATAACTGGCTAATTTGTTTTTTCTTTTTGTATTTTTGGTAGAAGTGAAGTTCACCATATTGCCCAGGCTGGTCTCAAACTCCTGGGCTCAAATGATCTGCCTGTCTTGTCCTCCAAAAGTGCTGGTATTACAGGCATGAGCCACGGCGCACAGCATTCTGCTATTTCAAAATGAGTTTGTAGAATATGTGACTTGTAATATATACATATAAAACATGAAAACTTTAATTTACCATAATTGCATTAGTCTAAAACCCCAACAAAAAATAGGTCTTATAAATAAAATATTTTGTAAAAGGCTCTTTCTAATTGTTTGTTTTGTTTTATTTTTCATTCTTGAATCTAGAATCACTACCAATACACTCTAAGAATTCAGGAAGGGATTTTTATGAAGGAGTTTGTTGATAACTGAACTTATAGAATGAGGATTATGTAGAGGTAAATTTGATTAAAACAGACTGTAAAAGTTTTACGAATGTATTTTATTTTATCTATACGGTAACTCTTTGCTAAGGAAGTGGTGAAAACAGCCACAACAATGGTAGGCCTTAGGTTTCAAATGTTCTCTTTTCATGGCCCACATTATAATGCTCTTGCATTCTATATTTAGTGAGGTATTTAACCCATGCTTGTCTCTCCCACAATCTCCTTTTTCCATGTTATGAAAATTGCAATGAAATTTATCTAATATTTCTGCGATTGCTTGCTTTATTTCAGTTTTCAAATAAAAGTATCACTATCGATATTTGGTGAAAGGTCGTTTTGCTTTGTTTCCCATATACCTTTTAAAATTGCCTTCTCTGTAAATGATGACTTTTTCTGATTGTGTTTTCTGAGACCTGGTTAGTCTTCTTGTTCAAAGTTTGATAGTTGAAGGTTCTCTACTGAACATCATTTCACCAATAATAACTGCTATATTTCAAAAGCTCTACTAAGAAGAGTAATTTTCTTATTGAAACCTGAGCCGAAAATAGCTTAAATAATGAACAGATATAGAGTGTCTCTATTATCGATAATCTTATTAATTATTCTTTCTGGCTGCAATGTTTGGATTTTAATATCTCAGTCTTGGATTTTAAGCTCTCTTCTGTTTAAGTACTGCATGCTCACTAAAGCATAACTTAGTACATTTACCATAATGAATAAGAAAACATATATATATATTAATATATATATATATATATTTTTTTTTTTTTTGAGACAGAGTCTTGCTTTGTCGCCCAGGCTGGAGTGCAGTGGCCGGATCTCTGCTCACTGCAAGCTCCGCCTCCCGGGTTAGGCCATTCTCCTGCCTCCGCCTCCCGAGTAGCTGTGACTACAGGCGCCCGCCACCTCGCCTGGCTAGCTTTTTGTATTTTTTTTTTTTTTTTTTTTCTCATTAAACTTTTTTAATGGGTCTCAAAATTCTGTGACAAATTTTTGGTCAAGTTGTTTCCATTAAAAAGTACTGATTTTAAAAACTAATAACTTAAAACTGCCACACGCAAAAAAGAAAACCAAAGTGGTCCACAAAACATTCTCCTTTCCTTCTGAAGGTTTTACGATGCATTGTTATCATTAACCAGTCTTTTACTACTAAACTTAAATGGCCAATTGAAACAAACAGTTCTGAGACCGTTCTTCCACCACTGATTAAGAGTGGGGTGGCAGGTATTAGGGATAATATTCATTTAGCCTTCTGAGCTTTCTGGGCAGACTTGGTGACCTTGCCAGCTCCAGCAGCCTTCTTGTCCACTGCTTTGATGACACCCACCGCAACTGTCTGCCTCATATCACGAACAGCAAAGTGACCCAAAGGTGGATAGTCTGAGAAGCTCTCAACACACATAGGCTTGCCAGGAACCATATCAACAATGGCAGCATCACCAGACTTCAAGAATTTAGGGCCATCTTCCAGTTTTTTACCAGAACGGCGATCAATCTTTTCCTTCAGCTCAGCAAACTTGCATGCAATGTGAGCCATGTGGCAATCCAACACAGGGGCATAGCCAGCACTTATTTGGCCTGGATGGTTCAGGATAATCACCTGAGCAGTGAAGCCAGCTGCTTCCATTGGTGGGTCGTTTTTGCTGTCACCAGCAACGTTGCCACGACGAACATCCTTGACAGACACATTCTTGACATTAAAGCCCACGTTGTCCCCAGGAAGAGCTTCACTCAAAGCTTCATGGTGCATTTCGACAGATTTTACTTCAGTCGTTACGTTGACTGGAGCAAATGTATTTTTTTTTTAGTGGAGACGGGGTTTCACCGTGTTAGCCAGGATGGTCTCGATCTCCTGACCTCGTGATCCGCCCGTCTCAGCCTCCCAAAGTGCTGGGATTACAGGCTTGAGCCACTGCGCCCGGCCAAGAAAACATATATTTTTATTTTACCCTAGTTAAATGATGGGTGTCTAGATGATGATAAAGGATAGAGGGTAGAGATGGGCAGAAAGTAGAAAAACTCAGATTTGAGTACTCTGTGTGTATATTTTCTTTGACATTTATTGATTAATTATGGAGTAGGGTAATATTACAAATACTGAAGATATACAATTAAAGAAATAATTTTTATTTGATTCTCAGAATCTGTGGAAGTATATTTTAACGATTTTGTGCAATGACTTCAGTTTTTAGTTAGAAGGTGCTTTGGATTAAAATATATAACTCCTACCACCAGATCCTTTGTAAATTTTAGCAATGTTCACCTCATGAAAACTTTACTCAGTATCATTAACATGTCTTAAGCAATATTATAAAATAAGGACTTAATCTTTTTTCTATGCACAAAGTAAGAAGTTCCTTTATCATCAATATTAATGTGCATTGTTAATGTTGTACACATACACACACATATTTCAACACAAGAACTAATATATTATTATAAAAATAACTTTTAGAAAGTATTAAAAAGATATATGAAATGTAATCAAATGTTACTCTCATTGTAAATATGAAAGAACAAAATACATATAATGGCCTTTGCACTTTATATCATCATAGAGCAAGCAACAAACAATAAAATACATTGTTGGTTGTCAGCATTTAAGTCAGTATTTATTTTGGGAGAAGCTTTTATACTCCTATAATAAATGTATTTTCAAATGTATCTATAAAGATTGACGTTTCAGATTTGGGGGAATGTGGGAGTATCGAATAAGCTGAACTGATATCAGTGAAACATATATATATATATATATATATATATATATATATATATATATATATATAAAATACATATATATTTTTTAATTTTGTTTTCATATTTGTTCCTCTACTAATATTTGACTATGTGGATTCCATTTAAGATAACATTTATAGTTTTAAAATTAAGACATTTTATCTCTTTTTATTTAATCAATTTATTATTTGTGATATAAATGAAATGCTTTAAGTATCACACAAATCGAGATTAATCTTGAATTGCTTCTTAATTTTTTTATCTTAAGAGTTAAAGGGCTTTCTGAATTTAATTCCTTGAGGCTATTTGCTAATAGAATACTAGATTGAGTAAATCTACCTCATGTCTCCATCTCCCAATCCAAATTGAGAAAATAAGAGCCCTTGACTGAAAAGCATGGTCGTCTTGCTAAGTGTATTCACTGAGTTCTTATAAAAATTTATGTTTTTTTAACAATGATAGCAGCCATTACATGAAATGTGGACAACTGAACTTCTTGAAATACCTTAAGAGATGTAATTGGTGGATTAGTGAAAAGAGAAAAAAACTAAATACCACACAGCTTATTAGTATGATTTACTGAGGCAGTTAGAAGAATATTTTCTTCTTCTGAATGAAATTCTTTAAAGTTCAGAGAATCAAATTATCATGTTTATATTCCCTTGTCAATCATCCAGTTTCAATATCCCAATAAAGTTATTCCCATTAAAATTGATATGTGATGAACTCTAAAGCTATTTCTCACCATCATACAGATTAAATTCATTAAACTCAAAACTTTCAGCTTTAGCTCTCTGTCAAAACTTCAGTCATTTGTTATTGATGTGTGACTTATTTCCTGAACCAGATATTTAATCTACAATATTAACAAATTCTGTGTCACTTATGTGTGTACAAAAGAAACAACAAAATAAACCAAGACCTGTTTTTTAGTTTCCCCTATTTCAATGTGCAAATATTCCAGTTGTGACTGGTTTCATGTTAGCAATGTATTATCATAGAATGCACAATTTGGAATAGATGCATCATAGTTGTAGTATTCTCACCATCCAAACAGACATAAACTTAAGAGCATAGTAATAATAAATGTAATGAAATACTCTGATGTGATGAAATTTGAGCTACTAATATAAGTAACATTAATATATTCTATCTAAAATTTTGGAATTTAATTTTGAATAATGTTTTATTGAATGACAAACTTACACAATTTCTGAAAATCAAGCAAAAGATGCTTAGAAGCATCAGTATTAAAAACATAGTATAAAAAAATGGTAACTCCTGGATTTGATTTTTATTATTCTGTTATTTGCAATAGATACTGTAAAACTCTGGTTTATAAACATATTGCACATGTGACTGACTGTACACATAAGTCTTCCTAAAATATCAAGTGTATTGTGATTAAAATGGGAATCATAATCTATTGTAAGTTATCCTCTTGAATAGGACCCAGCAATAATCTAGGGGAAATGTCTCTACAAGGATGTGCACTGTGTGAACATACTGTAGCAATGTCTGTCATGGCCTTGAGGTAAAAAAAACAAAGGTTTTAAATGTTTAAGTCCTATCAAACTTTCTTTTTATAGAAAGGCAACAGATTCACATATTTTCTACATGTCAACATGTAGAAAATCTAGTTTCAATGAGCCTGTCCAGAATAAATTGTTAGCAAACAAAAAACTGTTTGTCAAAAAAGAAAAAAAAAAAAAAACTCCAATTAAAAGAGTGAGCAGTAAATATTGAAAAAATATAACTTAGATCAAATGTTGCATCCCACAGGCACATACTAGTTTTTTAAAAAAATATATCACCTAACAGCAGCAGGGGGCAAAAAAATACATAAAATTACATTTGGCAAAAACAGAGATAAATATAAAAACCAATCCCCAAAAACCCTCAAAACTATAAAATGATACAAAGAATTTTCAAAGCAATAAAATAGAGCTGAGATAAATTCGAGAAGAGTAAAGAAGAACCCATATCAACAGGTATCAAAATCTAAGTCCCATATTTCAAACTTAACTGGCGCCTCCTCAGGTACAAGGCAAAATCCCTTGTTTCCAAAAGAGGAAAATACATACTTTTGCTTTAATGACCAAAGGATTAGAGGCTTAACAAGTAATATCACAGTCAAGCCATTTTTTCAGAAAGTGAAACTTTCTGGGTCTTAGTTGTTGCACGAGGTATTTGCACTGTGTCCCAAATATCTTTATATGCTTGGCTGAGATGTTTTGAAGGTAATATTGAATATATACTCAAACCTTTTTATATATTTAAATTTTTCTAAATGACTCAAAATATCTTGCACAGCAATCAACTCCTGCAACAGAAACTTACATATAAACTATTTATATTTATAAATAACTATTTTGAGAAATGGAAGTATTTATGAGACCTATGATAATCCTGAAAACTATAAAAAGCTGAAAAATGCATGCGAACATTTAAAAGCAAAGACAATCACTAGAAAAATAATTACAAATAATTTGAAAATATTGTAGCCAAATAATTGTCCAAAAACATAAAGACAGTCACCCTGACACATACCACTTCATCCCCATATACACAAACACACAGTAAAGCAGTTGCCTCTATGAGGCAAGCATACAAAGCAAAGTTACAATAGCTCATGTAACAAATCTCATGGCAAAAAGGAGGAAATCTAGTATAAATGAAAAGAGCTCCAAGAACAGGTAAACAATATAGTCATAATACAAATAAAAGAGTCATAATGCAAATGAAAGTAAAATTATATGCTAAAAGAGGCAGAATAATTTTCCAAATAGATGAGGCACTATAAAAATACAAATGAGTAAATTAAACAAAACGATGTCTCAATGAGGAGTTAAAAATAATTAGAAACCAACTATCTATATTTTAAATGTCTAAAGACGCTTCAACATATGCCCCAAAAGGAAACTGTCAAAATAACAAAACAAAAATAAAATTTAAAAAATTCAAATTTAAATAGAAGTCTTAATGTACCATTAAAATGGCACATTGTGTTTTAAAATCTAAAAGAAAAGTATATTTTACAAATAAAAATTTTTTTTTGGAAAAATCTGGTAAAATAAACTATTCAAAAGGTGAAGAAATGGAACATCCAACTTTTCTGTAGGAAAATTCTACAATGGAATATAATAAAATAAAATTTGCAAATATCTTGAAGAAAAGTGTTACCAAATCATTTTATACCTAGGAACACTTGGGTTTAATAAAATTATCATGACAAAATCAGTTTTAACCATATAAGAGTCATTGACTCTTTTTCTCAGGTCCTAGTAAAGTAATAGGGAGTAAACATAAATCCCATATGGCCTACATGGCCCTTGTGATACCTCTGTAATATTTTTCCTACTACCTCTTAACCACTCATTTAGCTCCAACCCCACTGGACTCAGCTTTTCTGTAAGCATGTCAGAAATGCTTCTGCATTACAGCTTTTGTCATTGCAATTCCCTGTCTGAAATATTATTCCTCCAAATATCCACATGACTTAATCCTTCACCTCCTTTAATTCTGTTCAAGGCCACATTTCCAAAGATAATTTTCCATGTAGCTCTATTTTAAATTGCATTCTATGACTCTTCGTTTTTTACTCTCTAACCCCTTTCGTTTATTTTTGATAATATATTTATTACCACAGTACTTACTATCTTTACCATGTTATATACTATTTTTAGTTTACTCATTGTGTCCACCTACTCACCAGAAAGCAATAAATTTCTGAGCAGGCTTTTTCTCCCATTTTATTCATGAGATTTTTCAACTTACAGAATAGTACTTGAACATTAAGCAGTACAATAAATATTTGTTGAGCCAAGAGATGTCTAGAAAATGTTATGTAAAATGCCAATGAGCATTGAATATACTCAACCAAGAGGTCACTGGGGGACTATACTAAGTGGTCCTTCAATAAGGATCAATTCTGTTATAATTATACAACAAAATATAAATGTTATGTACTAAATTGTTCCCCCCAACCCCCACAATTTATATGTTGATATGTTGAAGCTTCAACCCCCACTATAACTGCATTTGTAGATAGGGTATTATATTAGTGCATTTTCACACTGCTATAAAGAAATACTTCAACCCCCACAATTTATAAGGGAAGGAGGTTTAACTGACTCATAGTTCCACATGACTGGGGAGGCCTCAGGAAACATAATCATGGCAGAATGTGAAGGGGAAGCAAAGACCTTCTTCACATGGTAGAAGGAAAGAGAAAGCGTGCAAGAGTAGGGAAAACTGCCTTATCAAACCATCAGACCTTGTGAGAACACACTCACTATCAACAGAACAGTATGAGGGGAACCAACTCTATGATCCAATCACCATCCACCAGGTCTCTCCCTCAACACCTGGGGATTAGGGTTCAAGATGAGATTTGGGTGAGGACACAAAGCCTAATCATATCAGATCTGTTAGAGGTAATTAAGCTAAATGAAGTAATAAAGATTTGAATATGATTTCACAGAAGCAGTGTCCTTATAAAAAAAGAAGTGATGTCAGGGATCACTCTGTCCACATGCATAAAAGAAAGGCCACATGAAGACACAGAAAAAAAAGAGCCATCTGTAAGCCAAAAAGAGAGTCCTTGCCAGAAAGCAAATTTTCTGGCAATTTCATCATGAACTTCTACCTTCCAGAATTGAGAAAACAAATTTCTGTTGCTTATGCCACCTGGTATTTTGTTATGGAAGACTAAGCAGATTAATGTAATTATGTGTATAGTCTCTGACATACAATGTCATATTCTTACAGGTAGGGAACTAATATAAATGAGCAAAGGGAAATATTAAGTTAATCAAAATAGTTACTGGTGCATGACAAGGGCTATAATGACAGCACAGCTTAATGGGAAAAACATACATAATTCGGGTTAAGCAAAATTTGGGAGTGTCAAGGTATGTTCAAAATGTTTTAGAAAACAAGTCCAGATATGTATACCAAATCCCTTGACTTTTAAATTTGGGGAACTAATTCAGATTCTGTTTTTCTTAAACAGTAAAAACTGAAAATGGCTGAATGTTGGAAGATTCTGCTAACAGTGAGTTTCTGACATTTTTACTATGATGAATACTAGATTCAATGCATTCAGTGTGACCAAATAGACTACATCTCAAAAATGACAATAAACAAGAACATTTAAGCAATACATTTTTGAAGGAAAGAAAAAATGAAATTTTCAGGATTAAGCATAACCTTTTTTTAAATGTTACATCACAACATAAGATCATGAAGCAAAAAATAATTATATTTCTCTCTATGTATCTGTGCTTTTTCATATCCAACTTTTCACAGTTCAGTGAAAGACCACAAAAGGAAAACCTACTAAAGTAGAAGGAAATATACATGTGTTTATATTTCATTATGAATTATGGGCTAATTTTGTAAAAAAAAAAAAAAGTATATTTTACAAATAAAACATAAAATAAACGTATTTATTTTAGTTTAATATTCTTATTTATTATACTGGAACAAAATGGGAGAATAAAGTAAATATAAAAATGGGAGATATAATAATAATAGTACCACAAATATCTAATGAAAAATCCTGACAAATGTTTTGATACTTACTGTGTGATTTTTTCAAACTTTAAAAATGGTAACATGTATGAGTACTATGAAAACTTTTATTGATATGTAACATATTGCGAAAGTTATCAGAATCCAAATGGAGTTGCTTGTGTTTAAAAAATGTAAAAACAAAATCCTTGACAAATAGAGCTGGGAAGGTGATAAAAAAAGGAGTTCTCATGCACAAATACCTGATAACAAAAGCGATCGTAAAATATTTCAAAAACTGCACCTTGCACAAAAGCCATCACAGTCTTACACCAAAAAGTACTTCTGTAAAGACATCTGCCCAACAACTGTGGGTCCAACCTCAGATTAGCACCACACTTATTAGTGATACCTATCACTGAAGCTCTTTATCTAAAACAATTGTTATCCTCCTCATTGTTAAAAATCTTTGTCTTCCTTTACCTCCCTGATTATATGCATAGTTTACTATGACACACATATTCCTATTGAAATGCCCTATCCTCAAATAAATATTATCCTATCTTAGAGAGCTTCTTTCCCTTTGTTATTTAGATTGACGTATATAGTGTACAGAAGCAGGACATGAAGCACGATCATGCTCAAGAGGAATCAGCAATTACTGGGGCTCTTGGGCAGTGCCCACATGAGCCCGTACAGCTCTCCACTTCCACAGATTGCCCTTTTTGCCCTGGTGAGTCTATTCTCAGGGAAAGAAAGACTTCTTCTTTTTGTTAGAATTTTTTTTTTTTTTTTTTTTTTTTAACTTTGTTCGGGATTTGTTTTGATTATAAGGCTACCTTTGATGAAGGACCTTACATCCCTCCTAAGATAATAAAAGATATTTTATCCTTCCTGGAAAGTTCTTTCTTGTGTAAAGACAAGTGTCCTTTTCGTTTGAGTACTCTAGTTTCCACAGAATTTGCATTTTATGAGGCATATCTTTTGTGGTGAATTTACTTGTGCTTCTTTTTGCATGCTTAATTTAATATTTTGTTTGATCTTTATGTCCGGGTTACATTTTGTGTGAGCACTCTGATTTTAGTTTCATTTTGATCTGACTGCAAGCATCTGTAAAGTATTCAGCTCTTTTTCCTTGCCAGTTTCTGAAAATCTGAGAGCAAAAATGAGCATTCTAATTGGTGGACCCAGGTTGGCTCCTTAAAAGCCAGTAGGACAGTGCCATCATCTACAAACTGGTTCAAACTTCTGAAGTTCGGTGACAGAGTTTATATAATTTTCTTTGCTCTCAAGCAATTAATATAAAATGTAATGAGGGCCAGACGTGTGGTGGCTCAAGCCTGTAATCCCAGCACTTTGGGAGGCCAAGACGGGAGGATCACGAGCTCAGGAGATGGAGACCAGCCTGGCTAACGCAGTAAAACCGCATCTCTAATAAAAAAAATACAAAAAAGTAGCGGGGCATGGTGGCGGGTGCCTGTAGTCCCAGCTACTCTGGAGGCTGAGGCAGGAGAATGGCGTAAACCCTGGAGGCGGAGTTTGCAGTGAGCTGAGATCCGGCCACCGCACTCCAGCCTGGGCAACAGAGCGGGACTCCGTCTCAAAAAAAAAAAAAAAAAAAGTAATGAGATTTTAAAACATGAAGATATGCCAAGCTATGTAGATTTGTCTTGTGTACATTTTGTGTCAATGGCCATCTTGGGGATCACTTCAACTCCCCAAGCTTTTTTATTCTCACTATCCAATTAAGAGAATACAACTATAAATTAATATGTAGAGCCTTCTAAGTTTTCTCTGTTTTGTTGTTGTTGTTGATTTGTCTGCTTACTTTGAATTTGCTGACTCTTCTCCAGATGTTGAGATAAAACTTACTGCTCATGGCATTCCAGCCAATATACAAAAATAAAAAAAGGGCATTTTTGAGGCATTTTCAAATCAATGACGTTCCAAATTGTAACAACCTAAATACCTTTTGGAAAGGTATATTTAGGTTTTCCTGGCTAATAATTATATGGGGGAGAGGGAACAGTTCATTGAAATGTTAATAGTCTAAACTAAAAATAACTAAAGAAATGCTTATAGAAGTTTTCTCAGATGAAACCGATTAAAATTTTAAGCCCAGAACAACAATTAAAATATCTGTGTTCAGCGTAAAACTTTTGGTTTTTCTGTCATGCAAGCCACATAAAAACCAACAAGCAAAATAAAACAAAGTAAAAAAACTAAAATGCTTTCCTGACTGCATTAACTAGTCAAACAACTATTTGGCAAACAAAAAATTGATTTATTACTAGTTCAAGGGTACTTGGAGATGTTGTTTTTTCTTATAGAATTCTGCCAGTCCTAGCTAAAATGTCAAAATTGAAAATTTAACCTTAAACTCATTTGAAACTGAAAAAGGAGGATAAAATGTGAAGGAGATTTTTAAGCCAAACCCTTTTACCCAAAACTTTAATACACAACCTTCATTAGCTTACCTATCAGGGCAAAAAAGAAAAAAAAAAAAAAAAAAAAAAAAACAGTAGCGATGTGAACAGATGTCTCATTTAGTCAGAATTGTAATTTGGATTCACCTACTTTTTATAAACCATTATGTTTGTGCTACTATGTCATGACTAAAAACCTAAATTGAAAGCTATAAGATTTTTTGTGCACATATGAATTTAGGCATGTTTACACATATTTGCGTGTATTATGTTGTATATTGTGTCTACAGGGTAAAATCTGGTATAGCCAGCCAGAAGTAATTAAGAAATTTGATTCAGATGTGCTTAGGTAAATAAATGCTCATATAAAAATATATACTAATTAACCCAAATGCATTTTAATTTATGTGACTTAAGTGAATCTCTGATAAATATGCTGATTTTTAAATTACTGAGAAAATAAAAACAGAAATATCGTAAAAATTGTCAGCATACATGTTTGCCTGAATTTACTGCTCAGATAAGATAGTATTTGTCTCTGATAGATATTTTAAAGGTATAAAACTATAAACCCAGCTAAAATAAAATTATCTTTGTTTAACTCTTTCACACATAGTATTAATTTAATATTATTTGTTTAATAAAAATATCTGTATAAACTGAGTTATCAGCAAAGTAACTATGTATTTAAATGTAGAGTTCTTACATAGATGAACGATTGATCATCACTGGCTGTAAAAGTGATTATTAGGGAAATAACTTGAAAAGATGACTAGATTTGTCCAGTGTCTCAATTTTCATAAGTAATCTGGGTATGGTAAATAACACTGAAATTTATAAGTAAACTTTTCATGTAATTTGAAATTCCATGTATATTTTAAGGTAAATTAAGTGATAAATATTCATTAATGTCTGAATCATTTCCATATAAGATGCATAAGATGTTGAAAACTAAAAGAAATTGTTGAAAGCAAATGTTTTCCTTGACTTTTAACATTTTATAGAAATACTAAATATATCTGAGACTATTAGTATATCTACAAATCATGTTATGAAGAAACATATTTCTAAAATTATAAAATTATTTTTATCTATAAAATACTGGTGTTTGACAAATGTTAAAAATTGCTTTCTTCCTCAGTTTTTACTAAAAATTAAGGTTACTAATAATTAAAGTTCTAATTTATATAGAAAGTGTACCAAAAATATAAGCTGTATTTTTTATTATTATTGTTATACTTTAAGTTCTAGGGTACATGTGCATAACATGCAGGTTTGTTACATATGTATACTTGTGCCATGTTGGTGTGCTGCACCCATCAACTCGTCAGCACCCATCAACTCATCATTTATATCAGGTATAACTCCCAATGCAATCCCTCCCCACTCCCTCCTCCCCCCTCCCCATGATAGGCCCCGGTGTGTGATGTTCCCCTTCCCAAGTCCAAGTGATCTCATTGTTCAGTTCCCACCTATGAGTGAGAACATGCGGTGTTTGGTTTTCTGTTCTTAAAAATCTATAATAAAAAACATAAAAATGTGTTTTTTGTTGAGAAAAGTAATAATTTGTCTAATTCAGAAGTTATTTAAAAGTTGTTTCAAAGAATAGATTTATGAAGAAAATAGAAGCAAGTCAAAAAGAAACCAATAAGTAGGAGAGAGAGACAGATGTGAAGAAAGTTATGAGTAGAAAGATACATTTCTATCCCAATCCTCATGGTAACATCAAACCAAAAACCATACAACAGATCCACAAAAAGTAAAATGCAAAAAATCAAAGCATACCACCAGTGAAATGCATCATAAGTAAAAGGCAAGGAGAAAAGGGTGAAAAGAAGTTGAAAAATCCACTAGAAAATAACATGACAAAATGGAAGGAATAATGCTTTCTTTATCTCTAAAAAACATGGTATGTAAATGCACTAAACAGTCACGTCAAAATAAATAGAATGGCTGAAGAATAAAACCAAAAATCTGGGGGGGGCGTGCCCAAGATGGCCAAATAGGAACAACTCCAGCTTCCAGCTCCCAGCATGAGTGACACGGAAGACAGGTGATTTCTGCATTTTCAACTGAGGTACTGGGTTCATCTCACTGGGGCGTGTTGCACAGTTGACACTGGTCTGCAGGTGCAGCCCAGCCAGCAAGAGATGAAGCAGGGTGAGGCATTGCCTCACCTGGGAAAGGCAAGGGGGAAGAGAATTCCTTTTCCTAGCCAAAGGATATTGAGAAATACAACACTTGGAAAATTGGGTAATTCCCACCCTCATACTGTGCTTTACCAAGGGTCTGAGCAAATGGCGCACCAGGAGATTATATCCCACACCTGACCCAAAGGGTCCCACGCCCATGGAGCCTCCCTCATTGCTAGCACAGCTGCCTGAGATCTAACTGCAAGGTGGCAGCGAGGCTGGGGGGTGGGGGCTGCCATTGCTGAGGCTTAACTAGGTAAACAAAGCCACCGGGAAGCTCGAATTGGGTGGAGCCCACCACAGCTCAAGGAGGCTGGCCTTCCTCTGTAGACTCCTCCTCTGGAGACAGGTCACAGCTAAACAAAAAGCAGCAGAAATCTCAGCAGAGGTAAATTCCCCTGTCTGACAGCTTTGAAGGGAGCAATGGATCTCCCAGCATGGAGGTTCAGATCAGAGAACAGACAGACTGCCTGCTCAAGTGGGTCCCTGACCCCTAAGTAGCCTAACTGGGAGACATCCCCCATTAGATGCAGACCGACACCTCACACCTCACACGGCAGGGTACACCCCCGATATGAAGCTTCCAGAGCAAGAATCAGACAGCAACACTCACTGTTCAGCAATATTATATCTTCTGTAGCCACCACTGCTGATACCCAGGCAAATAGGGTCTGGAGTGGACCTCAAGCAAACTCCAACAGACCTACAGCTAAGGCTCCTGATTGTTGGAAGGAAAACTAAAAACCAAAAAGGACACCCACACCAAAACCCCATCAGTATGTCACCATCATCAAAGACCAAAGGTAGAACCACAAAGATGGGGAAAAAGCAGTGCAGAAAAGCTGGAAATTCAAAAAATCAGAGTGCATCTCCCCCTCCAAATGAACACAGCTCATTGCCAGCAACAGAACAAAGCTGGATAGAGAATGACTTTGATGAGTCGAGAGAAGAAGGCTTCAGTTGATCAAATTTCTCAGAGCTAAAGAAGGAACTATGTAACCAGCTCAAAGAAACTAAAAACCTTGAAAAAAGATTTGACAAATGGCTAACTAGAATAATCAATGTAGAGAAGTCCTTAAAAGAACCGATAGAGATGAAAACCATAGCACGAGAACTACGTGAAAAATGCACAAACTTCAGTAACCAACTCAATCATCTGGAAGAAAGAGTATCAGTGATTGAAGATCAACTGAATGAAATGAAGTGAGAAATTAAGTGTAGAGAAAAAAAAGTAAAAAGAAATGAACAAAGCCTCCAAGAAACATGGCATTATGTGAAAAGACCAAATCTACGTCTGACTGGTGTACCTGAAAGTGACGAGGAAAATGGAATCAACTTGGAAAACATTCTGCAGGATATCATCCAGGAGAACTTCCCCAACCTAGTAAGGCAGGCCAACATTCAAATTCAGGAAATACAGAGAATATCACAAAGATACTCCTCAAGAAGAGTGACTCCAAGACACACAATTGTCAGCTTCAACAAAGTTGAAATGAAGGAAAAAATGTTAAGAGCAGCCAGAGCAATGGTTTCCAGCTGCATCCACGTCCCTACAAAGGACGCAAACTCATCCTTTTTTATGGCTGCATAGTATTCCATGGTGTATATGTGCCACATTTTCTTAATCCAGTCTGTCACAGATGGACATTTGGGTTGATTCCAAGTCTTTGCTATTGTGAATAGTGCTGCAATAAACATACGTGTGCATGTGTCTTTGTAGTAGAATAATTTATAATCCTTTGGTTATATACCCAGTAGTGGGATGGCTGGGTCATATGGTACATCTAGTTCTAGATCCTTGAGGAACCGCCATACTGTTGTCCATAATGGTTGAACTAGTTTACAATCCCACCACAGTGTAAAAGTGTTCCTATTTCTCCACATCCTCTCCAGCACCTGTTGTTTCCTGATTTTTTAATGATTGCCATTCTAACTGGTGTGAGATGGTATCTCATTGTGGTTTTGATTTGCATTTCTCTGATGGCGAGTGATGATGAGCATTTTTTCATGTGTCTGTTGGCTGTATGAATGTCTTCTTTTGAGAAATGTTATACATGATATAAATGATGAATTGATGGGTGCTGACGAGTTGATGGGTGCAGCACACCAACATGGCACAAATATACATATGTAACAAACCTGCACGTTATGCACATGTACCCTAGAACTTAAAGTATAATAATAATAATAAAAAAAAAAAAAAAAAAAAGAGCGGCCAGAGAGAAAGGTCGGGTTACCCACAAAAGGAAGCCCATCAGAATAACAGCAGATATCTCGGCAGAAACTCTCCAAACCAGAAGAGAGTGGGGGCCAATATTCAACATTCTTGAAGAAAATAATTTTCAACCCAGAATTTCATATCCAGCCAAACTAAGTTTCATAAGTGAAGGAGAAATAAAATCCTCTACAGACAAGCAAATTCTTAGAGATTTTGTCACCACCAGGCCGGCCCTACCAGAGATCCTGAAGGAAGCACTAAACATGGAAAGGAACAACAGGTACCAGCTATTGCAAAAACATGTCAAATGTAAAGTCCATCAATGCTAGGAAGAAACTGCATCAACTAGCAAGCAAAATAACCAGCTAATATCATAATGACAGGATCAAGATCACACATAACAATATTATCCTTAAATGTAAATGGACACAATCGTCCAATTAAAAGACACAGACTGGCAAAATGGATAGTCAAGACCAATCAGTTTGCTGTATTCAGGAGACCCATCTCACATGCAGAGACACACATAGGATCAAAATAAAGAGATGTAGGAAGATCCACCAAGCAAATGGAAAATAAAACAAAAGCAAGGGTTGCATTCCTAGTCTCTGATAAAACAGACTTTAAACCATCAAAGATCAAAAGAGACAAAGAAGGCCATTACGTAATGGTAAAGGGGTCAAACAGGAAGAGCTAACCTAAATGTATATGCAACCAATACAGGAGCACCCAGATTCATAAAGTAAGTCCTTGGAGACTTACAAAGAGACTTAGACTCCCATACAATGATAATGGGAGACTTTAACACCCCACTGTCAACATTACACAGATCAACAAGACAGCAGGTCAACAAGGGTATCCAGGAATTCAACTCAACTCTGCACCAAGCAGACCTAATAGACATCTACAGAACTCTCCACCCCAAATCAACAGAATATACATTCTTCTCAGCACCACATCACACTTATTTGAAAATTGACTACATAGTTGGAAGTAAAGCACTCCTCAACAAATGTAAAAGAACAGAAATTATAACAAACTGTCTCTCAGACCACAGTGCAATCAAACTAGAACTCAGGACTAGGAAACTCAATCAAAACCACTCAACTACATGGAAATTGAACACCCTGCTCCTGAATGACCACTGGGTATACAACAAAATGAAGGCAGAAATAAAGATGTTCTTTGAAACCAATGATAACAAAGATATAACATAACAGAATCTCTGGGATACATTTAAAGTAGTGTGTAGAGGGAAATTTATAGCACTATATGCCCACAAGAGAAAGCAGGAAAGATCTAAAATTGACACCCTAGCATCGCAATCAAAAGAACTAGAGAAGCAACAGCAAACACATTCAAAAGCTAGCAGAAGGTAAGAAATAACTAAGATCAGAGAAGAACTGAAGGAGATAGAGACACAAAATTCCTCCAAAAAATCAACGAATCCAGGAGCTGGTTTCTTGAAAAGATCAACAAAATTGATAGACCACTAGCAAGACTAATGAAGAAAAGAGAGAAGAATTAAATAGATGCAATAAAAAATGATAAAGGGGATATCACCACCAACGCCACAGAAATACAAACTACCATCAGAGAATACTATAAACACCTCTACACAAATAAACTAGAAAACCTAGAAGTAATGGAAAATTTCCTGAACACTTACACTCTCCCAAGACTTCACCAGGAAGAAGTTGAATCCCTGAATAGACCAATAGCAGGCTTTGAAATTGAGGCAACACTTAATAGCCTACCAACGAAAAAAAGTCTAGGAACAGACGGATTCACAGCTGAATTCTACCAGAGGTACAAGGAGGAGTTGGTACCAGTCCTTCTGAAACTATTCCAATCAATAGAAAACGAGGGAATCCTCCCTAACTCATTTTACAAGGCCAACATCATCCCGATACCAAAGCCTGACAGAGATACAACACAAAAAGAGAATTTTAGACCAATATTCCTCATGAACATCGATGCAAAAATCTTCAATAAAATACTGGCAAACCGAATCCAGCAGCACATCAAAAAGCTGATCCACCATGATCAAGTGGGCTTCATCCCTAGGATGCAAGGCTGGTTCAACATACGTAAATCAATAAACGTAATCCAGCATATAAATAGAACCAAAGACAAAAAACACATGATTATCTCAATAGATGCAGAAAAGGCCTTTGGCAAAATTCAACAGCCCTTTATGCTAAAAACCCTCAATAAATTTGGTATTGATGGAACATATCTCAAAATAATTAGAGCTATGTATGACAAACCCACAGCCAATATCTTATTGAATAGGCAAAAACTGGAAGCATTCCCTTTGAAAACTGGCACAAGACAGAGATGCCCTCTCTCACCACTCCTATTCAACATAGTGTTGGAAGTTCTGGCTAGGGAAATCAGGCAAGACAAAGAAATAAAGGGTATTCAGTCAGGGAAAGAAGAAGTCAAATTGTCCCTGTTTGCAGATGACATGATTGTATATTTAGAAAACCCCATTGTTTCAGCCTAAAATCTCCTTAAGCTGATAAGCAACTTCAGCAAAGTCTCAGGATACAAAATTAATGTGCAAAAATCACAAGCATTCTTATACACCAGTAACAGACAAACAGAGAGCCAAATCATGAATGAACTTCCATCCCAATTGCTTCAAAGAGAATAAAATACCTAGGAATCCAACTTACAAGGGATGTAAAGGACCTCTTCAAGGAGAACTACAAACCACTGCTCAGTGGAATCAAAGAGGACACAAACAAATGGAAGAACATACCATGCTCATGGATAGGAAGAATCAATATTGTGAAACTGTTCATACTGCCCAAGGGAATTTATAGATTCAATGCCATCCCCATTAACCTATCAATGACTTTCTTCACAGATTTGGAAAAAACTGCTTTAAAGTTCATACGGAAGCAAAAAAGACCCCCTCATTGCCAAGACAATCCTAAGCCAAAAGAACAAAGCTGGAGGCATCACGTTACCTGATTTCAAACTATACTACGAGGCTACAGTAAACAAAACAGCATGATACTGGTACCAAAGCAGAGATATAGGCCAATGGAACAGAACAGAGCCCTCAGAAATCATACCACACAACTACAGTCATCAATCTACTCATCTGACAAAGGGCTAATATCGAGAACCTACAAAGAACTCAAACAAATTTACAAGAATAAAACAAACAACCCCATCAAAAAGTGGGTGAAGTATATGAACGGACACTTCTCAAAAGAAGGCATTTATGCAGGCAACAGACACTGAAACAATGCTCATCATCACTCGCCATCAGAGAAACACAAATCAAAACCACAATGAGATACCATCTCACACCAGTTAGAATGGTGATCATTAACAAGTCAGGAAACAACAGGTGCTGGAGAAGATGTGGAGAAACAGGAACACTTTTATACTGTTGATGGGACTGTAAACTAGTTGAACCATCGTGGAAGACAGTGTGGTGATTCCTCAAGGATCTGGAACTAGAAATACCATTTGACCCAGCCATCCCTTTACTGGGGATATACCAAAAGGATTATAAGTCATGCTGCTTTAAAGACACATGCACATGTATGTTTATTGAGGCACTATTCACAATAGGAAAGACTTGGAATCAACCAAAAAGTCCATCAGTGACAGACTGGATTAAGAAAATGTGGCACATATGTACCACGGAATACTATGCAACCATAAAAAAGGATGAGTTCGTGTCTTTTGTAGGAACATAGATGCAGCTGGAAACCATCATTCTCAGCAAACTATCACAAGAACAGAAAACCAAATACCACATGTTCTCACTCATGCATGAACAATGAGATCACTTGGACACAGAAAGGGTAACATCACACACCAGGTCCTATTTTGGGGAGGGGTGAGGAGGAGGGATAGCATTAGGAGATATACCTAATGTAAATGACAAGTTAATGAGTGCAGCACACCAACATGGCACATGCATACATATGTAACAAACCTGCACGTTGTGCACATGTACCCTAGAACTTAAAGTATAATAATAATAATAAAAAATTCAATGATCTGTTGCCTACATGAAGCACACATTACCTATAAATACACACGTAGACTGAAAACAAAGGGAGAAAAAAAGGTATTTCATGCCAGTGGAAAACAAGAAAGAGCAGAGCTATACGTATATCAGACAAAATAGTTTTGAAGACAAAAATATAAGAAGAGATAATGGGGTTTATTACATAATAATAAATATTCCAATTCAGTCAGAGGTATTATCACTTGTGTATATGACCTTTATTGTGTACATACACAAGTGTTATCTCCTCATGCTGAATTAGAATATTTATTATTATGTATTGTGTATATTTATTATGATATATGTATTGTGTGTGTATATGTGTGTGTGCATGTAGGCAACCTACACTGGAGCCACACAAATATATAAAAAGCAAATATTGTTAGCACTATAGTGTTGGTATAGACCCCAATACTAGATGGAGACATCAACACCCATCTTTCAGCATGGTACAGATAATCCAGACAGAAAATCAACAAAATAAATATCAAACTAAATCAGCACTGTAGGATAAATTAACCAAATAAATATTTACACAACATTTCACCGAACAACTGCAGAATATACATTTTTTTTCTCTGCATGTGGATCATTCTCAAAGAAAGACCATATGCAAGGCCATAAAATAAAGCTTTAAAAAATTCAAATAAAAAAAGAAATCCAGTGTCTTCTCTGACCACAGTGGAATAAACCTAGCACCCAATAATTAAAGAAACTTTAGAAACTATAAAAACATATGGAAATTAAACAATATGGTCCTGAATGAGCAGTGGGTAAATGTAGAGATTAAGAAAATAATTTGGAAGTTTCTTGAAACAAATGAAAATAAAAACATAACATACCAAATTATGTGGGATACAGCCATAGCAATACTAACAGAAAGGTTTATAGCAGTAAGTAGCTACACCAAAAAAGTGAAAAAAAATAGGCAAATAAATACATATTTTAACAATATCTCCTAAAGACTTAGAACAACAGGAGCAAAATCAGCCTCAAAATCAGTAGAAGAAAACATATAAACATCAGAGCAGAATTAAATGAAATTCAAATGAAGAAAATAATACAAAAGATCAGTGAAATGCAAAAATTTTTTTTTCTAAGAAGATAAACAAAATAGACAAAACTTTAGCCAACCTAATTAAGAAAAAATGCAATGAAGATCAAAAAAATAAAATCAGAGATTAAAAAGTAGGCGTTATAATTAATACCACAGAATTTGAAGGATCAATAGAGGCTACTCTGAAAGCTATTTTCCAAAAAACAAACAAACAAACAACAACAAAAAAAAAAACTGGAGAACCTAGAAGAAATGGATAAATTCCTAGACACATGCAACCTACCAAGATTAAATCATGAAGAAATCCAAAACATAAATAGAGATATAACAAGAAATGAGATTGAAATGGTAATAGACACCTCCTAGCACAGAAAATATTGGGAACTGATGGCTTTAATGCTGAAGTTTACCAAACATTTAAAAAAAGAACTAATAACAATCCTACTCAAACTATTCTGAAAAATAGAAGAGGAGGGAATAGTTCCAAACCCATTCTATGAGGCTAGAATTATCCTGATGCCAAAACCAGACAAAGATACAAAAAAAAAAAAAAAAAAAAAAGTAAGAAAGAAAGAAAGAAAGAAAACTGCATGCCAATATCCCTGAGGAACATTGATTCAAAAATTCTCAACAAAATACAAGCAAACCAAATCCAACAACATATTAAAAAGATCACCCATTGTTACGAAGTGGGATTTATCACAGGAATGCAAGGGTGGTTCAATATGTGTGAATCAATCAATGTGATACATTATATCAACAGAATGAGCATTTACACACACCATATGATCATTTCAATTGCTACTGAATATCATTTGATAAATTTCAACATCTTTTTATGATAAAACACAGAGAATGTACCTGGGTGGTTAGGGGTGAAAGGGTAGAGATTTTTAGTGAGTACAAAACTATAGTCAGAAACAATATGATCTAATATTTGATTGCACAAGAGAGTGACTACAGTCAACAATAATTTATTGTACATTTTAAAATAGTTGAATATTGTAATTGGATTGTTTGTAAAAACAATAAATAAATAAGGATAAATGCTTGAGGTCATAGATACCCCTTTTACCTTAACGTGATCATTACACATTGCATACCTGTATCAAAATATCTAGTGTATCCCTAAAATATTTACACCTACTATATACTCATGAAAATTTAAAGTAATAAAAAGAAGAAAACAAAAGGAGTTACTGGTTGTATTACTTTATTCTCACACTGCCATAAAGTACTACCTGAGACTGGGTAATTTATGAAGAAAAGAGGTTTGATTCACAGTTCTATAGGCTATAGCAGAAGCATGACTGAGAAGCCTCAGGAAACTTACAATCATGGCAGGAGGCAAAGGGGAAGCAAGGACATATTTATGATGGCAGAGCAGGAGAGGGAGTGAGACTGAAGGGAAATGTCATACACTTTTAAACCATCAGCTCTCATGAGAAGTTGTTCACTATCGTGAGAACAGCAATAGGGAAATCTGTCCCCATGATCCAATTAAGCCCCACCAGGCACCTCCCCTGAGATGTGGGGATTATAATTCTACATGAGATTTGCATAAGGACACAGAGCAAAACCATATCACTGGTGTTGAGAAAAAAAAAAACAAAAAAACAAAAACTGATTAATAAACCCAGAGATGGCTTTGAAGAGAGAGTTCTCATGCACAAATGCCTGACAGTAAGAATTATCATAAAGACTCTAAAAGCCACAACCTTAAACAAAAGCCATTACAATCTTAAACAAAAAATACTTCAAGATAATCTACCCAGCAAGTTCTAGCACAACCTTAGACTGATGCTATCCTTGTTATTGATCTTTGAAGGCAAGGATCATTATCTCAAAATTATAATGCAATCCTCCTAATTTTTTTTCTTTAAAAACTTTGACTTCCTTTACCTTCTTAAATATGTGCATAGTTTACTATGGTATGCATATTTTCATTGCAATGCCCTTTTCCTGAATAAATATCATTTCCTTTTTGAGAGTTTTTCTCTGTTTATTTAGGTTGCAAATATATATGTTTATAAATCCTAACTCCACAGAAAAATAATGTTGCAAATTTAACACTTTAACAAAACTTTACCCAAATCAAAAAATGCATCATTCTAACAACTTACAGAGTAGCCATGGTAACAGTCACTGTTCCCAAGGGGCTTGTAACACCACACAGTTACTCAGCACCTGCTGCATTATATCCAGCTCATGGTGCTCAGCATTATTCATGTTATTCCATGCAAAAGGCACTATAATTAAATTCCATGATTTCAATTATCATTAAGTAGGAATTTCAATAATTAATGTAATACATGTACTTTATGGATTTTGAGAATATCTCTATTAGACACCTTTAAAAATAGTAGTTTGATTCACAATCATAGTTTCCTTAAAAGTTACCTAACAAGTTGCACAAAATGAAAGAGTAATATGCAGCATTTGTGTTAGATTTCATTGCTATTGAAGATTTACAAGTCCTGATTTTTACATTGTTTTTAGCACAATTTTAGTTGAGCTTATACTTACACACAATATTTTATTATAAATTGAATAGAATATTTTTATTGAACTGTAGTTTTTATCATTTAATATTGATGACACTTGATTATCATCATCTGAGAACAGCATTATTTTACTATAAATTGAATAGAATATTTTTATTGAACTGTAGTTTTTATCATTTAATATTGATAACACTTGACTATCATCATCTGAGAACAGTTTATACAGCATATACCCTAAACCTTCTAAAAAACAAAACACATATGACACTTACATTTAATTAAAGGAAGTGTGCATCACACCATGAATACAGTTTCTTTCATCAAGTAAATTGCAACCAATGTGAAAAAAAAAAGACTATAGCTTTTTGCATCATTTGTCTTTTTTATTACATTTCTTTAATTTTAAAATGTCCAAAGAAGCAATATCTTGCATATGTTAACATTTCCTTTGGGATGGTCAAAGTTTAACTTCCATTAATAGATGGATGTTAATACCTTAATCTATTCATCAGTAATGAAATAACACCTTTCACATGAAGTTTATGAGAAGACCAAAAGAGAGATACATGACAAATGTTCTGTAATATTTCTAAAATTATGGCATATTTAATTACCTGTTATAATGTACGTTATAAGGGAAATCAACTATTACAATTAAATGTTGAGCAGAAACAAAGATAAAACTTCTCCAAATTAATATTATTGAGAAATGTTATAACACTATCATGGCAGTATTACTTCCAAAAATATCTTGGAAAAACTTATAATGAGAAAGTATATATTATTTGTGTAAAAATAAAAGCATTTTTGCAAGTCTCGATCTTTCCAAAGCTATCAGTTTTGATGCCACAGAGAGAAAATTACCATTTTAGGTGGCAAAACTGCTATCACAGATGAATTCCGAAGAAATAAGTATTCCATTTTTATGCAGATATCCTCTGCAATAAAGAATGAGGGAAACAACTTACATAAGTTATGTGTAAGCACGTTGGTTTCTAAATAAAATTTTTCACATTCTTACTGAGATGTCAGCAGCTGCTATTTGAAAATGAGTGACTACTTTCAATATGCTACAGTGGAAATGGAGCTCTCAAATTAAAACTCAAATTACTTGTCTCATCATTAATACATGAACTATTTGGATACTATGATAGTTGCTGTCCACGATGGGACTAAACAATAAAATGTAAGTACAAGAATTCAAAACTCATAATATTCTTTGTTTTATTCTATGGTCTTCATATAAGATGAGGTTATTGCTTATTGCTTAAAATTTTGCATGCAGAGCAATGATATTTAGCAGTCACAATCAAGTCAGTCTGTTATCGAAAGGGACAGCCTGAATCACAATGGGCAAGAGGCTAAGCAAAGATGGTTTATGCTTTTAGGTCATTCGAGAATTCTGTCACCCCCAATTTTTAAGAATATCCCTTATGATTTATTCAAATTCCACCTATAGTCTAACAACATTTATTACTATTCTAACCCTTGTCACTTTCAGTTTTTCTACAAATTTTTTGTCTTTCCACTTACGAGTCTTCTCTCAGAAACACATGTTGCAATTTGATTGCCATTATGACATTATTATGACGGGGCACTTTAAGAGACGATTTAACGCTTTTATAAAACAGCTTTTGGGAGTGGATTTTCTCTTTCACCTTTGGAAAGATGCATCACGAAAACTCTAAGCAGATGCTGACCTCTTGATTTTTGACTCTCCAGACTCCAGAACTGTGAGCCAATTAATTTCTGTTACCCAGTCACTGGTATTTTCTTATAGCAGCAGAAATGGACTAAGACATGGCTTATATACAACACTGAATTTTTTGTTTGTTATTTATTGTATAAAATATTAGTTTTCCAAACAAACCCAAAGCATGTACAAATCAAAACTTAATTGTTGTATAAAATGTTTTTATTCTCTCTTCTATTCTTACTGTAACTAATCAATAAAATATGTTATTTAAGAAGAGATTGTCTTTAAAATAACAAACAGAGGGTGCTCTATTTAGGCATGGCTTAATTGTTGGTGCCCCCTCAAAATTTATACCTTGAAACTTAATCCCCCATGCAATAGTATTAAGAGGCAGGACATTTAGAAGTCGATTAGATCATGAGAGTGAAGATCTCACGAATAGTATTAATTCCCTTATAAAAGGGGGCCAGTTTGCACTTCTACCATGTGAGGACACAGAAGGTCTCGTCTGTGAGAAACAGGTCCTCAACAGACACTGAATCTATTAATGCTTTTATTTTGGATTTTCAAGCCCCCAGAACTACAAGCCATACATTTATTTTATTTTTATTTTTATTATTTTGTAGATTACCAGGCCTGAAGTTTCTGTTATAGCATGTCCTATCTCTGGCCAAACCATGTCAATCAACTTCCCAGGAGCTTTGTTCACAGCTGTGAGCTCTCTCCTTACTCTGCAAAGGCCCCAGGTGAGCTCATCAACTCCTGCCACTCCTGCAACTTCCATCTCTGCCCTGATGCCTTGGCCCAAATTGGCTATGACAGGGATGGGTATGTTTCATTAGTTGTTCGAAGCTCAGAGTCTATTGATTATAGATTTAAAGTAGCCATCAAAAACAAATAAATGTTTTGAAGTTTATGGAGATACTTGTTCTGGATCAAATGTCAAAAAAAAAAAAAAATTGCAGTCCTTAAGTTTCCATTTCAAGATAGCTTTTCTTCTTCATGACTTTACTTTGTTAGGCATTTTCCAACATCATGAGTAATTACATGGCTCATAAAAACATCATGAATTAAAGTTATTCTTAATTCATATTTAATATTAAATAAGTAGTATCTTGTCTTTTTAACTAGTCTATTTTAGTATAATTTATACAAAAGTCTGTATTTATTTTATTATTGGAAAATACTACATTTAAAGTGATTGGTACATATATTTCTACATTTACCACCAACATAACTTTCTAAATTTTATTCAGAATTTCATTTTGACTAAATTGTATCCCTCCAAAACTTACATGTTGAAGTCTTTATTCCCAGTAGCTCAGAATGTGATTATTTTTGGAGGTAGGAGTATTAATGAGGTAATTAAAGTAAAATGTAGCTACATGTATAGGTCCTAATTCGATATGACTGGTGTCCTTATAAAAAGTGGTACTTAGGACATAGACAACACACACGAAAGGGTGACCATAAAATGTCACAGAAAATAGGTGGTCATTTTCAAGTCAAAGCAAGAGTCCTTAGGAGAAACCAATCCTACCAAAGCTTTGATGTGGAACTTCTAGACCCCAGAATTCAGAGAAAATATCTTTCTGTTTTTTAAGCCATCCAGTCTTTGATATTTTGTCATTGCAGCCCTGGCACACTAATACAAAATTTCACTACCATTTTACACAATCGGTCCTATCTACCTTTACAATCACATTTTTGGTTTACTTCCCAAGCCTGGTCAATTGGGCCTGTATTATTTTTCCCCATACTGTAAATAATACACAATTAAAATAAATTAGGTAAAAAGAGATTTATATTTACAGAAGGAGATTTTTAATTCTGAAGATTTGGTCAGATCTATTTTCTGTATCTCTTTACTGGGTAAGATATTTAAAGGTATGAAACAAAAAAATAAATTGGATTGGCTTATGTAAAAGTCATATAAATACTCTTTCAAGGTATATAAAAATGCTCATTAAAGTTAATAAACATCATTTCAATTTTTATAAACTAATATTTTTCTTAGGTTTTCCTTCTTCAGAAAAATGACACAGTATTACTTTATTAATGACCTACTTAATTGGATATTACATGTGAGTTTGGGTTTTTCTTTTATTAACGTAACTAAAATTGCATAATATAACAATTTATTAAGATAACTAAAATTGCTTATGATATTAAATGTATTATAAGTAAGAAAAACTTATTTATGCTATATTTCAACAAGACAGCAGTACTGCTGAAACACCACATGCCCTGGAAAAAAAAATATATATAATATATAAATATTTCTAGTTAATGTTGTTTCTTATTAAAATTGATTTTAATAAGAATATATTTATATATTTCATATTATTGATATATGTAATAACTTATATATATATATAATGTTCAATTTTAATAAGAAACTGAGAGTCAAATGGGAGTATTTCCAACTCTCAAACATAATCATTTGATGGCTTGCATTTATGACTATTTTAAGAATCTCAGCATTGGCCACATTTGGAGGAAATCTTCATGGGTGCCCTGGGAAGTCAAAACACACAGTGAGGGAAGGTATACTCTGCTCTTTGCTAAAGGGCAAAAAAATGGATTTGAAAGAAATAAAACAAAAAAATATATTGCTGCAAGCTTATTGTCCTTTCTTAAGGTTAAAGAAGTTAACTCATTGTAATCTTTAGTTTTTATCTTCACGTTTTAAGTATTTATTTACCAAACATTAGTTGAAAATAAAACACCACCTCTATAAGTCCTGGATGGGGGATAACTGCTAACCCTTGGCCTGTGGCTTTGTTTGTCTCCTTTCCCCTCCCCCACAAAAAACTCATTTCCAGATATCAGGCCCTGAAACAGCTTCCAATGACAGCTACTATGGCTGATACAGTGGTTATCCCCTTCACCCATTCAGCAAATCTGAAAAGAAATTGGAGAACCCCACCAACCTTTCCCTGACCTGAACATGCAAATTTTCAAAAATAAGCAAGACTATGGGTTATGGTATGGTTCCTCTTTCCTCACAGGGAGATATGTGTCCTATGACAAGGACTTTCCTAGGAATGTAATGGGGAGATGGAGAGAAATTGAATTTGCCTTTTGAATACCAGTACATAGGTGACCATAATTTCCACAACTCCTTGTACCAAGATGAGAGGAAGAAATTAATGTTCTTCAGTGTTTGTTCTGAGATTACCATTAGCAGGATTTTTGTCCAGGGTAGACTACGGGTGGGCCCATTTAGGCCCCTACAAATCTCCATTGTTATGGCTCTTATTACCAAACACATCATTGATACATATTGTCTATGGGAATTTCTTATTTTCTTTGCCCCCAGTCTCTGACAGGAATCTTTGAAGTTGAGACCATCTTTTGGGTCATGTGAAATCCTGCAAACCAACCTGAATGTAGGCACCTAGTGAGACTATCACTTATGGCTCCTTTCAGTTAACTTTTATCAAGATGGAATGGGATGCAAATACCGTCCAGCCTCAGAAACCTGTCCCTACCAAGAATAATAAAGCATGCACAGCACAACAGGCCACTCTTCATGTCATATTACCATCCAGGGTACTGCAGTAAATGAGCATACAATATTTTTACTGACTCGTAGCTGTGACTAAAGGTTGATCTGTTTGGTTGGACCATTAGCAAGCCTTGGACTGGCATATAAAATAAGCACTTTTATGGGAACAAAACATATGGATAAAAATCTGTTGTGCTTCTAATAAGTTTCTTTTTACCCATGTAGATGATCATCAGAATGTCTCCTGTGCTAAGAAAGGGCAAGGTAATAAATGAGAATATCATACTTTTTAGCTAAATGCAGAGACTGGATTGCTCTCCACTCAGAGCAAGGACATGTGTGACAAGTTGCCTTCTGGGCCCATAAGACATTCTTGGCAGATGGATTATTCTGGGTCCCTTATCCAATCCAGAGGGTTCTGCTGGATCTTGACTGGAGTTGACACTTTCTGCTGATTTGACTTGGTCCCTATACTTTCCACTAACCCTAGCTACACGACTGAGGCCCTAAAATATCTCATTTGTTTTCCTGTTTGGCTTCCTTGAACAGATTGTGACTAACAATGGTTCCATATTTGTGGCACAGGCAGTGAATGTAATCATGGACTCTCCATGTTTCATATCACACCCCAGCCACAGTGTGGTCAAAACATTTAATGAACAATTTAAAGGTAGGCTTAAGAAGCTAAAAGGAGAGGACAAGATGATCTAAGCTTAGACCACATATCTCAAGTGAGCAGTCCTGGGCCTTAATGCAATAATTCCTAAAAGAGTACTTTTCACTTATGAAAAGAATGGAAAGAATATGTGCATAAATAATGTATTTCATAATTATGTAATTAACTTTATGATTATTTTTATTTACTGTGTGAACTTATTGTTTGAGATCACATGCTTTCAGTCTGAAGAACTTCCTATTTATGTTATTAAAAAGAAATATTAGCAACAACTAATTGTTATTGACAATGAATAAAACAGCTAGTAACAATTACTTAAAATTATAAATAAGTACTTGTTGTTAGATTTTTAGGCTTCATTTTTGAAAGACAATTTTGCTGCATATAAGACTCTACTTCATAGAACTTTTCTTTTTTTCCTTTGATGCATTGAATGTGTCATTCTGACAGATGCAGGAAGAAGATAAGGGGGAGTGTCCCTGGAGAATCTCCCACTGGTCTGCACACTGGGAGAACAGGGTGGAGCCACAGGAAGTTCATGTCGTTTGCAGCGCGAGGAACCTGTCCTCTCCTGTTCCTGCGTGGTGACCTGGGATTCAATCTGTAAGTTGGGGGTCTGTTAATAGGAACTTGTCTCACTTTGTTGAGAGGTTTTTTTCTAGTTTCCTTTTCACCCAATAAATTCTATTCCCCTCACCCTTCAAAGTGCCTGCCTGCTTAATGTTTCCTGGTTGTGCTACAAAAAACCTTTTTTTTTCCTACAATAACTCTACTGCCTCTGCCTTCTACATTCCATTACTTAAAATGAGACGTGACTGCTAATCTTGGAGTTTCATTATATGGGTCAATTTTCTCTTGCCACTTTCAAGATTATTCTGTTGTTTTTGGCTATCAACTTTTAAAAAATAATGTTTTGGAGTGTGGATATCTTTGTATGTATTTATCCTACTTGGAACTTAATAAGCTTCTTGAATGTGTAGTTTCCTTTTGTTTTTCATTTAATTATTTTTATCAACTTTTATATTTAAAAAATATTTCTGCTCCTTTGTCTATTTCTTCTACTTCTGATATTCCCACCAGACATTCCCACTGAACATATACATTGGTATTAATGGTATCTTATACTTTGAAGGCTTTTTGTTCATTTTTCTTCATCATTTTTCTTTGTTCTTTTAATTATATAATCTCATTTGATCTGGCTGCGAAGTTTAGATCTTTCTTCTGCAAATTCAAATATACTGTGATGCCTATTCAGTCATTTTTAAATTTCAATTGTTGTATTTTTCACCTTTAGAAAACATTTGGTGTTTCCTGTAATTTCTCTCTTTTCTTATTTATTTTCTATTTCAAGTGTCATTGTCATTATACCTTCCTTTACTTTTAAAAGCATAAATTTCCTTAGTTATTTGAACATATATATAACAGATGCTTTAAAATCTTTGCCTATAAAGTTTGATGTCTGATCCCTTTCAAAGACACTTTTCTTGCTGTACATTGACATTCTGGAAGTCATCTCTTCAGATAATAATTTTTGTAGCAAAATAAAAGAATTAGTAAATTGGATATGGATGAATGACCAAAATAAATAATTCAAAGGAAGTCTAGGAAGGGAAAAATTTGAAAACCACATAAGGAAATTATTAGACATAACATATAAAGAGACATACACATATTTTCACCTTGAGTAGCAGAGTACAGAAGGGGGTTGAAAAAGAGGTAGTATTTTATAAGATAATGTCAAAAAAGATAAAAAGACATAAAAATACTAAATTATAATAACTTTTTATTTTTGGAAATAACCCAAACTTTCATTACTAAATTTTCTAGACTTTAATTTATATATATATATATATATATATATATATATATATTTTTTTTTTTTTTTTTAATGTTACTATTATACATAGAAGTTCTGAGTACTAAGAGGAAACTTAGCTAGCTTCTGGTTATTTCCTTTCTTCTTTGTCTCCCTCAAACTTTGAGTATATCAATTAGCCACCTCAGTCGTATGGTCCATTACTTTGACCTGTATAGAAACACCCCTCTTTTCTTGCTGGTTAAACAGCATCAATGTATCCAAATTATTATAGTTTCAATTTCCAATTTAATAAAAATTGTTCTTTGTCAACATCTATAATATTCCTTCTTTTATTTTTTAATCAACACTTTTAAACTGGAAAACCTTATATTTCTAGAAATAATAAACAAAAACATGCTTTCACTGTCTGGTGTATTTTGGTTATGGGAGAAACAGCATCATATATTGTTTGACACTTTAAAATCATATACCAGATTGTAAAATAGAGCCACTGCTTTGTCACCCAACTTGATCACTAAGTTTTCAGTAGTAAGACCTGCTTCTTCTGGGTGATAAAAAGCATTGTAAAAGTAATGAGTTTCACGTAAATTAAACTATTGCTGAACTTTGTTCTTTAAAAAGTGTTTTTGTTCAGAAGAAAAATGCACAGAATCATGTGATAAAGTTGTATAGCTAACTATACTACAAAGCTACGGTAACCAAAACAGCATGGTACTGGTACCAAAACAGATATATAGACCAATGGAACAGAACAGAGGCCTCAGAAGTAACACCACACATCCACAACCATCTGATTTTGAGAAACCTGATGAAAACAAGCAATGGGGAAAGGATTCCCTATTTAATAAATAGTGTTGGGAAAACTGGCTAGCCATATGCAGAAAACTGAAACTGGACCCCATCCTTACACCTTATACAAAAATTAACTCAAGTTGGATTAAAGACTTCAACGTAAGACATAAAACCATAAACAAACAAACAAACAAACAAACAAAACCCTAGGAGAAAACCTAGGCAATACCATTGAGGACATAGGCTTGGGCAAACACTTCATGACTAAAACACCAAAAGCAATTGCAGCAAAAGCCAAAATTGACAAATGGGATCTAATTAAACTAAGGAGCTCCTTCACAGCAAAAGAAACTATCATCAGAGTGAACAGGCAACCTAAAGAATGAGAGAAAATGTTTGCAATCTATACATCTGACAAAGACCTAGTAACCAGAATCTACAAGGAACTTAAACAATTTTACAAGAATAAAACAACCTCATCAAAAAGTGGGCAAAGTATATGAACAGACACTTCTCAAAAGAAGACATTTATGCAGCCAATGAACATATGAAGAAAAGCTCATCATCACTGGTCATTAGAGAAATGCACATCGAAACCACAATAAGATACCATCTCACTCCAGTTGGAATGGTGAGCATTAAAAGGTCAAGAAACAACAGATGCTGGAGAGGATATGGAGAAATAGGAACACTTTTACACTGTTGGTGGGAGTGTAAATTAGTCTGACCATTGTGGAAGAGAGTATGGCAAGTCCTCAATGATCTAGAACCAGAGACAGCATTTGACCCAGTAATCCTGTTACTGGGTATATATCCAAAGGATCGTAAATCATTCTACTATAAAGACACAGGCATATGTATGTTTATTGCAGCACTATTCACATAGCAAAGACCAAATGCCCATCAATGATAGATTGAATAAAGAAAATGTGGCACATATACACCATGGAATACTATGCAGCCATAAAAAAGAATGAGTTCATGTTCTTTGCAGAGAAATGGATGAAGGTGGAAACCTTCATTCTCAGCAAAATAACACAGGAACAGAACACGAAACACCACATGTTCTCACTCATAAGTGGGAGTTGAACAATGAGAACCCATGGACACAGGGAGGGGAATATCACACGCTGAAGCCTGTCAGGTGTTGCGAGGGGCAAGCGAAGGCATAGCATTAGGGGAAATACCTAATGTAGGTAACAGGTTGATAGATTCATCAAGCCACCATGGCACGCGTATACATACCTATGTAACAAACTTGCACATTCTGGACATGTATCCCAGAACTTAAAGTATAATAAAAAAGTAAAATAAATGTAAATTTGATTAAAAACACACAAGCTGGGGATTTTGAAAATGAATATGAATAGTCAAAAATAAAAAACAAAGACTTTAGGTGATGATGAAAATATGTAAAAACAGCTGATTTGGTTAGACTTGTATAGACAATATATTAGGCCAGCTAGACAACAAATAGACACTTGTGAAAATACATCCAACTTTTTAGCAAATACCTTCCTACAATTTATTATGTTTTTTTTTTTTGGTTTATTTAAGCGCAAGAAATGTGTTGGATTAATACAAGTAAAGGAAAAGTGTACATTTGCAGTATTAATGCAGTCTTTCCAAATCCGGCACCTACCTAATTTTTACCTCCCACAATAATTTCACCTCCTATAAAATGCCTAAATAGTTTATTGACTGTTTAATGTGATTTCACAAGTTTATGTCTTTCCAGATGCTGATTCCTTTACCCATTTTCTTTTAAACTCAGCTGTTATCACTTCCTGCAGGAATATTTCCATCTCACCACCTAAGGTACACTTTCTGCAGTCTCATAGCACTTAGTTTTCTATTGTATCACAAGTCTTACATTCTATCTTAACATTTGTAAGCATTTCTTTAATTTTCGTGTCTGTACTTTCTTTGAGGAAAAAGTTTTATTTACCATCACTTTCACATAATTTCTTTTAATTGATAAATGCTTAGTGAGGGAAGGAAATGAATGAAGGATGGAAGAATGGAAGCAAGAAAACAAATAAAATTATGTAAAAATTATATTTCTGTGCCTTTGGGCAAAGTGTAATTCACTGAAATAAACACTAGTCTGAAGAGTAAGATAGTAAGTAAGGATTCACTCTTTATTACATGTCCATTTCCTAAAGGAAATAAATGTACTCTCATTTAAACAAGCACATAACCTCATCTTAACTGGATTAGGGTGGGTCTTAAATCCAGTGACTGATGCTTTCATAAGAAGAGAGGAATTTTTACACAGAGACACACACACAGGAAAGGCAGCTGTAATATATGAAGACAGAGGCAGAAATTGGAGGATAACTGCTACTAGCCAAGGGATGTTGAGAATAGTCCTTTATGAACAGAAGCTAGGTAGAGGCAAGGAAGAGACTCTTTTCTAGAGCATGCAAAGAAAGCATGGCCCTGCTGACACCTTGACTTCAAACTTGTATTCTCCAGAATTGTGAAAATAAATTTATGCTGTTTTAAGCTACCCATTTGGTCTTTTTAAATAAAGCTCTAGGAAACATATATTCAGTTACATATATTTTCTATACTATATGACATCCATGTTCAATTCCTACTTTTCTCATATTATTAATTTTACCTACAAGCTATGCAACTATAAAACTCTGTCAAATAAAAGTGTGTGTCTGAGTGCATGTGTATGTGTGTGTATTTCAAACATGTTTTATTTTAGATTTGGCCACTGAGAGCAAAGAGCACTGTGGTGTCCTTCCCATTCTTGTGTTTATTCACATATAACAACTATAAAAGTCTATAAATTGAATTTTTATCACTGGTTCTATAAAAGCTGTTAAAATAATCTGACATACCAACATGAATAACTAAAGCAATGAGGGATATTTTAGGTGAAAATGATATGTACTATAAAATTTATATCATCTTTCTGATATCACAACAAACAAGAACTCTCTTAAGATTGCAATTATTGTTTTCCCACGCAATATCAGAAAGAACTTTCCATCAATGTTGAAATCATCTCATACATAGTTTTAGTATCTGTACGACCTTCCTTTTTTTCTTTTTTTTCTTTTAAGGGTGGCACATGAAACTTTCGGCTTTTCCAACTTTTTTGTCTTTAGACGTTTTCCTTTAAGTGAAATCTTCAACCCCAAATAGCTTCTGTACTTTCTCATAAGCCATTTCTTACTCTATAGGGAACTGACATAAGAGGTCTGACCTTGGTTTCAAAGAATATTGAAAGAAGAAAATGGGGTGGAAACTAAGTAAAGCAATGTGAAGGCTTATACTATTCAAGGTCAGGGAAAAATAAAGCATAGTGATTTTAGAGAATAGTTCGGCTGAATTTGCTTTATGTTTGTTTTAAGGGTCACTTGTTACACACAAACATGTATGCTCCATGGAGAGAAGTATTTTTATCCATTCTCTAGAATAGTTATGTATATATATGCAAATATACACACACATATACACACATATATAAAAATACATATATATGTGTATTTATTCATTGGAAATTTTTAAATTTCCATTTCTAATATTTAATATATGACAAAATGTACACATAATATATTGTATTATATAAAGTGTTTTTAAAATAAACATTGAAAAACTGACAACTATTTATTGATTATGCATTAATATAATTGAAGTGATAAGCTTTTTTGCAATAATGAGAAATGTTCACATTTATTTTTCATAATCAAATTTTCTATGACACAATACTTTATAATATACTGAATATGCTTAAATAGGCATGCTTTTATTTCCTACTAAGTGAAGGGAAATGTATGTAACTTTTAAAATTATTCAGGAAGCATTTTGTATCTTTTAACTGTCTTTGTTAGAATATAATTATTGGTGTTTGTTTCTGGGAGATTCAAATATGAACTTATATTTATGTGTATCAAAGTACCATAAGCAAAGTTATAACTAATTTCCCTCTGCTAATAAAATGGGTCAAAATATGATTTTATAATATATGATGCCTAGAACAAGGGAAATATAAATATGAACTTAGAGGTAAAGTTGTATTGCAATATCCTATATTCACACATACAAAAATTATGTACTTCCAAAAGCTTTTATAATTCTGATAAATTCAATATTTTAGGCATCATGATTATTTGATGTGGAAATCTAATAAAACTCTCTAATATTATTATACTGGAATGAAAATATCACAGGATATTGACAAAAGCAAGCAATAACTTTTCTGAAATGTTGTTTTATAAAGCAAAAAGATATAAAAGATATGAAAAAAATAACATTTTAAATTTAACATCATATTGTATAAATATATTAAGTTGCCAAAATTCCTTGTATTCTAGTACATATTATTTTAAAAGTAAAATCACTGAATTTATTTCTATGTTATAGAATATAGAAAAGCTTTAATTATATGTGTCTTACTATTAATTATCCTATTCAATTAATAGTACTCTAGAGATGACTAAAATAAAACTGAAACATAGGTAATACATAATAAAAGTACATAATAAAGTGAATAATTCATGATAGAAGCTGTGTAACGTGCTTTGGGAAGCTTATATAGAGACTTATTTCAACCCAGGAATCAGGGAAGCCTATCTGAGAAAACTTTCCTTGATATTTCCCATTAAAGATAGCAACATGAATAGGCAAGGAAAGTGACTCTAAAAGATGAAGAAGGATGAATAAGGTTCAAATGTATGAATAGTGGAGTGTATATAACAAACTACAAGGAGATCAGATACCTGAAAATCTAAATGATAAAACACGGTCACTTGAAACAATGTGGGTGAGATACCTGAAAAGGAACTTAAATGAAATTATTTTGAACGGGTCATAGAATCACTGGAGGTGTTGAAAAATTACCCTCAAGGTTAAGTGTCCAAAACTGGCATAGAATAGTTTTTGAACATTCCTGAAATGTAGTCTATATAGTATGTACCATACTGACTTCTTTGCACAACACTGAACAACCTTCCCTATAAGCGACTACTAGTTAACTTTTACATCTGTGCTCCTCATAATCTATTTGGGCTAAGTGTTCAAAACTTTCATAAAATAGTTTTTGAACACTCCTTGAGTGTAGTCTCTGCAGTATGCACAAAACTGAATTATTTGGCAGCAATCTTCTAAGCGACTACTTGTTAGCTTTTCTATCTGTGCCCTTCATAATCTCTTCCATTCAGTCTCTGTTTCTCTCCTGGACTGTTTTAGTAAGCACCTAGCAGTTTTCTAACTTCCAGTTTTTGACACTTGAAATATATCCTATACAATCTGGCAGAAATGTATTTTCTAAGTTTATTTCCAAATATCAATACATGTATAAAAGCTATTAGAAATAAAATTTATCAAGTAATATGGAAGTTTCATTTGTAGGAAAGAAACATTATCACAGTTCAAAGGACATAAATGATATTTGAATAATTAATTAGAAATAAGTATAGTGGTCATAGATTTAAAATTCAGCATCTTAAAGTATCAGTTCACACTAACTTAATTTGTCCATTCAATGAAATCCCAATGAAAATAGAAACAACACATGGGAAAGATATTTGACTAACTGAAGATAAAACTCAAATGGAAAATTTGTAAACAAAAACAACAAAAAGTCATAAATTTAACAAGGTTAAAATGGAAAAAAAACAGTAGGAAAACTAATATAAACAAAGAGAAAGTGAAATGAGACTTTTAAAACAGAGAGGTTTTTATCTAAGAGAAAAAGGGCTTTGCAACTTCATATAAGGGGTGAACAATCTAGTATATGAACCTTTGCAAAGGTTTTGTGCCAGACAATTTTGTAGTCCTCCAATAACAGTTCTCTCTACTGTATCTTTTCAATTTGTGCATAGCTCTCACTTCAGAATTATAATATTTTATTACAATAATATAACTGCAGTGTAATTAAGGTATTTTGAGACCCAATGAATACACACTGTCATGTAAACATAAGCATAAGAGAAAAAATATAATTGAGATGTAAAACTGTAATCATTTTACCTAGAAATTGATGTACTGATGAGGGTAACTTATGATTTAAGCTTCAAAAATCTTTCCTACTCATAGTTGCTCCCTCAAAATCCTTCTGTAGTCATCCTTCAAAGTTATCAATAAACTTCAACCTCTGTAATTTTTAAATATCTTCCCTCTATTTTTCATTTATGCTGTTTGCTAAATTTCTATTTTTTACATTTCTGTCTCAGACAGCACACACTCACATAGAAATACATTTAAAAGAAAAACATAAACACAGATACTCATAAACACATACACAAACACATACACACACACACACACAGTTTTGTTTGCCTTGCTGCTCCTTGGAAACCATAGGCTATTCTCCCAGTTACTTATTTTTTTCCTGTCAGTAATTAGCCATTACTCTTTTTGAAAAAAAAAAAAAAAAAAGAAAAAAAAGAAAGAGAGACAACGTAGTGATAAATTATGTTTTTAAGAAAATATATCCTTGTGCATGCACGCAACATATGTGTGTGGGGTGGGGCGATGTTTGTGGGAGAAGTAATGTTGAGTTGAAAGGAAAGGTGGTGAACGTTCTGCATTAATTATTTTAGTCCAAGTTGCAATTATTTTTGTGTTTATGTCTCCCAATAGACTAAATTACTGAACAACAGCTACAAGCTTTATTTTTATTTCCTATTATTTTATTGCTTAGCATATTGCCTGTCATTTAGGAAATTCTATGGGTAGTGAACAAACAGACAAATAAATATGAATAACAAAATAACTAAACAATGATAAAAATAATTAGAGAAAGCACCCTACTATGATCAAAAACACAGATATAGATTACACTCTTGTGTTTGCCACTTAAAACATTGTGTTGCTTTGGCCTAAGTCTTCAACTTTTCTCTGACTCTATTATTAAGCAGAAAAATAATGTGAAAGTTACATTTATTGTTACAGTGTTACTTAAATGTTTACAGCAAATATTTCATCACACCAAACAGCCAGAGCTGAGTAAATGACTCTTGATTTTATTGTTGCTGGTGCTATTATTCTATGTTCCATTCTTACATGGACGGTAGAAGAAAATTCTTTTAAAAGAAAAATAATTTGGATAAGATATTACAAATGTGTGTAATATGTAGATAAGTAATTTGATTTTTGAATGGTCTCTACACCTTGAATCCACAGTAAGGATCGTTTACAAACATTGTGGCTACATAATTTCTTCTTATGTAATTTTTAACGACATACCTGTAACAGATATTTCTTCCACGAAGGCAAACCTTACAAAAAAGTAAAACGTTTAAAATGTTTTAACTACTCAGAATTTTAAGTTTACTAACATGAATTCAATGTTTGCATATAATAGAATTTGTATTATTTTTCCAGTAAAATATTACTTATTTCTCAATAGTAAAAATATTTCCACATACCACGTTTTAAATCGATTTCAGTTTTAGTTTTAATATAAGTAGTTATTTTACTTTTTCACGGTCAATATGATCTGAGTATAATACCTTCTTCTTTTTTAAAAGAAATCATATTATGAAAAGAGGTGTTGTTCAGATTTCCTGTATCTTTCCTTCTGCAATGTAGTATTTCAAATTGTAGCTCAAGACCCTCTGCCTTGTCACTTCTTCGTAATTTACTACTCTTAATTCAATTCAGTATGTAACATCCAACTCTGTGTATTTAAGTCTTTGTTTCCTTATGAAAGCTCTTGTGTCACAAAATTTGTATTAAATAGATAACCTTATATGCACTTATCCTGTAGATCAGTCTTATATCAATGTAATATTCAGGCCCATGTGAAAAACTGTAAGAGGGCAGAGGTTATAGTTTTGCCTCTGCTACCGTATTATCAAATACAAATGCAAATAATAATGCACTATTACACTTGACCTCCATAGTAGAAGATAAAAATATTTGCTTTATTTAAAGAGTATGCCTTAATGATGTCAGGTCAAATTGAGTAAATATACAATTATATACACACGTCTTCTATATATATCATATGTATATAATGTATGTATATACACGTTACATATATAATGTATATATAATGTGTATATATACATGTTTTATATGTAACACGTATATATAATTTTGCTTTATATTTAAAACTAAGGCTTCGTATATAGCATTTCGTTTTTTTGTTTTTCTACCATTTTAATTTTTTTGTGTGCCCTGTTTGCTTATCATATTTTTCATTGCTTGAAATCTCAGAAAAATGTATTTGATCAAGTTCTCCTTTTCCTAAAGTTCTCTATCCCTTACCTCAATGTGGATGGTTCAATGTCTATGTTCTGCATAAGGAGTGCTGGCATTCCTTTCACTTTTATCCTGGCTTATATCTGCTGAGGACATTTATAATTTTGGTTCACAGCTGTGTTTTACTCCACCACTTCGTCAAGCAGAAAGAGGGCACTGAAGGGAAAATCTTTGTGGAAAATTGTTTTTCCATATATAATTTTTCCTTTCACTGTTTTATTTTAATAATATATCGTGAGATTTGTACTAAAAAAAACTAATTTATATTTATATAGTTGCATTTTTTTCGTACAGGAGAAGAAACATGTAAACAAGTTTTTAGTTAACACAATAATAGGAAAATAATATACCAATGCTAAAAGACCTCATAAAAAGCTTCTACTTCACCATCCCACGGATGTTGGGCATGACCATTTGACTTGCTTTGGCTGATAACATGTGACTGAAAATGAAAGTATAATTTTTGAGCATAGGCCCTAAACAATATTCTGTATTTCTACTTAGACCAGAGGAGATTTCAATCTTTACCATCAAAGAAGATTCTCATGGCAACTACCGACCCTCCTGCCTCAAATAATTCAGTTGGGTAATCTGGAGCAGAGTCTACTTAGCTAAGCTAAGGACCCAGAAGCTTCATATGTACTTGTTGTTGGACAACTGCCAGTTTTCAGGTAACTTTTTAGTTGAGTTATATCCATTAGCTAACTAATAAAACTTATTTTTGAATGTGTTAAAATATTTTAATTCTGAAGTCAAACCAATATTTTGAATCCTTAAAAAAAATTGAGGTAAAAAAATATAATGCTGAAAGTATTGCTCTATTATTCTTCAGCACTCAGGGATGTTAATGTCTCCCTAATGTCAGAATTCAGTCTTATAGGCATTCTTTGGAGTTGACATGTTTCTTTTGCTATATATATTGGAATTTCTCTTTATCCTTGGCATTGTAAAATTTTAATATATCATATTACAGTTTTCTTATTAATTGTGTTTAGCAACCAATGATATTATCAACTTAAGTCTTTTAGGGTTCATGCACTTCATCTTATATGCCTTTTTTGTTTTCATTCAATGAAAATGTATGCTTTTTGTATTGAAGACTATAATTTTAATACCATATTATGAATTTTATACTAGAAGCAACTAATTTCAATTTAAATATTTTTTCTTATATAAAGAAAAGTATATAAACTACATATTATTAGCTAATGCAATAATAGGAAAATAATATACCAATGCCAAATATATACAGATTTATAGATATTACAGGAGAATTTATGTTAAATAAGTTATTAGTCATAGGTTATAGAATTATGTTAAAATATGGTATACAGAAAATAGAACTACTAAGATTGATTTTAATTTTATATTTTTAATCTAAGTAATCACTTGAAAATAGAAAGTTTTAAGTAAATAAAGTTAAAACTGATATTATGAAAGTTGATTTTACAAATTGTATAATTTGTGTCATACCCAACTAAGAGACAAGGAGCCAGGGAGAAAAAGCATTCAGGGAACATAGTAACTGCTTCAATAATTAATTTTTTTTCACAAATCCAACTGTTGAAATACGCTACTGTAACTACAAGATCAGGTTTACCTGGTAGCTGCTGAAACATGTTGGGACTCTACGACTGGTTTTACTCACCCCTGTAAGTCACCAATCAGAGCTTGACATCTTTTAAAATGTATTCTGATGCCAATGAGCTTTCCTTCAAAACGATATGTAACATTTCTTTTTCTAATAAAACCACTAACTTTAGAAAAATTTTTGTGGTTACATATTAGGTATTTATATTTATGGGGTACCTCAGATGCTTTCATACAGGGATACAATGTGAAATAAGTACTTCATGGAGAATGGGGTATTCATCCCCTCAAGCATTTATCCTTTTGGTTACAAACAACCCAATTACATTCTTTATTTTAAAATATGATTAAGTTATTATTGACTATAGTCACCCTACTGTGCCATCAAATAGTAGGTCTTATTCTTTCTATTTTTTTGTGTACATTAACCATTTCCACCACACCCTCATACAGCCACAACTTTTCCCAGCAACTAACCTTAATTCATTATTGTTTTTCTGATATGCTGAAGACCACGCTGGTCTGTGTTTGTCCTCTGAATTGTAATTCTGTGATTCCCAATAAGAACCTTTAATTTAGAGATTCAACTCTATGATGACTAAGATATGTTAGAAAGTTGAAAAGGGGGAATTTAAAGATAATGATGACGTCATAACCATACTAATTTTAGTGTAATATCCTCAAAACACTTGAAAATTATAATTACAAAAAAACAGTGTCATGGTCTCAGTAATTGCAAAGAATGGAGATGTGATGATACTTCTAGTAGTCTGAAAAGGAGAGAGATTCTTAAGGATTGATATAGTACTTAGAAAAATAGAAAAATTGAATGAGACAAAAAAAGAAGAAAATTGGAAATTAGAAAACGAAATAATTTACAATAAGCTTTTTTTTTTTTCTTTCTTTCTTTCTTTTTTCAGATGGAGTCTCGCTCTGTCATCCAGGCTAGAGTGCAGTGGCGCAATCTTGGCTCACTGCGAACTCCGCCTTCTGAGTTCACGCCATTCTCCTGCTTCAGTCTCCCGAGTAGCTGGGACTACAGGCGCCCGCCACCACATTAAGCTAATTTTTTTTTTTGTATTTTTAATAGAAACAGGGTTTCACCATGTTAGCCAGGATGGTCTCAATCTCCTGACCTTGTGATCTGCCCGCCTCGGCCTTTCAAAGTGCTGGGATTACAGGTGTGAGCCACCGTGCCTGGCATACAGTAAGCTTCTTGATGCCATTTTATTTTATGAAATGATACTAACTTGCAAATTACTGAAGTATAATCCAGTGTTCTATTATTTGTCTCATAGTAAATATTTGAATACATTATAAAGTAAAAACACAACGATAATATTTATTATCATTGTCTTGAATGAGAAAAACATAACGGAATGTAAACTCACCATTTAAAAATATCTTTAGATACTAGATCAAAAGAATTAAAACAATTAAATAAATACAGTTGAGGTAAAGATACAATCCTGCAATAATAATGCTTGCAACTATTTAGACATGTGGCTTGACTATAGCTTGATTATGAGCCAACAGTATAAAGTAAGTGCAAAAAGACTATGAAGTTTAGGAGATATTAATAATTACATGATTTAGAAAAGACAACATAATAACTTCTCCTATAGTAAGTCCAAGTCAACCGTCTCAGGATAATATAGTTAATTCTTGAATGTAAGAATTTAAAGTTACAAACATATCAATGTTCATGATAATGTATGTCATGCATGCTATGTTTAAAAAGGGCATTTAAAAAATCATCTTACATTGAGACTCAACTTATTTGCATAAAAGAATCAGAAAAAAAATCAAGTTTATTTTCCCCATGTAACACTGTAGTGTGATGTTCGTAACTATTAAATGACTGCTAAGATTGCACTTTAAAAAAAAAAATAGTAATGGAACTCTAATTTATTAAGAAACTAAAGTTCTTCTTGAAGAGAGCTAATTGGATAAAGAAGGTAGTATGTCTCTCAGTTTGTTGCCCATGGGTTAAATCTCTATTCTCTAACTTCTAAACCATATTTCTTTGAGCAAATTACTTATCCTCTCTGTTTCTTAGTTTTCTCACCTGACATATTGGTATAAATGGCTCCAAAGCTTTTAACTTCTGACAGTTAGATACGATTCTGGATGCTTTGTCCTTAGTCTTCCAGAGCAGCAGTTTCCATTCACATGATTTCTTTTCCGGTAAATCTTAATGCAGGTATACACTTTGTTCCTGTGTTCTTATAGACTATGACACCTTTCAACATAATCTTTTGAATTATGTTGTGCTCTATCTCCTTACCAGGCATCAGAATTTCTACGTAGTTTTGACGATTGAGATCCAAAGGGATGGCTTTTGGGAAGTAATTGTGAAGATTTTTATTTCCTTAATAATAAGTGGTATATGCAAAAGAAGATGTAGATAAAAGGATCAATGAAACAGCCATGATTTTAATTTCATCAAGGAAGAAATTGATATACATGGTAATCTGATTTATGACAAAGTGGACACTACAGTGCAACAGGTAAGAGCATTACATTTATTTATTTATTTATTTGTTTATTTATTTTACTTTAATTTCTGGATTACATGTGCATAATGTTCCAGTTTGTTACATAGGGTACATTTGCCATGGTGGTTTGATGCACCTATCAACTTGTTATATACATTAGGTATTTCTCCTAATGCTATCCATCCTCTGGCACTACACCCCTCAACAGGCCCTGGTGTGTGATGTTCCCTTCCCTAGGTCCATGCATTCTAATTGTTCAACTCTCACTTATGAGTGAGAACATGTGTTGTTTGGTTTTATGTTCCTGTGTTAGTTTGCTAAAAATGATGGTTTCCAGCTTCATCCATTTCCCTTCAAAGGATATGAACTCATTCTTTTTTATGGTTGCGTAGTATTCCCTGGTATATATGTACCACATTTTCTTTATCCAGCCTATTATTGATGGGCATTTGGATTGGTTACAAGTCTTTGCTCTTGCAAATAGTACTACAATAAACATACGTGTGCATGTGTCTTTATAGTAGAATGGTTTGTAATCCTTTGAGTATATACCCAGTAATGGGATTGCTGGGTAAAATGGTACTTCTAGTTCTAGGTCATAGAGGAATTGCCATACTGTGTTCCACAATGGTTGAACTAATTCAAACTCCCACCAGCAGTGCAAAAGTGTTCCATTTCCTCCACATCCTCTCCAGCATCTGTTGTTTCCTGACTTTTTAATGATTGTCATTCTGACTGACATGAGATGATATCTCATTGTGGTTTTGATTTGCATTTCTCCAATGACCAGTGTTGATAAGCCTTTCTTCATATTTTTGTTGGCTGAATAAATGTTTCCTTTTGAGAAGTGTCTGCTCATATCCTTTGCCCACCTTTTTATGATGTTGTTTGTTTTTTTCTTGTAAATGTGTTTAATTTCCTTGTAGATTCTGGATATTTGCCCTTTGTCAGATGAATAGAGTGAAAAAATTTTCTCCCATTCTGTAGGTTGCCTGTTAGTTCTGATGATAGTTTCTTTTGCTGTGCAGAAGCTCTTTAGTTTAATTACATCCTATTTGTCTATTTTGGCTTTTGTTGCAATCGCTTTTAGTGTTTTAGTCATAAAGTCTTTGCCCATTCCCATGACCCGACTGCTATTGCCTAGGTTTTCTTCTAGGGTTTTTATGGTTTTAACTCTTATGTTTAAGCCTTTAATCCATCTTCAGTTAATTTTTGTAGAAGGTTTACACCTTCTACAAAAGGTAGAGTTTCAGTTTTCTCCATATGGCTAACCAGTTTTCCCAACACCACTTATTAAATAGGGAATCCTTTCCTCATTGCTTGTTTTTGTCAGGTTTGTCAAAGATCAGATGGTTGTATGTGTGGTGTTATTTCTGAGGCCTCTACTCTGTTTCATTTGTCTATATCTCTGTTTTGGCACCAGAACCATGCTGTTATTGTTACTGTATCCTTGCAGTGTAGTTTGAAGTCAGGTAGCATGATACCTCCAGCTTTGTTCTTTTTGCTTAATATTATCTTGGCTATGCAGGCTCTTTTTTTTGTTCCATATAAAGTGTAAAGTAGTTTTTTTCTAATTCTGTGAAGAAAGTCAATGGTAGGTTGATGGGAATAGCATTGAATCTATACATTACTTAGAGTAGTATGGCCGTTGTTAAGATATTGATTCTTCCTATTCATGAGCATGGTATTTTTTCCATTTGTTCATGCCCTCTCTTATTTCCTTGAGCAGCGGTTCATAGCTCTCCTTGAAGAGGTCCCTCACATCTCTTGTAAGTTGTATTCCTAGGTATTTTATTTTCTTTGTAGCAATTGTGAATGGAAGTTCACTCATAATTTGGCTTTCTTTTTGTCTACTATTTATGTATAGGAATTGCACATTGATTTTATATCCTGAGACTTTGCTAAAGTTGCTTATCAGCTTAAGTAGTTTTTGGGCTGAGATGATAGGGTTTTCTAAATATACAAACATGTCATCTGAAAACAGATAATTTGACTTCCTCTCTTTCTATTTGAATGCCTTTATTTGTTTCTCTTGCCTGACTCCCCCAGCCAGAACTTTCCATACTGTGTTGAATAGGAGTGATGAGAGATTGCACCCATGTCTTGTGCTGGTTTTCAAAGGGAATGCTTCCAGCTTTTGCCCATTCATTAAGATATTGGTTGTGGGTTTTTCATAAATAGCTATTATTATTTTGAGATATGCTACATCAATACCTAGTTTGTTGAGTGTTTTTAACAGGAAGGGGTGTTGAATTTCATCAAAGGCCTTTTCTGCATCTATTGAGATAATCACGTGGTTTTTGTTATTGGTTCTGTTGATGTAAAGGATTATGTTTATTGATTTGCGTATATTAAACAAGCTTTGCATCCCAGGGATGAAGCTGACTTGATCGTGGTGGATAAGCTTTTTAATGTGCTGCTTGGTTTGCCAATATTTTATTGAGGATTTCTGCATCAATATTCATCAGGGATAGTGGCCTGAAATTTTCTTTTTTGTTGTTGTTGTGCCTCTGCTAGGTTTTGTTATCAGGATGATGCTGGTCTCATAAAATGAGTTTAGGAGGAGTCCTTCTTTTTCTATTGTTTGGAATTGTTTCAGAAGGAATGGTACCAGCTCCTCTTTGTACCTCTGGTAGAATTCAGCTCTGAATCTGTCTGATCCTGGACTTTTTTTGTTGTTGTTGGTAGGCTATTACTGCCTCAATTTCAGAACTTGTAATTGGCCTTTTCAGGGATTCAACTTCTTCCTGGTTTAGTCATGTGAGTGTGTATGTGTCTTGAAATTTATCCATTTCTTCTAGGTTTCTAGTTTACTTGCTTAGAGATGTCTATTATATTCTCTGATGGTAGTTTGTATTACTGTGGGATCAGTGGTGATGTCCCCTTTATCACTTTTTATTGTGTCCATTTGATTCTTCTCTCTTTTGTTCTTTGTTAGTCTGGTTAGCGGTCTACCTATTTTGTTAATCTTTTCAAAAAATCGGCTCCTGGTTTCATTGATTTTTTGGAGGATTTTGTGTGTGTCTATCTCCTTCAGTTCTGTTCTGATCTTAGTTATTCTTTCTGCTAATTTGTTTTCTCTTGCTTCTCTAGTTCTCTTAATTGTGATGTTAGGGTGTCAATTTCAGATCTTTCCCCCTTTCTCCTGTGGGCATTTAGTGCTATAAATTTCCTTCTAAACACTGCTTTAGCTGTGTCCCATAGATTCTGGTACATTGTGTCTTTGTTCTCATTGGTTTCATGTAACTTATTAATTTCTGTCTTAATTTTCTTATTTACCCAGTTGTCATTCAGGAGCATGTTGTTCAGTTTCCATGTGGTTGTGCAGTTTTGAGTGAGTATCTTAATCCTGAGTTCTAATTTGATTGCACTGTGGTCTGAGAGACTGTTTGTTATGATTTTCGTTCCTTTGCATTTGCTGAGGTGTATTTTATTTCCAATTATGTGGTCAATTTTAGAATAAGTGCTATATGGTGCTGAGAAGAACGTATACCTGTTGATTTGGGGTGGAGATTTCTGTAGATGTCTTGTAGGTTGGCTTGTTCCAGAGCTGAGTTCAAGTCCTCAATATCCTTGTTAATTTTCTTTCTTGTTGATCCATCTCATATTAACAGTGGGATGCTACGGTCTCCCACTATTATCATGTGGGAGTCTAAGTCTCTTTGTAGGTCTCTCATCAAGCTCAGAACATGTTTTATGAATTTAAGTGCTCTTGTATTGGGTGCATATATATTTAGGATAGGAAGACCATGCGAAAAGTATAGTATCTGGGCTGGATAGCACCATCCCTCATGGCACAGTTCCTCACAGCTTCTCTTGGCTGGGGAAGGGAGTTGCCTGACCCCTTGCACTTCCCGTGTGAGGCAATGCCCCACTCTGCTTCTGCTCACCCTCTGTTGACTGTACTCATTGGTCTAACCAGTCCCAATGAGATGAACCTGGTACCTCCATTGGAAATGTAGAAATCACTTGCCTTCCGTGTTGGTCTTACTGGGAGCTGCAGACCAGAGGTGTTCCTATTTAGCCATCTTGAGAGCCCACACAAGAGCATTCTTTTCAAAAAGATTGTGCTATGTCAATCTAGTAGCATATATAAAAATGTATTTGTTCTCTCATATTATAAATAAAATTAATGGATGAATCACAGATCTCTATGTGAAAAAATAAATATTTTGGAAGAAAATATACAATGTCTTCATGACTGTAAATAGGTAAACGTTCTTAAGCATGATGCAAATAGGATTTAGGAAATAGACCACGCCCTGTGAGAAAGTGCTACACCGTAGGAATAGAAGCAAACTTAAAATCAATCTGTTTCCAAAAGACCACCGTCAACTCTATTTATTCATCAGAAGAAAAGAAAACAGCTTCTGTAGAGGAAGAAAACATTAACCATATTCTCTATAAGTTTTGGTTCATAAACTCTGGTAGCCAAAAAGAAAAAAAAATAAGTGGTGATATAGTTTGGATATTTGTCACCACCATATTTTATGTTAAAATTTCATCCTCAATATTGAAGGTAGGGCCTGGTGAGAGGTGTTTAAATCATAAGTGCAGATTCCTCATAAAACGCTTTGTGCCATCTGCATAATGAGTTAGTTCTTACTTTATTAATTAGAAATAGCCTAGGGTCTCTCTCTTGCTGCTTTTCTCCATCACCATACAATACCTGCTTCTTTTCACCTTTTACCATGGTGTGGAAGCTTCTTGAGGCACTCACTATATGCAGATGCTGATGACATGTTTCTATACAGCCCACAGAACCATTAACCAGATAAACCAGATAAACTTTTTTCTTTATAAATTAACCCGATTCTGATGTTTCTTTACGGCAACAAAAAATGACTAAGAGAAGTGGCATCAGAAGAAATAAGATGCACTGTCTAGTGACTATATTAATAGAAATATATGGGCTCATTTGTCATATATAACACATTATAAAAAGTAAAATATAGATAGATAGATAGATCGATAGATAGATAGATAGATAGATAGATAGATAGATAGATAGATACACACACACACACATACACATATATATTAACACTGGAGAATGACAGGCCTTTTAAACAACTTTACCCTTACCTCCTGTACCAAAACAACTTTGTGTATCAAAAATACATTTTTCAGTTGCTGGGTGGACTACTGCTAAAGTTTGCCTTTTAACACAAAGTGTCAAAGAGGTTATCCAAATAACCTCAACTTTTTCATTTATTTCAGAGAAACTTTTGTTTATTTTTAAGCAAATTTACCTGTTTTTGTAATCTGATTGTGTTAAACATACTTAGGTTGCAGTTAAAAACACAAGGTATCTTGATTTCTTTAGTAAGATGATAAAAACAGTATTTTTTCTATATTTTGCTTTCAACATACTCTATTGCTTGTACAATAGGATAATAACTACATTGTAATTTATCATTACAATCATATATATTTCAGATAATGCCAGATCACTAAGTCACATTGCATTAACTTTTCCTCTGTAAGTCCCTATAGGTGAATTATAATGTAGTCTCTTGAAAATTCTGAAGGAAGAATATGGAACCTGGAGGAAACCTTTTGACTTACCACTAAGTTCTAATAGAGACTTAATTCTTGACCATAGCCTGGCAAGCAATTGTGTAATCAGAACCACCAAAAGCAGACTAAGTGTTGCCTGACCCACTAAGCATAGCAGTGTTCCATCATCAAATGTAAACAATGTATACAAAAATTGGCCTCAAGCAGGATATGAATGGACAAGTAAGTTGTACAAGAAAATGAATCCGTGTGTCATGGCCACTAATTGGCTAAGCTGCCTTTTTTTTTTTTTTTTTTTTTCTCTCAGTCCAGAATTATGGCCAGAATTATGGCCTCATATGAATTTCCCTGTAACCGGTGACTGAAGAAGAACATCATTTAAGTATTGTTCATTCTTAGTCCTACTTCAGCTCTTCTCCTGGGTCACGTTAAAAGACAGTGGTTAAAGAAAAGCATCCCAATGGAAAGAACTTTAAAATGTTCACCTGGTAATTAATTTTTCCAGGAAAGAGAGGTGGCAAAAGGAGCAAATCTGCACTGTTTCATAGTGCATAGGTTTCTTCCAGATAGAGAGATAGAAGGAAGATAATTGGGAAACTGGTGACAAGGAGATATGTTTGTATCCCATGTAAATGTCCACTAAAAATCAAAGTCAGTCTCTGCTTCAGCTTTACTATAAGGTATTGTTTATTTTGTAACATGCAATTACTGTTAAATATGGTAATATTGTCTTCTTATATTATACTCTGAAGAAAAGTTTTCTGTATTATTACTATTGTTGTTGTTATTATTATTATTATTATTATTATTATACTTTGAGTTCTAGGATATATGTGCACAACAAGCAGGTTTGTTACATATGTATACATGTGCCATGTTGGTGTGCTGCACCCATTAACTCATCATTTACATTAGGTATTTCTCTTAAAGCTATCACTTCCTGCTCCCCCAACCCCATGGCAGGCCCCAGAGTGTGATGTTCTCTACCCTGTGTCCAAGTGTTCTCACTGTTCAATTCCCACCTATGAGTGAGAACATGCGGTGTTTGGTTTTCTGTCCTTGCAATAGTTTGCTCAGAATGATGGTTTCTAGCTTCATCCTTGTCCCTACAAAGCACATGAACTCATCCTTTTATATGGCTGCATAGTATTCCATGGTGTATATGTGCCAAATTTTCTTAATCCAGTCTATCATTGATGGACATTTGGCTTGGTTCCAAGTCTTTGCTATTGTGAATAGTGCTGCAATAAACATACATGTGCCTGTGTCTTTATAGTAGCATGATTTATAATCATTTGGGTATACACCCAGTAATGGGATCACTGGGTCAAATTGTATTTCTAGTTCTAGATCCTTGAGGAATCACCACACTGTCTTCAACAATGGTTGAACCAGTTCACACTCCCACCAACAGTGTAAAAGTGTTCCTATTTCTCTACATCCTCTCCAGTACCTGTTGTTTCCTCACTTTTTGATGATCACCATTCTAACTGGTGTGAGATGGTATCTCATTGTGGTTTTGATTTGCATTTCTCTGATGGCCAGTGAAGATGAGCATTTTTTTCATGTGTCTGTTGGCTGCATAAATGTCTTCTTTTGAGAAGTTTCTGTTCATTCCTTCATCCACTTTTTGATGTTTTTTTTTTGTTTTTTTTTGTTTGTTTGTTTTTTCTCATAAATTTGTTTAAGTTCTTAGCAGATTCTGGATATTAGCCCTTCGTCAGATGGGTAGATTGCAAAAATGTTCTCTGATTCTGTAGGTTGCTTGTTCACTCTGATGATAGTTTATTTTGCTGTACAGAAGCTCTTTAGTTTAATTAGATCCCATTTGTCTATTCTGGCTTTTGTTACCATTGCTTTTGATGTTTTAGTCATGAAGTCCTTGCCCATGCCTATGTCCTGAATGGTATTGCCTAGTCTTTTTTCTATGGTTTTCATGGTTTTATGTCTAACATTTAAGTCTTTAATCCATCTTGAATTAATTTTTGTATAAGGTGTAAGGAAGGGATTCAGTTTCAACTTTCTATGTGTGTCTAGCCAGTTTTCCTGGCACCATTTATTAAATAGGGAATCCTTTCCCCATTTCTTGTTTTTATCAGGTTTGTCAAAGATCAGATGGTTGTGCATGTGTGGTATTATTTCTGAGGGCTCTGTTCTATTCCATTGGTCTATATCCCTGTTTTGGTAACAGTACCATGCTGTTTTCATTACCGTAGCCTTGTGGTATAGTCTGAAGTCAGGTAGCATGATGCCTCCAGCTTTGTTCTTTTTGCTTAGGATTGTCTTGGCAATGCAAGCTCTTTTTTGGTTCCATGTGAACTTTAAAGTATTTTTATTCCAATTCTGTGAAGAAAGTCATTGGTAGCTTGATGGGGATGGCATTGAATCTATAAATTACTTTGGGCAGTATGGCCATTTCATGATACTGATTCTTCCTATCCATGAACATGAAATGTCCTTCCATTTGTTTCTGTCCTCTTTTATTTCACTGAGCAGTGGTTTGTAGTCCTCCTTGAAGAGGTCCTTTACATCCCTTGTAAATTGGATCCTTAGGTTTTATTCTCTTTGAAGCAATTGTGAATGGAAGTTCATTCATGATTTGGCTCTCTGTTTGTCTGTTACTGGTGTATAAGAATGCTTGTGATTTTTGCACATTAATTTTGTGTCCTGAGACTTTGCTGAAGCTGCTTATCAGCTTAAGGAGATTTTGGGCTGAGATGATGGGGTTTTCTTTCTTTTTTTTTTTTTTTTCTTTTTTTTTTTTTTTTTTTTTTTTGAGACAGAGTCTTGCTCTGTCGCCCAGGCTGGAGTGCGTTGGCCGGATCTCAGCTCACTACAAGCTCCGCCTCCCGGGTTTACGCCATTCTCCTGTCTCAGCCTCCCGAGTAGCTGGGGCTACAGGAGCCCGCAACCTTGCCCGGCTAGTTTTTTGTATTTTTTAGTAGAGACAGGGTTTCGCCGTGTTAGCCAGGATGGTCTCGATCTCCTGACCTCGTGATCCACCCGTCTCGGCCTCCCAAAATGCTGGGATTGCAGGCTTGAGCCACCGCGCCCGGCTACGATGATGGGGTTTTCTAAATATACAATCACGTCATCTGCAAACAGGGACAATTTGACTTCTTCTTTTCCTAACTGAATAGCCTTTATTTCTTTCTCTTGCTTGATTGCCCTAGCCAGAACTTCCAACACTATGTTGAATAGGAGTAGTGAGAGAGGGCTTCCTTGTCTTGTGCTAGCTGTCAAAGGGAATGCTTCCACTTTTTGTCCATTCAGTATATTGGCTGTGGGTTTGTCATAAATAGCTCTTATTATTTTGAGATACGTCCCATCAATACCTAGTTTATTGAGAGTTTATAGCATGAAGGGCTGTTGAATTTTGTTGAAGGCCTTTGCTGCATCTATTGAGATAATCATGTGGTTTTTGTCTTCGGTTCTGTTTATATGATGGATTGCGTTTATTGATTTGTGTATGTTGAACCAGCCTTGCATCCCAGGGAGGAAGACAACTTGATCATGGTGGATCAGCTTTTTGATGTGCTGCTGGATTCGGTTTGCCAGTATTTTATTGAGGATTTTTGCATCGATGTTCATCAGGGATATTGGTTCTAAAATTATCTTTTTTTTGTTGTGTCTCTGCCAGGCTTTGGTATCACGATGATGCTGGCCTCATGAAATGAGATAGTTTTCAAATATGTAGGGTTTTAATGAATTGTGTGGGTTTCAAAAAAAATAAAAAATAATTACAGCTTTTGACAAAATCTGTACATCTTTATAAAGGGAAATAAGTATAGTTGCTTACTTAATATGGCATAAAATTAACCATCTTTACCACTGTAAAAAGGCTCGATGCACATGTTTTTGGTAATTAAGAAATGTCTGAAATTATGGTGCTTGAGACTTCTAGCTACAATGTATGGCACATGTATGAGACATATGTGTGTGTGCATGTATACACAGAATGAGAGAGATACAGCATATATAGAACTTTACAATATAATATACGATATATTATATATATATGTGTGTGTGTGTGTGTGTGTGTGTGTGTGTGTGTGTGTGTTTGCTTTACCTACAGTAAGTTTTAATTCTTTGCATAAAGGGAACATAGGCTTGTCTAGCCTAGAGGCTTTATTTCCCCAGCTTTTGTGCCAATGAGCATTTTTAAAAACACGCTACCACACCATTAGGGCAGAGACCAAAGTTCAATGAAGCTGTCACACTGGAATTTGTGAAAAGAGTACAGAAGAGGAAGCACTGCAGGTAAATAGCTTCAGAAATCTTGACTCTTTGGCAGAATATTAAGCTATGAGTGCATATTGAGAAACTTTATAAAGCTAGCCAAAGAATAACTACATACATTGCACAGGAGCCAAGATCTCTTCATTTGTGTTTTAACAAGCAAGTGAAAAACATAGGGAAATATGTCTATACTTTATCAGCAAGTTTTTTAACCCCAGCCACCAGTTTTTTTTTTTTTTCAAGGGGTATGTAAATGCAGTGTCAATGGTGGCAAGAATGGAGATTTTCCACATGCTGATCAAACCAATTTTTCAAGGCTTTTATGGTTACAGCCCCCGCTGAGTTGGCAGAAATTAACACTGAGTCCCAGCTATGGCATCAAAGAGATCAGTTGGACATAGGCTAGCTCAATGATGGAAACATGATGGGAACATGGGATTATTTCCACCATGAAAGTTGTAGTATTTTGTGTAGCTCAAAGTAAATCACACTGGAATAGGTAATTCCATCTGTATGTTGGTTTTCCTTTTCTAATGACAGTATTTCTACAGAAACAAGTATTTGTAGATGTATGGAAAGGCTTATTCACCATCATGCTTGCTTCTGAAGAAGTAATTCTTGTTGGAGCAAATGAATCTTGTTGAAATACTTATTATTTTGGAATTCACAGGCTTTACTGTGTTTCAAATCTATATTAGGCTTCTCCAGAGAAAAAGAACAAATAGTATTTATTTGTGTGTGTGTGTGTATGTGTGTGTGTGTGTGTGTGTGTGCGTAGAGAGAGAGAGAGGGACAGAGAGAGAGAGAGAAAAATAGAGAGAGAGAGACAGATTTAAATTAATGAAGTGGTTTACAAGATATTAATATTATGGGGGCTAAAACGTACGAAGATCTGCAGTCAGTAAGCTTAAGATCCAGAGGAGCCAATGGTGTCATTCCGATTCAAGCACGAAAGCCTCAGAATCAAGAGAGCAAATTGGGGTAAGTTTCAGTTCAAGTCTGAGTCCAAAGGCAGAAGAAGCCTGATGTTCCAGCCCAAAGACAGTCAGGCAGAGGGAATACATTTGTTTTTACTCAGCCTTTTAATTCTACTCAACTCCTCCACAGATTAGATGAGGTACTTCCACAATGGGAAGGACAATCTGCTTTACTCAGTCTGCTGATTCAAATGTCATCTCATCCAGAAACACTCTTACAGACACACCCAGAATACTGTTTAAACAAATAGCTGGAAACTCAGTGGCCCAGCAAGTTTGACACATAAAATGAACCATCACACAATGAAAATGAAGTATATGGCCTGATATATGGTAGAGTGGCCTTTGGAAATTTTAATTTCAGCATCAGCAGAGTGGCAACACCTTTCTGAACTAGTATAATATATTCTAGGCTGTGATTTTTAAATAAATGACAGATAGAGGGTGCTGGGATTTTTGTTGTTTATTTGTTGTTTTACAGCCAGAGTTATTGGGTCTGGGAATGTAAAAATGGAAATGCTAATCTAAAAATAGAGAGTATTTCTGCTCACTACTACTTCCAGAGCTCTAAGAAAGAAATACATTTTTCTTTTCCATAACCACAATTTCAGGCTTGTCTAGCCTAGAGGCTTTATTTCTCAAGGAAGAAATACTTCCAATATGGGATACCAACATCTTTCCACTGAGTCTGTCCTCTGACTACTTTGGGTTCCCCAAGCCAACAAATCACCAAGCGGGTTAAAGAATGTCTGAACATGGCTGATTGGTTCTGACTGCTACTATATTATAGGGATAAGAAGAATGTAAGGTGTTCAGGAAATGCCTTGGAGTACTGCCTAATTACCTCAGGCCATGTGATGAAAGTCAATATATAACTGTCATTCCCCAATACAAGACAGATTGCCAATGGTCCAGATGTTTTAGAAATATATCTTTGGGTCACCCCACCAAAAGAACCTGGACAAGGCAAAATATTTTCTAGACACAAAGGGAAAAGGAAATTGACCGTAGAAGAAGGAAGTTATACATACCAGCTACAACCATGTGACAAATGAAACAAATAATGATATAACAGTTATTGGTATGCTTTTCTCATTTTTTATGCATTTGTGGATGTGTTTTCAATTACATTATCTTCTTCTACTTCTCTCACATATTTCTTCCAAATAATAATATGCTAAAATGTAATAATTTCAAACAACTTCAAACAATCTATTGAATCTGTGGAAATCCACCACTGTGAAACTATTTATTGCTCATTTGAGACTTGCTTTTCTTCTCAATTTCTTGTCTCAAAAGTGTGTCTCTAAATTAAATAGTTTATTTATTTATTTATTTATTTATTTATTTATTTATTTATTTTTTCAGATGGAGTTTCACTCTTGTTGCTCAGGCTGGACTGCAGTGGCATGATCTCAGCTCACTTCAACCTCCACCTCCTGGGTTCAGGTGACTCTCCTGCCTCAGGGTCTTGAGTAACTAGAATTACAAGCATCCGCCACCACCCCAGTTAATTTTTGTATCTTTAGAAGAGATGACATTTCACCATGTTGGTCAGGCTTGTCTCAAACTCCTGATCCTAGGTGATCCACCCGCCTCAGTCGTCCAAAGTGCTGGGATTACAGGTGTGAGCCACCACACCCAGCCGTAGGCTTTACTATGAAATGTTTCCCAGAATGTAGAAATGGGCATTATATATCTAGAGTTTCAAGAAAAAACACTGAGAAAAGATGTATTAATAATAAAATAATTTTATTATAAAAAACTTTAGTGTAAATATTTGCAGGTGAAACTTCATTAAGTTTGAAAGTAGCTAATTTGCATATGAGGATCAAAACCATTTCAATGATAGTAAAGGGAGGTCTTGGAACCTGGGAATAATAAAATCTGTCTATATTCAAATAAGTGTATGGGTCTGATATTGCATGCTTAGAGGAAGTCTAGAGGTGTCTCAGTACTAAAATAAGAGGCAATCAGGAGGTCCAAAAAAGTTCCGCCTATAGATGACAGCCGATAGTGTACATCAGAAACATACTCTAAAATCATCAGTTATTCAAAAATCATGTAGGCAAATGAAATCAACAATGACTGGGAGTGAATAACAAAAGCTTTCTCACCAGGGTTAAATTAAATGAGTTTTTAAAAAATATTATTTTATCTTTTTTCTGCAACAATCTTGGAATACCAGGATTATTTCCCAAATATGACACATTCACATGAATACTGCATGTTTCTAGTTATAAAACTGAAGATCAAATTCAAATTAAAAATTGTTTTCATACATGCAAAAACATTACAACTTTGGTAATTTATGATGTTTGGTAGAAACTCCATGGACATATCATTCCTAAAATTAATATTGATTACAAACACACTTTTGCAGTCAGTGGTGCTATAGATTTAATGTTTGTGTGCCCTCCAAAATTCTTATGTTGAAACTTAATCCCTAATGTAATGGTATTGGAGATTACCTTTGGGAGGTGATAAGGTCATGAAAGCAGGGTCTTCATTAATGAGATTAGTGCTCTTATAAAAGGCCTCCCAGGGCGCTTCCTAGTCCTTTCTGCCATGTAGTGTATTTTTGGGACTCATAAGGCAATATTCCAAAATACGATTCTTTAGCATGCCGAATATTCTGAGAATCTGAACATTCTAAGGGACTCAGAAGCGTTGTCTTTCTGATGTCCTACCCTTCTTTCTTCAGCTTCCCTTTCTCCTCAAAGGTATGCCAGAGAAACTAGAATTCTTTTTCTGCAGTGCAAGTCATAGAAGCTAGAAATAGCATTCTTTCTCCCTTTCTGTGTAGAAGCTGGCCATAAAGATAACAGTAGGTCATAAAACTCTCATTCTAAAAGGAGTCCTACTTTCTAACTGGGAGGAATAAATGCCACCCACAGAGAGACAAAGAAGAATCTGAACAAACAGGCATTGCTGGATTCCCCACTTGGTCTATTCCATTAGATCATTCTCTTTTGTCCAATCACATTTCTATATGCTGTCTAATATTTTTTGAACCTAAGCAAAAACAGACAGTTTTTCCTGAGTCTTTGAGTCTTTATTTCTGAAGGCTCCCATGCTCCAAAAAACTTTGATTAAATAAATGTGTTATGCTTTTCTCTTGCTAACCTGTCTTTTATTATAGGAGTGTTAGTGGTGATCCTTTTAAGAAAGGTTTTAAGCCTTTTCTGTCCCTATGCTATGAATCAGGAAGTGGGTCTGCACCAGAAATTGCTTCTGTTAGTGCCTTGGTCTTAGAGTTCCCAGTCTCCAAAACTGAGAAAAGTCTCTGTTGTTTTCAAAAGCAAAATGCTTTTGTAATTTTGTTGTAGCAATCCAAAATGACTAAGACAACTAGCCTCAGACTATGTGCTGTATATAAAATTTTAGTTACAAATTAAGTGATTTAGTCTATGGTTATTGAAGAAATCAGGAGTCTTAAAGATAGAGTACTTACAAAATTAGGTAGAACATGGAAAACAGAAAATAAGCTGCTTGAAAACTTAAAAAATAACAAAGTGTATTTATTTTCTTCTGTTTTCTTAATAAAATATGTCCACCCTAATTTACTTTGGTAATGATGACATTGAGTTTTCTATAGTGTGTTACTTTTTGAAAAATAAAAATTCCAACTTTATTAGAAACTGATAAACATTGCAATATATGTTACCTTTTTTTTTTCACTGTGAAATAACAACCTTATTATAATGAACTTCTAGATCTGAGATCTATTTATTTATTTAAGGGCCTTTGGTGCTATTATGTATATAACAGCTCAAAGATGAATATTAGGGAAGAACACTTTGTACTCCACACTTTCTTCCACATTGATATCTCCTATAAATTCTTGCCATTACGATGAGGGATTTTGCCCATCCTAGTATAATTATGACATTCTCAACATAATGTTTTAGAAAAAATGCCTTGCTAAATATATTCACCAAATATAAAATCTTTGGACAGACATTTTATTTTCAGATTTTGTCAAAGGAATAATCTTTCAGGATGTACAAGAGACAGCAATATTATTTTCGTTAGATAACTCAGCACAGATGGGATATAAAAAATTTAAAATGATTATTTTTGCTGCTTTCTGAGTTAGAACAATTTATACCATTGTAACATGTGCATAATTGTAATAAATGTGAAAAAAATTAAACCTTATTTTTTAAAAAAGGTGCTGAATGTGAAAGGCTTTTACTGTTAGCTCCAAATTATTTTCAACTACAAACTATATTTATTCCCAATGCCTACTTAATAGACAATTCTTAAAAGGAAAAATAAGGAAAAAAATATATTTAAAAAAAGGAAGAATATCTGACAAAAGATGGCAACACATGCTATGGAAAGATTTAATGTATCCCAGCGACAATTTTCTTGAGAATGAAGGTGAAGTCATTTCATTTTTTTTTCCTTTTTTTTTTTTTTTTTATTATACTTTAAGTTCTAGGGTACATGTGCATAAAGTGCAGGTTTGTTACATATGTATACTTGTGCCATGTTGGTGTGCTGTACCCATCAACTCGTCAGCACCCATCAATTCATTATTTATATCATGTATAACTCCCAATGCAATCCGTCCCCCCTCCCCCCTCCCCATGATAGGCCCTGGTGTGTGATGTTCCCCTTCCCGAGTCCAAGTGATCTCATTTTCAATTCCCACCTATGAGTGAGAACATGCAGTGTTTGGTTTTCAGTTCTTGTGACAGTTTGCTAAGAATGATGAAGTCATTTCTATTACAGGGTAGGGTTTTGTATAACAAATTATAGGTTACCAATTGATTAACAACAGGATACTTTCTAGGCATAGTGTTTCAAGGACTGAGAAGGTAAGACCTATGGGAACCCTGCTTTGTAGATCATATGTTTTTATCCAGGCAGACTCTGAAAATCACTAACCTACCCAAGAAATTTCTCTACATCCGTGAGAATTTTTATGTGTGCAAACCTGTAAGGCATTTTCAGTAATACACCATTTTATTCTAATATTAATGGCATTTAGTATTTTATGTATCTATTCTTCATTTGTTTCATTCTGTCAAATGAAAATGTATACATATTGATAGAAATATATAGTTATATTTGTAAGAAACATGATTAGTGTAAAATACTTATTAATATCTTTTTTCAATCAGGTTAGTTCTTTTCTTAAGCATCTAATCCCTTTCTTTTAGAGAGAGACACTATATACAACAAAGACAGCATTGGTCTATATACATGTCTTTGTATTTAAAAACTAAATTTCATATATGCACAATAGTTTAAATCATGAGCTAGCACATAATTCAAGGGAAGCTGTACATGAAACACAAACTGTTAAGTAGAATTCTGACTTTAAAATTTAAGAAAATCCTTGGAAAATGTCCAAGACAACTTTTTTTCTAATAGTCACGTTAATTTTTGTCGAAGCTGCCTCTCTAACCATCATAGTTTAATCATAGATGAAATATGACATAGCAATTTAGATTAATAAAAAAGTCATTAATTGTATTTTGGAAAAATCAATTTTATTTTCTACATTTTGGGGCATTATTTTTCAAATTCTTTTTATTTTTGAATACATAAACTCTACAGGACACATTAAAATCTAATTTTTTAAGGATAAGTTATTAAAGGAATTCAAAAATCAAATGAATGCTAATAGGCACCATATTTTCTGGAAGATTCCTTAATTTTTTGCCATACCAAACTGAGGTCTGTTTGTCTGGCACAGTAAAGCCAGACACAATGCTAAGATTTGCAGTAGGAGAAAAAGACATTTCTTGCATGGTGCCAAGCAAGGAGAATGGGTAACTAACACTTAAGACTCAAACATCCTGGTCGCTTACAAGGGAAGGTTTTTATAGACTGGAGTACACATCAGGAAAAGAGAAGTTGCAGGCAACATTGTAAACCAATACGTGGAAATTGTGAATTGGCTTGGTCCATGAGTGTGACTCTCTTCAGGCCCTTCAGGAAGAAATTTAGAAAAAAGAATGGTGGTCAGAGTTCAGTTCTCAGTTCCTCCTTATATAAGGTCTATGTGATAGTAATCAATATTTTCCATCTGGTAGGGGTTTCTGAAAGACAATTCAGGAATACATGGTAAGGTGCTATTTTTTAGTTTAAATAGGGAACCAAAAACACCTTATGACTGATTTACTTGGAAGACTACTATTATTGTATTCTTGCCTATCAGGTTGCTCACTTACTTTTCAAGAAGAGTTAAGTGCCTGGAATTTCACTTGAAGAGACTCAAGAGTTTTTCTTTGTTTCCATACTTGTGGGGATCTAGCAGGTCCCCAAAAGGGATCTCAGTTCCATCTCAAATGTACATCCATATATGGAGGATAAGAAAAGATTATGTGTTTCTGTATTTATTTAAATTTAAATAGTTTTTGGGATACAAGGGTTTTTTGTTACATGGATGAATTATATAGTGGCAAATTCTGAGATTTTAGTATATCCATATATGAGTAGTGTACATTGTACCTATGTGTAGATTTTATCCCTAGCCCTCCCTCTACCATTCCCCTGTGAATCTCTAAAGCCCATTATGTCACTCTGCATGTGTTCAGGTACTCACAACTTAGCTCTTCTTTTAAGCGCGAATATACAGTTTTTAGTTTTCCATTCCTGAGTTATTTCACTTCGAATAATGACCTCCAGCTCCATCCAAGTTGCTGCAAAAGGCATTATTTCATTCCTTTTCATGGCTTAGTATTCCATTGTGTATGTATACTACATTAGCTTTATTCACTCATTAGTCAATGGGCACTTAGGTTGGTTCCACATCTTTGCTATTGTGAATTGTGCTGGCATAAATATATGTGTGCAAGTGTCTTTTTCATACAGTGATTTCTTTTTCTTTGTGAAGATACCCAATAGTGTGACTGCTGGATTAAATATTAGACCTACTTTTAGCTCTTTAGAGAATCTCCATACTGTTCTCCGTAGAGGTTGTACTAATTTACATTCCCACCAACAGTGTATAAGTATCTACTTTTCCGTACATCCATGTCAACATCTATTATTTTTTAGTGTTTAATAATGGTCATTCTTGCAGGAGTAGGGTGGTATCTCATTGTGGTTTTAATTTATATTTTCCTGATAATTAATGATAAGCATTTTTTCATATGTTTGTTGGTCATTTGTGTATCTTCTTTGGACAGACATGTATTCATGTAATTTGCTCACTTTTTGATGGAATTATTTGTTTTATTCCTTGCTGATTTGTTTGTGTTCCTTGTAGATTCTGGATCCTTGTCCTTTATCAGAGGCATGGTTTCCAAGTATGTTCTCTGTTTACTCTGATTATTATTTTTTTCTGTACAAAACTTTTAAAATCAGGTCTCATTTATTTATTTTTGTTTTCCTTTAATTGTCTTTTGGGGTCTTCGTTATGAATTCTGTGCCTAGGCTGATGTCTAGAAGAGTTATTCAAATATTGTCTTTTGAATTTTTATAGTTTCAGGTCTTGTATTTAAGTATTTGATCCATCATGAGTTGACTTTGGATAAGGTAAGTGATAGGGATCCAGTTTCATTCTTCCACATGTGGCTTACCAGTTTTCACAGCATCATTTATTAAATAGGGTGTTCCTTCCCATTTATGTTTTTGTGTGCTCTGTTGAAGAACAGTTGGCCGTATGTATTTGGCTTTATTTTGAGGTTCTGTATCCTGTTCCATTGATCTATGTGCCTACTTTTATAGCCTTGTAGTATAATTTGAATTCTGGCAATATGATGCCACCAGATTTTTTTTTTTTTTTTTTTTTTTTTGCTTAACATTGCTCTGGCTATTAGGGCTCTTTTTTGATTCCACATACATTTTGGGATATTTTCCAGTTATTTGAAAAATAATGTTAATTTTTTATGGGAATCACATTGAATCTGTAGATTGCTTTTGTCAGTGTGGTCATTTTCACAGTATTGATTTATCAAATCCATGAGCATAGATTTTATCTAATCTAGGAGTCTATTGGAAGAGTCTAGGATTTTCTAGTTATACAATCATGTCATCCTCAAACAGTGATAGTTTGACTTCCTCTTTTCCAGTTGGGGTGTTATTTATTTATTTATTTATTTTCCTGCCTGATTGCTCTGGACTTCCAGAACTATGTTGAATAGGTGTGGTAAAAGTGAACATCCTTGTGTTGTTCCTGTTCCTGGGGGGAATGCTTTCATCTTTTATCCATTCAGTATGATGTTGGTTGTCGGTTTGTCATACATAGATTTTAATATTTTGAGATAGGTCTCTTATATGCCTAGTTTGTTGAAAGTTTTTAATCATAAAGAAACGCCTATTTTTTCATATGCTTTTTCTGGATATATTGAGATAATAGTATGTCTTTTGTTTTTAGTTCTCTTTTTGTGATGTATCACATTTACTGACTTGCATGTGTTCAACCATCCCTGCCTCCTTGGAATGAAATCAATTTGATCATGATGAATTATCTTTTTGATGTGCTGTTGGATCTGGTGTTTTGGTGAAGATTTTTGCATATGTGTTCATCAGAAAAAGAGGTCTGTAGCTTTCTCTTTTGGTTGTGTCTTTTCCTCTTTTCTTAGTTTTGGTGTCAGGGTGATACTGGCTTCATTAAATTATTTAGAAAGGATTCCATCTTTCTCAATGTTTTAGAATAGCTTTGCTAGGAATGGAACCAATTTTTCCTTCAATATCTGGTAGAATTCAGATGTGAATATGAGATTTTGTTGATGTTGATGGAAGTTTTTAAATTACTGATTCAGTCTTGCTGCTTATTATTGGTCTATTCAGGGTTTTTATTCTTTCCTGATTTAATCTAGGAGGGTTATATGTTTCCAAGAATGTATCTGTTTCCTCTAGGTTTTCCAGTTTTTGTGTATATAGGTGCTCATAGTAGTCTCAAATAATTTTTTGTATCTCTGTGGTGTCAATTGTAATGTCTCCAGTTTCACTGAGGTTATTTTTATATTTTCTGTTCTTGGTTAATCTAGCTAATGGTCTATTTTTTCAAAGAACCAGATTTTTTTTTCATTGATCCTTATATTGTTTTGGTTTTATTGCTGTTGTTTGAATTTCACTGAGTTCTTCTTTGATCTTTGTTATTTCTTTTCTTTTTCTAGCTTTGGATTTGGTTCATTCTTTTTTCTCTAGTTCCTTGAGATGTGATATAAATTGTCAATTTGTGCTTCCAGATTGATGGAGACACTTAGCACTATATAATTTTCTCTTAGCAATGCTTTCACTGTATCACAGAAGTTTTAAACTTCTGTCATTATTATCATTCAATTCAAAAAGCTTTTGAAATTCCATCTTGATTTCATTGTTAATCCAGATATTACTCAGGAGCAGATTACTTAACTTTCATAGATTTGTATAGTTTTGAAGGTTTCTTTTGGAGTTGATTTCTAATTTTATTCTATGATTTTCTGAGAAGATACTTGATATTATTACAATTTTTTAAAAGTGCATTTTGACATGTTTTGTGGCCTATCATATAGTCCATCTTAGAGAATGTTACATCTGGTAATGAGAAGAATGTATATTCTGCAGTTCTTAGGTAAAATGTTCTATAAATGTCTGTTAAGTCCATTTGTTCTAGCATGTCATTTAAATCCATTGTTTCTCTATTGACTTTCTGTCAACAGAAGATCTGCAGATCTTCTAGACTTCTTTCACTAGACAGATCTTCTGCATCTTCAGTGATATATTGAAGTCTCCCACTATTATTGTGTTGCTGTCTATCTCTTTTCTTAGTTTTAGTAGTAATTGTTTCATGAATCTGGGGCCTCCAGTGTTAGGTGCATGTAAATTTAGGATTATGATATATTCTTGTTGGATTCATTCTTTTATTATTATATAGTAACCATCTTTGACTTTTTCTACTGTTGTTGCTTTGAAGTCTGTTTTGGCTTATATAAGAATAGCTACTTCAGCTCGCTTTTGGTTTCCCTTTGGGCAGAATTTTTTTTTCTAACTTTTTACCTTGAGTTTATATGCATCATTCTCTGTTAGGTGATTCTCTTGAAGATAGCAGATATTTGGATTTTTATTTTTTTATTCCATTCTTCCATTCTGTATCTTTTAAGTGGAACATTTAAACCATTTGCATTCAATATTAATATTGAGATGTGAGATACTTTTTTCTCTCTTCATTATGTTAATTGTCACCTAGATAGTTTTGTTTTGTTTTTCATTGTGTTATTGTTTTATAGGCCCTGTGAGTTTTAAGCTTTCAAGAGGTTATAGTTTGGTGCATATCGAGCTTTTGTTTCAAGGTTTAGAGCTCCTTTTAGCATCTCTTGTTGTGCTGGTTTTGTGGTGAAAAATTTCATCACCATTTGTTTGTCTAAATGACTTTATTTCTCCTTTGATTATGAAACTTAGTTTTGCATAATACATGATTCTTGGAAGACAGTTGTTCTGTTTATGGAGGTTGAAGATACAACTCCAGTTTCTTCTGACTTGCAAGGTTTCTGCTGGGAAGTCTGATGTTAGTTTGATAGGCTTTCATTTGTAGGTTAACTGATGATTTTGTCTTACTGCTCTTAGAATTCTTTCTTTCATGTTGACTTTAGATAGCCTAATGACTATATGCCTTGGTGAGGATACTTTTGCAGTGAAAATCTCAGGATTTCTTTGATTTGGATTTGAATATTTTTTCCGGTACACATCAAGGTGACTGCATCCCTACATAAGGAAGACCCTCCAGGTTCAGGCTTGCATGACAGAGTCACAATTCCTCTCTACTTGAAAAAGCAAGATTTCTACAGATGAAAAATTGCCTGTCTGACCTGAATAGCTGGAGCTCTGAGACAGGAGTATACATTTTTAAAGTGTGTACGTTTTTAATTACATGCTTCTTGGGTTTGAATATTTACATCTCTAACATTTCTAGGCAGACCAGAGAAGATTTCCTCAATCATTTCCTCAAACAAGTTTTCCAAACATATTACTTTCTCTTCTCCCAAAAGAACATCTGTTGTGGCCGGCGCGGTGGCTCACACCTGTAATCCCAGCACTTCGGGAGGCCGAGGCGGGCGGATCACGAGGTTAGGATATCCAGACCATCCTGGGTAACCCCGTCTCTACTAAAAATGCAAAAATTAGCTGGGCATGATGGCAGGTGCCTGTAGTCCCAGCTACTTGGGAGGCTGAGGCAGGAGAATGGCCTGAACCCGGGAGATGGAGCTTGCAGTGAGCCGAGATAGCGCCACTGCACTCCAGCCTGGGCAACAGAGTGAGACTCCGTCTCAAAAAAAATAAAAAAAAATAAAAAAAAAATTTAAAAAGTACGCCAGTTGTTCTTAGGTTTGGCTGTTTTACATAATCTCATATATCTTGGAGACTTTGTTTCTTTTTTTTTTTTTCTGTATTTTTGTCTGACTTCATCACCTCAAAAGCCTTGTATTTGAGCTCTGAAATTCTTTCTTCTATATGTTCTAGTCTATTGTTAAAACTTTCCACTGTATTTTGTAATTGCCTAAGTGTGCTTTTCATTTCTAGAAGTTACGATATGTTGATCTTTTCTTGATGATAGCTATCTCTCATTTTTCATTCATACCCTGAAATGTTTTTTAAATTTCTGTATTATAATTTTCCTCTTTCTCTGATATCTCTTTGAGTGGCTTAATAATTGCCTTTCTGGCCTGGTGCAGTGGCTCACACCTGTAAGCCCAGCACTTTAGGAGGGTGAGGCATGCATGTCACCTGAGATCAAGAGTTCAAGACCAGGCTGGCCAACATGGTGAAATGCTGTCTCTACTAAAAATACAAAAATTAGCTGGGCATGATGGGAGGGGCCTGTAATCCCAGCTACTTGGGAGGCTGAGGCAGGAGAATCGCTTGAATCCAAGAGGCGGAGGTTGCTATGAGCCAAGATTACACCATTGCACTCCAGCCTAGGGGACAAGAGTGAGACTCTGTCTCAAAATAATAATGATAATGATAATAATAATAATAGTAATTGACCTTCCAAATTCCTTATCTGGTATTTCAAAGATTTTATCTTGGTTTGGATTCATTGCTGGATAGCTATTGTAATATTTTGTGGGTGTTATAGACCCCTGTTATGTCGTACTACCAGAGTTACTTTTCTGGTTTCTTCTCATTTGTGGTAGACTATTTCTTCTAATTATTCTTGAATGTATGCTTTATATATGTGATGATTAATATTAGGTATAAACTTGATTAGATGAAAGGATGCCTAGATAACTGGTAAAATATTGATTCTGATTGTGTCTGTGAAGGTGTTGCCAGAGGAGATTGACCTTTGAGTCAATGGACTGGGAGAGGAAGACCCATACTCAATGGGAGTGGGCAGCATCCAATTTGCTGCCAGCATGGCTAGGGCAAAGCAGGCAGAAGAAGGTGGGATAACGTTGCTTGTGCAATCCTCTGGCTTCCTTCTTTCTCTGGTGCTGGATGCTTTCTTCTGCTCCTCTTTCCCTTTGACATCAGACTCCAGGTTCTTTGGCCTTTGGAATCTGAGACTTGCACCAGTGGCTTTCTGGGGGCTCTTGGGTCTTTGGCCACAGATTGAAGGCTTAACCGTCAGCTTCGCTAGTTTGAGGCTTTTGGACTTGGACTGAACCACTACCAGCTTTGCTCTTCCACACTTTGCAGAGAGCCTATCATGAGACTTTGTCTTTTAATTGTGTGAGCCAATTCTCCCTAATAAACTCCCTTACATATATATGAACTTAGTTGATTGTGTGTGTGTGTGTGTGTGTGTGTGTAAATTCTGTCCACCAGTTCTGTCCCTCCAGAGGACCCTAACTAATACAATTTAACTGTGTTTCTCTTTTTGTTTGTTTTTGATGTATTTTTTCCCCTTAAGGATTTGAGTTTAATGCTTACAGTTAATTACAGCCTAATTCGTTTATTGGTGCTTTCAGGGGTGAATACTCTGTCAGAGTTCCTTGGTTATAGAATTTTTGTGTGATGGCTTTCTCATGTGCTAGTTGTAGTAGCAATACGCTTGGTGTTGAGCAAGGTCACTGTCTCCTATGAGGTTGGAATGGGATAGGTCTCTTAAAGCTTATCTCATCCTCTGTGGCATACACTTTTTAAAATTATTTATTTTCCTCCAGAATTTTTTTTTTTTTTTGAGTAGTTGGATAATTCGGGCTTCAGGACAGTAGGGGATGTGTCCCAGGGTAAGAACCAGTTGTGTCTAAAGCTGGTGGGTAAATGCAATACTCAGCGGTGGGTACAGGTCCCAGCCTTGACAAAGGTTCCTGGAGGAGCTCTCAGTGACTCACACTGGGATCCTATCATGGGGAAGGCTTGGAGCCACCTCAACTCCGTTGACAGGTCATCAGGAAAGTTATCCATCTCTCAGACACTCCTGTCTCAGAGCTCTGGCTATTCAGGTCAGATGGGCACTGTTTTCATCTGTAGAAATGTTGATATTTCAAGTAGAGAGGAATTGTGACTCTGTCATGCACTCCTGAAGCTGGAGGGTCTCCCTCATGTGGGGATGCAGTCATCTTGATATGTCCCAGAAAATATGTCTATAGTTGTATCATTGCCAAGCTGCTGTGGAAGAAGTTCCAACTGTACCTGGCATGGCAGACAAGAGGTCAAAAATGTCTCCTTCTCCAAGACTCCCCATGCATACCAGGACTGTCTGACTGTTGAGTTAGAGACTCATCAATGGAGAAGGCACTGATAAATTGACATAACAAACTATTTCCTATTTTTCTAAACCTTTCCTGATTACCTTCCATAAGTAGCCTTCTCCACACCCTTTTTTCTTTGTTTCTGCAAATGATAGTATTTAAGCCTGGATTCAAAGGCATTTCTTTAAGATTAATTATGTTTTCCTATGTATTTTTCATGTATACACGATGTGTACATGTTAATAAACTTGTTGGTTTGTCTATTCTTAGTATATCTTTTGTTCCAGGGCTAAAGCCCAAGTAAGAAGTATAAAGTTTAGAAAGAAAATCATTTTTCTTCCCCTATATCATGTTAAAAAATATTCCACAACCCATATGTATCTAATACCCTTTAAAATCTTTCCTTTTGAAAGTTGCCTCTGTTCTTTGATATGAATAATTTTTTATTGACCTGTATTCCAGTTCATCTATTCTGTCATCTGCTCTGTGTAATGTTCTAGTAAATTGTATATCTCATAAATATCTAGTGACTTTTAATTACATATATTACATATATTTTATTTTCTACTTCAATAGCATCTGTTTGGTTATGTATTTAAACAATGCAATTTTGGGTGAAAATTAGCATATTTTCTTTTATTTTCTTCCTCTATTTCTTGCATTTTGGATATATTAGTCCAAGTAATTTTAAAATTCTGGTTATACAATACAACTACGTTATTGTTCCCTTAACTGCAGTTTCACTTTCCAATATTTCAGTTTTATATGTTCAAGCATGGTCTGAAAATATTAAATACAAAATTCCAGAAAGTAATACTTTTTACATTTTAAATTATGTGCTTTTCTGAGTAACATGATAAAATCTCATGCTTTCCTTCTCCATCCTGCATTGGACATGAATCATCCCTTTTTCTAACATATTCATACTGTATACCCTACTCACCTGCTAGTCACGCAGTAGGTGTCTTGATTATCAGATTAACTTTCAAGGTATCCCAGTGCTTAGGTTTGGTAGCATTCAATGTTTTAAACATCCACTGGGGCACTCAAATTTTATCCCCAGTATGAAAGGGTGATGCTATATAAGATTATATAAACAATCATCTTCATTTGTTTTGTTCTGCTATAATGGAATACCACACACTGGGCAATTTATAAACAAGAGTTTATTTAGCTCATGATCTTGCAAGCTGAGTAGCTCAATCAAGGTGCTGCATCTGGAGGTGGCCTTCTTGATGCATCATAATGTGGCAGAAGGCATGAGAGAGAGAGGGTGAGAGAAAACAAGAAAGGGCTGAACTGGCTTTGATAACAAATCCAATCTTGTGATAACTAATCCACTTTCTCAATAATAGCATAACTTGACTAATAAGGCCACAGCTCAGGACTTAATAGCCTTATAAAGTTTCCACCTCTCAACACTGCTGCATTAGGGTCTAAGTTTCCAACACATGAAGTCTGGGGAAACATTTAAACCATAGCATTGCACCCCTGTGTGCTCCTCTCATATTGCAAAATGCGTTCGTTATATTCTAGTGGCCTCAAAAGTCTTAACTTGATTCAGAATCAACTGAAAAGTCCAGAGTCTTATCTAAATCAGATCTGGGTGAGACTCAAGGCATGAAATTATCCTGAAACAAACTTCATCTAACTGTAACCCTGTGAAATGAAAACAGGTTACACAATTTCAAAATACAATTATATGATAAGAATAAGACAGACATTCTTATTCCAAAATTGATAAATGAAGTAGGCCCCCAAACAAATAGTAACTGGTCCCAAGTAAGTCCACAACCTAACAGGTAAACAACATTAAATATTAAAGCTCCAGAATATTCTTCTTGGACTCCATGTCCCGCCTTCTTGGCACACTGAGGGAGAGGTTAAGTCTCCAAGACCTCAGGCAGCCTCACCACAGCCTTTTCTGGGTTCAGTACAGGTTGGAACCTCATGCCTGCAGCTCTACCAATATGACATTGCATGCTGGTAGTGCTATAGTTCTGGGGGCTTCCATGAGTCCAGTAAGCATAGCCCAGGTGAGGACTTTCTGCAGCCCTTCTGCTCCTGTGGCAAGTTTCTGCCTGGACTTTCAGACTGTCCGATGCATCCTTTGAAATTGAGGTGAGCACTATGGGTGCACAGCTTTTATATTTCCTGCAAGTGCAGAATAAGTACTATGCAAATGCTGCCAAGGTTTATAGCTTATACCTTTTGGAGTGGCAGGTCAAGTTACTCCCAGGACCCCTTGAGCCGTGGCTGCGGTGGTTGAGTTGTGAAATGCCAGAACTCAGAGAACACAGTCTATAGCTGGCACAGAAGAGTGAATGCTGAGGTCCTGCAGCCACCTCTCTGGAAACCTTATCATCAAGGTCCTAGCTGGCTTTGAAGATAGCTAAAATGCCTTTGGGATCTTTTGCCCATTGTCTTAATAAGTAAACATGGGCTTCCTTTTATCCATATTAATGACTTTAGCAAACTGCTAGTTGGCTACACCTTTAGTACTCTCCCCTGAATTTTCATTCTTCACTTGGTCAGGCTACATTTTTCGAATCTTTTCATTCTGCTTCTCTTTTAATTTTAAATTCCATCTGTAAGTCACTTCTCTCTTCTTTCATTTTGCTGTAAACAGATAAAAAAGCCATGTAGTACCTTGAGTGCTTTGCTGCTTAGGTATTGTTTCTGCCAGATATTATGTTTCATTGCTCTCAAATTCTGACTTCCATAAAATCCTAAGACATAAACACAATGCCATCAAATTATTTGCAACTGTATAACAAGAATGATCTTTACTCTTGCTGTTATTGGTGGAAGAGATTCAAATTACCGATGGTGAATCCATATGCATCTGCAGCAACTTCAATTCTCACTTCCTCAGAAGAAAGAATTTGGGGCATAAAGCAGAGAGAGAGAGAGACCAAGGCAAGTTTCAGAGCAGGAGTGGAAGTTTATTTAAAAAGACTTTAGAACAGGAAAGAAAGGAAAGTTCACTTGAAAGAGATACAAGAGGGTGCCTGAAGGTCAAAGAGAGCATTTAACCCTAATTCTAGAACTTTAGAGCCTCACCTATTTCTGACTGCATGCACAGTGCCCTCCTTACCCTCAGGAATTGAGCATGTACAGTGTATTTAGGAAATTGTATGCATGCCCATCTGAGGCTTTCCTCTGTTTTTCCAGTGGAGTGCATGCAGAAGGTCATACTTCACCATTTTGTCTCAATGCACATGCCCAGGAAGTTTCTTCTCCCTGGCATCTGTATTCAATTCACAGTTTAATGACAGTAGCTGTGGATCATCAGGAGATTGTATCTCCTTGGCACCCTGACTCCAAGTGCCAAATTTTCACTTTTAAAGAGTCAGTGTGATCATAGTCAAACCATCATCTGGTATTCTTAGTGGGTAGGGGAAAAGCACTTTACTGTCCCGCTCATGCCTATCTATCTACCTGTAAAACAGTTACAAATAACTATTCTTTATTTTCATCTAAGATCTCACCAGAAGAACCTTTACCGTATATATTTCTACTAACATTCTGATCATGACCACTTCAGTAATCCCTAAAAATATTCAGACTCTCTAAAACTCTCATCTTCTGAGCACTCATCGCCCTCGTCAGAATTACTCTTAATGTTCCGTTCATGTATGTGTAGGCTTTGTCATGCTTGTTCCTCCAAATACTTCCAGCCTCTACTGATTTCCCAGTTACACAGCTACTTCTACATTTTCAGGTATTTGTTACAGCAACAACCCCACACTTCTCAGTACCAATGTTCTGTTTAGTCTATTTTGTGCTGCTATAACAGAATACCAGAGACTGGGTAATTTATAAATAAAATAAATTTATTTCTCATCACTCTGGAGGATGGGAAGTCCAAAATCAAGGAACTGTTATCTGGTGAGGGCTTTCATGCTATATCATCCTGTGGCAGAAGGCATCCCATGGAGACAGGTGGCATGAAAGTGTCAAACTCACTTTTATAACAATACTATTATCGCAATAACAAACTCACTCACTCCTGTGATAACAACATTCATCTATTAATGAGAGCAGAGTTCTTGTGACCCAGTCACCTTTTAAAGGTCTTACTTCTCATCACTTACATTAGGCATTAAGCTTTCAACACATAAACTTTGGTGGACACATTCAAACCATAGCAACCATTAATATTTTTGCTCCTACTTGCAAATGAGCTTAATCAAATCAAGAACTCTTCTAAATAGGATTATGCTGGATCCTGGTAAGAGTCAGTAGACCTTTGTTCTCTTAAGAGTCTACTACAAAGACACATGCACACGTATGTTTATTGCGGCACTATTCACAATAGCAAAGACTTGGAATCAACCCAAATGTCCATCTGTGACAGACTGGATTAAGAAAATGTGGCACCTATACACCATGGAATACTATGCAGCCATAACAAAGGATGAGTTTGCGTCCTTTGTAGGGACATGGATGCAGCTGGAAACCATCATTCTTAGCAAACTATCACAAGAAGAGAAAACCAAACACCGCATGTTCTCACTCATAGGTGGGAACTGAACAATGAGATCACTTGGACTCGGGAAGGGGAACATCACACACTGGGGCCTATCATGGGGAGGAGGGAGGAGGGAGGGATTGCACTGGGGAGTTATACATGATATAAATGATGAATTGATGGGTGCTGACGAGTTGATGGGTGCAGCACACCAACATGGCATAAGTATACATATGTAACAAACCTGCATGTTATGCACATGTACCCTAGAACTTAAAGTATAATAATAAAAAAAAAAAAAAAAAAAAAAGGAGTTTGCATCTGAGAACCTGGTGTATTCTTTGAGGTATCTCCCTGAGGCATGATTGAAACTCTAAGCTTTGTTCTCCCAAAACAAAGGAAGTTTTTTTCTGATTCTCGGAGGTTTCTGATTGAGTTTATTACCTCCTGCACAGGTCAGTACTAGTATTGAGCTAAAGTTCCTTGATGTGGTGATATTCTTGAGGTCTGCCAAGTGCTCTTGTAGTTTTGTTTATCATCAGCGTTGGTCCTACAAAGTTACAAGACCTATACATTTTGTAGCCTGCCTGTAGTCAGTTTAAAAATGGGACTCATAGAAAGAGCAGCTACAAAGATAGTGAAAAGTTTTACTTTCTTGTTTGTCTTAGCTCCATTAGTTATCTTGGCCTCACCAAAACCATCTGACTTAGAGTAAATACTGTCTATATTTTCTCTTTACTTTCTGTTGATATATGTTGATACACTTGTTGATACCTAGCTACTGCAACAAACCCAGAACTACAAACTAAGATTATCTACATTTAACAAATTTAAACTATTTTTCCATTTTAAATTAGAAAAAAAGAATAAATATAATAATTCATTCTAAGATATATTTAAACATGTATTTTTTTACCAATTTAATTTATAAGTTTTCTTGTGTTTGAAACTTGTAAGTTATAAAATCATTAGTTTTAAGTTGTATTCCAAATTATTTGCTCCTTGAATTATTTTTCCCTTTAATAAGTACACAAGATAAGTAAATTTCCTTCTCCCTAAACCTTCACTATTTTCTAGATTTCTTTGTATTTTTAACTATGTGCTCATAGTCGTCTGATGACTGTCTTCATTTTTCTTAAATATTTTTATATTTTAAAGAAAAATAGCAACTAGTTAATTTTTACTTGTCCTCTTATATACTATATCTTTATTAGCATTATACTTTTTTCTTCATTATTCAGTCTTCAGTGTTTGAAAGAAAATAGTAATTTAATTTGTTGCCTGTCTCATCCCCAACTTTAATATCTGCCAGAAGTTACTCTGATAAATTCATTATTAGTCTCATAGAGTTCTGTTCCTCATTGATGCCATATTTAATTTAGAAAGCACAGCCACATTTTAACACAGGCCATGATGGATCAATAGACACATTCTTTTTATTGTATGACCAATGTTTGTTTATCTTTTTTTTAAAAAAAAACGTGAAACATTTTTAAAATTTACTTTAAACATTGAGCAATTATTTGATTAAATAGAGAAGAAGATAGGTAGTTTTGTTATCATTGATCATTAATGATTTAAAAGATATCTTTGCACATGAAGAAAATATTAGCCCAAATCTCATTGAATATTAAAAGGTTCTCCACATTTAAATGTGCGTTGCTTGTAATTTCAACATTAAGTCACAATTAGGTATTTAAAGGTATTTCTAATTTTATTAAATTAAATTTTATGGAAAAATAGAAATGGTAAGCCCCCTTAGTATGTTGCTAGCATAATTAACATAAATATGTATTTAAATATTAAGAAAAATGAGACCGTACAGATATATATTAGCAAAATATACATTTTAATTACCTCTTCTCTCATGTAATTATATTCTATAATCAATCAGTTGAATTGATATTTTGTCAACCTCAAAGGTATAATAAAGAGGAGACTAATGACAACAACTGTATAAATGTGCTTGGTAACAGTTACATAAGATGAATTTTCAGGTTGATAAGTTAGTACTAAAACAATTTGCAATTAATTCCTTCCTATAATGTACATTTGTATAGCCAGTTAACATCTGCATAACAAAACACAGTATTTTAGCTTGTGAATAACATTATTTCAAATTTTTAATGTTTATGGGTACACAGCAGGGGTGTGTGTGTGTGTATATATATATATATAAATATATACATATTCATATAGGGTACATGAGATATTTTAATACAGACATACAATGTGTATTAATCATATCAGGGTAAATGAGGCATCTGTCACTTCAAGAATTCGTAACTTCATTGTATCACACACATTCCAATGATAACATTTTATTGGGGGAATCAGCCCCCAATATTTCAACATAGGCTCTCTTCTCTTTTCCCTAACTGTCAGCTGGTCTGAGAAATAAAGAGAAAGAGTACAAAGAGAGAGAAATTTTACAGCTGGGCCTCCTGGGGTGACATCACATATTGGCAGGTTCCCTGATGCCCCTTGAGCTGCAAAACCTGCAAGTTTTTATTAGGGATTTCAAAAGGGGAGGTGGGTACGAACAGGAGTAAATCACAACGATCACATGCTTCAAAGGGCAATAAAGAACAGAAAGGCAGAGCAAGATCACAAGGTTAGAGTGAAATTAGAATTACTGATGAGGTTCCATGTCCTGCTGGGCACACATTGTCATTGATAAACATCTTAACAGGAAACAGGGTTCAAGAACAGACAGCTGGTCTGACTAGAATTTGCAAGGCTGGAATTTCCTAATCCTAGCAAGCCTGAAGGTGCTGCAGGAGACCAGGGCGTATTTCACCCCTTATCTTCAACTGCATAAGACAGACACTCCCAGATCAGCCATTTTATAGACCTTCCCCTAGGAATGCATTCCTTTCCCAGGGTTATTCCTTACTGAGAAATGAATTCAGCAATATTTCCCCTATTCGTTTTCTGCAAGAAGAGAAATATGACTCTGTTCTGCCGGGCCCTGTAGGCAGTCAGAACTTATGGTTATCTCCCTTATTCCCCGAAAATCACTGTTATCCTGTTCCTTTCTTAGGATGCCCAGATTTCATATTGTTCAAACACACATGTTTTACAATTTGTGCAGTTAATACAATCATCACAGGGTCCTGAGGCAACATACATCCTCATCTTATGAGGATGACGGGATTAAGAGATGAAAGTAAAGACGCGCAGGAAATTAAGTATTGATTGGAGAAGTGATAAATGTTCATGAAATCTTCACAATTTATGTTCAGAGATTATGGTAAGGCAGGCATAAGAAATTATAAAAGTATTAATTTGGGGAACTAATAAATGTCCATGAAATCTTCACAATTTATATTCTTCTGCCGCAGTTTCAACTGGTCCCTCCATTCGGGGTCCTTGACTTCCTGAAACAATATTTTATTTATTTTAAAATGTACAATAAATTATTGCTGACTGAAATCACTCTGTTGTGCAACCAAATACTAGATCTTATTCACAAGAAGTAAATTTTTCTAACCATTAACTATCTCCATTCCCCCCATACTACCCTTCCTAACCTCTGGTGACCATCATTCTCTTCTCTATCTCCATGAATTCAATTTTTTATTTTTTAGCTTCTATAAATGACTGAGATCATGCTAAGATTGTTTTGGTGGGCCTGGCTTATTTCATCTAAAGTAATACCTTCCATTTCCATACATGTTGTTGTAAATGGTAGGATCTCATTATTTTTTTGGCTGAATAGTATTCCACTGTGTATATATACCACATTCTAAAATTTATCTGTTAAAGAACACTTAATTCCATATCTTGGGAATTGTGAATATTGCTGCAACAAGAAAGGGAATGCAGATACCTATTTGATATACTGATTTCTTTCTGTTACATATATGTCTAGCAGTGGGATTGCTGGATAGTATGAAGTTCTAATTTTAGATTTTGAGGAAACTTGATACTGTTCTCTAAACTGGTTCTACTAATTTATATTTCACTAAAAGTATATGATGTTTCCATTTTTTTTCTACATCCTCATCAGCATTAATTATTGCCTATATGTTGCATACAAGTCCTTTTTAACTGGGGTGAGGTAATATCTTTTTTTTTTTTTTTGAGATGGAGTCTCACTCTGTCGCCCAGGCTGGAGTGCAGTGGCCGGATCTCAGCTCACTGCAAGCTCCACCTCCCGGGTTCACGCCATTCTCCTGCCTCAGCCTCCCAGAGGTAATATCTTGTAGTTGTGATTGTCATTTCTCTTATGATCAGTGATGTAGAGCAACCTTTTATGTATCCGTTTGCCACTTGTGTGTCTTCTTTAAAGAAATGTCTACACAAAACACTGCCCCATTTTTAACTGAATTATTGTATTATTTCCTATTGAGTTGCTTAATTCCCTTATATATTCTGGTTATTAATCCTCTGTCTGATTGACAGTTTTCAAATAGTTTCTTGTTCTGTGGGCTGTCTCTTCACTTTTTTGATTGTGTCTTTTGCTGTGCAGTGGTTTTTAAAGTTGATATGATCTCAATTGTTCATTTTTGCTTGGGTTGCCTGTGCTTGTGAAGTAGTGCTCAAGAAATATTTGCCCAGACCATTTTCTTAAAGGGTTTCCTCAATGTTTTCTTTTATTAGTATCACAGTTTGAGGTCTTAGATTCAAGTCTTTGATTCATTTTGATTTGATGCTGCATATGGTAAGAAATAGGGGTTTAGTTTCTTTCTTCTGGATATAGGTATTTAGTTTTCCCAGCACCATATATTGCAGAGATTTTCCTTTCCCCAATGCATGTTCTTGGCACTTTTGTTGAAAGTGAGTTCCCTGTAGATGTATGGATTTATTTCTGGGCTTTCTATTCAATTCCATCAGTCTAAGTGTCTGGTTTTATACCAGTACCATGCTATTTCGGTTTACTAGAGCTCTGTAGTATAATTTGAAGTCAGGTAATAATTCAATTTTTGTTCTCTTTGCTCAGGATAGCCTTGATTATGCTATCCTGGGCCTTTAGTGGTTTCATATAAATTTTACAATGATATTTTCTATGTCTGTGAAGAATATCATTAGTATTTTGACAAATATTGCATTGAGTCTGTACATTGCTTTTGGTAGTATGGACATTTTAATAATATTGATTCTTCCAATGAATAAATATGAAATATCTTCCCATTTTATGGCATTATGTTCAATTTCTTGCATTAATGCTTTGAAGTTTTTATTGTACAGATATTTCACCTTTTTGATCAAGTTTATTCCTAGGTTTGTTATTTGATTTGTAGCTATTGCAAATGAGATTAACATTTTAATTTATTTTTCAGATTATTCACTGCTGACATATAAAAATGCTACTGATTTTAAATGTTCAGCTTTTACTCTGAAACTTTACCAAATTTGTTTATTAGTTCTAAATAGTTTTTAAATGGAGTCTTTAGTGTTCTTCAGATATAAGAACATATCATCTGCTAAGGATGCCCTATAATGCAAATATGGTGATAATGACCAAATTTAGATCACAACACCCAAGTCCCTTTGAAAACTTGAAAAGCCTTCTCAAGAAGGACAAATATAAATAACTCCAGACTATGAAGATTACAATAAATATCTAAGTCTTCAATGCCCAGATATTGGTAAACATCCACAGCTCAAAACCGTCTAGGAGAACATGACCTCACCAAACAAACTAAATAAGGCACCAGGGACCAATCCCAGAGTGACATACAAAGAAAATTTGGATGACCTTTATTTCTTTCTCTTGTCTGATTGCTCTAGCTGGGACTTTCAGTGGTAAAAGTGGATATCCTTGCCTGTTTCTGAATTGTAGAGAAAAGGCTTTCATTTCCCCATTCATTAGGATACTTTCTGTGGGTCTGTTGTATATGATGTTTATTGTGTTGTGTTATATTTCTTCTATACCTAGGTTTCTGAGGATTCATGAAGTGCTTTCTTGCCCCATTCATTATGATACTATCTGTGGGTCTGTTGTATATGGTGTTTATTGTGCAGTGTTATATTTTTTCTATGCCTAGGTTTCTGAGGATTTATAAAGTGCTTTTGAATTTTATCAAATGCTTTCCTCATCATCAATTGAGATGCTCATATGACTTTTGTCCTTCATTTTGTTGATATGCTGTACCACATTAATTGATTTGCATATGTTCTAAGATTCTTGTCTTCCTGGGATAAATCCCACTTGATAATGATGAAAAAAAAATATTTAGTAGGTTGTTGAATTTAGTTTGCTAATATTTTAATGAGGAACATTGCATCAACATTCATCAGGATTATTGCCCTGTATTTTCTTTTTCTTGGGGTGGGGTGGGTGAGGGGATGGAGTCTCGCTCTGTCACCCAGTCTGGAGTGTAGTGGCGCAATCTTGGCTTACTGCGTCCTCCACCTCTTAGGTTCAAGCGATTCTCCTGCATCAGCCTCAGAAATGGCTGGGACTACAGGCACACACCACCATGTCTGCCTAATTTTTGTATTTTTAGTAGAGATGGAGTTTCACCATGTTTGTCAGGCTGGCCTCAAACTCAGACTTCAAGTGATCCACAAGCCTCGGCCTCCCAAAGTGCTGGGATTATAGGCATGAACCAATGCTCCTGGCCTGTATTTACTATTTCCAATGAGTTTTGTAGTCTCAGATAATTTCTTTTTGCCCTTTAATGTCCTTTGCTTTCAGATTGAGTATCTCCGTCTAACATTTCTTATAGGATGGGTCTAATGTCAACAGAATTCCTCAGCTTTTGTTTATGTGGGAACTCTTTATTTTTATTTCATGTTTGAAGGATATTTTCACTGGATATAATGTTCTAGGATAAAAGTCTCTTTCTTGCACCATCTTAAATATGTCTTCATATTTCTGGCCTGTAAGTTTCTCACTGAAAAATCTGCTGATAGATGTATTAGTGCTCCTTTATATGTTATTTGTTCTTTTTCTCTTGCTGCTTTCAGGATCCTTTCTTTATTCTTGATGTTTGGGAGTTTGATTATTAAATGTCTTGAGGTAGTCTTATCTGTTTAAATCTGCTTGGTCTTTTATAATCTTCTTGAACTTGGATATTAATACATTTCCCTATGTTTGGAAAATTTTCTGTTATTATCCCTTTGAATAAACTTTTTACCCTAATTTTTCTTTCTATCTCTTTTTTGAGGCCAATTACTTTTTTGAGGCCATTATCCATTTTGAAGCTATTTTCTCAATCATGTAATGTAAGCATGTTTTATTCTTTATTATTCTTTTATTTTGTCATCTCTGATGGTATTTTCCAATACTTGTCTTCAAGCTCACTAATTATTTCTTCTACTTGATTCTGCTTTCTTCTGCTGTTACTAGATTTTGATGCATTCTTCAGTTTGTAGGTTGAATTTCTCATCTCCAAAATTTTACATTGATTTTTAAACATTATTTTGATCTCTGTTAAAGTTTTCTGATAGAATTATGAATGTCTTCTTTTGTTGTCTTGAATTTCATTGCGCTTTCCCAAAACAGCTATCTTGAATTATCTGTCTAAAAGATCATGTATGTCTGTCACTCTGAGATGGGTCCCTGGTGCCTTATTTAGTTTGTTTGGTGAGGTCATGTTCTCCTAGATGGTTTTGAGCTGTGAATGTTTATCAATCTGTACATTGAAATGTTAGATATTTATTGTGGTCTTCACAGTCTGGAGTTATTTGTCCTTTCTGAGAAGGCTTTTCAAGTTTTTGAAGGGACTTGGGTGTTGTGATCTAAATTTGATCATTATCATCATATTTGCATTATAGGGCACCCCAAGCTCAGTAACAGTGTGACTCTTGAAAACTCGTAAAAGTATCACCTTGGTGGGCTTGTATAATTCAGGACAATTTCCTGAATTATCAGGCATTCTCTTATTCTCTTCCCTCACATGCCTCCTAACAAATGGAGTCTTTCTCTTTTTGCTGAACTGCCTGGAATCGGGGGTAGTGTAACACATGCATTCCTGTAGCCACCACCACTAAGACTCTCCTGGGTCAGAAATAAAGCTACCACAGCACTGAGTCTAACACAAGGCCTGTGTCAACTGTTGCCTGGCTACTGCTGACGTTTATTTAATCCCCAAGGGCTCTTTAGACAGCAGATTGCAAACCCTGTCAGCTTTTGGCTTTCCTTTCAGAGCAATGAGTTTCCTCTTTGCCTAGGGTAGGTCTGGATTTCTAAACCCTAGAACTAGGGCTTAGAATCATGAATTTTAGCTATCTACATGGTGCTTTATTTTACTGTGGCTGAGCTGGCAGCCGACTTGCTAAACAAAGTGCTTTTTGCTCTTCCCTTTCTTTTACTCAATCAGAGGTGGTGTCTCCCTATGTCCACCACTGTCTTACATTCATGGTGACTACTGCATGGCTACTGTAGTTGTTTATCGAAGGTCCAAGCCAGCAGGAGATGAATCCTGCCAGGCCTGGGTCTCTCCCTTCAGGGAAGTGCCTTCCCTTCCTGCTCAAGGTGGGTCTAGAAATGCCATCCAGGTCCTAAATTCTGTAATGGGGAACTTATGAGTCTGCTTGGTGTTTTATTTTACTGTGCCTGAGTTCGTACTCAAGTTGCAAGAAACCTTTACTTAACCCTTTACTTAAGAGTAACTTTACTTCATTCTGCCCTCTCCATTCATTAAGCAGAATGAGTCTCTCCCCATGGCCACCCCAGCTAGGAAGGCACTTTTTCACACCTGAAGCCAGCACAGCACTAAGGCCCATGGTGATACTGCTTAGATGCTGTAGATGGTTATTCAAGGTTCAAGGGGTCTTTGGTCCACAGGTGATGAATCATGTCAGGACTGTGTATTTCCATTCAGGGCAGCAGGCTCCCTTCTGGCCAAAGGTGGGCCTAGAAATGCCATACAGAGGCCGGGCATAGTGGCTCACACCTGTAATCCTAACACTTTGGGAGGCCGAAGCGGGTGTATCACTTGAGGTCAGGAGTTCGAGACCAGCTTGGCCAACATGGTGAAACTTTGTCTCTACAAAAATATAAAAATTTGCTTGGCATGGTGGCGCTCACCTGTAATCCCAGCTACTCAGGAGGCTGAGGCAGGAGAATTGCTTGAACTCAGGAGGTGGAGGTTTCAGTGAGCCGAGATCACGCCACTGCACTCCAGCCTGGGTGACAGAGGGAGATTCTGTCTTTAAAAAAAAAAAAAAAAAATGTAAAAAGAAAAAAAAAAAAAAAAAAAAAAAAAAGAAATTCCATACAGGAGCTAGGTCCTGGAATCAGAGACTTTAGGAATCTACTTGATGCTTTATTTTACCATGGGTGAACTGGTACCCAAGTTGTAAGCTAAGTCCTCTTTACTTTTTCCCCTCCTTTTATTAAGCAGAAAGAATCTCTCTCCTGGGCATGGTGGCTCAAGCCTGTAATCCCAGCACTTTGGGAGGCCAAGACGGGCGGATCACGAGGTCAGGAGATCAAGATCATCCTGGCTAACCTGGTGAAACCCTGTCTCTACTAAAAAATACAAAAAACTAGCTGGGCAAGGTGGTGGGTGCCTGTAGTCCCAGCTACTCGGGAGGCTGAGGCAGGAGAATGGCGTAAACCTGGGAGGCAGAGCTTGCAGTGAGCTGAGATCTGGTCACTGCACTCCAGCCTGGGCGGCAGAGTGAGACTCAGTCTCAAAAAAGGAAAAAAAAAACAAAAACAAAAACAGAAAGAATCTCTCCCTGTGGCCACCACTACCCCAGGCCCATGTTCACTACTGCCTGGCTACTGCTGTTGTTTATTCAAGACCCCAGAGCTCTTTTGAATTCTATTTTTTATACTCTCATATATCAAAATCAGAATTATACCATGGAGTCTATAAAAGTAACTTAAATAGATCAGGTGTGGTGGCTCACGCCTGTAATCCCAGCACTTTGGGAGACCAAGGCAGGTGGATCACTGAGGCCAGGAGTTCAAGACCACCCTGGCCAACGTGGCAAAACACTATCTCTACTAGAAATATAAAAGTTAACTGCACATGGTGGCACACACCTTTAATCCCAGCTACTGATAAGGCTGAAGCACAAGAATCATTTGAACCTGAAAGGCAGAGGCTGCAGTGAGCCAAAATCGTGCACATAAACTCCAGCCTGGGTGACAGAATGAGACTATGTCTCAAAATAAATAAATAAATAAATAAAAGTGAACTTAAATAAAATATTACCAAATAACATATTTGTGAATTTGTAAAATCTTCAAATATTTATACAATTCTACATTTTAGAGTATATTTTACATTATGCTTTTTAAAATTACTGTAATATTTTATAGTTACAATTTTTTCTAATTTTTACTAATTTTCTACTATGGGCTTAATAGGAAGTATTATGTAAAGGAATAAAAATATTATGTACATATTTAAGTGTTGATAATTTTAATATCTTTAGAAACATTTAAATATTTAATGTTTAGATTACTTAGCTGAAGCCATACCAAAAACAAAACAAAACAAAACAAAATCCAAAAGATGCACTAATGATAAAATTTAATATATGACTCTGTCCCTATTTCTCTCTCTCTCTCTCTCTTTCTCTCTCTCTCTCTCTCTCTGTGTATGGAAAACTTGTCTTTGTAATGTGAGCAGAAATACTTAATGCAATGCATGCAAACAATAATTTCTTCTCAAGAGTAATTTTTCTTCAATCCTAACTCAATAAGAAATAAATTATATAAAGAATGTTTGTATTATTCTTTAATATGTATTACCCAAAGTGCTTAAGTGATAATTTTTCTCATGCTAGTTGGAATAATAAAATAATTTTGAAAAACTAGTATTATTATATATCATTTGAGTTATTTTTAATAACATCCCTTGAATTCCTCTCATAAGTTAACAGAGTACACATAAATAAGTCTGGCCTCTATATTCCATATATTACCTGAAGCACAAATGACATTTAATCATGGCTGTTTCACCATTCCACATTGCTATAATCTGAGGAGTGAATTGAAAATTTAATTAAGAAAAAAATCAAAAGGTTTTTTTTTTCTTTTTTTTTCTATATTGTTTTAGTCTCCCTGATAATCACACTGCTGAACTTCTTTGGCTTGATGCCACTAGTCTGCTCAACCAAAAAGAGACCTATAAAATGCATTGCTGAACTTACTATAACAATTTCATTCAAATTGTTTACTATATAGCAGTGTGTTCACTACAAGTGTTTGCAGGAGAAATATTCCTCTAATCTTAGGACCAAGCATGGTTATTCTTCCATGTAACATCTGGTTTGTTTTTATCTTAAGTGTACTATGAATAAACAAAGTGATAATTTTCTCCTGTTTGTATTGACAGCTGAAAATCTTGGCTCTAAATGTGTTACACTCTTCTCGCGGGTGTATTTGAATTAATAACATATATTTCACATTTCAACATTTCTCCTTTCTGCAACTTGCTTTCTTTTTTCCCTTTGTCTTTTCTTTGAAAATATTTATTTATTATATAAAAATAGTATTTTCAAGTAGTCTTAAACATTGTATTTTGAATTATGTGAGGATTAGATGGGCAATCTTATAGCTAAAGGTTTGAAAATAAGAAAAATAAATGCTTAAGATTTTAGACTAATTTTAACAATCATTTGTACTAACCAGCTAAATTTTGAAAGACAGTGAATATTGAGCTTGCACAAAAAAAGGAATTTAATTGAATAGTTGGCTTCAAATAGCTGTTTTTACATTTCAAGTTGAAAATTAAAAAAAAAAAAAAAAAAAAATGTCGGCAGCCAAGCAAGAGCAGATTGGTATAAATACAATGCCATATTTTTTGTTTGTTTATTTTAATTTAGTATAATATTCCTCATAAAGCCTTCACCGCATGTGTATCTGGCATATGGACTAGAGGATTTATCTGTGCTTCAGGCCAACAGAAAAGGAGGAGGAAGACTGCTGTGAAGTTTAATGCAAACAGAAATAATGAAAGCTAAGATGTGAACCAAGGTTAAAATGCAAACTAGACATTATGGCACCAGATATTTTTAAGTTTTATGGGTTTCAAAGGCCCTCAGGTTTAGAGAAGTCTTGCTTAAGCTCTCTAATATGTTCTTCATTTTCTCATATGTAAAGTTGAATACAAATATATAAAATATCTGGTACTATGCTAGAAACAGAACGTTTAAGAAATATCATTTCATGCCCCACCTTTTTTTGGTTCTTACTCTTGATTCAAAATATGAATTCTAAATGTATTCTCTAGTGACCTCTAAAATTTACCAATGCCTGCCTATTTGCAGACCAAGTGAAGGTAAATTTCACTTAATGGCATCTGGAAGTCTGCAATTTTGAAGCTTTCTAGGTGATTTTATTTCCATCCAGTCGTTATTTTCCCAGATGGCCTTGTTAATTTTCTGAAAATTTATTTATTATTTGATAGAACTTTTATGTCCAAATATCTAGTGAATGAACTTGTGAATTTGAGCATGCCAGAAAATTCAGCTCAAGATAGAGTTCAAAAATAGTGCCAATCATAATTTGAGTGACAGTGGAGTCTTCTATTATTTTATGGCTATCATGAGGTCATATAAGGATGTTCCCTCTTAGGAAGAATATAGATCCTTTACCATTAATTCTTCTCCTTTCAGGCTTCTATACCTTGGGAGCTATACCTTGGGAGGTAATAACCTCCCAAAGCACATTCATGTAAAAGTCATCAATGACTTCTTTGTCAGATTAAATTCTTTGTCTTACTTGTTCATATTCTTGGAATCAATTGACATACTTGTTAATTCCCTTTTGCAACAATATCTCCACTTCTGAGTCTGGGAAACCACACTCTCCTGGTTTTCTTCCTAGTTTCCTGGCTGTTTCTTCTGACTCAGTTCTGCTAGAATGTTGTTATTTTTCTGACCAACCAGCCATTGGATGGTCCAGGGCTCAGGGCTCTCTGCTCCCTTATTTTTCTTATTTTAATTCACTCTGTAGGCTACCTCTTTCAGCTCTATGACCTTCAATACCATTTTTATTCTGATGACTCTCAAATTTGGAGTCATGACATTTCCACTATATCCAGACTCATATTTAAGACTCACTACTTTGCATCTCAATTTTAGTGTTTCATAGGCTTCTCACAACCAAAATATCCAAAACCAAACTTCTTATTTTCTTCAAACTTGCTTATCCCAGTGTTTACCAACTAAGAAGTTTCCAGGACTGACTGACTTTCTGACAACAAAAAACTTAGAACCATAGGGACTGTTTTTTTGTTTTTTCTCCTACACTCCTTATACAAAACATAATCAAACTCTGTTATATTCATTTTCAGATTTGTTCCAGAATTAGAACACTTTTTAAACTCCCTCCATCTTAGAACAATACACAATCATATCTCATTTTAATTGGTGCCATAGATTCCCAACAAATCTTTCCTTGTCCATTATTAAGTTGCAATTGGTAATCATTTTAAAATTTAAATTCATTCATTCTGTCTCCCCCACATGCAGACACTTAACACTCAAATGGTTTACCAACCTTTTAGAATAAATTTCCTAATGCTTATCATGGAATATAAAGTCCTAAATTATCTGCTAGGCATAGTTTTCTCTTGGACTTTATCTTATAATGCATTCCCTTTAGTAATGGAGCTATAGGTGCCCTGCTCTGCAGCACATACTCTTTCTAAAACATTTACTCACACCTTATAATCTATCATTCTCTTTTTCTGAAACATTCCTCCTCATTCACTTCTTTTTGATCACTCCTCAGAAATTACTTTCTCAAGAGGCCTTTCTAGATCCCTTATTCTGCTCTATCATTTTGTTATGTTACAATGTTTTTCTGGTTATTTTTGTTGTTGTTGTTGTTATATCCAAATATATGTATATTTTTGGTTTGTTTTTTTCTTCATTTGCATCCGATCTTTCCACCAGAATGTAGGCTCTATGTGTTGATGAAAAGAGAAAAACTCTGTAAAATATTTTAAGAGATTTACTCGGAGCCATATATGAGGGACCCTGGCCCGTGACACAGATCTCAGGAAGTCCTGAGATCATGTGCGCAAAGGTGGTTGGGGTGCAGATTGGTTTTATAGATTTTAGGGAGGCGTGAAACATCAATCAAATACATTTAAAGAATACATTGGTTTGTTTCAGAAAGGCAATACAACTTGAAGCTTAAAGTGGGATGTGTGGACTTCCAGGCTATAGGTAAATTTAAACATTTTCTGCATTTTCTTGTTGACAATTGCTTGATTTTTTTTTTTTGTCTATTGACCTGGGATCAATAGAAAGGAAATGTTCAGGTTAAGATAAAAAGTTTGGAGACAAGGTTCTTTTGATATTTCATAGTGGCTGCCCTTAGAAACAAAAGATGACAATTGTTTCCTCTTCAGACCCTTTAAAAGGTGCTGGGCTTTCAGTTAATCCATTGAGAATTGGAGGGGCCTTGAAGGAAAAGGTCTAGCTATGTTAATAGGGATTCTTTGGAGATATGAGTTTTCCACCACAATGGACAGCTTGCAAGGTCATTTCAAAACGTGATCAAACACACACACACACACACACACACACACACACACACACACACACACATTTAAATGGTAAAATATGTTTATTTTCTTCCTTGTCTTGTAATGTTATGCCATAGTCAGGTTGGAAAATAAGTCACGATATATAGGGTTAAATAAAACCCATCTGATGAGAATTTATGGTGTGTAGGGCATGATTACCCAGGCCCCTTAGATAGGAATTTGGGCAAGATAAAATAAAGCAGAGTTTAGTCCTCATATAAAATCAGATAATTTGTTTGTTCCTCGTTTTACGCCCCACATTGAGAACAGTTCTTAGTGTATGTAAGCATTTAATAACTATTTTGTTTGTTGAAAGACAAAATAACATCTATTTTCATATATTTTCAATTTTTCTGGGGAAGAAATCAATCACTTTCTAAGATCGTATACTTAAGGATTTTCTCCCAACTTCTAGCTCAAGAGCCCTCACATTGCTATCTCATAGAGCAAACTCTTCATTTCTGTGTGTAGCAGACATTTTCAACAACATATGTTGGCATTTCTCAGCTTATTAAACTGTCAATTAGATTTTTGCCATTACTTGGCTTTTTATATTTGTTATTCTTTTTTAAATTTTAAAATTATTTGTTTCTTATTTTAATTTTATGAATTTCAGAAATGTCTTCATCCAATGGAGAAATATTATTTATTTCCATCTACGTGTGTGTGTGTGTGTGTGTGTGTGTGTGTGTATGTTTTCCGTGGCTTGTGTGGCTCATGCCATAGACGATTATGTCCCAGTGTTTGAGATCAATGGCATGAGGTATGTAACAGATCATTTAGCTGGAAATCATTCACAGGGATACATTATAGCTCAGTTTATCTACTTGAGAGGTTATATCATCATTGGTCAAAAATATCTAATTTTCTTTTTTTAAGGTTCTTAAAATAAATTCAGGGTATGCTTAATCTTGTAACAAAACCAAAGCTTTGTGAAACAGTTTTCTGTTCTTTTGCTGATGGCTATGGACTGTCAGACTTTGTTGTAACTTAAAGTGATTTTTATTTTTGGTAATATAAATATAAGCTCATTCTGAGAGTATTCAAATGCCTTACTCTAAACACAATTAACATGACAAGTTCAATTTAAAATAACAATAATACAATAGAAGTCATGAAACCAAGTAATCAGGAAATCCTCCAAAAGTGTTTAAATTAGCATTCTGCATGGTTTAGTCACTTGTGATACAAACAATTTTATTGAAACTATTCATATTTTAAGATTAGTAGACAAATAATGGGATAGTGTAATTGTGTTTGCTTCTCTGTGTTAATACACAGACACTTCCTTGGCTACAGGGAGAAAAGTTTCTTCATAGAATATTGTATCAGCAGAGCTTTGACAAAAATCAAGCCAAAAAATCAGTTTCACATCAATTCTATTTTCTTTCATGAGATTAGAGAAATCAAAGATAATGTAAGTTTTCTTTCCAAATTTTGACTCAGAAATCCATTCCCTGGAATATCACATGGCATAGTTGATATTCTAATGTCATTATTCTCTCAAAAGCAAGTAAATTTTACATTATAAATCCATGGTTCTCATCCTACTTTATCTGTACCCATGTCCACATTTCATTTTACCTGTTACTGTTCAACATGGAGTTTAGTTCAGATAAAGGTCATACCATGAAACCCTTTATAACTATAAGAAATAATAGAGAGCTGATAGGATTAAAAATTATTTTACCTATTTAAAAAAATTGGTTCAAGTATAATAAGAATACACAAAATCAGAGAGAGAAACAAGGTAGCATTTTTGACACCATTCTTACTTTTTTCCAGCTTTATTAAGGTATACTTATAGTATAAAAATCTGTTCATATTTAATTTACACAATGCGATGAGTTTGGCATACATATGCACATACCCAGGATACTATCAACACAATCATGTTAATAAACCGATGACCTCCAAAAGTTTCCTTATGTCCCTTTGCTCCCTGCACCACCACTGCTTAGAACTCACAGAAGCAGAGCAGAAAGGTGATTACCAGGGACTGGGGAGGGGAATTGGGGAAATATTAGTCAAAGAGTAATTTTTTTGATTAAAAGATGAATATGTTCTGGAGATCTGATGCAAAATGTGGTGACTATAGTTAGTAATGATGTATTGTGTATTTGCTAAGAGAATAGATTTTAAATATTTTCTCTTTCTCTGCCTCACACACACAAGGAAACTATGTGAGGTAATGGATATGTTAATTATCTTGATTGTGGTTATAATTTCATAATAAATACATGCATCTAAAAATAATATAGTACAATTTAATTATGTATGACCTTTATTTGTAAATTATCCCATAGTAAAGGGGGGAAAAAGGTTTCTAAGAGTGTAGATCTCATGTTAAGTGTTCTGACCACACCTTTCTTAGTTTTGATATATAAGTCTGGTGTCTACATTCCAATTTGGCTAACTCAGCAAATTAGCATCTCAACCTTACCATTCGTTATCACCTTTGTTTCTCTTAGTTTCTGGAAATTCATAGAATGATTTATAGATGCAAGTGACTCTGGAATTACTTCTCTAAACCTACTTGTTTTACTGATGCAGAAATAATTGGATTCTATTTAACTGCTCATGCATGATCATATTCTCAAAGTTCGAGTTCAAACTAATAAATGGCCATTTGATTGCATGAAAACACTTTCTAGAAAAGGAGCCTGTAATACTCCAGGAACAGTTCTGTTTATCCCTAAATTAATGCACCTAAAATTGAACACAGTACTCTGCCTTTAAATTAATAAATATTAGTCTTAACCTGAGTCAAAATATTTGGTTTCTAGGTGTTGTTGCTCACTTTGTGATACTCAATCTTTCCTAGTTTCAGCATTAATGTAATCTGCTTTTATGTTTGTTGTTTTTAAATCTTTCATCTTCCTTCCCTTCTTGCTTTTTTCCCTCCTTCCCTTCTTGCTTTTTTCCCTCCTTCCCTTCTTTCCTTCTTTCCAGATTGCAGATTCTGGGATTCTGATCACTGTAAGCAACCATAAATGGTTTACAGTTTTATCCTACTTAGAGCTACCAAATTAGCCTTCCAAAATTTCATGGATACTCTCAGAAAACATAAAACCCCTAAGTCAGAGACAAAGGTATTTGTTACTCACAACAAAAGCAGTAGCCAGACTATTGGCATTTGCGTTGGTTCACAGAGTCCCAATTCCCACAAAATTCTGCCAAAAGGTTTAAAGTGATTCCTGAACACCTAGCAGGTTCCTGTAGTCCTGTACAAACATAAACCCTGAGTTTAGGCAACCCAAATCTTCTAAAATAAGCAATAAACTTTCCTTTTTTCTGCCCTGAAGGAAGACATTATGTTTATTATAATAGGCAATAAACAACAACAACAAAATAAAACCTCACACACACAAACTGCCCTTTGCTCTGGAGAAAGGCACTATCTCAATCTTCCAAGGCTCTTCACTAAACAAATATCCTTGAAGAAAATAATCGGGAGCCAAGGATGTCGGCACTTCTGCTGGTAACACACAGAGAAATGTATGAGACCCAATAACTACTTTAAATTATATTGGTATTGATATTTCTTTAGATTGCTCTAATTTGGAACATTTTCAGCATATATTTTTAAATATATCTTTTTATGTCCCATTTTATTTTCTCTTCTCCTTTTCAGATTGAAATTACAAATGTATTAAAATGTCTCATGAATCGTTAAAGCTCATTCAGCTTGTTTTCTTTTTCCATTCTGTACTTCTGTTCCAATTATTTCTATTGTCCTGACTTTATATTTACTAATCATTTCTTGTGGAATACCCAATCTGCTTTTAATCTTATTTAATGTATATATTTTTTAATTTCAGATATTTGATTTTTCAGTTTTTTTCAAGATTTAAATTTGATTCCTTTTTATGCTCTCCTAATTATCCATGAAACACCACGATTCTTCTATTATTATTTTCTACTGTTCCTAAGGCCTTAACCCCATTATTTTATAATCATTTTATAGTTTATCTCCTAATTTTAACACCTATTCAATTTATGGTCATGATTTGTAGAATGATTTCTTTTATTCTGGTGTTACATTGTTTTTCTTTTTTCTCATTTCCAGTTATTTTCAATTGTATGCTATATGATGCTGTAATATCATATTTGGGGTTTTGTAATTTTCCTCTGAAGATTGTTAATTTTTGTGGGAATGGGCATTAAATAGCCAGAAGATTACTTTAAGTTTGGGCATACTTGGTTTTACATTTAGTAGTTACAGTCCATTTGGGTTTTGTGCTTAGTGCTAAGGAAAATATGTTAGTATATAAGGGGTGCTCTCCTAGAATATCTATGGAAAGTTCAAGGCATTTAACAAATTCCTCTGTGTTGTCAAGATTCAAACTCCAAACGTCATTGTGAAACCATTAAAATCTCTGCTCAGGTCTTCAAGCTTTGCAGTTGCGGTTTTCTTCTTCAGGTTTTTGGATTCTTGCCTGCAGCTCTGGTGTCAACCAAAAACCTAGGAGAATTTATGTACAGAATTGTTGGCTTATTCACATCTGGCTCTCTCATGTCTTCATGACCACTTCATTTTCCAGTTTCTCTTGATGTCCCACATTCCTCAGGTCAAGAAGCCTGTGACTCTTTGCTTATATTCCTCTCAATAAGAAATGAAAAATGCCTTCAGAAGAAAAGCTAAATAAATGAACATGTCACCCAGTGCAAATCCTTTATTTCAAGGGTTAAATTCCTTCTAATATTTGGCTGCCTTTGATCATGTTTCAGCAACTTGTAGTATGATTTTTTTATATCTGCCTAAGAATTCGCAATGTTTTCTGCAAGAGGATTAATTTGATACAAGCTACTCTGCCATTACTGGAACCAGCTGTGTGTAATTGCTAGCTGTGTGATTGTGGGGAAGTTTCTCTTTTAAGAAGTGCTTTTTTCATCTTTAAATGAAGAATGTCAAGAATATCTACTTCCTAAACATGTTATGACAATCAAACATGAACAATAATGTAAAGCATTGAAAAGAAAGTTTGATACACTGCAAACACACACACAGTTTCCTATTGTATTTACCAAGGGAACATCTTTCTCAAAAGCTCTTAGAACCAATAGTTCTGGGGTTAACAATGAAAGAAAACAAAATTATTTGTATTGATTTTGAGGTAACTTTGTTGACAGCAAGATTTCTGAAATTCAACTCTATTTTTATGGGAAAAGATAATTATGCAATTCCTGACGCTAAAATGTTATTTTAAATGAGATGAATAATAGAAAAAATTACCTCATGGGAGCTTTCTTTAATATTACTTTTTCTTGAAAGAAGAGTAAAAGTTATGTGTGCTAAGTTTGCACCTATTTAAGCAGGTATTTGCAGACCAATCTACCAAAAATTTCATGTATCCTACCTTGGGATGAAACATAAGTGCCACATGGAACATTCCATACACATTATTTGACTCTATTTTGCTGAAATTTTTATTTAAAAATAATTAACTAAATGATATCAATAAATATATATATTGCACTTCACACCAGTCTTTTATATATGCATATATAAAGAAACATATCCCACCTACAATAATCTTATAGTAGTGTTATTTGAAAGCCACTAATATTGAACTTGTAGGAGACACTAACTGGATATTAATAAATTGTTGAGCCTAATCTTATTGTGTGGAGTTTCTTCTTTTTTCTGTTAACTTACTATCCTGCATCTCTTCTCAAACCATGCTGAACCAGATTAATACGTTTCAGGGACAATATATTAATAGCAATAGTATTTACTTAACTATGTAATTTGTCGCTATCAATTCTTTTAAAATATGGCAGTTTTAACATTTTTTTCAACTTTAACTAGATGAATTTGTAGTTATATGGAGAATATTAGAGAAAATCACCAAATGTGGTTTGAAATTCCTAGAAGTACTATGTAAATTTATTTTCTCATAAAACATGGGATTAACAGATTATCATTATTTTCTCACTAAATGCAGGTCAATTTCACTGAACTCTTTGCTGGGGAAAATGGTTTCATGTATTCACTGAGGAAGAAAGATAAATAAATAGGTAATTTCTTGCTTAAAGCTTTTTGGTTTCTTTATACCTTTTGATGTATGTTTGTATACCTAGATTAGAGAGAACATAATACCTCTGCATATAAAACACATTGTAATCATATTTTACATAGCCTTACAATTACATTTGCTGGAAATATAGCTCAGTTTTACCCACAAAGGCCTGGCTGTAAACTTCAGATTAGGCCAAACTGTGGCCTGCACTGTACCCTGCCCACTCCCCTAACTGTTCATCTACTTCTTCACACCTAATCAGTGTGTCAGTGTTCACTGAGGCCTATGAAAATCAGAGTATCACAAAGTGCCTTCACCAAGAGTAGGACTGAAATAAAGCAGGCAACTTCAGTGTATGTTTTGAACATTTCCATTGATAGAGAAGAAAATGTATGGCAAGCCTATTAATCTGTAGTGTTCTGGGAGTTTTATCAGTGGGATTCAGTAAAAATTATAATAGATGATATAAAGATATACAGATCAATGCTAGAGAAGGAATGACATCTACAGGTTTGGCAGACCCCAAAATATTTACTAATTGACCTGTTGTTTACACTTACATTGTTTTGAGATTCATTAGAACAATTGAGTCCCCATTGCCTGATATTTATATACCAACTACATATTAATACGTAAATACTTTTGAACTGAGGATGGATGAAAATATTTTAAATTACATTATTATTGATATAGTTTAGATATCTTGCACCCCCACCCAAATCATATGTGGAAACATGATCCCCAAAGTTGGAGGTTTTTGATTCAAGGAATTAAATCCCTCAGTAATGGCTTGCTGCCCTCTATGGTAATTAGTTCACAGGAGAGCTGATTATTGAAAGGAGCCTGGGACCTCCTTACTTTTCTCTTTCTCTCTCTCTCTCTTGCTTTCCCTTGCTCCCCATTCACCTTCCACCATGAGGAACAGCTTCCTGAGGTCTCACCAGAAGCCAAGTCCATGCTGGCATCATGCTTATACAGCCTGCAGAAATATGAGTCAGATAAACATTTCTTTAAACAAAATAAATTATCCAGCCTCATCTTCCTTGTCTTAAATCACTCAGTTTTATTCATCTATAATGATCTTTTGCTTTTCTATATGCCTTTATAACAATGCAAATGGACTAACACAATTATATATATAATATGTTGTTAGCTCATTCATTCAACTTAATCAAATATTAATCTCACATCTAAAACTCAGATTCCTTTATTTTTGTTTACTTCTAGTTCAACCTTTTTTTTGTCCTATTTTATATGAGCTGAAGTATGAGTTATATTTCAAAGCTAAATGTTATGGTTTAAGCATGCATTTGTGAGAGAGCTGATTTTACATTTTTCTAATTGATTCATAATGTATATGGTTTCATGGTACATGTGATAATTTAATACATTCATATTATTTATAAAGGGCAAATCAGCATGCTTAGGATGTTCATCAGATTAAGTATTATCTTTTTATTATGCTAGCAACATTCAAATTATTATCTTCTAGATATTTTGAAATGTACAGTAGGTTATTGTAACAATAATCATCCTGCTGATCTATAAAACACTAGATCTTATTTCTTCTATCAAACTATGTATTTGAACCCACTAATCAACACTTCATTCTCCCTCTCTTACACTTCCGGGTCTATGATAACCACCAATCAACTCTCTACTTTTTCTTGAAACGATCTCTTTCTTTCTCCCAGACTGGAGTACAGTGGCGCGATCTCGGCTCACTGCAACCTCCACCTCCCAAGTTCAAGCAACTCTCCTGCTTCAGGGTCCCGAGTAGCTGCGATTACAGATGTGTGCCACCATGCCCAGATAATTTTTGTATTTTTTAGTAGAGATGGAAATTCACCCTGCTGGCCAGCCTGGTCTTGAACTCCTGACCACAGGGGATCTACCCGACCATGCCTCCCAAAGTGCTGGGATTACAGGGGTGAGCCACTGCGCCTGGCCTCAACTCTCTATTTTCATGGGATCCACTATTTGTTGCTACAATGTATGAATGAAGACATACGATATTTATGTTTCTGAACTTGGTTTAGTTTGCTTAACATAATAAGCAAAATTAGTTCTATTTTCACCTATATTCCATCACCAGTAGAACATAAACAAATACAGGAATTACTTATATTTCAGGGCCCAGTGTGTTAATAGGGATGTGGATTTGTCTCCTGAGACTCCCTTAAATTATAACTTGAGCTCTTAAAAGAACAGAAATGTATTGTCTCAGAGTTCTGGATGCTTGAAGCCTAAAGTCCAGTTGCTGGCAGGAACAAACTAGTTCCACCTATATGGCCACAAATGGCAGTATTTCATTCTTTTATGGCTAAATTCTATTCCTTTGTGTGCATATACCATATTTTTGTTATCTATTCATCTGTTGATGGGAACTTAGGTTGATTCCATATTTTGGCTATTGTGAAGAGTGCTGCACAGAACAAGGGAGTGTAGTTCCCTCTTTGCTACATTGATTTTCTTTGTTTTGAATATATACCCAGTAGTGAAAATGCTGGATCATATGGTAGTTCTATTTTTACTTTGTTGAGGAAACTTCCTACTGTTCTTCATAGTGGTGGTACTAATTTACATTCCCACCAACAGTGTATGAGGGTTGCCCTTTCTCCACGTCCTTGCCAGCATCTGTCATTGCCAGTCTTTTTGATAAAAGCAATTTTCACCAGGGTGAAACAATTACTTTTGCATTTTTAAAAATAAATATTTTGTTTTAATTTTTAACCTTTTATATAGACTACAGTCTACCTCTATGAGATATGGAACTGGTCAAAGCATTTGATTCCTTTTTTATTAGAGATTGCAATCTTTAATGCATTCCATAAGTTGTCTGCAATTTATTTACTGTTTTTAAACACACTGGGTGCTCTGAATCTCCTTTGTCTTAAATCATTCAGTTTCATCCATCTATAATGACCTTTTGCTTTTCTGTATACCTAAAAAATTTTTATTAAGTTTTGAAAATCCAAACCAAATTTTATTTTTCCATAAGATAATTTTTCTGAGATCTTTCTACCTTGGTCAATTGGTAAATCACTATATCTTTCATATAATTTATTTTTTTAAGAAAATATTTAATTGCCTATTACCTTATGGTGAGACTGAGGCAGATGAAAATGATGTGGCCTCAAATCCAGGAATGCTCAGGAAACCACGAAAAGCTAGAAGAGACAAGGAATGAAATATCTTCCGGATTGGTTCTGCCACAATTTGATTTTAGGCTTAAAGCATCTAGAACTCGAAGACAATATATTTATGTTCTTTTAGGCCATCAAGTTTATAATGTGTTAAGGAAGCCTCAGAAGACAAATCCACCCCCTCATTAACACATTGGACCCCGAAATATAAGTAATACCCATATTTGTTTTATTTTCTGCAACTCTAAGCACTGTGTATTGATGCACATTCTTAAGACGTAAAGTTTTTTAAATGAAAACTCCACTTTCCTATAGTGATATAGGGGTCATTTGTAACCTATCTTATTTCAGATAGCATTTAAAACAACTGAATTTTCAGGGACGCAAATGTTCATTGCACATTATGACTAATAATGTCTTCCCTGGTCTGCTGCAATATTTATTACTCACTGTAAAAATAAATAAATGGCAATGTAACATCATTTACATCATTTATTTTATGACAAGTTCTTTTTTTTTTTTTTTTTTTGAGACGAAGTTTGGCTCTTGGCTCTTGTTGCCAGGCTGAAGTGCAATTGCGCGATATTGGCCGACTGCAACGTCTACCACCCAGGTGTCAAGTTATTCTCCTGTCTCAGCCTCCCGAATGGCTGGGATTACAGGTGTCCATCACCAGGCCTGGAAATTTTTTTGTATTTTTAGTAGAAAAAAAAATACAGGGTTTAGTAGGAAAAAATAGAGAAAAAAAGGACAGGGTTTCACCATGTTGGCTAGGCTGGCCTCGAACTCATGACCTCAGGTGATCTACCTGCCTCAGCCTCCCAAAGTGCTGGGATTACACACCTGAGCAACCACGCCCCACCAGAGAAGTTCTTAAAACTAATTTTTCTTGAGCCTATCATAATCCTTTATGAAACTTGAATTGGTCATTAATATCAGGTCTTTAACAGATGTGAAATGTTAATGTAGTAAAATTCTCTTAAAGAACATTTAAGTATTTTATTCAACTATGGTTAGGCTTGAGAATTCCCGTTTCTAATTCTCATGCATGAAAAAGAACAGGACAAACATGAAAATAACATGTCTTTGTTCATTAATGTTGAAAAATTACAGGTGCTAAATAATATTTTGCTAAATGTGAGCAGGTTTTTATGTGTCAGCTTTAAAAAAAAAACAGTATATAACAGTATGATGCTTATTTATTATGTAGGTGACATGAAAGTATCTTGATCAGTTTATTTTTACATTGTTTTGCAGAGTGTGGTAACTTTCTGTCAAAATATTTTTCAAACGTACATATTTTAGCAACCCCTTGAATATTCTCTCAGTTATGATATCATACAATTTTAGTATGGAATAGTAATCGAGAGATGAAAGCAATATGACTTTCTGTGTATATCATGTTGAGTAAGGAGTCAGAGATTCCTGAATTTCAAATGTTGATATATAATGATTATTCTTCCAAGATTACACAGCTCACAATCTTTTTAGATCATCTAAACCATTATCATCTATAATATAATGCCGGGTATCTCTGAAAATTTTAAAATACAAAGCATTTTACATAAATTGAATTCTTATATTTTTGCTTAGAAAATTTAAGAAATATTATTATACTGTTACTTATTGATATCTATTTTCAGAGGAATTATTTGTAATGTTGAGTTTATACATTTTGAAAACATGATAGACTATGAAATTTAAAGGCAGTAGTTAAAATTCAACTGTCTCATGAGTCTATTTTACTTAAAAAAAGGACTAATTATATATTTACTGATTGAATTTTTTACCTTTCTAATTTTATATCAAATACTATTAAAATAAAACAAATATTATAAAGTAATTATGTTTGGTTGGGAAACATAATTAAAAAGATATTTAAAAGCTGTAATTTTCTTAATAAAAGATTTAAAAATTGGCCAGTTTGGGGGCTTGCACCTATAAACCTAGCACTTCGGGTGGCCAAAGCATGAGGATCACTTGAGGTCTGGAGTTCAAAACCAGCCTGGGGAACATAGTGAGTCCTCATCTCTACAAAGAAAAAAGATCAAAAAATTAACCAGACATGGTTACGTGTGCCTGTAGTTCCAGCTTCTCGGGAGATTGAGGTGGGAGGTTGAGGTTGCAGTGACCTAAGATCAGGCCATTTCATTCCAACCGTAATGGCAGAGCGAGACTCTCTATCAAATATTAAAGTCAAAAATCAAAAAATCTAAACTACGAAACACTTCACAACAAATTTTTGTAACATATGTTATGTTTGTATTTGAAGGTGTGATTGCTGAAGCAGTAGCCAGGATGACTTTTTTTAATACATTCATCTGTAGACCCTTAATTTCTTCTACTAAGAATGTATGAAATAAGTTCTGCTACTTGTATGTTAGTTCACATAATCTAAGTAATTCATTACTGATATTGACACATAATAGTAAACACTTATATGGTACTTGTAACGTGCAAGGTCTATTTGAAGACCTTTTCAACTATGGTATTTTCCAAGCAATCCTATCATGTTGATGCATTTTATTATCTGCTATCTTGCTCATAAGACACAGAGAGTTTCAGAAACTTATCTAGATGTGAAATTAAAAACTCAAGCATAATGGCTTCAGAAAATGTTCCAACTATTCTGTCATTCTACCCATTACAAAAATAAACCATCATTAACAGTAACAAAAATGAAAGACAAATGTAATATATAAACTAAGAAACAGCTAAAAATATCTTGTAGCTATCTACCTAAGAATAGAATCCTACAGTTCTTATTGACCTTTCTGTTATATAAATATCATTCATTTAATAAGAAAGTTTTCTTCAAGGATGCTGGCCTGTTGCTGTACTTTCTTTCAGATTATTTATTCTGAGATTTTCTTCACCACTAGTTTCTAGTTTACATCTTATCACATGATATCATGATTTTTCTTTAAAGGTATCTATTTTTTTGTTTGTTTGTTTTTTAGGTCTTTGGTTGAAGGAACTCTAAGTATTGAATTGCTATCTTTTATGACTGGTTATCTACCATGAAACATTTTCTGAATTGTTCACTGAAATGATATGATATGTCTCTGTTAGCACAGTTATATGATTTTTGGTTGTTTTCTTATTCATATCCTATTTATACCCAGTCATTAGTTTCTGCCACAAATCATTTATTACTATTAATTTTTCTGTATACTGTATAAAGTCTTTGACTTGTAAAATTCTGATTATGTAAATATAAAATATATGAGATATTTTACAAAAACACAATCACCAGCTTACAGTGATCTTAAAATACAGTGATTTGAAATATAAGTAGGAGTTATATGTTATTAGTCTTTCATATATCTCATTAAACGTTTTTTCAAAATACTGATAAAGTCTTTAAGAAAAATACAATTTGAAAATTATGAGTACTTATGAAATAAACATGGAATCTTGAGAAATCCCAGGGAGTCTATAGAAAAGGGGGAAATGACAATATAGGGTGACAAGCTGACAATTTGACTTTCATGTTTTTATATTACACATAAAAGTCAATTAAAATTATTTTTCACATCTTTCACAAAATGAGTTTTACTTATTTTAAATCAATGAACACTCTATGTAACCCCAGATTAGAGCTAATCTTTCAATCCAAAAACTTGTCCCCACAGAGTACCACATTTATGTACTACTATTTCCTCCTAACAGAGTTCCACAGCACATCAATAGAAGTTAATTGCTGTGGTCTAGAGACTTTCTATTAGCCCATACTCTAGATCTGTAGTAAAACTTTAAATTGCAGATGTAGAGAGATTACATGGAAGATGATCAGCATTTTCAAAATATTTAAGAAGTCTATTAAATTGCTATAAAATATCTTATTTGCAGTTTTTGGCACGAAACTCGCAACTTAGCACTATGAGAATGCTTCCATTTGGTCATCAACTGAGCTAAAGCACAGATAATTTGTATAGATTCCAAAGATGATAATCAACATTATTGCAGTGATAACCCCCAGTATATTTGCAGACTTCCCAGGCAGCAACAATAACCAGCTCATCATCTTTTAATTAAAATGGTAGTAATTTTGTTTTCTAAAAATAAAACTGTGTCCCATTTTATTGTCAATAGAATGGTGTATTCATTACATTATACATTTTACTTTAGTTTTCATTTGACATTAGAACTTTTTTTGTCTTATGTGACACATATTATCAAACTCAATTTAAAGTAATGTCATAATATCTATCGTATTAAGGAAATAGTAAAATGTCTCTAAGGAGGCAGCTGGTCTTTTAAATAATCATGCCTACTGTAATATTACATTTGATTCATAAACAGAACAAGTGCAGATGTTACTCCTTTGCAAATTTTAAATAAGTAAATGAATTTATAAAATAATGTAATTGAGTTAATGTAGTATTATAGATGAACAACTTTGTTGTATTTATACTTACAGCTTTTCTTTCTTATCATTTTTAAGTTGAAAAAATTGGATTTATAAATATTTAAATCTCCCTTAAAGACTAATAGACGACTAAGCCCTTTCCAAGGTGAGGGAGAGATTGCTGACCAGGATTTAAAACTCAAGACTTGCTTAACTTATGTTAAATAGAGCAGATAAGGAGTATTCTCTAAATTATAGAGTCTAATTTTTTTAGCAATACACTATTTTACAAATGTTCTTATGCTTCCTTGACAATATTTCTTAAAGATTAGAGAGTTTCATATTGTTTTTTCATCAAATCATCTCATTCTCATTCAAACCAAATGTGCAATTTCAATTGCTCATCATCATCTCTTTAGCAATTAAAGTAGTAAAAATTTAAAACATTGTATTTTAGAAAACTAACCACCATTAGATGTACTCTTCTTATTACTGTTTCCATTTTGAAACCACAATTCCTTTGGTTTTATTTTTATTTTCAAAACATTTGGATAGGTAATAATAAACTGCATGAAAAGAATATGGAAATTTAGGGAAGCCATTAATATTCCTTTCTATTTCATATCCTGTGGCTTAATAAGTTATTGAAATTAGGAGTTATTGCATCTCAGTTTTGTACTATTATGTGAATTGAATTAAGTCACATTAGTTTTTGAACCTGTTTAACTGCAAAATAAGGGTCTTTCTTAAATAAGTAATTATAATGCAATATGTTGTATTTGGTATAGAATAATATGTTTTTGATATCTTAAATTATATGTAATTATTACTGCAAACAAGAAGTATCAGTTTACAAGCCTGATTTGTGCATTACGGATAAAAGTGATGTCTTGGCTTCTCTCTCTTTCTTTCTTCCTTTTATATGGAGGAAATTGATGGGCTCTGCAATAGAAAAGCTGTAGGATAGATGGGGCTGTGTTGTCTTATTCACAGTTTTAAGGAAGTAGTGGGTCTCCTACATAGTACTAGGTACTGTGATACTTAAGAAACTTTAAAAGTTCAGTTGGCAGCAACGGCAATAACACCAAAAACTATAGCTTGTATTCCAGCATCAGATTTATTTTTGTTTTGTTTTTATTATTTTAGACTTAGAGGCTACTATGGACTCATTTCTTTTTCTCTCCCAAATTTGTATGTTAAGTCTTGAGACCGACTGTGGAGGTTTTTGAAGACAGGGTCTATAAAGAGGTGATAAAGGCTAAATGAGGTCATGAAGGCAGGGCCCTGAGTTGAAAGGGTTAGTATCTTTTTTAAAGAAGATGAAAAGACATTAGAGTACTCCCTCTCCCCATCATTTGAAGACACAATGAAAGGCAGCCATTTTAAAGCCGGGAAAAAATCTCCCACCAGCAACTGATTCAGCTGAAACCTTGATCTTGGACTTCCTAGCCTCCTGAAGTGTGAAATGTAAATGTTTGTTGTATAAGATATCCAATCTATGTTATTTGTTATGGCAGCTCAAGAAGACTGACATAGAGGCTTTTAAATGTCCCTTCCAACCCTGAGAAACTTTGAATTACCTACCTAATTTCAAATCAGTAGTCTCTTGGATCATTGATAACAGTGTTTGTAATAGACTGCTCTATCAGTCCCAAAGAATCACTCTTCCTGGTATTTAAGCACTTGTATGATTTTCGTTTACATTGATTCTGAGGTTGGTCATATTAGTTATTCTTTCCAATAAAACATCAAAAAGTATGATTCAAGCAGAGGATTGAAAAACATATGCACACTGGAGCTTGTCTTCTTAGAATACCTCATCTTGGAAGCCAACAACTTTGCTAGGAAGAATATCAGAATAGACCATTGAATGATGACAGGCTTCATGGAGAGATATACTGAATGATGAGAGACATATTATACATAAAAGAACTGGCTGAACTCTCAGATGAATGCAACTAAATATGTGATTTTAGATATACCATGAAGAACAGAAGCATCAACCAATTGACCATAGCCAACCTGCAGAATAGACAGACATAAGAAGTTATTTTTTAGATCACTAATGTTGAAGTGGTGTGTTGCACAAAATTCAAGAACTAAGTTCATGTTTAAATAAGCTAAAAATAAACAACTTTTTTTCTTTCTATCAATGTATTATCTATATCATAATCATAATATACTGCCAAAAACATTTGTGCTTTACATGTCCTACAGCAATGCTGCTCACTAGAAATTTCTGTGATAATACAAATGTTTTATATATTTGCTGTCAACTATCCACTTGACATGTGCACCTTTGGGGGACCTGAAGTGTAGCCAGTCCAAATAGAAATCTATTTTTTTAAAATTTTATTTCAATTAATTTTACTTTAAATTTAAATAGACATTTGTGGCCATTGGAAATATTATTGGACAGTGAAGTTCTAGCATATTTTTTAGATCAAACAATCATATAGGAAATTGACTTCTGAAACGAGCTACTTTTTCACATATAATTTTACAATGAATCATCACGTATAAAAACCACATCTTATATTTTTCATCTTTCCACCTTTATTAATACATTGATTCATTAATTTAATAAGGAAACTAGAGTATTAAAAGATAACCTAGAAAGTTTTGTTTCAAATAATCACAGCTAAAAGATAAAGAATGTTCATAATTAATATTAATATTGTTATAAAACATTATGTATCCAAAGATAGTGTTTACATCAACACATTTATTTATTTTAGACATATTTGTCAAATGCCTTTTGTGAACTAGCCCCAGGAAACACATTAGAGAGTAAGAAAGTCAAGTTTTCTGTTTCACAGAGATTATAATCTGATTGGTACGATGGACAATAAACATAGAAACACACGAATAAAATAATTTGTGGGGATACTGATAAGTATAACATTGGAATAACTCCAACAAAAGAGTGTTATCTGTTGGAAATGAGAAAACCAATATAATGGCTTACATATGTGCTGAGGCAAGCCAAATTAAATTTATGAGGAGTTAGAATTTCAGGCCAAGATTCTGAGTGAGGAATTACCCTGGCATTCATAAGAAACAAAAAGAGGTCAGAGTGACTGGAACAGTGCGAGCAAGTCAGGACAAGGAGAATATTGAAAGAGGGCAGAGAAGTAGGGAAGGGCCAGATGAGACAGGATTGGGTAGACCATGTTAAGAGAGTATGAATTTGCTTCCATCAAAAAATCAACAATAACAACTTTGCTTTTTGAAAAATTGAAGTAGAAAAAAATATGATATTTCAAGTGTCTTATAAAAAGTTCACTGTGGCTCCTGGGGAGCTTGGCAGGCAATAATGAAAGCAAATTAATAATCAGAAAACTATTATAGATTTCTAAGGTGAGTCAATGATGTCTTTGCAAATATGATGGCACTTGAGTTTCAGGAATGTATTTAGTAAATAAGATTTACTGAATACAAGGGAAAGAGTCCCCCATAATGTGAAACACTGGTAATTACATTTCTGATAGTAAGTATTAACATTTCTAACTAGGATTTCTAAAAGTATTTCCTAAATCAGATTATATTCACTGACCCTAATAGGATCAAAAGAAGATCATCAGTCATTTCCATAGATGCCAGAAAATATTTGTTAAAATTTAACATCTTTTCATGATAAGAACTCCCAACAACCTAGGTATAGAAGGAACATACCCAAAAACAATAAAGGCTGAATATTACAAACTCATGACAGGCATCATACTACACAGAAAAAAATTGAAAGCCTTTTCTCTAAGATTTAAAACAAGACAAGAATACCCCCTTATACTTGTATTCAACTTGGAGTTCAACTAGCCAAAACAATCTGGCAAGAAATGGCATCAGAAATGGAAGGGAAGAAGACAATTTTTAAAATATACAGAATCAAAATTGTAACATTATTTTAACATACAAAAATCAGTAGCATTTCTATGTGCCAATAGAAAATCTGAAAAAATCAAGAAAGCAATTATATTAATAATAGCTATGAAAATAAAATATCTAGTAATAAACTTAACAGATTTGAAACATCTCTACAATAAAACTATAAAACACAAGAAAGGAGTTGGGGAGGACACAAATAAATGGAAAGATATCCCATGGCCCTGTACTGGAAGAATTAATATTGTTAAAATGTCCATGCTTCCCAAAATAATCTACATGTTCAATGCAGTCTTTATCAAAATATTAGTAATACTCTTCAACGAAATAGGAAGAAACTCTAAAATTTGTACGGAACCACAAAAGACTCCAAGTAACAAAAACAATTCTGAGCAAAAATAATAAAGCTGAAGACATCACAAGACTTGACTTCAAAATATACTACAGAGCTATAGTAATCAAAATAGCATGGTACTGGCATGAAAACAAACACATAGACCAAAGGAAAAAATAAAAGAGAAATTAGTCCAGGCATTTACAGCCAACTCATTTTTGACAGAAGCACAAAGAACATACAGTAAGGAAAGCACATCCTCTTTAATAAATGAAGAGATAAAAACAGGATATTCATATTCAGAAGAATAAAACTAGACTTCTCTCTCCTACCATATCCAAAAATATAATCAAAATGGATTATAGACTTACATGTAAACCTTGAAACTATGAAGGGACTATGAGAAAATTGGCAAGCCAATAAACTTCTTCATATCAAAGATAACAATAAACAAATTAAAAAATAAAACTACAGAATGAAAGAAAATATTTGTAAACTATCCATCCAACCAGTGATTAAGAAACACAGTATATCAGTGATGCAAATGACTCCACAGCAAAAAATAATAATAATTATCTGCTCTTAAAATGAGGAAAAGATCTAAATAAAGATTTATCAAAATATAAATACCAACAGTGTTTAGGGGATAGCAAACAGTATTTCCTGGGAATGCACTGGTATCTTTATTCTAAAGGCTAGAGGCTTTATTAGCAATATAAATCTTTTAAAGTTCAGTTCTCTGTGCTTCTGAAATGTGTTCATTTAAAAACTCTAATGCCCACTGAGCTCAGCATCAAATCCTGATAAAGGCAATATGGAACAGAGTTTGTGTTTAGAGCCTCTACAGGAAACCCACTTGTAAGAGGATATACATATCTCTTCAGGGGAGTACAATAATGTGAATTTGTGAAGATGATGCTAAAATATGACTGGTAATCTATCCTACAAGCACAAAACCTTTCCATTGCAAAAAAAAATACAATAACATTACTCAAATATTTATTCAAAGAATCACAAGGCTGCATGGAATACTGAAAGGCAGTAGAGCCCATTTTCTGCCTTTCAGGCAAGATCACATTTAAACTAACTTAGATGTTGAAACCCTCTTTCTTTGTAAAAGACCTCCTTGGATAACTAATTTTCACATTTAGCATTCTTAACTCTTAGAAAATTCTTTGTTATATATAGCTTATAACCTCTATTCTGCTGTATAATCCCCTTTCTCTTCCTACATTCTAAGTAGTGAAGGAAAATAGCTTGTCATTCTCCATTGAAGAATATCTTTTTATATACTAGAAATATTATTATATAACTCAATCTCATTTTCTTTTTTTTTAAGTTTTTATTTCTCCTCAGGGTCTTACTTCCTTTATCTATTTATAACCTTATTATTGTGCTTAAATCTCTTCAAATTATGCTTAACCTTTAAACATTTTAGAGCATCATCACAAACAGAACGATGTAGACAAAAATGTGACATAGTTTGACTATGTTTTAAGGAGACATTAAACCTCTTGTCTGTTATATGTTTTTTAAGTTATTCTGTATTTCTGATTTATTGTGTTATTTTTCTCTATGTTGTATCAAAGTTTTTCTGTTTCTTTTCTGTTTCTTCTGTTCAGTGACATATAGCCATTTAAACCAATTAACATAGTAAGCCACATTATTTAGTGCCGAGGTACTAGGAATTCTTGAATGGTGCCAAATTATGTTTCGACCTGCCAAAATAATTCCTCATAATTTTTGTACTTCCTGAACAACTGAGTAACAATAATATTGCAATGATAACAATTGTTTTTTGAGTGCTTAACTTATGCTAGCCATTGTGGTAAGCACAGTATATGATTCACCTAATTTAACTTTTTCAAAAATAATACTGTAAATTCTGTTTTTTTTTTTTTTTTTTTTTTTTTTTCATTTAAAATGAAGTAGGGGACACTAAAACAGTTCAGTGATGATTAAAATAAGGAGTAAAGTTGTTATTCAAACACAGATCAGTCTAACTGAAATCTGTGCTTTCAACAACTATAAAAACCTTCCAGAATTTAATTTGGCTCCTAATGCTTCATAAATTACCTTAGCTATAAGAGTTATAAGATTTGATGCTACTTACAACAATCCTAGGGAAACAGGGGAGTACTACTTAAGTCCAATCCAACTCAAAGTAATCTCTGTCCAATTATGAATTGGAGGGCAGTTGGCAATTTTCAGGCTACCAATTACTAAATTAGTACATAATTAAACCCAACACACTCCTTTATGTAACAAATAATATGGAACATTTTATCACAAGAAGGTACTATAGAATGAGAATGGAAAGAAGATAGAATTGACAGAGCAATATGCTACTTTGAAGACTGCAGACCATCCAGGAGGGTAGATTTCAGATTGATGAGGAAAGTGGGTTGACTTGAGTTAGTCAGTGGTATCCAGCTTTAGGAAAATAGTGGTTTCAAAATGGAATTATAAAACTATAATGTGATGTAGTCCTAGCCTGGAGGTTGAATAGTTGCCATTGCAGGGCCGATATAGTACCTGGGTACACAATACCTCAGAACATAGATGTGACACTTTTCTGGTCTCATAGATAATCTAGCATCAGTGTAGGTTGAATAAAAGGTGGAACTAAGAGGTACAGTAATGGTAGTAGGCGATAAGCTTATTTAAAGTAGTGCTGTAAGCATAGGATAGAGAATCAGAACAAACAATGTCTACTACCAGTTACCAACAGCTTTGTAGGTAACTAATTTTAATTAAACACAGATGTCTGTGATTAGGATATCTCAGAATATGTAGAGCTTGGTTATTCTACATGAATAGAAGAAGAGAAAGATGTATTATACTACATTCTATAATTCTTTTAAAACAGGTTGACGGCCGGGCGCGGTGGCTCAAGCCTGTAATCCCAGCACTTTGGGAGGCCGAGACGGGCGGATCACGAGGTCAGGAGATCAAGACCATCCTGGCTAACCCGGTGAAACCCCGTCTCTACTAAAAAATACAAAAAACTAGCCGGGCGAGGTGGCGGGCGCCTGTAGTCCCAGCTACTCGGGAGGCTGAGGCAGGAGAATGGCGTAAACCCGGGAGGCGGAGCTTGCAGTGAGCTGAGATCCGGCCACTGCACTCAGCCGGGGAGACAGAGCGAGACTCCGTCTCAAAAAAAAAAAAAAAAAAAAAAAAAAAAAAAAAAAAAAAAAAAAAAAAAAAAAAAAAAAAAAAACAGGTTGACACATTCAGAAATAATTATTATCTGTAGAATTACAGAAAAATAGCACATAGAAGAACCTTAAAAATGATATAGTCAGGATTAAGAAAATGAGCCAATATTAAAAATTTGTATCTTTAAGAACAACCACTTAACTCTGCTATTGTAGTGCAAATGCAGTCATAGAAAACATGTTAAAAAATGGGCATGACTATGCTCTAGCTAAAACTTATTTACAAAAATAGGTGGCAGGTCATATTTTGTCTATGACAAGTAGTAGTTTCTGACACTTGATATAGTCTAATCCTGTCATTTTTGGATTAGAAAAAGGCTTTGTCAGATGTTAAACAGCTAGAATTTGCAGGCCTGAATAGAAATCAAATCTTCAGTATCCTAAATCAATATAGTGACCGTGTTTCTCATAATATATAAATTCTATGACAAAATAAAACCTATGTTTCATAAGAACAGTTATAAATATTATTGCTTGAAATAATTCTAAAATATTTTTGTATTTTCTCATCTTTATTGTGGTATAATTGACTGACAAAAATTCATATATTTAGAGTATACATCATGATGTTTATATATATATACATATGCATTGTGCAATATTTACTACTGTCAAGCTAATAAGCATATGCAGCACTTCACATAATTACCCCTTTTGAGTGTGTACTGAGAACACCTAAGATCTACTGTCTATATGTAGAATTGATGTCTATATGTAGAATTGATGTCAAAATTATTCTCAACACATTTTAGGTAGCCCCTAACTATTCGTCAGAATTGTATGTAAATTGAATGAATTGGTCACTGCAGTTTAAGTAAAGGACTCTTACAAGTTATAGTAGAGATTCCATGGGTTAAGATAGACGGTGTCACAGTAATTATAGCTAAAGATATCTACTTTATGGCAGATCTACTTTATCTAGGATAACCTTCTTTGTGATTTTAGTTAAGTTTCTTATGTTTATAAAGTCATGTTAGAGTCATCACGAAGCAGGTACTTAAGTAGTAATGATGGCTAATGTTAATCTATCGCTAATCTTCAACAGTTCAGCAATTGTATATCACTAATTTTTACTACACATGTGTGTGCAGATATACACGCTTATTTGACAAACTGACACTCATATTTTTAGGTCTCACAATTTTTCATTTTTTTATTATACTTTAAGTTCTAGGGTTCATGTCCACAACGTGCAGGTTTGTTACATATGTAAACATGTGCCATGCTGGTGTGCTGTACACATTAATTTTTCTAATTTTATCACTTATAGCTCTCTTCCACTCATCCAGCACTTCATCCAAAAGAGGCCATTTCTTTGCCAGAAACATCCATTATTTTCTGTCCTCATAATTTCACTTATAACTTGTAAGCCTTTATTCTCATATTTAAGGATCCACATTTTCATCACTGTTTCAAAGCCAAACTTGAATGCTATTGATCATTAAGTACATTTTCCATAAAAATCACCTTCACCTTTAAAGTGTTAATTCTTCAAAATTTTCATAGAATCTTTTATATTATTGTTATGCTACTGATAGTGTTTATTCTGGTGTTGAATAATATCTGGTTTTTCCCCCATTACAATATAACCCCCAAAAGGGAACTGATTTTTATCTTGATATTTCTCAAGTTTCCTGTGAAATTTCAGTGAGGGTAGTAGGATGAATTCATTAAAACTATGCAAAAGAATGTTTATACCTTTATATTTTTATGAACACTCATATGCATATAGAGTAAAATGGCATTCATAACATGTGAAATCTGAATATTACTGACCTCATTGACTTGTTCTGCTCTGCTGTGCTTGCTTTTTGTCCACTCTCAGCAACTTACCATAGCAATATTGCTCAAAATTCCTTTAATCATCTCCACTTAATTCATTCCACAAAGTCCTTTTCTCTCTTTCTTATTATTCATGCCCTTTTACAAATGTGTTGCTTCCCTTCAATTCCCCTTCTTTCTGCCATATTCTCTTTCTTAGTAGTAAATCACTAGGTCCAGTTTATATTCAAAAGGAAAAAAACACAAAAGGGCATAATACCAGAAGGTAGGCCTTGGAGGCCATCTTACAGGCTGCTGACTACTATTAGATTTCATCCTCAATTTATATGATATAAAAGTATAATTACAGAAATATGTGAGTATTTCAACCACTACAACAAAAAGGAATTTGGCAAAATCTAACACCCATTCTTGGTTAAAAAACCAATCAAAAGCTAGGAATTAAAATGGAATATCTACATTTTGATTAAAAAATGAAGTCCAGAGAATCTACAGGTAAAATCACAATTAATGCTAAATGACTGAATGCTATTACTTAAGATTTTGAACAAGACAAGGTTATTTGATGTTACTTTATCTGCTCAACATTATGCTTTGGGATCTAGCCAAGGCAATAAGGGAAGAAAAGAAAATAAGATGCATCCATATTGGTTTAAAATAAATACCTGAGATCTTTTTCTTGATCAAAAAGTTTTCAAAAGCAACAAAACCTAAGAAACTCACACACGCACAAATCTTACCTGAAAAAAAAACAAATTGAGTAACGTCATAGGCTGCAAGATCAATATTTTAAAAAACTGTATTTGTATGTACTAGCAAAAATCAGTCTGATAACTAAATTGGTAAAATTATTTTAATGAGATAGCATTAAAAATACTTAAACATAAATTTAATAAAGTAGTAAAAAAATCTACACTTTAAATACCAAAATATAGCTGAGACATGTTAAATAAGACCTACATAATAATCTATTGAAAGACATCAAATAATTAAGATGTTCTCAACTTTATTTATAAAAAGTTCTGTCAAATTTTTAGGAGACTATTAATAAAAAATAACAAATGTATCCTACATTTTACTTGGAAATGCAAAGAATCTAGAATAGGAAACTCCATTTAAAAATAAGTATAAAGATGTACGATTTACACTATCTGATTTCAAAATTTAATATAAAGCTATAGTAATAACAAACAGTGTCTATTTGGCATAAAGATAGATAATAGATAAAAGAGCAGAATAGATTCAAGAAACAACTAATTTTTGACAGAGGCACTTGGGGTTATTTAATGATATAGAAGTCTTTCGTAGGGAATATATATGGAACATTGGATTTCAATATGCAAAACAATACAAAAAATTAGCCTCGTTTCTTCATCTCAAATGTTAAACAATAATTAATTTAAATATGAATCATAGATGTAAATATAAAATCTAAAAAAGAAATCTAATAAAAACAAAAATGAAAAGAAATACTAGAAATTTTTGTGAACTAAATTAGAAGGAGGTTTTTAACAATGATACCATATAAAATAAAAAATTATTGATAAAAGCATAAATTTAAAAAGTGATTATTTATATTTTATTGAAATTAGAAACTTCCACTTAGGTGAGAGTGAGTACGCATATTCAAATTGCATATTTATAAAAGAGTTGTATCTATCTATATATATACATTTTTTGAGATGGAGTTCTGCTCTTGTTGCCCAGACTGGAGTGCAATGCCGTGATATCCGCTCACTGTAACCTTCGCCTCCCAGATTCAAACGATTCTCCTGCCTCAGTCTCACAAGTAGCTGAGATTACAGTCATGTGCTACCACGCCTGCCTTATTTTGTATTTTTAGTAGAGATGGGGTTTCTCCATGTTGGTCAGGCTGGTTTCGAACTCCTGACCTCAGTATAAATATTTTTAAATGCTTAATACTCAACAATAATTGTTAATTTAATTGCTGAGTAGGATTACATTGTATTGATATATTGTTTTTTCAGCTGAAGGATATTTAGGTTGTTGTATTCTAGGCAATTATGAATAATTCTATAGACATTTCATTAAAATTCTCTATATGAATATATATTGTCAGTTCTCTTGGGTGCATTACTGAGGGAGAAATTAGTTTCATGTAATGAATCTATATTTTCCAAAATGATTGTAATGTTTTATATTCTTACTTGCAGTATAAAAAGATTGGCATTTCCCCTCAATATTGCCAATGCTTGATATTAAGCCTTTGTGTTTCTACATGAGCAAACACTATTGTCCTGAGTCTTCGAATAGACTACTTACCTCTGTTTAGATGTCAGACTAATTTTTTGCTCTTTTAACTCAGCTCTCTCCTGTCTTTAAGGAGTAATGAATTTTCAGATTTTCTGTTTTATTTATTGTTTTCTTTTTGGTTATTGTAGTGATGGAAGTGATGCTTGTTTTACCTCTCTACATTGTTATATAAAAACCAGAGCTCCATAATTTATCTTATTCTTTCACAATATATATCTACTTTTAAGGACATTTTGTTGACTCTAACTTCAAAATATATTAACTGTCAAAGTACTTCTTACCAGGTATAATTTGCAATCAGATTCTACCAGTATCATCTCTAGTTTATAATTACATAATGATAAAAGAATCAATTGGCAAGAAGATATAACAATTATATATATATGTGCACCAAAGACCAGAGCACACAGATATATAAAGGTAATATTGATGGAGATAAAGAGAAAAATAGATCCCAATAAGTAAAAAGTTAGTTTACTAGACATCAATTAAAAATTTAGCTACTGAAGTAAAAAATGAATGGAAACTGTATGTGGCAAATAGTTTGGTGATCAAAGATATAGGAACACATTTTAGTTTTTCCTCCAGGGGTTTCATTCAGTGCTCACAAATCAGATTGGTTTGGATCTTGAGATTATGCAAAGCTTTACTTTGAAGAAATCCCATACAATGTGCTTTATTCAATGGGAAAAAGGTCAATTCCAAAAGCAAAATTGAGATATTATTCGCAGGAGTGGCATTAATGCATGATCAGTAGACAAAACAAAAACTCTTTGTAAAATTTTATTTAAATTGTAATTGCTTGCCTTTTCTATTTTGGGGTTAGATTGCCTAAAACAAGATAATCCAGATTAAAATGATCAGATGAACCACATAATTTATTATCATATATGATCATGGGCAACAATGTCTTTTGTTATCCAGCTGCCATTGATAATAAAATAGAAAAAGGCCACTGTTGCTTACTTGAATGCATTCCTATTGCATTATATTTTATATCCTTCCATAGACTCTATATCAATATTTATAAATTCTGGTTTTGTCGATTAGAAAATTTATCTAGCTCTTTTTACAGAGTTCTTCTAAGCCTTAATATTGCATTTTTCTATGCCTAGCTTTTCTCACTTTCCAGTAAACACATCTTTAATTTCTTGATACTGTAGATCTATTCTATTACACACACTTAGCTACAGTAAAAGGCCACTTAGTCTGCCTTCTCATAGCTTTAGACTGCTTAATTTACTTTATATAGTTAATACAGTTCAATATAACTTATGAAGTAGGTGTATTTTTAAAAATAATTCTCCTTCAATTTTATGTTATTAGGAATTTTTTGGATAACATGGAAAAATATTTCCTGTCCATTTTTTATCTGGTCTGGCATACCCTCTTCACCCCATGCCTATTACCCCCAACTATGAACAGTAAAGAAAAAGGCAGCATGGATCATTGCCTTAGGGGAAGAGACAGTCCCAGGACACACTGCTGGACTAAGACATGGCAACACTCTGGGAGGTTTGTTATCTGCCTTGAAAATCAGCAATTATATTAAATCACATAAACTTTGTAGGTTCATATATATTTATATTAAATATGGGAATACTTGCTCATTTTTATAAAAGTTGATTAATGTATATATTTTGCTCATAACTCACTATTTTTAACATTTTGTAATAGTTCTTTGCAAAACAACTGGTTAAGAATTCAGCCTAAAGCATGGACAAACTTTAATTTGTGTGTTAATATATGATTCTTTCTTATATGCTGCAAATTAGCCAGCTTGTATAAATGTAACATTTGTCAAATAATCTAGACCTAGCTTATTTATTGAAAACATTTTATTTTTATTTACTTATTTATTTATTGAGAAAGAGTCTTACTGTCACCCAGTCTGGAGTGCAGTGGCGTGATCTTGGCTCACTGCAACTTCTACCTCCCAGACTCAAGCAATTCTTGCACCTCAGTCTCCCAAGTAGCTGGAATTACAGGCATACATCACCACATCTTGTTAATTTTTGTATTTTTAGTAGAGACGGAGTTTCACTATGTTGGCCAGGCTGTTCTGCAATTTCTGACCTCAAGTGATCCACCCACCTCAGCCTCCAAAAGTGCTGGGATTTTAGGTGTTAGCCACTGTACCTGACTAAGAAAATATTAAAAGAAGACTATAAAATAATGATATACTGTAAAGTATTGCTATATAATCTCTTTTACATAACACAGTGGAAAATTCAATATGTCTACATGACTCCTATTTTCTCAGAAACAATGCACTAATGCATAATGAAAGGTCAGAAAGTTCTTAATCTGGTTCAAAATTTCCCTTACCAGTGAATCACTTTTATTCCTGGCATTGGTATTTCTGTCAATATAACCAAACAAATGAATATTTTATACTATATGTTATAGAATTGTGTTAATGTGTTCAACTTTATGGATAAGCACAATTGAAAGAGTACAAAATAAAACATCATGTAGTGAACATAATATATCTTTTTTTTTTACTAATAATATGGGAATATATCTTATAATTATTGTTTTTAATAGAGCAATGTATTATATTATTTACCTTATGAGAAATATGAAAGATCACTTCTTAAATAGAAATCAGGGAATGTGTTTTTTTCCTAGATAACAAATATTTTACCAATATAGTCACTACTTTAGATGACAGCTTTCAGCATATTTAAACCATGTATTTATGGCTCAATGCAATGGCTCAGCCCTGTAATCTCAGCATCCTGTGAGGCCAAGGTGGAATGATCACTTGAGCCCAGGAATTCAAGACCAGCCTGAACAACAAAATGAGACTGTCTCTCAAAAAAATAAAATATTTAGCTGAGCCTGGTGGTGCACACCTATAGTCCCACCTACTTGGGAGGCTGAGGTGAGAGGATACCTTAAGTTCAGAAGTTCAAGCCTGCAGCAAGCTGTGATTACACCACCGCACTGCAGCCTGGGCAACAGAGTGAGACCCTGTATCTAAATAAATAAATATAAATATGTCTATATATAATTTATATATATATTATACACATATATAGATATGTCTAGAGTTACATGAAATAATACAAAAAGTAAAATATTTTTAAAATAAATAGTTCCTTTTTATTAGGTATTTCTAGTCACTTGACCTCTTTAATTCCCTCTTACAATGATGTTTTCATGGGCAGTAATTACATTTATTCAATATTTTTAATTCACAATGAACTTATTTAAATATTACCTTGTCAGAAATCTATAAATAGATATTTATATTGCATGTTCTAATATTTAAAAAGGTAAATCACTGATACAATGAATTGTAATCTCCAGAGCTGAGATTTCACTAGCTTTTTTTTCCTTTAAAAATTGTGTCATTCTCAGTCTGCATCCTATTCTAAGACCCAGAGAAGTGTTTCTTCAATTTTAATGCTCTAAAGTCTAGTCTAATTACCATTGGAAATGCCACATTGTCTATTTTTGTAATTATGTATTTACTTACACACCACTACTATTTGCGCTCTCCTTTATGCAGATATGCCTACAAAAACAATTATAGTTCTAGACATTCTGAAAAAGACTGCTTCAGAAAGTATCACTGAGATATATCATTTTTCATATTTTACTAAAAATCTTAAAAAAAACTCAACAAAATTGATACTCTATGTCACTAAAATGGGTTTTATTTTATTTTTGGTACATTATATACCATTCATAAGAAGATGGAAAAGAATAAAAGGCAAGGAAATAAACATCTATAAGATTATTATTCTCAACTACATTTACTTTGAGGAACTATAATGGATTGTAAATTTTAATTTAAATTGCATCATTTTACATATTAGATACATATATACTAATATGTCTCTGTGAATATGTCTCTAAATACATTTATATTCAGAGACAGATCCAGTAAGGGGAATATAGTCAAAGTGTAAAAAATACATATGTTTGTTTAGATACAGACACACACACTTTCCCCCCCTCTTAACATTCCTTTCAGGGACTAGTGAGCTTTGAGAGGTTCTGGGGTCAGATGCCTGTGTATTCATTGACAGAGACGATAATGATGCTCCTGGCAGCACTGAGATACTGCTTGCTATATGACAACAGGCTTGAAAAGGCATCACTGAAGGTGATAATAATGAGGACCAGCAGGAGGACATATTCCAGACTGAGAAGCTGAGAGAGTATTATCAGTCTGATGGAACAGTCTGAGCTCTGGGTCCGTGTAGATGTTACTCTTCTTTTATTGAAAATCTGGCATGAAATTGATACCTCATACTCTAGGATGGGCTTTTTGCAGCAGCTAAAGAGATTGATTGCAAAATATTCTTCATGCAGGAGCAAGTCCGGGAAATGATAAATCCACAAGTAAAGGTATAATTTTAAGAAGTAAGAGACTTGAGAAATTATCTGGAGATTTTAATTCCATCATAAAACTAAGATAGCAAACGATGCTACATTTTAGTGTATATTTAGTAACACAAAAATTAAATATTAACTTTCTCAACCTAACGTCAACCCTTCTGAAATATATGTGATAGAGGGTCATTGTTATGCTTTAATTAGCAAGTTTATCAGTTCTACTAAGAATGTTTTCCCTATGTAAAATTTACAGTGGAGTTCTGGGTTTCACAAAGGAATTATTTAGAAAGATTCTGGGACTAGATTTAGGTTCCAAAACTCCCTTGGTCTAGGTGCCAACACAGATGATGTGATATATAATAATGTATCACTGAAGAACAAGTTTGTAGACTGCAAGGGTGTATCCTAAACTCATAGATTTTTAGGGGAAAAAAATGTAGAGAAGAAACAGATAGGAACATGAGGCTGGCTTTGATGTGCTGGTTTGCACCAAGGATGTAATTGTACGTGATTCTGGATTAAGTCCCTTCAAGACACACCCTTCTTTGAAATGGGAATGTAACTAGTCCTAGGTTGCTCTACAGGAATATGCTCTGATATGGTATCTAGGGGAAAATCTATCAGGCTCACATTGGGCTCTCTCATTTGTACCAGTATAGTATCAAGTGTCAGACCTTAAACAGGTTATGATTTTGGGAGCATCCACTTCATAATTAACCACTGTGGTCATCAATACAAGAAAACAGATTATGCATTATGACCATTATACATTTTCATTAAGTTCAGATTCCTTACAAATTAAATCAATTTTATATAAAAATTATGATGAAGCCCAATTAGTTTACATTCTGATACTTTCAGTTTCTGTTTGGATTATGCTTTCAAGTCTACCTTTATTGGGCAAAACAAAACACAACAAAAATTATAAAGGAAACAAGACTGAAAAGAGTGATTGGCGCATTGAAAAAATCCTGCAGAAAATGGGAGATGGAAGAATTTTTCAGTCCAAGAGGAAAATGACCCACAGTGGCTAAAAATCTATCCCTGCAAGTGACAGATCAAAGCTGACCCTTTTCAGAGCAATGAGGCTGCTGTTCCCATGGACTGAAAACCTCATTAAAGAATTGATTTCATTTTTGGTCTCCACTTCCTTACTTCCCAGTTGTTTTTAATCTACTCTAGCTGGCTTCCGTTCCAGTCACAGCTCTTAAATACGAAGTTCTCCAATAATCCATATGTTTTTAATTCTAATAGATACAGTTTTTTCTTATTTTATTAGCCTTTTTAAAGCAATATTTGATATATTGGATCATTTCTTCCTTCAAAATTATCTTCCCCCACTAACTCCTCATGTTACTACAGGCTCCTATTTTTGAGCTTATTTTTACAGATGTTCTTTCCTAATATTTTGTTATTGTTCCTTTTGTTTGTCTACTTCTTAAGTATTAAAATTGCTCAAGGATTTTATGGATCAACTTCTCTTTTAATTTTAATCAGTCTTCCTGCACCTCTTCACCTGAGTTATTTTGTATTCTGATGTGAAATGCTTTCTTCTCTAGACTTCTGGCATTGATCAATTTGCCTAGCACCATTCTGACCATTTCTTCTGTTACTCTTACAAGTTTCTCCTCTTTTCTACTTATATTTCTCAGTGTTAGATTTCTCATGAATCTGTTTTGCACTCTAACAGTATCTCTTTAATCTTCCTAAGTAACATATCTGAGACTGGGTAATTTGTAAAGAAAAGAGGGTTAGTCAGTTCATGATTCATGGTTCTGTAGTGGTCTGAAAGGCCTTAGGAAACTTATAGAGGAAAGAGAGGGGAAGCAGGCACATATTCACATAGCCAGCAGGAGAGAGAGCAAGCAAACGGGGAAGTGTTACACACTTTGAAACAACCACATCTCATGAGAACTGTATCACGAGAACAGAAAGAGGAAAGTTCACCCCCAAGATTCAGTCACCTCCCACCAGGCCCCTCCTGCAACACTGGAAATTATAATTTAATATGACAGTTGAGTGGGGACACAGAGCCAAACCATATCACTGAGGAAGTAAAATAAGTTTACCTTCCTTAAAATGAGAATTATAAAGCCTAACACATGCTCCTGATAAATAGATTACATATGCAAACAATTAAGGGTGTACATATATTTTAAAATTCATTTTTTTCTGTTTTTCTATTTATTGTGCATTGTACAACCAGTACATGTCACCTTCTCACAGAGGAAATATCTGACATTTTCCCTTGCCCCTTCTCTATCTCCCTACACTCTGGTGATATCTTATTGCACATATTTATCAGTAGATTGGGCAAAAGTCTCCTCACATTTAATATTTGTGACAGCAGGAACTCTTTTTGTTCTTTTAAATACTGTACCCAAGTTCTTAAAAGTTTTGCCTAATAGTAATCAATAAGTGGTGGAAGAATGAATAAATTAATGAACATACTCTTAAGCAGAGTAATCTATGAAAATATAGTATAATAATAATAAATAAAAATAAATAAAATTAAAAAAAAGAAAATAGATACCAGAGCAAGATGGCCGAATAGGAACAGCTCCAGTCTCCAACGCCCAGCGCGAGCGACACAGAAGACCGGTGATTTCTGCATTTTCAACTGAGGTACTGGGGTCATCTCACTAGGGAGTGCCGGACAATCGGTGCTGGTCAGCTGCTGCAGCCTGACCAGCGAGAGCTGAAGCAGGGCGAGGCATCGCCTCACCTGGAAGTGCAAGGGGGAAGGGAATCCGTTTTCCTAGCCAGGGGAACTGAGACACACAACACCTGGAAAATCGGGTAACTCCCAACCCAATACGGCGCTTTAAGCAAAGAGGCACACCAGGAGAATATATCCCACACCTGGCCGGGAGGGTCCCACGCCCACGGAGCCTCCCTCACTGCTAACACAGCAGTCTGCGGCGACCTATCGGCAAGGCAGCAGTGAGGCTGGGGGAGGGGCGCCCGGATTGCTGAGGCCTAAGTAGGCAAACAAAGCCGCTATGAAGCTCGAATTGGGTGGAGCTCACAGCAGCTCAAGGAAGCCTGCCTGTCTCTGTAGACTCCACCTCTGGGGACAGCGCACAGCTGAAGACCAACAGGGGAAACAGCGGGGGCCGGTGCAGACGCGAACGACTCTGTCTGACAGCTTTGGGGAGAGCTGTGGATCTCCCAACTCGGAGGTTGAGATCTGAGAACGGACAGACTGCCTGCTCAGGTGGGTCCCTGACCCCTGAGTAGCCTAGCTGGGAGACATCCCCCACTAGGGGCAGTCTGACACCCCACACCTCACAGGGTGGAGTACACCCCTGAGAGGAAACTTCCAAAGGAAGAATCAGACAGGTGCACTCACTGTTCAGCAATATTCTATCTTCGGCAACCTCTGCTGCTGATACCCAGGCAAACAGGGTCTGGAGTGGACCTCAAGCAATCTCCAACAGACCAACAGACAGTCCTTCTGACTGTCAGAAGGAAAACTATCAAACAGGAAGGACACCTATACCAAAACCCCATCAGTAAGTCACCACCATCAAAGACCAGAGACAGATAAAACCACAAAGATGGGGAAGAAGCAGGGCAGAAAAGCTGGAAATTCAAAAAATAAGAGCGCATCTCCCCCTGCGAAGGAGCGCAGCCCATCGCCAGCAACGGATCAAAGCTGGTCAGAGAATGACTTTGACGAGAGGAGAGAAGAAGGCTTCAGTCCATCAAACTTATCAGAGCTAAAGGAGGAATTACATACCCAGCACAAAGAAACTAAAAATCTTGAAAAAAGAGTGGAAGAATTGACAGCTAGACTAATTAATGCAGAGAAGATCATAAACGAAATGACAGAGATGAAAACCATGACACGAGAAATACGTGACAAATGCACAAGCTTCAGTAACCGACTCGCTCAACTGGAAGAAAGAGTATCAGCGATTGAAGATCAAATGAATGAAATGAAGTGAGAAGAGAAACCAAAAGAAAAAAGAAGAAAAAGAAATGAACAAAGCCTGCAAGAAGTATGGGATTACGTAAAAAGACCAAATCTACATCTCATTGGGGTGTCTGAAAGTGAGGGGGAAAATGGAACCAAGTTGGAAAACACTCTTCAGGATATCATCCAGGAGAACTTCCCCAACCTAGTAGTGCAGGCCGACATTCAAATTCAGGAAATACAGAGAACGCCACAAAGATACTCCTCCAGAAGAGCAACTCCAAGACACATAATTGCCAGATTCACAAAAGTTGAAATGAAGGAAAAAATCTTAAGGGCAGCCAGAGAGAAAGGTTGGGTTACCCACAAAGGGAAGCCCATCAGACTAACAGCAGATCTCTCGGCAGAAACTCTACAAGCCAGAAGAGAGTGGGCGCCAATATTCAACGTTCTTAAAGAAAAGAATTTTAAACCCAGAATTTCATATCCAGCCAAACTAAGTTTCATAAGTGAAGGAGAAATAAAATCCTTTACAGATAAGCAAATGCTTAGAGGTTTTGTCACCACCAGGCCTGCCTTACAAGAGACCCTGAAGGAAGCCCTAAACATGGAAAGGAACAACCGGTACCAGCCATTGCAAAAACATGCCAAAATGTAAAGACCATCGAGGCTAGGAAGAAACTGCATCAACTAACGAGCAAAATAACCAGTTAATATCATAATGGCAGGATCAAGTTCACACATAACAATATTAACCTTAAATGTTAATGGACTAAATGCTCCAATTAAAAGACACAGGCTGGCAAACTGGATAAAGAGTCAAGACCCATCAGTCTGCTGTATTCAGGAGACCCATCTCACATGCAGAGACATACATAGGCTCAAAATAAAGGGATGGAGGAAGATCTACCAAGCAAATGGAGAACAAAAAAAAGGAGGGGTTGCAATCCTTGTCTCTGAGAAAACAGACTTTAAACCATCAAAGATCAAAAGAGACAAAGAAGGCCATTACATAATGGTAAAGGGATCAATTCAACAGGAAGAGCTAACTCTCCTAAATATATATGCACCCAATACAGGAGTGCACAGATTCATAAAGCAAGTCCTTAGAGACTTACAAAGAGACTTAGACTCCCATACAATAATAATGGGAGACTTCAACACTCCGCTGTCAACATTAGACAGATCAACGAGACAGAAAGTTAACAAGGATATCCAGGAATTGAACTCATCTCTGCACCAAGCGGACCTAATAGACATCTATAGAACTCTCCAGCCCAAATCAACAGAATATACATTCTTCTCAGCACCACATCGCACTTATTCCAAAATTGACCACATAATTGGAAGTAAAGCACTCCTCAGCAAATGTAAAAGAACAGAAATTATAACAAACTGTCTCTCAGACCACAGTGCAATCAAACTAGAACTCAGGACTAAGAAACTCAATCAAAACCGCTCAGCTACATGGAAACTGAACAACCTGCTCCTGAATGACTACTGGGTACATAAAGAAATGAAAGCGGAAATAAAGATGTTCTTTGAAACCAATGAGAACAAAGATACAACATACCAGAATCTCTGGGACACATTTAAAGCAGTGTGTAGAGGGAAATTTATAGCACTAAATGCCCACAAGAGAAAGCAGGAAAGATCTAAAATTGACACTCTAACATCACAATTAAAAGAACTAGAGAGGCAAGAGCAAACACATTCAAAAGCTAGCAGAAGTCAAGAAATAAATAAGATCAGAGCCGAACTGAAGGAGATAGAGACACAAAAAACCCTCCAAAAAATCAATGAATCCAGGAGTTGGTTTTTTGAAACGATCAACAAAATTAACAGACCGCTAGCAAGGCTAATAAAGAAGAAAAGAGAGAGGAATCAAATAGATGCAATAAAAAACGATAAAGGGGATATCACCACTGACCCCACAGAAATACAAACTACCATCAGAGAATACTATAAACGCCTCTACGCAAATCAACTAGAAAATCTAGAAGAAATGGATAATTTCCTGGACACTTACACTCTCCCAAGGCTAAACCAGGAAGAAGTTGAATCCCTGAATAGACCAATAGCAGGCTCTGAAATTGAGGCAACAATTAATAGCCTACCCACCAAAAAAAGTCCAGGACCAGATGGATTCACAGCTGAATTCTACCAGAGGTACAAGGAGGAGCTGGTACCATTCCTTCTGAAACTATTCCAGTCAATAGAAAAAGAGGGAATCCTCCCTAACTCATTTTATGAGGCCAACATCATCCTGATACCAAAGCCTGGCAGAGACACAACAAAAAAACAGAATTTTAGACCAATATCCCTGATGAACATTGATGCAAAAATTCTCAATAAAATACTGGCAAACCGGATTCAGCAGCACATCAAAAAGCTTATTCACCATTATCAAGTGGACTTCATCCCCAGAATGCAAGGCTGGTTCAACATTCGCAAATCAATAAACGTAATCCAGCATATAAACAGAACCAAAGACAAGAACCACATGATTGTCTCAATAGATGCAGAAAAGGCTTTTGACAAAATTCAACAGCCCTTCATGCTAAAAACGCTCAATAAATTCGGTATTGATGGAACGTACCTCAAAATAATAAGAGCTATTTATGACAAACCCACAGCCAATATCATACGGAATGGGCAAAAACTGGAAAAATTCCCTTTGAAAACTGGCACAAGACAGGGATGCCCTCTCTCACCACTCCTATTCAACATAGTGTTGGAAGTTCTGGCTAGGGCAATCAGGCAGGAGAAAGAAATCAAGGGTATCCAGTTAGGAAAAGAAGAAGTCAAATTGTCCCTGTTTGCAGATGACATGATTGTATATTTAGAAAATCCCATCGTCTCAGCCCAAAATTTCCTTAAGCTGATAAGCAACTTCAGCAAAGTCTCAGGATACAAAATTAATGTGCAAAAATCACAAGCATTCTTATACACCAGTAACAGACAAGCAGAGAGCCAAATCAGGAATGAACTTCCATTCACAATTGCTTCAAAGAGAATAAAATACCTAGGAATCCAGCTTACAAGGGATGTAAAGGACCTCTTCAAGGAGAACTACAAACCACTGCTCAGTGAAATCAAAGAGGACACAAACAAATGGAAGAACATACCATGCTCATGGATAGGAAGAATCAATATCGTGAAAATGGCCATACTCCCCAAGGTTATTTATAGATTCAATGCCATCCCCATCAAGCTACCAATGACTTTCTTCACAGAATTGTAAAAAACTGCTTTAAAGTTCATATGGAACCAAAAAAGAGCCCGCATTGCCAAGACAATCCTAAGTCAAAAGGACAAAGCTGGAGGCGTCACGCTACCTGACTTCAAACTATACTACAAGGCTACAGTAACCAAAACAGCATGGTACTGGTACCAAAACAGAGATATAGACCAATGGAACAGAACAGAGTCCTCAGAAATAATACCGCACATCTACACCCATCTGATCTTTGACAAACCTGAGAGAAACAAGAAATGGGGAAAGGATTCCCTATTTAATAAATGGTGCTGGGAAAATTGGCTAGCCATAAGTAGAAAGCTGAAACTGGATCCTTTCCTTACCCCTTATACGAAGATTAATTCAAGATGGATTAGAGACTTAAATGTTAGACCTAATACCATAAAAACCCTAGAAGAAAATCTAGGTAGTACCATTCAGGACATAGGCATGGGCAAGGACTTCATGTCTAAAACACCAAAAGCAACGGCAGCAAAAGCCATAATTGACAAATGGGATCTAATTAAACTAAAGAGCTTTTGCACAGCAAAAGAAACTACCATCAGAGTGAACAGGCAACCTACAGAATGGGAGAAAATTTTTGCAACCTACTCATCTGACAAAGGGCTAATATCCAGAATCTACAAAGAACTCAAACAAATATATGAGAAAAAAACAAACAACCCCATCAAAAAGTGGGGAAAGGATGTGAACAGACATTTCTCAAAAGAAGATATTCATACAGCCAACAGACACATGAAAAAATGCTCATCATCACTGGCCATCAGAGAAATGCAAATCAAAACCACAATGAGATACCATCTCACACCAGTTAGAATGGCAATCATTAAGAAGTCAGGGAACAACAGGTGTTGGAGAGGATGTGGAGAAATAGGAACACTTTTACATTGTTGGTGGGATTGTAAACTAGTTCAACCATTATGGAGAACAGTATGGCAATTCCTCAAGGATCTAGAACTAGATGTACCATATGACCCAGCCATCCCACTACTGGGTATATACCCAAAGGATTATAAATTATTCTACTACAAAGACACATGTACACGTATGTTTATTGCAGCACTATTCACAATAGCAAAGACTTGGAATCAACCCAAATGTCCATCTGTGACAGACTGGATTAAGAAATTGTGGCACATATACACCATGGAATACTATGCAGCCATAAAAAAGGATGAGTTTGCGTCCTTTGTAGGGACATGGATGCAGCTGGAAACCATCATTCTTAGCAAACTATCACAAGAAGAGAAAACCAAACACCGCATGTTCTCACTCATAGGTGGGAACTGAACAATGAGATCACTTGGACTCGGGAAAGGGAACATCACACACTGGGGCCTATTATGGGGAGGGGGGAGGGGGGAGGAGGGAGGGATTGCATTGGGGAGTTATACATGATATAAATGATGAATTGATGGGTGCTGACGAGTTGATGGGTGCAGCACACCAACATGACATAAGTATACATATGTAACAAACCTGCACGTTATGCACATGTACCCTAGAACTTAAAGTATAATAATAAAAAAAAAGAAAATATAACTGCAGTTTCTGTTTATGAAATAAAAGAGTGCAAACATAGTCAAATTATTCATTCACAACTTATAGTCATCTATGCAGGTCACTTGGCAATCCCTAGTTTGTATATCTTTCCTCCTTTCGTGCCCAAGTGAGATAGGATGCCCTTGCTTCAATAAAGGACTTTCTAATACTACATATATAATGTTTCATAACCTTTCTAAATTTTCTTAAAGCATGACTGTTGATATTGTTTTGAAATAATGGTTGAGTTACACTGATACCATCTCTTACTAGATTACTATTTGGCTTAATAGTAAGCATTTTTCAAGAATTATTGTGAGTTAAGAATTCAAGTCATACATTTGTGATGTTAAGACATGCAAACATTTTCTTAAAGTACACTTTTGGGAATATCCAGAAATATCTCCAATAAAAGCCTACCCAATTATATCTTACTACTCTTTCTTTCTTCTTTCCTGCACAGTAAAGACTAACTCTTCAGTTTTATTTCATGGTAGAATGCTATGTCTTTAAAAACAGCCTGTATTAAGGATATTGCAAAATTCTACATGCCATTGAATGTAGTCCCTCTTTCTCTTCTTTCTTTCACATATGGTTAAATAAAATCTTATGAGGTCTCACCTTCTGAGTATAGCAGCACAAATAAGCTAGTCATATAACCAGAGAGAGATTTTTAGTAAACTGGGATTAATGACAGTGCTTTAAGACCAAAACTCATGCTCTGACCATGAATGAATCTCTGCTTTGGATATTACCCACAACTAGATACAGTCATGCATCACTTAACAACAGAGGAAGATTCTGAAAATTGTATTATTCGACAATTTTGTCATTGTGCACACATCACAGAATATACTTAACATAAACATACATGGTATAGACTATTATAAATATAAGCTATATGATATAGCCTATGGCTCCCAGGTTACAAATCTGTACAGAATGTTACAATATTGAATATTATAAATAATTACAACACAACGGTAAGTATCTGTGTATCTAAAAACACCTAAACACAGAAAAAGTGCAGCAAAAATACAGTATTATAATCTTATGGGACCACCATCTTATATTCAGTCTGTCACTGACGGAAATATTTTTATGCCTTGCATAATTTCATCTATAAATGCATTTTTGCTTTTGTATTTGTCACTACTCTTCTCAAGTTTAGTTCCCTAGAGAAACTTAGAATAGCTATGGCTAGACAACGGATTCAGTAATATCTCTTTTGTTAAATAAAGTAATATTTTATAATATCAATAAATCATCCTGTATTCAAATACATATTGTATGTCTCTGTTATGACAAAATTGCTAGTCTTGCAGTAGTGTTACATCAAACTTTAAGTCCCCTTTCATTCTTGAAACACTCTTAAAATCCTAGTCCAAACAACATGTTTTAAATATGCTTTACAGTAAACAAAGATCAAACATTTAAATGAAAATACTTTATGAAATGAATATATATTTAATAGAAATATTGAGAAAAGAAAACATACATAAGTTGATGAAAATAATACATATTAAAATAACCAACAGCAAATAACTGTGCAAAATGTGTTCTTTTTATTCATATGTTTTTGTGCTATTAGAAAAATAATATTATTTATAAGACCAACAGCAAATAACTGTGCAAAATGTGTTCTTTTTATTTATATGTTTTTGTGCTATTAGAAAAATAAATAAATATTATTATAAAAATAATATTATAATATTATATAAATAATATATAATATTATATATTATTTAATATATAATATATATATTATATGACTGGGTCATATGGTACATCTAGTTCTAGATCCATGAGGAATTGCCATACTGTTTTCCATAATGGTTGAACTAGTTTACAACCCCACCAACAGTGTAAAAGTGTTCCTATTTCTCCACATCCTCTCCAACACCTGTTGTTTCCTGACTTCTTAATGATTGCCATTCTAACTGGTGTGAGATGGTATCTCATTGTGGTTTTGATTTGCATTTCTCTGATGGCCAGTGATGATGAGCATTTTTTCATGTGTCTGTTGGCTGTATGAATATCTTCTTTTGAGAAATGTCTGTTCATATCCTTTCCCCACTTTTTGATGGGGTTGTTTGTTTTTTTCTCATATATTTGTTTGAGTTCTTTGTAGATTCTGGATATTAGCCCTTTGTCAGATGAGTAGGTTGCAAAAATTTTCTCCCATTCTGTAGGTTGCCTGTTCACTCTGATGGTAGTTTCTTTTGCTGTGCAAAAGCTCTTTAGTTTAATTAGATCCCATTTGTCAATTTTGGCTTTTGCTGCCGTTGCTTTTGGTGTTTTAGACATGAAGTCCTTGCCCATGCCTATGCCCTGAATGGTACTACCTAGATTTTCTTCTAGGGTTTTTATGGTATTAGGTCTAACATTTAAGTCTCTAATCCATCTTGAATTAATCTTCGTATAAGGGGTAAGGAAAGGATCCAGTTTCAGCTTTCTACTTATGGCTAGCCATTTTTCTCAGCACCAATTAGTTTCCAGGATTCAATCCTCTCAACAATAGGCTTCTGAGGAGATATAAATGCTTCAAAGTTTTAATTTCTGTAACTAATCTTTGTGTGTACTGGCAGTATCTGGTGTCTTTGAAGTGGTCAAGGTTTAATTACTCAGAGAGATGTTTTATTTCAGTTTACTATTTTCAGCAATTGAAAGAGGCAGAAGACAACCTTTAAATGAAGCAGAAATTTTAGAGTGCTGTTGTGCCCAGTTTTATCCCAATACACACATGTTCCATGTGGGACTTGTATTCCTAGCTCCAAAACTCCCAGATCCAGTGTGTGTAAGTCTCTCGTCTCAATGTCACACAAAATCACTATTTCTCTAGCTTCTGGTAAAACTTCAAAAACTTAATCTGAGTTCTTCCAGATTTACAGGGCATTAAAAACTTAAAATATTCAGCTATTAAGCCACTTTCACTGAATATTTTTATGTTTCAATTACTTTTATCTTGGTTAAAAATTTAAAACTAATCTTCTGAAGACATTGCACCAATGCCATTGCTTTCTGCACATACACACTTTCACCCTGTCACAACAAGGAAACACACTATTAGTACTTCCTGCATATTTTCAAATGCCTCAGAATGGTAACAAACTGCCATAATCAAGATTCAAATGTCTACTATCCAAACAAAGGAATTTCATTTCTGTAAAGCATCACGAGTTCTATTATTTTGTTATTTCCCCCATGGTCTTGGTGATTTTTGCAAATGGTGAGCGCCTAACTTCTGCGATATTTTCCAATGAGGAAAACAAAGGTGGCCTTTTTTTTCCAGAACACTGGCAACTTTAGGCATTACGTGTTCCTTCATTTTCTAGACGAGCTGTTTAGTTTTATTTGTTTTAAAATGCAATTTTAGAGAAAATTTAAAAAGCATATTTCTCACCCCTCTTTTCTTTACAATTTATCGGGAATAGCAAATTTAATGCTGTCAGAAACCTGTAAGACCATATTAAACCTTTCCTCATTCTTGTACATATATCTGCTGAATACTCTACATCCACTAGGATTTGCCAAGTCATGTATAACAATGTTTCAGAATTCCTCTTATCATAGTTTGCTGATATTTCTCCATCCACTAAAAATTATGAAATATGACATTTATGTTTATGCATAAATTCTCCATGAGGGTCATACCCATTGTCTCAAAAATACCCATTTCCAATTATTAGTGTTACAATTCAGTTTCTTATGAAAATATTTACTGCACTGTAATTGTAACCCATTTGATGGTGAAGCTTCCATAATTAGAAACTAAGAATTCTACACCATAACTTAGAAATATAAATACTGTATTTGTTTCACTTATGGTAGAAATTTAGTCTCAGTCTTAAAGCGAACCGTCTCCCAGACTATCAGGAAGAGGTGATACTTACAGGGTTCTCATGGCATGAAGTAACATATGAGGAAAGCCCCTGTGTCATCGGTCTACATCAGATACCTCTGGTGTGCCCATTTTCCAAATATTCAGTCTTCCTTAATGTCAGGTGACTCCTCTGCTTTATGGGTCATATTGGTGCCAGGGATATTGTCAGGTATTTCTGCTCGGGACTTCTTTAATGTACCAAGCTGATCTTCCACGTATATGCTGGCTAGTGCACGGAAGTAGGTCATGGGTCTATTGTCATTTTGATTTCCCAGTCTTGAAAAGATTTAAAAAAAACTTCACCTAAGTCCACTTCTATATCTCGAACTTGGCATTCTCCTTCTTTTTAATTCCTCCATCTGAAAGGATTGTCTTTTTATTTTTTTTATACATAGTAAAGGTCCTTTAAATTAAAGGTAGTACTGTATGGTAATAACATTTTTTTTCCTTTGCTCTATTTGATTATGTTTGTATACATATATAATATCTCAATGATTACCTATGTCTCTTTCTGTGTTTAGGCAGATCTTGAATTAAAATTTTGATTCCAACATTTACTTGCAAATTATTTAATGTCAAAAAGTTTCACTTTTATCTCAGCTATAAATTAGAATGATCATGTTGTGATTATGAGCATTGCATAGATAATATGTGTAAATTATGTATCCCAGTATGGGACACACAATAAAAACGATACTTATGAACAATTACTATAGTTATCACTAACATTGACACCAAATGAAATAGATGTATATTATATGTGAAAACTTTCTCACTTTTTCATTATTATTTACAGCCTCATTTTTATAATTTATTTCTCTGTATCTTACATGTCTAGGATCCTATCGTGGTTACATTATTCCTAAAATCATTGAGAACTTTTAAGACACTCATTAAATATTTATTGCTTTAATGACCAGCTATAGGCTTTTAAGAGGAGAAGTCTGGATGGGGATTGAGGGTAGGGGAATTTTTCTTTAAGTTAAACTTCAGGCTAAGTTATGACAGAACTTGAAGCAAAAACATATATGTTCGTATCTATCATCTTGGAATGAATAAGGAAACATATCTGTTGCTGATTATCAGAACACAGCTGACTTTTCTAAATTATTCTGTCACTGTGATGAACACTTTACAAAACTGATTGACACAGCATCAAATCAGAAAATGTCCAATTTGACATTTATAGGAAAATTGACTCTGACATTGTTCATTTGGAATCTTGACCTATAACTTTTATGTTCTGGCTTCATTTACACCCCAATACGGGGGAATGAATATGTAATTCTTGCAGTGTGTCATCCTCTGGTCACACTACTCTGTTTCCATAATCAAGCTGTGACTACTCACAAATGTGAAAACACTTTAAAAGTGTGGAATATATTTTAAATCAAAAAATAATAATGTTAGTAATAATTTATGAAGCCAAGTATATTTTTGTGTTTTAAGATCAACTGTTGGCACGGGATAGCCTGATCCTGGGCAGAACTGCACTGTTCATCAGTGAAGTTATGGGGTGTGATATCCAGATGATATTCTTTCACTCTTTCTCAAAGGAAGCAACTTTGACATTAGTGTAATAAGAAATTAAAATGTTGATCAAGGGTAAAAGGGACATCATGGACAGTAGCAGCCTTGTTCTTGACACTTAAAGATGACAAAAAATCTATTCCCTCAGAAAGTGACAAATTATCTTTCTCTCGGCAAATTGGTAAGATGCTTTGCCTGCTGTACTATATCATGCTTTTATTTTTTGACCTTTATTTCTTACAAAACTCCAATTATCATGGCATATTTTTAAAATCTAAGTTTTAAACACTTTCAACTGTGAATGAGAGTATTTGGCGATATTTTAATCCAAACAAATGACATTTAATAAAATGAGTCACAGGATTATCAATTGATACAAAGAATACTTTCCTTAAAAAATTAGTACTTGATAATTTTTCCTAGAATGAGGTTTCAAGTAAGTGCATGCCTCTAGATGCCTTCTCAATAAACTTTTATAAATTTTTATAAAGACAAAATGGTGTGTATACCACTTGCACATATACAAAAATAAGTTAAAAATATCTAGAATTCTGGTAATGTTACCTACCATTTATATAGGCATAATTTCTGCAAGTGTTTTGTATAATGTGGAATTTTATAATTAAGAAAATATTTTTCTTCCATAAAACTATTCACTGTTTTTTAAAAGCCATTATTACCTTTCAACTAACATAACACCTACAAGTTTACATAATGCAGACAATCTGGTGACTTCAGATTATACTATTAGCATATATCTTCTCATGTATAATTTATTATTCTGAAAGTTTAACTTTTTATATTCTTTCTTTCTTGGACTGTAGGCATAGTGTTCAGTTTCAGCTAAGCCTTTCATCTTCCTTCCATCTAGATTGTGAAGGTCGAACTGAAAATAATATTCCTTATAAAATCAAAACCAAGGTCAGCCTTTGAATTTTATGATCAAAATTTCCCACAGGAGAGAAGGCTAAGACCTGGGAATCAATCCAGCAATTGAAACTAACATGAGCTAATTACTGAACACTTTCCTCTGAAGGTTCTGTTTTAAAAAATAAAATAAATTCCCAGATTCAAATTTTACAGCTTCAAATTCAAGACAAAAGTAGAAAAAAATGATAGTTATTTCTTTATTGTAAGATGTGATAGTTCAATATACAAAGTCTTATATCAAAATGATCACATCGTGTCCAGCAATTTGGCTTCTTTATCTGGATTCAAAGAATTGAAAGCCAGTGTACAGCACTGTGACATGACATGTCCTATAAAAATCCTCACTTATGCTTCAATGTCAGTTTCTCTATGGAAATTCAGAATTGATTTTCTTCTTAATGGATTATTAATTAATGGGCTGAATAAAGGCAAACCTTCTCATCTTTGAAAATGTCCTTGTAAATGAGAATTAGGGAAAAAAAGACAAAATCCTCTACTCAAGTTTTGCTTGTAAATGTATACTCCACCTTTCTTTTACTCATTTATTTTGTGGTGTGCTTTTGAGTATTTAAAAAAAAAAAAACATTTAAAGTTATTATTATAAGAAAAATAAGTAACTAATTCTCTTCATATCCAATCCAATAGAAATAAGTACAATTAACAACTTGTAATATTCCTTTCAAATGTTTAAGAAGATATACACACATCCTCATATTAAGGCTTCATATACAAGATATTTCAGCATTTAATGAGAAAATGTGTACTATATATATTAAAGTAAATGGAATAATGCAGCAGTCCCCAACATTTTTGGCACCAGAGACCAGTTTCCTGGAAGACAATTTTTTCACAGGATGGGGGTCGTAGATGGTTTTGAGATGAAACTGTTCCACCTCAGATCATCAAACATTAGATTCTTGTAAGGAGTGCACAACTTAGATCCCTGGCATGCATAGTTCACGATAGGGTTTGATCTCCTATGAGAATCTGATCCTGTTGCTGATCTGACAGGAGGTAAAGCTCAGGTGTAATGCTTGCTCACCCCCTTGCTCCTCTCACCCTGGCTCACATCCATGACTGTGCAGTGTGGTTCCTAACAGGCCAGCCACATGCCTCCACATCCTGGGAGTTGGGGACCCCTGGAATAACACATTGCATAATGTGGGCTTGTTTAATCTTCCTTAGTTTGTCCAAGAGCTAACACATTTTTCCTAATACCTGCCTATTATTTAAAAGCAATATAGTTTGTTTCCTGTTTTTCCTCATTGCTTAGTGTTTGAGGTTTCTTGAATAGTTCTTTCACAAAACAGTAAGAACCATCTTTGGTCACAAATCTTTGCACATATACAAATTTATTTCTGAAATATTATTTTTGTTCTTTTTTGTTGTATCTTAAATCAATATTTTTCAAGAAAAAATTTAAATCATGAAATATTTAAAATAAACAGAAAAGTGAAGACAGAAATGTAATAGCAGTCTTGTTTTTAACTTTCAAATTTAACAAGTGCTAAGATTGTCATATTTACAGATCTATTAAAAATGAGTTAGATTTTCCATTGAAATGTATTCTCCTCTCTGTACTAACGAAATCCTGATCCTGAAGGATTTGGGTTTATGTTTTGTCAATGCTTTTATGTTTCACTACGATTTGTAGTATGTATCCACCAAATATCTTAATTTGAGATTTTAATGCTTACATAAACTGCACAATACTTAGAAGTATACTCAAAGTATACTTCTGAACTTTTTTCAAACATGTCACCCATGTGAGCATGAATAGGTCATGTTCATAAAATTTAAATGCTGTATAAAATTTACATTTCAGAATATACCATATTCTTTTTCCTTTACTGATATTTACTCAGTATATTTATATTTTTACCACTGGAAATAATTCTTCACTCACTTTTCATAAATATGTTTTCTTAAACTCATACTCAAGAGATATCATTGTATCGACATGACATCAGCATTGTTTTGTAATAAAACTCTTTATATTAAATTCTACAAGATAGGAAACACATTCTCAGCATGATAATGCCAACTTACAGTCACACTATTAAGTATCAGAGTTAATGCTTTTTCATGTTCTTATCAGCAGTTAATATTTCATTTCATGTAAATTTTATAATATTAACTTTACACCAATTTTATGCTTATCGATTGATATTGCTTTAGTTTGTGTTTCTCAGATTACCAGATAAATTGAATAAATTCCCATCAGTTGGTGACTATTCAGACTCCTTTATCTGCAAAATATATTTATATTTTTCTTACTGATTCATAGAACTTATTAACATGTACTTGATAGTAATCACTTATTTTACGTGATATAGATATCTTCTTATAGTCTAGAATAATCTTTCAAATTATTTGTGTGTTTTATTTCATAAAATATTTAATATAATCAAATATCAATATTCCTACTACCTTTAAAAAACAAAACAAAACAAAATCTCACTATGTTTCCACGACTGGAATGCAGTGGCTATTTATTGGCATGATTGTAGCTCACTACAGCCTTAAACCTTAAACTTCTGGGCTTCTGCCTCAGCTTCCCAAGTAACTACTTTTATGAATTTGTCCTTAGGGTTGAGAATTACAGTAAATCACCAACATCCACATAACTTGACTATCAGAATTAATAAACATGACCATGTATGTCAACATGAAATAACAGTTTCAGGGATTTATAGACCAAAAATTTAAGGCTATAAACCAGTAAATAGCTTTATTGTCAGCAAACAACTTTTGTACCCAGAAAATCTTTTTACTTAAAGACTAAGCTCAGCAAACAACTGACTTACCAAACAATATTCACTTCAAGATCACCTCATAGTGTCCATCAGACCTAAATTATTATGTCATTGACTTTGCCTAACTCTAATCTTTCTTGTCTTGAAATCTCTTAAACTAACTGAGCACAGACTCAAACATTATAAATATATTCCCCTGGCCAACCAGCTTCTTATAAGAATATTTAAGACTATGGCAAGATGGTGTTGTCTCTTATTTTTTTAATTTTGTATTCCACCTTAAGTGCTAGGATACATGTGCACAATGTGCAGGTTTTTTACATAGGTATACATATGCCATGTCTTGGCAACGCGGGCTCTTTTTTGGTTCCATATGAACTTTAAAGTAGTTTTTTTTTTTTTTTTTCAATTCTGTGAAGAAAGTAATTGGTAGCTTGATGGGGATGGCATTGAATCTACAAATTAACTTGGGCAGTGTGGCCATTTTCACAATATTGATTCTTCCCATCCAAGAGCATGGAATGTTCTTCCATTTGTTTGTGTCCTCTTATTTCATTGAGCAGTAGTTTGTAGTTCTCCTTGAAGAGGTCCTTAACATCCCTTGTAAGTTGGATTCCTAGGTATTTTATAGTTTGAAGCAATTGTGAATGGGTGTTCACTGATGATTTGACTGTCTGTCCATTATTGGTATATAAGAATGTTTGTGATTTTTGCACATTAATTTTGTATCCTGAGACTTTTCTGAAGTTGCTTATCAGCTTAAGGGGATTTGGGGCTGAGATGATGGGATTTTCTAATTATACAGTCATGTCATCTGCAAACAGGGATACTTTGACTTCCTTGTTTCCTAATGGAATACACTTTATTTCTTTCTCTTGCCTGATTGTCCTGGCTGGAACTTCCAGCCCTATGTTGAATAGGTGAGAGAGGCATACTTGTCTTGTGCCGGTTTTCAGGCACCTTTATCTTGTGCTGGTTTTCAAAGGGAATGCTTCCAGTTTTTGCCCATTCAGTATGATATTGACTGTGGGTTTGTCACAAATAGCTCTTATTATTTTGAGATACATTCCATCAATACTAGTTTATTGAGAGTTTTTAACATGAAGGGCTATTGAATTTTGTCAAGGGTCATTTCTGCCTCTATTGAGATAATCATGTGGTTTTTGTCATTGGTTCTGTTTATGTGCTGGATTACATTTATTGATTTGTGTATGTTGAACCAGCCTTGCATCCCAGGGATGAAGCCGACTTGATCCTGATTGATAAGCTTTTTGATGTGCTGCTGAAGTCGGTTTGCCAATATTATATTGAGGATTTTCACATAAATGTTCATCAGGGATACTGGTCTAAAATTCTATTTTTTGTTGTGTCTCTGCTAGGTTTTGGTATCAGGATGATGCTGGCCTCATAAAATTAATTAAGGAGAGTTCTTTCTTTTTCTATTGACTGGAATAGTTTTAGAAGGAATGGTACAATTTCCTCTTTGTACCTCTGGTTGAATTCGGCTGTGAATCCATCTGGTCCTGGACTTTTTTTGGTAGGTAGGCTATTAATTATTGCCTCAATTTCAGAGCCATTATTGGTCTATTCAGAGATTCAACTTCTTCCTGGTTTAGTCTTGGGAGGGGGTATGTGTCCAGGAATTTATTCATTTTTATTCTAGATTTTCTAGTTTACCTGCATAGATGTGTTTATAGTATTCCCTGATGGCAGTTTGTATTTCTGTGGGGTCGGTGGTGATACCCCTTTATCACTTTTTATTGCATCTATTTCATCCTCTCTGTTTTATTCTTTGTTAGTCTTGCTAGTGGCCTATAAATTTGATGTTTTCCAAAATCCAGCTCCTGGATTCATTGATCTTTTGAAGGGTTTTTGGTTTCTCTATCACCTTCAGTTCTGCTCTGATCTTAGTTATTTCTTGCCTTCTTCTAGCTTTTGAATGTTTGCTTTTGCTTCTCTAGTTCTTTTCATTGTGACATTAGGGTGTCAATTTTAGAATTTTCCTGCTTTCTCTTATGGACATTTAGTGCTGTAACTTTCCCTCTACACACTGCTTTAAATGTGTCCCAGAGATTCTGGTATGTTAGATCTTCATTCTCATTGGTTTCAAAGAACATCTTTATTTCTGCCTTCATTTCACTACTTATCCAGTAGTCATTCAGGAGCAAGTTGTTCAGTTTCCATGTAGTTGGATGATTTTGAATGAGTTTCTTAATCCTGAGTTCTAATTTGATTGCACTGTGGTCTGAGAGACAGTTTGTTTTGATATCTATTCTTTTACATTTGCTGAGGAGTGCTTTACTTCCAATTATGTGGTCAATTTTAGAACAAGTGCGATGTGGTGCTGAAAAGAATGTCCATTCTGCTGATTTGGGGTGAAGAGTTCTGTAGATGTCTATTAGGTCCGCTTGGTGCAGAGCTGAGTTCAAGTCCTGGATATCTTTGTTAACCTTCTGTCTCGTTGATCTGTTAATATTCACAGTGGGGTGTTAAAGTCTCCCATTATTATTGTGTGGGAGTCTAAGTCTCTTTGTAGGTCTCTAAGGACTTACTTTATGTATCTGGGTGCTCCCCTATTGGGTGCATATATATTTAGGATAGCTAGCTCTTGTTGAATTGGCCCTTTACCATTATGTAATGACCTTCTTTGTCTCTTTTGATCTTTGTTGGTTTAAAGTCTCTTTTATATGAGACTAGTATTGCAACCCCTGCCTTTTTGCTTTCCATTTTCTTGGTAGATCTTCCTTCATCCCTTTATTTTGAGCCTATGTGTGTCTCTGCACATGAGATGGGTCTCCTGAATACAGCAGACTGATGGGTCTTGAATCTTTATGCAATTTGCCAGTCTGTGTCTTTCATTTGGGGCATTTACCCCATTTACATTTAAGTTTAATGTTGTTATGTGCGAATTTGATCCTGTCGTTATGATGTTAGCTGGTTATTTTGCCCGTTAATTGATGCAATTTCTTCCTAGCATCAATGGTCTTCACAATTTGGCATGTTTTTGCAGTGACTGGTACCAGTTGTTCCTTTCCATGTTTAGTGCTTCCTTCAGGAGCTCTTATAGGGCAGGCCTGGTGGTGATAAAATCTCTCAGTATTTCCTTGTCTGTAAAGGATTTTATTTCTCCTTCACTTATGAAGCTCAGTTTGGCTGGATATGAAATTCTGGGTTGAAAATGCTTTTCTTTAAGAATGTTGAATATTGTACCCCACTCTCTTCTGGCTTGTAGAGTTTCTGCTGAGACTTCTGCTGATAGTCTGATGGGCTTCCCTCTGTGACTAACCCGACATTTCTGTTTGGCTGTCCTTAATGTTTTTTCCTTCATTTCAACCTTGGTGAATCTAACAATTGTGTCTTGTGGTTCCTCTTCTCAAGGAGTATCTTTGTGGTGTTCTCTGTATTTCCTGAATTTACTGTTGGCCTGCCTTGCTAAGTTGGGGGAGTTCTCCTGGATAATACCCTGAAGAGTGTTTTCCAACTCGGTTCCATTCTCCTCATCACTTTCAGGTACACCAATCAAATATTGATTTGGTCTTATCAAATAGTCCCATATTTCTTTGAGGCTTTGTTTGTTTCTTTTTACTCTTTTTTTCTCTAAACTTGTCTTCTCATTTTATTTCACTAATTTGATCTTCAATCATTGATACCCTTTCTTCCACTTGAATTGGCTATTGAAGTTTGTGCATGCATCATGTAGTTCTCATGCCATGGTTTTCAGCTCCACGAGGTCATTTACAGTCTTCTCTACACTGTTTATTCTAGTTAGCCATTTGTCTAACCATTTTTCAAGGTGTTTTAGCTTCCTTGCCATGGGTTAGAACATGTTCCTTTAGCTTGGAGAAGTCTGTTATTACTGACCTTATGAAGCCTACTTCTGTCAACTCATCAAAGTGATTCTCTGTCTGACTTTGTTCCATTGCTGGCAAGGAGCTGCAATTCTTTGGAGAAGAGGTGCTCTGGATTTTAGAATTTTCAGCATTTGTGGTCTGGTTTCTCTCCATCTTTGTGGTTTTATCTGCCTTTGGTCTTTGATGTTGGTGACATAGAGATGGAATTTTGGTGTGGATGTCCATTTTGTTGATGTTGATGCTATTGCTTACTGTTTGTTAGTTTTCCTTCTAACAGTCAGGTCCCTCAGCTGCAGGTCTGTTGGAGTTTGCTGGAGGTCCACTCCAGACCCTGTTTGCCTGGGTATCAGCAGCAGAGGTTGCAGAGCAGCAAATATTGTTGCCTGATCCTTCCTCTGGAAACTTTATCCCAGAGGGACACCTGCCTGTATGAGGTGTCTGTCCATCCCTACTGGGAGGTGCTGCACAGTTAGGCTACCAAGGGTCATGACCCACTTGAGGGGGCAGTCTGTCCATTCTCAGAGCTCAATCGCCATGCTGGGAGAACCACTGCTCTCTTCAGAGCTGTCAGACAGGGCTGTTTCAGTCTGCAGAAGATTCTGCTGGCTTTTGTTCAGCTGTGCCCTACCCACAGAGGTGGAGTCTATAGAGTCAGTAGGCCTTGCTGAGCTGTGGTGGGCACTGCCCAGTTTGAGATTCCTGGCTGCTTTTTTTACCCACTCAAACCTCATCAATGGCAGACACCCCTCCCCCCACCAGGCTTCAGCCTCACAGGTCAATCTCAGACTGCTGCGCTAGCAGTGAGCAAGGCTCCACGGTCATGAGAGCCACAGAGCCAGGCACTAGAGAGAAACTCCTGGTCTGCCAGTTGCTAAGACCATAGGAAAAGTACAGTATTTGGGCAGAAGTGCCCTGTTTTTCCAGGTACAGTCACTCACGGCTTCCCTTGGCTAAGAAAGGGAAATCTCCCAACCCCTTGTGCTTCCTGGGTGAGGCGACACCCCACACTACTTCAGCTCACCCTCCATGAGTTGCACCCACTGTCCAACCAGTCCCAGTGAGATGAACCATGTACCTCAGTTGGAAATGCCGAAAGCACCCACCTTCTGTGTCGATCATGCTGGGAGCTGCAGACCGGAGCTTTTCCTATTTGGTCATCTTGTAACAGACCCCAGTGTTCTCTCTTATTAAAGTAAGTTTAATAAACTTGGTTTTGCTTGAGTAAGGGCTGTTTGTGTAGCTTTCTGGAAGTCTAGGTGAGGACCATCTTAGAAGCCACACAGAGATCTGGTCAACACGCTTTCCCCGCTACAGCCTAAAATTCCCAGCTTGGTACTGTGCACTCCATTGAAGGCTTGTTTTAATCTTTCACTCAGAGTTCCGCCGATAGTGATAATGAGATGGTATTGTATTGTGTCTGAACTCTAAATACTTTTTGTCAAGCTCCCACATATCTTCCTAAGAATAAGCAACACTTTTGGGAATCCTTTGACTATCTAATCATATATAAAAACTCTTATCTTGGGCAAAATCAGCCCTATTAGTAACAACACTCCTATCTGTCCTTGCCATGTTTTGCTAAGTCATTAAGAGGAACACCATAAGGAGGGGGAAAGTGAACATAAAACCTACAAGGCCACATCTCAAGCTGGATGTGAAGACTGATTAGTTTCAACAGAAAATTGTTTTTTACAGACAAATTTTCTTTGATTTAACTCTAAAAATCTTGTGAGGAATTTCCTTTTTGTTTGCTTCTGTCTGTTCTGGAAGTAGTCTTTAATATAAAATTTCACCTGTCTGAAACTGAAGGTTTATTAGATCTGCAATGGAAGTGGCCATACATTAGGTTAGGGACCTGAGTCATAAAGTGCACAAGCAACACATCCAAAGGACAATTTGCAGACACCTCTCACAAATCTACATCATTCTAAATTTAAGTACCCCCGGTTCAGATTACTGCTTCCTGTGTACAAACTATGACCCTAATTCTTGTGTTCATTTTTCAATATGGCATAATTTCATGGAGGAAAACTGAGAATTGGCATCTTTGGGAAACTTTTGGTATGAGCAAACTGCAATCTGGGTTACAGAGAGAAACCTTGTCTCAAAGAAAAGGGAGGATAGAGACAGAATGTGAGTTTTCTCAGGATGATTTATAAGACTCCAAGTTACATGGAACACTAGAAAGGTTTAGAACAATGTAGTGCTAAACAACTTTTGAAGGCTTTACCTAAACGTTTTTTTGTAGAAACAGATTGTATTCTAATTCATCACCACAATTAAAGAAAGGATGAATCAATTGAAAAAGTGAGAACGGATATTTTTACCACCACCAGACAACATTCAAGAGTGTACTCCAAAGAAGATGTGATAACAGCTTTCCCTTCACTTTTTATGATCAGCCTTAGAAAGGAACATGTGCATTTAATATGCAAGCCAAAGCTGGATTGGTAAATGTGCCCATCGCCAAGTCTGCATCTCCTCATTGAACATTTTAAAAGAATGTTCAAAGGAAAACCACCATTAAGCATCCGAGGTGGGAGTGTTTTGATAAACACACCTGGGAATACCATAAGCAATAAAGTCTTTAAAAACTAATTGGACTGTTTGTGTTGGATAAGAAACATATGAAGAAAAGTAGACTAAGTTGGTGATTAATACAGATGTTAAACAATGATATTGATAATCTTATTTCTCATTTGTTTGGGCTGCCACCCAATCCAACCCCCTTAGTATGAGTTATTTCTATAATCAGCTCAAAAGGAGTTAACTAGGACAACATCACAACAGACCAGACAAGCATCTAATGCCTCTTCCAGTTTTGGACAAGATGGAGCAGAAGTATTTCTTCCCATACCTCCCACTAAGTACAGCAAAACACCCTAATCTTTATATATAAAATAAACAAAAGAAGATGGTTAAAAGCAGAGAAAAGAAGATTGACTAGGAACCCTGGGACTTATGCTATCTAAAGTGGTGAGATGAGTTTTCTGGGTTTTATTCTTGCATCCTGTATATCTAAAGCTGATTGCTAAAGGAGCCCTAAAACAAAAGTGTAAAATGAGAGCCAAAAAAAAGTCACAAGAAAGCCTGTTCCCTTTTGCCAAAGAACCATACAAGTAGCAGCCTAGCCAGACAGTACAAAAAAAAAAAAAAAAAAAAAAAAAAAAAAAAAAAAAAAAAAAAAAAAAAAAAAAAACAATAAAAGTCCTACTTCAGCAAAACATGGTTGGACGAGGGGGAAAACAACACTGTTTATAACATCAGCAAAGACTGAGTGGAGATTTTAGACTTTCACTTTCACCAACAGTAATGAGACACCTCCCTTTTCCCCACTAGGGTGGTGTCTCTAGAACTTGAAAGCCTCGACATTCACATTACCTAGTACTGATTTATATTTTTCTAGAAAATTACTCAGTTTTTTTGTATTTTGCAAAGTTTGCCTAATATTTTCCAATATTTTCAATTTTATTTTTGGTACTGTTGACTTATATCTTCTCTGTTTTTCCTCAAGGCATTTGCCAGAAACATTTCTATGAGTAGTCACTTTCTAGAACCAACTGTGGTTATTTTGATCTCTATATAATTTATCGACTTTATTCATATCTTCCATTGCAATACTTTCATAATTTTTAGATTCACATAATTTTACATTTATTGAGTTTAATTAAGTATTATATATATATATATATATATATATATATATATATAATTTTATTTTATTTATTTATTTTTTTTTTTTGGAGACTGAGTTTCACTCTTGTTGCCCATACTGGAGTGCAATGGCACAATCTTGGCTCATTGCAACCTCCACCTGCCTTAACTTCCTGAGTAGCTGAGATTACAGGCATGCACCACCATGCCTGGCTAATTTTTTTGTATTTTTAGTAGAGATGAAGTTTCTCCATGTTGGTCAGGCTGGTCTTGAACTACTGAACTCAGGTGATCTGCCCGCCTAGGCCTCCCAAAATGCTGAGATTACAGGTGTGAGTATTAGGAATATATTTAGTGATAAGATGAAAAGTCATTATAATAGGCATGCATTAAACTAAATAAGAATTTTTTTTCCTCATTCTCAAAGTAACTGGAGGAGGTCAGTCCAGGGCAAGTACGAATCCAAGTACGTTTGTTGTATCTTCAATATGCATAAATTCTATTCTCAAAATCACTCCAGGATTCAATATAGCTGCTAACATTTTAGCTATTACATTACAACTGCAGGCAGAAGAAAGAAAGGAAAGAGACAGGAAAAAAATTGAGAACATTACAGAGGATTTGTACAAAAATGTAAATCTCAGTGGTGACCACTTAGTCATATGTATGTGCCTAGCTATGGACATCAAATACATATTTTAGAATAGAAAATATACTATTTATTCTGAAGGCCACATTCCAGATATAAATCAGAAGTAAAACTGACATGGAAGTGGGGAAGAAGGAGTATTACATGCCTTTACATCTTACTGAATGTCCTTTATATCTTGTTTAATAAAAGCTTGTAAATTGATGTCAGTTATTTTCTCTATTGTCTGTATTTAAAGTATAGTTCCAAATATTTAAACATTTTAAAATATATATTCGATTAATACATTTTATGTTTTTCCATCAATTTTTAATTGTATAGCATTCACCTCTCAGGAATCATTATTTGTATAACAATATCTTTTATAAAAATTTATATATTTAAATAAAACTACTGTTGTATTTTAGAATTATTTTGTGATTTATAATTTAAATGTTAAAATTTTAGTATATTAAATATAACTAATATTAAGATTAAATATTTTAATTTTTTCAATAACATCTTTAGTTTATCAGAAGCTTATTTAGTAGTGATTCTCCAACTAAAGATCACCCTTGTATTTGATAAACAAGAATTTTTGTGTTACTCTTCTTATTCTCTAATATCATTTGCAACTAGTTTTAAAGTAACACTGAATTATTCACACAACAATATAATATAGAATAAAATATAAATCATAAGTCTTTTTGTTTTATTCAAAATGTGGAAATTAACTTACATCTATTTTGTAGTATTTCTGATTATTCTGAAATAATGGTGTGCACCACCATGCCAAGCTAATGTTTGTATTTTTTGAAGAGACAGGGTCACTATGTTACGCAGGCTGGTCTCTAAATCTTGGGCTCAAGCAATCCACCTGGTTCAGTCTTCCAAAGTGCTGGTATTACAGGTGAGAGCCACCACACTTGGTTGCAAAAAAATTTTTTTGAGCCATTAGGAGAATACTACTTTAAATGAACTGAATAATGAATAGCAACTACTTTTTAAGATTTAAAATACATGCAACAAATATTTATATTTATCTATATTGCCCTGTTAACAAAAAAAAAAAATCAAGAGAAATTCAATTAATTAAAATCAACTGTTTTTCAGCGAATTAAATATAAATTTATACATCCCATGCATTTCTTAACAATGAGAATATATGCAGAGGAATGTCTCAGACAATTTCATTATTGTGCAAACATCATAGAATGTATTTACATAAAACTGTACTGTGTACTCTACTTGTTTGTATTCTAGCATGGCCTACTTTTGAGAATGTGCTGTTGGGAAAAAAATGTTCATTCTGCAGCTGTAGAATGAAATTAAATATTCTATAAATATCTATTAGGTCCATTTGTTCTAGGGTGTTGTTTACCATCTATATTTCTTTGTTTATATATTTTTTCTGGATGGTGGGCACACTGCTCAACATGGGGTGTTTAAAGTCCCCTACTATTAGTGCATGAAGCCTCTCTTTTCAAAACTATTAATACGCTTTATATATGTGGGTGCACTTCTGTCTGGTGCATATATATTTACAATCGTATCCTCTTGTTTAATTGACCACTTTATATAATTACCTTCTTTGTCTTCCTTTTTTACTGTTCTTGGCTTAAATTATTTTTTATCTGATTTATAGACAGCTACTCCTGCACCTTTTTAGTTTCCATTAACATGGAATATCCTTTTCGTCCTCTACTTTCAGTCTGTGCATGTCTTTATAGGTAATGTAAGTTTATTTCTAGCATATATTTGAATCTTACCTTTTTATTCACTCAGCCACTCTATATCTTTTAATCATAGAATTGAACCAATTTACATTCAAGATGATGTTTGACAGGTATGTGTTTATTACTCCCTCATTTGTCACTTTTCTTGTTTGCTTTATAGATCCTTTATTTTTTCTCTCTTATTGTCATCTATTGTGATTTATTTTTACCTAGCATTTTTTTCATTACATCTTATGTATTTTCAGTGTATGTAATATAGGTTTTTACTTTATGGTTACCATTAGGATCAAAAAATCTTTAGTTATTGTAGGTTATTTTAAGCTCATAACAACTTGATATTTCAAAGAAAAGTACCAAAAACAATCTCTACATTTTAATACTATTGCCTCTCACCATATCGTGACCTTTCAAATTTCGATGTAAATGATTTTTTTTGTTATCAATCTCTTAACCAATTTCTGTAGCTTTTTTTGTTTGTTTTTAATAGCTTCTCCTTTCGTCTTCGTACTTAAGATATAAGTTGTTTGTTTTCCAAAATTATGCTGTTAGTGTATTTTGAAATTGTCTTCTTTCCAGCTTCTATCAGTGAGGTTTTTTTTTTTTTTTTTTTTTTCCATTTTAAACCCAATTTATTCAAATTCACTAGCAGAGCATAAATAAAGCTTTTTCTATCAACAATAATGAAAACAAAAGACCACCACATTTAGTGAAGCTATTCAATGACAACTTGGATTTCAAACTTAGAGAAAGGAAAACAGGAATAAAAATGCACTTCATTTTAATGTTTACCTTTAACATGGGTGAGTAAACTGGGAAGTAAATCTAGATGACTCTGTGACTTCCACAACCTCTGGGAGCCTATCCAGGTGCTTTAAGTCTCTTTTTCAACCTCCTCTCCTTTCAGGAGCTGGTATCCTCCCCTCTCAAATCTTACCTTTAAAGAGGAATTGATTAAGTATTGTTTATTTGTTCCTTAGTAGGAAGTTCATTTTTTTGAATGAAACTCCTTCTAAGGATTTACATATTAAGACTTATCTTTACCATTCTTTTTTTACTTTTATTTTTTTAATTTTAAGTTCTGGGTTACATGTGCAGAACATGCAGTTTTGTTACATAGGTATACACATGCCATCATGGTTTGCTGCACTCCTCAACCCGTCACCTCCTACATTAGGTATTTTTCCTAATATTATCCCTCCCTAGTCCCCCAACCTCCTACAGGCCCCTGTGTGTGATGTTCCCTTCCCTGTGTCCATGTGTTCTCATTGTTCAGCTCCCACTTATGAGTGAGAATATGCAGTGTCTGGATTTCTGATATTGTGATAATTTGCTGAGAGTGATGGTTTCCAGCTTCTTCCATGTCCCTTCATAGGACATGAACTCATCCTTTTTTATGGCTGCATAGTATTCCATGGTGTATATGTGTCACATATTTTAATCCACCATTGAGTTTTATACCTTCAGATGTTTTCTTGCTGCATGTGAGCATCCCTTTTTTTTTCTTCTTTTTTTTTTTTCTTTATTATACTTTAAGTTCTAGGGTACATGTGCACAAACAATGTGCAGGTTTGTTACATATGTATACTTGTGCCATGTTGGTGTGCTGCACCCATCAACCCGTCAGCACCTATCAACTCATCATTTACATCAGGTATAACTCTCAATGCCATCCCTCCCCCATCCCCCCTCCCCATAATAGGCCCCGGTGTCTGATGTTCCCCTTCCAGAGTCTAAGTGATCTCATTGTTCAATTCCCATCTATGAGTGAGAACATGTGGTGTTTGGTTTTCTGTTCTTGTGATAGCTTGCTGAGAATGATGGTTTCCAGCTGCATCCATGTCCCTACAAAGGACACAAACTCATTCTTTTTTATGGCTGCATAGTATTCCATGGTGTATATGTGCCACATTTTCTTAATCCAGTCTGTCACAGATGGACATTTGGGTTGGTTCCAAGCCTTTGCTATTGTGAATAGTGCCACAATAGACATACGTGTGCACATGTCTTTATAGCAGCATGATTTATAATCCTTTGGGTATATACCCAGTAATGGGATGGCTGGGTCATATGGTATTTCTAGTTCTAGATCCTTGAGGAATCGCCATACTGTTTTCCACAATGGTTGAATTAGTTTACAGTTCCACCAACAGTGTAAAAGTGTTTCCTATTTCTCCACATGCTCTCTAGTACCTGTTGTTTCCTGACTTTTTAATGACTGCCATTCTAACTGGTGTGAGATGGTATCTCATAGTGGTTTTGATTTGCATTTCTCTGAAGCATCCATTTTTTTCAGATTGATTAACTCCCCTTAGAATGTCATATAAGGTAGTTTATATATATATATATATATATATATATATATATATATATATATATATATAATTTCTTTCAGGTTTTGTTTGTATGTGAAAGTATTTTTCTCTGTGTCTTGTTTGAAGGATAACTTTGCTGGGGATAGTATTCTTGACTGTTAGTTTTTTTCCTTCAGCATTTTGAATATAGCATTCCAGTCACTCTTAAATTGCAAGATGTTTGCTGAGAAATCTACTAAGAGCCATATTAAGGTGCCATTGAATGTCATACTTTCTTTTCTCTTGCTTCTTTGAGTATTCTCTCTTTTACTTTGGTTTTCGCTAGTTTGATTATTATGTGTTGGGGATATCATCCTCCAGTTGAATTTCAATGGTGACCCATGACCTTTCTGTATCTGGATGCTGTTGTGTCCAGATTTGGAATTTTTTTAGTATTATTCTCTTGAATATGCCATTTATGCTCTTTTCTTTTATTTCCTTTGGAAATTCTAATTATATGGAGGTTAGTAGACTTGATGGTGTTCCTTACTTCTGGTGAATCTTCACTCTTTTGAATTATTTATTTTTTTTCTTTTCGCCACTATGATTGGCTAATTTCATATGTTGAGCTCACTAATTCTTTCCTCTGTATGATCAAATCTATTGTTGAAGATTTCTACTAAGTTTTGCAGTTATTATATACTTCCTTTCTAAGATCTCTACTTGTGTTTAAACAATTCTTCCTATTGTCAGATTTCTCATATCGTTTCTGAATTGTTTTCTACATTTCCTTTAGTTTTCTAACCACATGTTTTGTGTGATTTTTCTCTGATTTTCTGAAACTTCTTTAAGATTATTCTGAATTATCTATTAGACACTTCATAAATCTTCAGTTCTTCTGGGTCCATTGTTTGAACTTTGTTGGATTCTTTAGTGGACTGAGTTTTCATAATTCTTGCATCTTTATGTTGATGCCTGTACATTTCAAGAGATAAACACTTCTTTCAGATTTACAGGTACTCTTCTGTCATGTTAGACCTTTACTTCTTAGTACTGGAACTTAAAAGTTAGGTGTTGTTGCTTCCCATTCTGGGCAGGGTTTATACCGAGAATTAGAACTGAAGTGTGGCATTGGAACTAACTCATTGCCTTATCAATGTTTCCCAGTCTGAGGAAGACTTATAGTGAACACTAAAGTTTAAATGCTTCCCTGGAACTATATTGCTGCCCTGCCATTGTTTCCTAGTCTTGGTAAGACTTAGCAGGCACTGGGTCTTAGTCTTGACCTTTTACTTGTTTCCAGGCCAGGTAAAGGTTACACAGGAGCACCTAGGCTTTACAGAAAATCAGGCTAGAAATTCAAGTCTTCCTTTGGCCTTGGCCTGTGCGGTACTGTGACACCAACCAGTCTCTTCAAATTGGCATTCCCCACTAATCAAAGTGCTGAACAGTTGCCAAGAGCTGTGCACCCCAGCGGTTGTCCCTAATTTATCTAGGATCATTCAGCCCTCTTGGGACTCCGATAGTTTTTGTGTGACTGGGAAAAACTGTGCTTCCTGTCAAGATTTCCACACTGGTGAGGAGATTGAACATCCACCTCCGATTTTCTTCTCTCACCTTGGAAACCATGGGTCTAGGAAAAATTTCTGTGAGTGGCATTATGCTGACATAGGGGAAGGAGTGGTACAGTCTAAAATCATTATTTATCTTACCAGTTGTAGCTTCCTTTGATTCTGTGGGCCCAGAAAGTTTCTCTGCTTCTCCCAGGAGTTCTGGTGTACTCAGGATGATTTTCCTGCCTTTGAATAGCTTCTACTTGCATTTTTGACAGGACAGTATTGCCAGGGGATTTTCTATTACATCATCTTGCTGGTATCACTTTCACTTTCAAATAAATTTGTTTCTGAGCACATGATTTATTACTAAAACTTTATTTGATGTATTGGCCTCACACCATGTTACAATATTTTGTTTATATTTGACAAGTTCAAATTAAAAAGGCATATTGTAAGTTACACATGCTACAGAATTTATTTTTCTGCTATACATTTTCGGTTTTTCTAAAGTATAGTTGCTTGTGGTGAATGAACCCTCTCACTCATCTTAAGTATGTTGACACAATAGCTGCTTCTCGATTCCTTTGCAATTGGTTATTTTAGTGTTTCAACTACAGTATATATCTATGTTTTCACACATTTCTGCCCTAAAATATTTGGGAATAAAAGTTTTTAGCAACAATATTTTTTGAGAAATTCTCTTCTAAGATGTTGAAAATCAACATTTATTGAATAATAATAGCAATGTGGCTTTACAATGCAATAATATTTGCACACAATATAATGATAAGATACATATATTTATTTATAACAAAAACAACGCTAGTACTTTCTCCATAATCCAAGTCTTTGGGAAGAATGACCAGCGCCTTTGAAAAACCTTTCAATGTCTGTTCATGGTGAATTGATGTGCGCTGTGACGTTAAATAAACAACTTCTACCAGTAATAATAATTAACCCAGTAGCCACATATTAGAATTACATATATCCCACAGTATGCTTTGCATGGTACACTTAATGTTTCACAAACCCTCCTCAATGGCATTTATGTAGGTACACTTAATATTTCTATTTTTTCTGATGAGAATATTAAGTCTCAGAAAGGTTAGGTTTTTCAAGGCCTTAGTTGCAACTTGTACTTGAAACCATAGTCTTACTATAGGGCCTGTGATTTAAACTACTTTGATCATTGTCTTGCTCAACTGTTCCTTGATATATGTGTTACATTTACCTGATATGTATGTTTTATTCTCTATCTTTATATAGGCTGACTATAGATGGAAGTTAAAACAACAGTCATTATTTTAGACATGTAGAACTTGAACAACACAAGTCTTTTTATTCTCAACCAATATCTTTGCAAGCCATAAAATGATTGGCAGTTTTATTAGTTTGAATATAGGTTAGTCTGAATATAGTGGTTTTCAAAGCCACTTTGTAACAAAGTGGCTTAAGAATATAGTGGCTTTGAAAGATGGGAATTATTCCTCTAACATACGATTCCAGGTAGAATTTCATGCAGGACTGAAATGCTGTATAAAATTAAGAACCTAGATTCTAGGTGAGTTATAACTGGCGGTCTGAAGTGGCCGGTGATCTTGTAATCATAAGTGCATTTAGAAAGGGAAAACGAGAAAGTAGAAAGGAATGATTTTTTTTTTTATCGTTGTTGAATAATGATCATGATCATGAGGGCATGCTCCAGAAAACTATGCATTTTCTAAACTCTTATTCTTTTTGCGAGAATATAATCCCTGGTCACACACAGCCAAAAGAGGCAATAAATAACCTTTTGTTGAAAAGCCTACGCACAGCTAAAAATTCTGTTTTAAAGACAGACAATCATAATTTATAAGATCTGACTTGAACATATCTTTTAATGATAATATATCTCCTTCAAATCGATATCAAAATGTTGAGAAATGAAATCATTTTTCAAATTCCAACAAACAGGTCTCTAGTAAGTAATTACTACAAGGTTTTTTAAAATGTATTATCAGACTCTACTTCTATTTTAGAACCCACAATGGGAACATTAGAAGGCATCTTAAGTATTATTTCTCTTGCTTCAGTTTGTCTTCTTTTTAAACTAATTTTATTATGCTCTCACTGAAAATTAAGCAGGTTAAATAGTGAGGAAGAGAGAGAACAATTAATTCATTTGTTTATTCAATAATATGTATTTAGGCTTATTAAATGACAGACATTTTTCTGGATAGTGGTGAGGCAGTAGTTAAGAAACACAAATTTCCTACTCTTATAGAATTTACATTTCATAAATAACCAGAGAGAAAATAAACTAGTAAACAAAGAGAGCTATATATCATGATAGAAAATGAAGCAAGTGCCCGTGGAAAGGTGCTATTTGATAGGGGGTCATTAGGGAATTCCTACTAATATTGTGATATGTGAGCAGAGACCTAAAGGGATAAGGAAAGTAAGTCAAACAAACATTTGAGGGAACACAATTTCAAGCACAGGAAATAGAAGGAGTAAAAGACCTAAGGAATAAGTGTATTTATAATATTTGAGAATGAGAAAGGAGACAAGATGTGTCACTTATAAACAATTTGAGGGGAAAGGAGGGAGTAGATGAGTTCATAGAAAGAAGAGGGAGGCCGGTTATGGTGGCTCATGCCTGCAATCCCAACTATTTGGGAGGCCGAGGAAGGTGGATCACAAGGTCAGGAGATCAAGACCATCTTGGCCATCATGGTGAAACCCCGTCTCTACTAAAATTAAAAAAAGCTAACCAGGCAGGGTGGCACTTGCCTGTAGTCCCAGCTACTTGGGAGGCTGAGGCAGGGGAATCACTTGAACCTGGGAGGCAGTGGTTGCAGTGAGTCGTCATGCCGCTGCACTCCAGCCTAGCGACAGAGCGAGACTGTTGGAAGATAGGAAGGAAGGAAGGAAGGAAGGAAGGAAGGAAGGAAGGAAGGAAGGAAGGAAGGAAGGAAGGAAGGAAGGAAGGAAGGAAGGAAGGAAGGAAGGAAAGAAGAAAGGAAGGAAGGAGGGAAGGAAAGAAGGAAGGAAGGAAGGAAGGAAGGAAGGAAGGAAGGAAGGAAGGAAGGAAGGAAGGAAGGAAGGAAGGAAGGAAAGGAAAGGAAAGGAAACAGACTATTCAGGGACTCTAGATAATGTTACGTGTATTAGATTCTATCATGCATGAGAGGGACAAACACTGAATGGTTTTAACTATGCTCCAGGAGTTTCATTATCTTCTCTGAATCCATAGGAAAATGACAGTGTAAGGTAGAAATGCTGACAACCCTGTTGTACAGGGCCATAAGCTATAGATGATGTTACCTGTATCAGTGAGGCTTGAGTCACCTGATGCTTAAACATTCCTGTACACAGTTTTTACTATTGTAAATGTAGTACTTTTACTATTGTAAAAGCCAGCCTGATGCTTAAACATTCTTGTACATAGTTTTTACTATTGTTTCTTATTTGATTTGGCAGTTAAATGGAATAATTCTGGCTTGTATAATCCATACACAAAAGTCTTCAGATTTGTTATTGATTTAGACCTTGATTCAAAACCTTGTGACTTTAAAATAAACTGTGTGGGCTGGGAGCGGTGGCTCACACCTGTAATCCCAGCACTTTGGGAGGCCAAGGTGGGCAGATCACAAGGTCAGGAGATCAAGACCATCCTGGCTAACATGGTGAAACTGTCTCTACTAAAAATACAAAAAAATTAACTGGGCGTGATGGAAGAGGCCTGTAATCCCAGCTACTCAGGAGGCTGAGGCAAGAGAATGGTGTGAACCCAGGAGACGGAGCTTGCAATGAGCCGAGATCATGCCACTGCACTCCAGCCTGGGCAACAGAGCAAGACTCCATCTCAAAATAAATAAATAAATAAATACATAAATAAACTGTGTGTGATCTTATTTCTTTGACATTTTTTATTTAACTTTAAACCCAATGCATGGTCAATCATAGGAAATGTTGTATGTACACTTAAAGAGATTATATAACTGATAATCCGGCTGTACATGGTCCCATGTATGCTATTTAAGTCAATTTGCTAATCTTATTCTTCAAATCTCCAACCTTTCTAACTTTTTGTTTGCTTTTCTGAGAAGAATGCATCAAATCTCAAATTAGGAGAATTCATTTGTTTACTTATATATTTATATATTAACCCAATTTTAGATTTTGAAAACTTTACAACTATGCTATCAAAAGCATACACATTTATATTTTTTCTTATTTTATTCCCAGATAGGTTAATCTTTTTTGAGTATGAAATGCCTCATTCAACTCCGGTAATGTTTCTTACTTTAAATTCTAATAGATTTAACATTAACATAGCTACATCAGCTATCTCTTAGTTTGAGACTATGCAATACATTCTTCTCATAATTCACTTTTATTTTATTGGCTGCTGTTAATTTTTGTGTTTTTTTTTAGCGAATTTACTATTGTGTGTTTAGGTTTGCTGCTATTTTTTATTTACCCTATAGAAAGTTTCTTCCTAAAAATATGATTTCATAACTTTTTGATGGTTTTAGAATTTCACAGCCATTTTCTTTCAAAAATTGCTTCTTTTAATTTTCTTCTCACTGTGAAAAATCAAAGGGTACAATAACTAAGTGATGTTAACAGATTTGGTTCATAAACCTTCACTGGCTGGATTGGACAGGTAGCTAGTTCAAGTGGTTATATCAAGTAAAAATGTGAAAGTTGCAAGCATCTATTAAAATTCTGAGTTGAAACTTCACTTGGATGAAATAAGTTGTGCATCACCTTAATTCTTGTATCAAAACAGGAGATATAAATGATTGTCTCATATCACCAAGAGGTGATCATCTTTTTTAACAATAGAATATTTCCCTAAGTATGAAGCAACTCACAAGGGGGAAAAAAAAACCTAGAAAAGTTCATCTTATACAGAAAATGCTATAATTAAGCTAATAGAAATAACATATAGTTCAACATATTAAGGATCTTATGTAATAATCTCCAAAGAGTTGTGGGGGAAAAACAATTTTTGCTTTCTGAATAAGAAATATTTCATAGCTCTTGTTATCTATGTTGTTTCCAATGCTACAATTATACCTATGCTCAGCCTGTTTTTATAGGAAGAACAGATAATTGATCTAATGTTTATATGACTAGCTAATGTTGGTCTAAAAACTTGACAATTTAAGATTTTTGATCACTCAAAAGAAGCTTGTGAGTAAACTTTTTAAAAAGTGCGTGTAATAGTTTAAGAATGAATATATACATATAATTTTTTTTCTTTTTCTTTTCTTTTTTTTTTTTTTTTTTTTTTGAGACAGAGTCATGCACTGTTGCCCAGGCTGGAGTGCAGTGGGGTGATCTCGGCTCACTGAAAGCTCCGCCTCCTGGGTTCATGCCATTCTCCTGCCTCAGCCTCCCCAGTAGCTGGGACTACAGGCACCTGCCACCATGCCCGGCTAATTTTTTGTACTTTTAGTAGAGACGGGGTTTCATCGTGTTAGCCAGGATGGTCTCGATCTCCTGACCTCGTGATCCATCCGCCTCGGCCTTCCAAAGTGCTGGGATTGCAGGTGTGAGCCATCATGCCTGGCCAAGAACGAATATATATATAATATTTCTGTATAAATAAAGATATATTCCTTACAAATAATTATAAATCTTCAATTAATATTAAATTCCATTCCACTCCCTGCCACAAGGGGAATAAAATATAAAATTATCAATAAATATTTTTTGGTAAAATATTTTTACCAAATAAAATATTGCTTTGTGTGATTAGTTGATTTGGTAAATTTCATATTAATCATTCAAGGTTTAATAATATTTGGCTTATGCTTTAAGTGGAAACAGGATCTATTGAAAACAAGAAGTTTAAAATACCACAGATTAATAACAATGAATTATTTATTTTAATGATTCATATTAAACTTGAAATCATCAAATTATGTCAAATTATGTCAATAGTTTTCCACAAAATCACAATAATAAGGTTCTTATTAAAAATGCTATTATCATCACAAATAAAATACATAAATCAGTTATAAGTATTATTTATGATGAAAAGCATGAGATGGACTTAGATGTTTATTTTGAAATGAGTTTTATCACTGTAGATTACACTGACTCTAAGTCTTGCTGCTTTCATATGGAAAAGATCAAAATATAAACCTATGTACTGTGATTTTACAGCAACATTTACATTGCTTCAGTTTGTATACTCATATTTAGTAAAACTGCAGTGTAACATTTAGGCAATTAGGCAGATGAGAAAAAATACCTGGACGAAATATGATAGACTCAGTGAAACCACATCACCTATTGATTAAAAACATAAATAGGAAATTTAAGAAATTTTGGTTGCTTCCTTTTGCTAATAGTAAATAATAGTAAGCTGTATATCTTTATATCTTTATTTTATCAGAACAATACTACTTTAATTTAAAATAGAAAGCAGATGTGTTTATAATTTTAAATAGGTCTTGAGATTTCAGAGAAATTTCTTTCCAAAGATATTGTGGGTTATAGTCTGCCAAACTGTAAAGAAACATACATTATTCTCAAGTTGTTGTTAGTTTTGAGAGAGAAAGTGTGGTGGGGAGGAGACAGAGAGAGAGAGAGAGACAGAGACAGAGACAGAGAAAGACAGAGATACAGAGAGAGAGACATCAAGTGAAAATGAAAGTTATTTTAAAATATAGTATGATTGATATGAAAGTGTATATATTGGCAGTAAGTAGTAAACATACCTATTTCATAGATTTAAAGAAGAAATGGGGAAGAGGTTATGACTGGAGGAGACTTAAATAGCTTTATAAAGAAAACAGATTCATAGTTGCTCAAAAGGTCTGTTTCATTGTCATGCAAACTATAGCTTGTAGACAAACACACACTCACAAAACTTGTCATGTGCTATTCTGAATGCAGAGGTGTCTGCCTCCAATTAAAGGACAAGAATTGAGATAGTTGTTTTTGTTTACTTTTCAGAAACCCTTGAAGGGAAAATAATAAAATCTGCATAATCTTAGTGCATAGAGCTGTGGAAATAACAGAGGAATGGATTAGTCTGTGAGTATATGAATCTATAAATAAAAGTAGAGATAAAATATATAACAAATTCTAGGCAAAGTTAAAGCCATAGAGAAGTTAAAGAGAGAGGAATTGTACATGCCAGAATTTGGAGGCCACTGAGTAGATCAATAGAATTAAAAGGTCATTCATAATGCCACAGGAAAATGAAAGAATTGATGAATTACTTTTGTAGAAAGCTATAAGATTTGAAAGCCAGGAGTACAAACTTTAGCACAGGTAATCACAATATAACTTGATAATGTAAGGTTTTATGAAGATTTTTCTGGCGAGTGTCCAATACCTCATGGAAATGGAAGGCAATTCCAATATTTTGAAAGTAAGGTAATATGTAAGGAGATAAGGAAACTTATTGGTCATGCCATGATGTTGGATTTTATCCAGAAGGCAATGAAATGTTTAATTGCATTTTAGAACTTGCATTTTTCAGTGTGAATATATTGAGGAAAGACAAGATTGGAGGCAGGGGTATTAACTGGGAAACTGCTGCCTGATTCAGAGGATAAATAATCATGTTGGAAAGACGATTATAGACTCAGTAAGTATTTCAAAGTTTGACTTCTCAGTATTCAATGAATAATTGAAAATGAGGCTGTTGAGTGAGAAGATGGATTAAGAGAGAATTATGGTTTCTGGCTTGAGAAACTGGAAACAGTGTCGTTCTGAGATATGGCATGAAATTGGCAGGAGATACTTTATCAGAGTGGGGGTGATGTTGAATAAGTGATGAGTGGTAGAATGATGAATTCAGTTTAGAACAAACTGGTTCTGAGGTATCCGTGACTAGATGGAGGATAGATTACTATCTAGGATGTGGGCATTTAGGTCTAAAGTTAAGGAACTATTTAGCGGTTTCAGGTTTAGGGGAGAATTTGAAGACAGAAAGAAGGGAGTTAAATTAGGAAACTAGAGTTCCCAAGAAGCTAAAGAAAATAAATCATAAATTTTAAATCTAGCAATGCAATTTCATATGGAAAAGAACAGCCATTATTAATATATGTTTTTTATTATAACATGTATTTAAAATGAGTTGATTTTGCTAAATTTTTATTTATTTGATTCTCCATCGATGCTACAAATACAAGGAATAAATGTTTTCTTTTATACTAAATCAAAGGATTTTATTCAACAAATTAAAAATACTATGCAAAAATTGAAGGATCAATACAAGGAAAGTTTATCTAAAAAGTTGTGGCTATCATACGACTTATTTTGATATATGCATTGTGAAGTTATTTAGAATTGCACAGGAGACACACTGGCTTTTTCCTTTTTTTTTTTTTTTTTTTTTTTTTTTTTTTTTTTATTATACTTTAAGTTCTAGGGTACATGTGCATAACGTGCAGGTTTGTTACATATGTATACTTATGCCATGTTGGTGTGCTGCACCCATCAACTCGTCAGCACCCATCAATTCATCATTTATATCATGTATAACTCCCCAATGCAATCCCTCCCTCCTCCCCCCTCCCCCCTCCCCATGATAGACCCCAGTGTGTGATGTTCCCCTTCCCGAGTCCAAGTGATCTCATTGTTCAGTTCCCACCTATGAGTGAGAACATGCGGTGTTTGGTTTTCTCTTCTTGTGATAGTTTGCTAAGAATGATGGTTTCCAGCTGCATCCATGTCCCTACAAAGGACGCAAACTCATCCTTTTTTATGGCTGCATAGTATTCCATGGTGTATATGTGCCACATTTTCTTAATCCAGTCTGTCACAGATGGACATTTGGGTTGATTCCAAGTCTTTGCTATTGTGAATAGTGCCGCAATAAACATACGTGTACATGTGTCTTTGTAGTAGACTAATTTATAATCCTTTGGGTATATACCCAGTAGTGGGATGGCTGGGTCATATGGTACATCTAGTTCTAGATCCTTGAGGAATTGCCATACTGTTTTCCATAATGGTTGAACTAGTTTACAATCCCACCAACAGTGTAAAAGTGTTCCTATTTCTCCACATCCTCTCCAACACCTGTTGTTTCCTGACTTCTTAATGATTGCCATTCTAACTGGTGTGAGATGGTATCTCATTGTGGTTTTGATTTGCATTTCTCTGATGGCCAGTGATGATGAGCATTTTTTCGTGTGTCTGTTGGCTGTATGAATATCTTCTTTTGAGAAATGTCTGTTCATATCCTTTCCCCACTTTTTGATGGGGTTGTTTGTTTTTTTCTCGTATATTTGTTTGAGTTCTTTGTAGATTCTGGATATTAGCCCTTTGTCAGATGAGTAGGTTGCAAAAATTTTCTCCCATTCTGTAGGTTGCTTGTTCACTCTGATGGTAGTTTCTTTTGCTGTGCAAAAGCTCTTTAGTTTAATTAGATCCCATTTGTCAATTTTGGCTTTTGCTGCCGTTGCTTTTGGTGTTTTAGACATGAAGTCCTTGCCCATGCCTATGTCCTGAATGGTACTACCTAGATTTTCTTCTAGGGTTTTTATGGTATTAGGTCTAACATTTAAGTCTCTAATCCATCTTGAATTAATCTTCGTATAAGGGGTAAGGAAAGGATCCAGTTTCAGCTTTCTACTTATGGCTAGCCAATTTTCCCAGCACCATTTATTAAATAGGGAATCCTTTCCCCATTTCTTGTTTCTCTCAGGTTTGTCAAAGATCAGATGGCTGTAGATGTGCGGTATTATTTCTGAGGACTCTGTTCTGTTCCATTGGTCTATATCTCTGTTTTGGTACCAGTACCATGCTGTTTTGGTTACTGTAGCCTTGTAGTATAGTTTGAAGTCAGGTAGCGTGACGCCTCCAGCTTTGTCCTTTTGACTTAGGATTGTCTTGGCAATGCGGGCTCTTTTTTGGTTCCATATGAACTTTAAAGCAGTGTTTTCCAATTCTGTGAAGAAAGTCATTGGTAGCTTGATGGGGATGGCATTGAATCTATAAATAACCTTGGGGAGTATGGCCATTTTCACGATATTGATTCTTCCTATCCATGAGCATGGTATGTTCTTCCATTTGTTTGTGTCCTCTTTGATTTCACTGAGCAGTGGTTTGTAGTTCTCCTTGAAGAGGTCCTTTACATCCCTTGTAAGCTGGATTCCTAGGTATTTTATTCTCTTTGAAGCAATTGTGAATGGAAGTTCATTCCTGATTTGGCTCTCTGCTTGTCTGTTGCTGGTGTATAAGAATGCTTGTGATTTTTGCACATTAATTTTGTATCCTGAGACTTTGCTGAAGTTGCTTATCAGCTTAAGGAGATTTTGGGCTGAGACGATGGGGTTTTCTAAATATACAATCATGTCATCTGCAAACAGGGACAATTTGACTTCTTCTTTTCCTAACTGGATACCCTTGATTTCTTTCTCTTGCCTGATTGCCCTAGCCAGAACTTCCAACACTATGTTGAATAGGAGTGGTGAGAGAGGGCATCCCTGTCTTGTGCCAGTTTTCAAAGGGAATTTTTCCAGTTTTTGCCCATTCAGTATGATATTAGCTGTGGGTTTGTCATAAATAGCTCTTATTATTTTGAGGTACGTTCCATCAATACCGAATTTATTGAGCGTTTTTAGCATGAAGGGCTGTTGAATTTTGTCAAAAGCCTTTTCTGCATCTATTGAGACAATCATGTGGTTCTTGTCTTTGGTTCTGTTTATATGCTGGATTACGTTTATTGATTTGCGAATGTTGAACCAGCCTTGCATCCCAGGGATGAAGCCCACTTGATCATGGTGGATAAGCTTTTTGATGTGCTGCTGAATCCGGTTTGCCAGTATTGTATTGAGGATTTTTGCATCAATGTTCATCAGGGATATTGGTCTAAAATTCTCTTTTTTTGTTGTGTCTCTGCCAGGCTTTGGTATCAGGATGATGTTGGCCTCATAAAATGAGTTAGGGAGGATTCCCTCTTTTCCTATTGATTGGAATAGTTTCAGAAGGAATGGTACCAGCTCCTTCTTGTACCTCTGGTAGAATTCAGCTGTGAATCCATCTGGTCCTGGACTTTTTTTGGTGGGTAGGCTATTAATTGTTGCCTCAATTTCAGAGCCTGCTATTGGTCTATTCAGGGATTCAACTTCTTCCTGGTTTAGCCTTGGGAGAGTGTAAGTGTCCAGGAAATTATCCATTTCTTCTAGATTTTCTAGTTGATTTGCGTAGAGGCGTTTATAGTATTCTCTGATGGTAGTTTGTATTTCTGTGGGGTCAGTGGTGATATCCCCTTTATCATTTGTTATTGCATCTATTTGATTCCTCTCTCTTTTTTTCTTTATTAGCCTTGCTAGCGGTCTGTCAATTTTGTTGATCTTTTCAAAAAACCAACTCCTGGATTCATTGATTTTTTGGAGGGTTTTTTGTGTCTCTATCTCCTTCAGTTCTGCTCTGATCTTAGTTATTTCTTGCCTTCTGCTAGCTTTTGAATGTGATTGCTCTTGCCTCTCTAGTTCTTTTAATTGTGATGTTAGAGTGTCAATTTTAGATCTTTCCTGCTTTCTCTTGTGGGCATTTAGTGCTATAAATTTCCCTCTACACACTGCTTTAAATGTGTCCCAGAGATTCTGGTATGTTGTATCTTTGTTCTCATTGGTTTCAAAGAACATCTTTATTTCTGCTTTCATTTCGTTATGTACCCAGTAGTCATTCAGGAGCAGGTTGTTCAGTTTCCATGTAGTTGAGCGGTTTTGATTGAGTTTCTTAGTCCTGAGTTCTAGTTTGATTGCACTGTGGTCTGAGAGACAGTTTGTTATAATTTCTGTTCTTTTACATTTGCTGAGGAGTACTTTACTTCCAATTATGTGGTCAATTTTGGAATAAGTGCGATGTGGTGCTGAGAAGAATGTATATTCTGTTGATTTGGGCTGGAGAGTTCTATAGATGTCTATTAGGTCCGCTTGGTGCAGAGATGAGTTCAATTCCTGGATATCCTTGTTAACTTTCTGTCTCGTTGATCTGTCTAATGTTGACAGCGGAGTGTTGAAGTCCCCCATTATTATTGTATGGGAGTCTAAGTCTCTTTGTAAGTCTCTAAGGACTTGCTTTATGAATCTGGGTGCTCCTGTATTGGGTGCATATATATTTAGGAGAGTTAGCTCTTCCTGTTGAATTGATCCCTTTACCATTATGTAATGGCCTTCTTTGTCTCTTTTGATCTTTGATGGTTTAAAGTCTGTTTTATCAGAGACTAGGATTGCAACCCCTGCTTTTTTTTGTTCTCCATTTGCTTGGTAGATCTTCCTCCATCCCTTTATTTTGAGCCTATGTATGTCTCTGCATGTGAGATGGGTCTCCTGAATACAGCAGACTGATGGGTCTTGACTCTTTATCCAGTTTGCCAGTCTGTGTCTTTTAATTGGAGCATTTAGTCCATTAACATTTAAGGTTAATATTGTTATGTGTGAACTTGATCCTGCCATTATGATATTAACTGGTTATTTTGCTCGTTAGTTGATGCAGTTTCTTCCTAGCCTCGATGGTCTTTACATTTTGCCAAGTTTTTGCGATGGCTGGTACCGGTTGTTCCTTTCCATGTTTAGGGCTTCCTTCAGGGTCTCTTGTAAGGCAGGCCTGGTGGTGACAAAATCTCTAAGCATTTGCTTATCTGTAAAGGATTTTATTTCTCCTTCACTTATGAAACTTAGTTTGGCTGGATATGAAATTCTGGGTTTAAAATTCTTTTCTTTAAGAACGTTGAATATTGGCCCCCACTCTCTTCTGGCTTGTAAAGTTTCTGCTGAGAGATCTGCTGTTAGTCTGATGGGCTTCCCTTTGTGGGTGACCCGACCTTTCTCTCTGGCTGCCCTTAAGATTTTTTCCTTCATTTCAACTTTGGTGAATCTGGCAATTATGTGTCTTGGAGTTGCTCTTCTGGAGGAGTATCTTTGTGGCGTTCTCTGTATTTCCTGAATTTGAATGTTGGCCTGCCCTACTAGGTTGGGGAAGTTCTCCTGGATGATATCCTGAAGAGTGTTTTCCAACTTGGTTCCATTTTCCCCCTCACTTTCAGGCACCCCAATCAGACGTAGATTTGGTCTTTTTACGTAATCCCATACTTCTTGCAGGCTTTGCTCATTTCTTTTTCTTCTTTTTTCTTTTGGTTTCTCTTCTCGCTTCATTTCGTTCATTTGATCTTCAATCGCTGATACTCTTTCTTCCAGTTGATCGAGTCGGTTACTGAAGCTTGTGCATTTGTCACGTATTTCTCGTGTCATGGTTTTCATCTCTGTCATTTCGTTTATGATCATCTCTGCATTAATGAGTCTAGCTGTCAATTCTTCCACTCTTTTTTCAAGATTTTTTAGTTTCTTTGCGCTGGGTACGTAATTCCTCCTTTAGCTCTGATAAGTTTGATGGACTGAAGCCTTCTTCTCTCCTCTCATCCAAGTCATTCTCTGACCAGCTTTGATCCGTTGCTGGTGATGGGCTGCGCTCCTTTGCAGGGGGAGATGCGCTCTTATTTTTTGAATTTCCAGCTTTTCTGCCCTGCTTCTTCCCCATCTTTGTGGTTTTATCTGTCTCTGGTCTTTGATGGTGGTGACGAACTGATGGGGTTTTGGTATAGGTGTCCTTCCTGTTTGATAGCTTTCCTTCTGACAGTCAGAAGGACTCTCTGTTGGTCTGTTGGAGATTGCTTGAGGTCCACTCCAGACCCTGTTTGCCTGGGTATCAGCAGCAGAGGTTGCCGAAGATAGAATATTGCTGAACAGCGAGTGTACCTGTCTGATTCTTCCTTTGGAAGTGTCCTCTCAGGGGTGTACTCCACCCTGTGAGGTGTGGGGTGTCAGACTGCCCCTAGTGGGGGATTTCTCCCAGCTAGGCTACTCAGGGGTCAGGGACACACCTGAGCAGGCAGTCTGTCCGTTCTCAGATCTCAACCTCCGCGTTGGGAGATCCGCGGCTCTCCCCAAAGCTGTCAGACAGAGTCGTTCGCGTCTGCACCGGCTCCCGCTACTTCCCCTGTTGGTCTTCAGCTGTGCGCTGTCCCCAGAGGTGGAGACTACAGAGACAGGCAGGCTTCCTTGAGCTGCTGTGAGCTCCACCCAGTTCGAGCTTCCCAGCGGCTTTGTTTACCTACTTAAGCCTCAGCTATGGCGGGCGCCCCTCCCCCAGCCTCGCTGCTGCCTTGCGGATAGATCGCGGCAGACTGCTCTGTTAGCAGTGAGGGAGGCTTCGTGGGCGTGGGACCCTCCCGGCCAGGTGTGGGATATATTCTCCTGGAATGCCTGTATGCTTACAGCGCAGTATTGGGGTGGGAGTTACCCGATTTTCCAGGTGTTGTGTGTCTCAGTTCCCCTGGCTAGGAAAACGGATCCCCTTCCCCCTTGCGCTTCCAGGTGAGGCGATGCCTCGCCCTGCTTCAGCTCTCGCTGGTCAGGCTGCAGCAGCTGACCAGCACCGATTGTCCGGCACTCCCTAGTGAGATGACCCCAGTACCTCAGTTGAAAATGCAGAAATCACCGGTCTTCTGTGTCGCTCGCGCTGGGAGTTGGAGACTGGAGTTGTTCCTATTCGGCCATCTTGCTCCGCCCCCCTAAACAACTCTTAAGTAGGCTTTTTCCTTTTAACATTACTGTGAAACACACACAAAATCTCATGTGATCTTGGTAAGATTTACATTATGTATGCATTTGTTTGCTATTTACACACATTATACCAGAAAGAAAGTTAAAGAATATATAAAGTTTTTATTATAGATGTATTTGAATGGCTTATTAGAATACATCTCTCTCTCTATATATATATATATGTATGTCTAAAATATATATAAAAAAAGGAAAGCTAGGGTAGGGACAGAAATTAGTAATAAAATTGAATATATTCGTAACAATTACCTTCTTACTTCCATGGACTACAAAATTGTCTCAAAGTTTGTTAAAAACTCCTGTAAGAAGATGTTAGTCTACTCATTTACACATTTCACAGTGATCATAAAATAAAATATGTTTTTGGAGGAACAAGAATGAATCCACTCAGACAGTGTTTGCTATAATAAAGTCCTTGATGGCATTGTCTTAAAACAACTGTGATAAGGTTTTGCTTCCTGTACATTTGTCATAGCATTTTCTCCAATATTGACTGATGAAGAATTCACAAAAGCAATTCTGTAGGAGTGGGGGGGTGGTGCAGTAAAATGTAGTTCAGGTACTAACTCTCTGTTTGATTGAATCTAGTGGCTGAAGACAGCATACTGTATTCCATATGACAGATTCCATGTACAGATCTGACAATGAAAAATATGTGTACTCAACCAATCTTTCGGATGTAATCCTCTGTTGAACACAAAATGTCTGTGCTTATAATCGTCCAGGCATTCAGAGAAGATGAATGGCTTTAGCATGTCTTAAACTTCTACACAATGAGATGAATATGCATGTTGTTCATCAGGGAGGAATTCATGCAGTGAGACTTGGAAAGGGAAAGTTAAAGACTAAGGCAAAGGATGTTAGCTTGCTTCAAGTTGAAATATTCTCACAAGTCCCTGAATTTTTTCTTATCTGAATCACTTCATACACCTCGTAGAAAAGCACTATCTTCTCTTCTATCAAATAAAATCACGCTGGAAATTACTCCAACAATTTACACATAAAGGCTTGGGAAAAGTATGTCATATATAAACTTAATATTACTAATTCATCTACTTACAGCATGAATAAAATAATCTGTGCTGGCAAATGTAATGCAAACTTTGTTATGATGCACATTCAACTATTCTGCAAAGAAACATTTCAACGTTTAATTGTAACCTCTATTTTTTTTGTTGTTGTTGTTTGTTTGATGGAGTCTCGCTCTGTCCCCCAGGCTGGAGTGCAGTGGTGCGGTCTCGGCTCACTGCAAGCTGTGCCTCCCGGGTTCACGCCATTCTCCTGCCTCAGCCTCCCTAGTAGCTGGGACTACAGGCGCCTGCCACCACGCCCTGCTAATTTTTTGTATTTTTACTAGAGACAGGGTTTCACTGTGTTAGCCAGGATGATCTCGATCTCCTGACCTCGTGATCCACCCGCCTCAGCTTCCCAAAGTGGTGGTATTACAGGCGTGAGCCACCGCGCCCGACCTCTAATTTTGTCAGTACCAAAGAACATATAGATTGTCTCCTTACATACCTTTCATTTTTAAATTAAAATAAACTTTCACTTGATTGTCCTTTAATTTGCTATCTTGCTAGATACCTTAAACACAAATAAGTCACTTCTGCTTCAAGAAATACATAAATACAAATATAATGTTTTAAAAATTAGAAGTCGTGCAACCTCTTATTTTCCTAAACTTGATTATGTAAAAATCTCAGTTTTTTTTAAAGGCATACCACTACTGCATGATATTTTGGTCAACATAGTTTTTTAAGTATAAATACCAAAAAGGTTTAGGCAGATAACCTAAGCTCAGAAAACTGGGTTCTGTGATGAAAAATAAAGCAGATACCATCAGCCATCAGGGTCCTACAAAAATCAGAAAGCTATATTTTGTCATATCTTCAGATTCTCTAAAAGATCATCAGAAAATCAATATTTTGTATTTGTAAAAGCTCATAATACACTCAACTAATTCTAAACAACGTGTGTGTGTTTAGGCTCACATCTGTAGGCTTGATATATGTGTGTGTGTATATATATATATATATATAGTTTTAGAGAAGAAAGTTAAAATTCTATACAAGTTCTCTTTCAATGTCTAGGGAAATGCAGACTTATTCCATTCATATTCTGAGATCTAGGTATATACAGAATGTTTTATAGTTTTCAAATATAAATTATTATTGATATAGATTTATGCTTTGAAACTAGCTAGGTTTTAATGTTTACTCCTACAATGATATATTGAATAATTGCTAGAAAAATATTAATAGTACAATGATGTACCAAAATGATGTAAAAGTTCTATCTCTTTCAATAATATTACATGTATTAATTTTAAATAATATTATTTCATTTTGCAAAATATTGACATATAAATACACAAATTAAAAATTGTACATCCTCCAAAGAGCTATCCAGGGTTAATATTTTGGTGAATTAAAAATCACAAGCATTCTTATACACCAGTAACAGACAAACAGAGAGCCAAATCAGGAATGAACTTCCATTCACAATTGCGTCAAAGAGAATAAAACCTAAGAATCCAACTTACAAGGGATGTAGAAGACCTCTTCAAGGAGAACTACAAACCACTGCTCAGTGAAATAAAAGAGGGCACAAACAAATGGAAGAACATGCCATGCTCATGGATAGGAAGAATCAATATCGTGAAAATGGCCATACTGCACAAGGTAATTTATAGATTCAATGGCATTCCCATCAAGCTACCAATGACCTTCTTCACAGAATTGGAAAAAACTGCTTTAAAGTTAATATGGAACCAAAAAAGAGCCCGCATTGCCAAGACAATCCTAAGTCATAAGAACAAAGCTGGAGGCATCACGCTACCTGACTTCAAACTATACTACAAGGCTACAGTAACCAAAACAGCATGGTACTGGTACCAAAACAGAGATATAAGCCAATGGAACAGAACAGAGCCCTCAGAAATAATACCACACATCTACAGTCATCTGGTCTTTGACAAATCTGAGAAAAAGAAGAAGTGAGGAAAGGATTCCTTATTTAATAAATGGTGCTGGGAAAATTGGCTAGCCACAAGTAGAAAACTGAAACTGGATCCTTTCTTTACTCCTTATATGAAAATTAATTCAAGATGGATTAGAGACTTAAATGTTAGACCTAAAACCATAAAAACCCTAGAAGAAAACCTAGGTAATACCATTCAGGACATAGGCATGGGCAAGGACTTCATGTCTAAAACACCAAAAGCAATGGCAACAAAAGCCAAAATTGACAAATGGGATCTAATTAAACTAAAGAGCTTCTGCCCAGCAAAAGAAACTACCTTCAGAGTGAACAGGCAACCTACAGAATGGGAGAACATTTTTGCAATCTACTCATCAGACAAAGGGCTAATATCCAGAACCTACAAAGATCTCAAACAAATTTATGAGAAAAAAAAACAAACAACTCTATCAAAAAGTGGGCAAAGGATATGAACCGACATTTCTCAAAAGAAGACATGCATACAGCCAACAGATACATGAAAAATTGTTCGTCCTCACTGGCCATCAGAGAAATGCAAATCAAAACCACAATGAGATACCATCGCACACAAGTTAGAATGGCAGTCATTAAAAAGTCAGGAAACAGCAGGTGCTGGAGAGGATGTGGAGAAATAAGAACACTTTTACACTGTTGGTGGGATTGTAAACTGATTCAGCCATTGTGGAAAACAGTATGGCGATTCCTCAAGGATCTAGAACTAGAAATACCATATGACCCAGCCATCCTATTACTGGGTGTATAACCAAAGGATTATAAATCATGCTGCTATAAGGACACATGCACATGTATGTTTATTGTGGCAGTATTCACAACAGCAAAGACTTGGAATCAACCCAAATGTCCATCAGTGACAGACTGGATTAAGAAAATGTGGCACATATACACCATGGAATACTATGCAGCCATAAAAAAGGATGAGTTTATGTCCTTTGTAGGGACATGGATGCAGCTGGAAACCATCATTCTCAGCAAACTATCACAAGAACAGAAAACCGAACACCCCATGTTCTCATTCATAGGTGGGAATTGATCAATGAGATCACTTGGACTCGGGAAGGGGAACATCACACACCGGGGCCTATTAATGGGAAGGGGGATGGGGGAGGGATGGCATTGGGAGTTATACCTGATGTAAATGATGAGTTGATGGGTGCTGACGGGTTGATGGGTGCAGCACACCAACATGGCACAAGTATACATATGTAACAAACCTGCAGATTGTGCACATGTACCCTAGAACTTAAAGTGTAATAAAAAAAAAATAAAAATACTACAGAAGGCATTCACTGATATTTCTTAGCATCTATGGAATAGATAGAGAAATCCAAAAGAAAACATACAAGCTTTTCACCATTTTATGAACATTTTCAATTCTGCATAGATCTGACCATCATAATTAATAAATAATATAATAAATAATATTTTGTTGTTACAAAAGGTATTATTTCATTCTTTTTTATGGCTTAGTAGTATTCGATGGTGTGTGTGTGTGTGTGTGTGTGTGTGTGTGTGTGTGTATCACATGCTCTTTACCCACTCGTTAGGTACCCAGAGACATACTGAGTGGTATAATGAACATTGGGACTCACAGGGTGGAGGGTAGGAAAAGGGTGAGGGACGAATAATACCCGTTGAGCCACAGGGTACACTACTCAGGAGGTGGGTATAATAAAATCACGGATTTCACCACCATACAATTCATCTATGTAACCAAAGACCACTTGTACTTTTTAAGCTATTAAAATAAAAGAGTTTTAAAAATAAAAGTAAAATAAAATTTTGTAAATTTTATTAATTCAAGTCATAGGAAATCTCTATTCTTTGTTGCTTTTTAGTGCAAATAAACGTATTTTACTGTGTGCTGCCTTTCTGTATTTTTTCCCTAACAATTATCTTTTCATACACTTATTTGGTATTTTAATGAAAAAAAGTGATTAGTTACATATTTTCAAGAACTCATGTATTAAGGATAATAACCCCTTTTCTACCATGCTTGCAATTATTTTTCTGTGTTTCTATTTTTAATACTGCTTTTTAATCGAAAGTACAGGAGACTATAAATGTCTAATATTTACATATCTATGCCATTTACAAAGTATGGTGATATTAACAACAAGAAAAACTAACAAAAGTGGATTTATATATGCTTTGGATGCATAATCATCTTCCTGTGGATTTACTCTCATTTTACAAAATGTTCCATTTTCTGTTTTGCTATGAAAACATATATATTTTAAATTCTTATCTCTAGAGAAAGTAGATGAAATCATTGTCTTAATAAAAATGCAGCAAACTAAGACAAATTTAGGCAAAATAACATGAATTAGATTTTGACTTTGGAAATGGGGAGAAATTGCCAGAGATATAATATAAAGATTATTTTAAAGTAATATCTGCATCAATTGCTCTAAATATGATTGAATGTATGCTTTTATATTCTGAAAAAGCTTTGTATCAGAAATACATCTTGATTCTAGTCCTAATTGATTTAAATTAAATTGGATCGTAATAAAAATAGTTTCATACCTTCATCAGTGCTTTAGAAGGAAGAATTTAAAATAGTCTTTACTTTCAGGCAGAAGAGGACAGAATGATTTTAGCACTGGAAATCACCTTTAACTGGTCCCAGACACATGAGCATACAAGTATGTTTATGAAAGCTGCAATTATGTGGCAGGTCTGTCCTCAGAACTGTAGAATTGCAGTTGGGTACTTTGGAAGTTAGAAGAATAAAAACAAACTATTTGATGCAGTGTAATGTTAAGTATGGCCAGAGTTTTTTAATAGATGCTTCCTGCATATTTTATTCAAATGTGTTTCACAACATTTTAAATAAAAGACTATATCATTAAAATACATTTTATTGAAAAATCCCAGTGATATCTTCATTATATATTATGAAATACAAATTAAATTTAAATCACTTTATGCAGCTTAACCCTTGTCTCTTATGAATTACATGATTGATAATAAATAAGACAGTTGGCTAAGTAAATAATTAAGATGGTGTATCCCATTGGTCTGTGGGACTCTTTGGAAAGAAAGGATTAGGTGATGAGTAATTACCATTCTATTTTCGTTTGTATAACAAAATCAGATTATTGTCTAAATAAGTAATCCACAGTGCTTTTGTATCAATCTGGCAATGATGTTTTCTTCTATTATTCTGACAGCCAAAAACATTTGATAAATATTAGCACTTTGTAAATTATATTAGTTTTAATTAACTCAGTAGATCTCATTTAAAACATCAGATGTATTAGCAAACAATAATAAATACTGAGCCAAGTTAAGAATTTCTATGTCTTATATGTCCAGCCGTAGAATGTTAGTGAAAAAATTATCAAGAATGAATCACTGACAAAGAGAATAAAGAGATAAATTACTAACAAACGATTGGCAGGACAAGATGCTATAAGAGATTGTCAATGATTAATACCAATATAATTATAAATAACTTTTCAATTGGGTAATTTAATTTAACATTGAATTATAGAGAGATGATGGAGTAAAGTTTGGATAAATTGAAATCAAGTACCTAAGAAAATTAAAAATAAAATGTTAGAAAAATTTTTCATTCTGGAAACATTCCTAGGACCATAACTTAGGAAAGAAGTAAACATTTAGCAGTGGAATTGGTCATAATTGGTTAGAGTTAAAACTAGAGAAATGTTTTTAGAGCAGAAAGAGAGCATTACATGGCACCTGACACATATTTGGAGTTTAACAAATGACAAATAAAATTTTAGACTGAAAATATGTGGGGAAATGCCCGTCCAAATTCCATCTACTTTTGGAAGGTGTTTATTGAATGTCAGATTTAAAATAGCTACTCAAATATAAGATATTATAATCAATTAATTGACATCTAATTTGGTATTTATATCTTGCTAAATACAAATTAACCATCTGTATATACTCTTGAAGGTTAATACATTCATATGAATGCAGTTATAATTTTAGTATTTATGAAGTTCCAAGTTAATTAAGTTAATTAAATGGCACAAAGACTGATTCATTGCATGCATGTAAATGGGGATTTCAGTGTAATTTTTTACTCCTTTTACTTCCTCATTATCAAAAAAAAAATGTCAATTTCTTCCAGGGATTTCTGCATGGTGAATATCTAATACAATCACATTTAATGCTTAAATAATAAAATTGAAATTAGAAGTTGACTTATACCAGGTGGAAAATCAAAAATTGGAATGGAAAAATTCTCACTTAAATGAGATATTAAAATAAAATTAGAAGTTTGGCACAATGGACCACATCTGTAATCCCAGCAATGGGGCTGGGGTGGACACATCACTTAAGGTAAGTAGTTGAGATCATCCTGGCCTAACATGGTGAAACCTCATCTCTACTAAAAATACAAAAGAAAACAAAATAGCTGGGCTTGGTGGTGGAGCACCTGTAATCCCAGCTACTTGAGAGGCTGAGGCTCGAGAACTGCTTGAACCTGGGAGACGGAGGTTGCAGTGGGTTGAGATTGTGCCACTGCACTCCAGCCTGGAAGTCAGCAAAACTCTGTCTCAAAAAATAAAGAAAGAAAAGAAAAGAAAGAAAAGTAAATAAAATTTTAAATTTTAAAATTATTATTGATATAGACATGATTTGAAACAAGCCAGGTTTTAATGTTTACTCCTACAATGATATATGTAATAATTGCTATTAAAATTATAGAAAAATATCAATATTACAATGATGTACCAAAATGATTCGAAAGTTCTATCTCTTCCAATAATATTATGCATATTAATTTTAAATAATATTTCATTTTGCAAAATATTGACATATAAATACATAAATTTAAAATTGTACATCCTCCAAAGAGCTATCCAGGGTTAATATTTTAGGTTATGCTTCCCTTAAACCTCACATTTTGAGTATAAATTTGCATAAATATATAATTTAGATATTTATTTGTGACTTTCAAGTACCTTATTACAAATAGTTTAGAATTACCATAAGTCATATAATACTGGCATAAGTAGTCGTTTTATGTAAAAATATTATTAAATCTATGAAGTGGCACAGAAGCAAATATAAATGACCTGAATACAACTATAAATGAGATATGGAATAGATAAAAGGTCGGAAGAAGTTAAACATTTGTTGAATGTTTATTGTTAATATATTAAAGAAAGTGTGTTTTTTTCACATTGTTTAATACAACAAACTCCATGACATGAGTTCACCTATGTAACAAACCTCCACATGTACCCAGAAACTAAAATAAAAGTTAAGATAAATACATAAATACATGTATATATTAAATTCTTCAAAATATTCTAACAGATATTTTTAGCATCACTTGTTTCATAAATAGGTGTTTGTTTAATTAAAGGAATGAATTCATGATTCTCTCTTTTACAGGTAAGGAAGCTGAAAATCAGAATGATTAACACATTTTCCAAGATTTATTCAGCCAGAGGATGACAAGCAAGTGTTCAATCATAATTCTAAAACATACTTTTGCTATCATATAGTACTAAATTTTAGTATAGTAGAAGTAAATTATCTCTTTACTATTATTCATCTTAGTTTGGAAAGAGATCTCAACTTCAACACTGACAATGACAAAGACAAGACCCATAGGAAAGTCAGAGAAGACCTAGCTTGCCTGATAACTAAGTAACCAAAGATAACACTGAGTATAGGTTATCCAAAGGGAGTAAGCAGCTCTGTAATCCTGCTCAAGTAAACACGAACAAGCTGAGTTACCTGAACAACACTAGCCCATGATATGGTTTTGTCTCTGTGCTTTACTTATACAAGACTTTTTGACCTTAAACAGAGGATCAAACTAACTTGTTCTGACTTGAAACATTATGTTTAACCTATCTTTGAGGCAGAAATAAGAATATTGATTGTCCAATACTTTTCCTGACTTTCAGAGACTATATGTGACTTATCATATTCACCCAGAAAATTAAAACTGACCAGTCAGCTTTACTTACCACTGGGAGTTCTGAGATATCTGTCTTACATAAAAATTTCCACAGGAGAGAGAAGGTGGAACAAGATGGCAGGCTCCACTGATTGTCCCCCATGTCCTGCAAAAACACCAATTTAACATCTGTCTTCACAGAAGAAACACCTTCATAAGAAGCAACAAATCAGTTGAGCACTCATAGTAGCTGGACTTAACTTCACATCACTGAAAGAGGCACTTAAGAAATAGAAAAAAAAAACAATCTTAAATCACCGAGGTTACCCTCCCCCTTGTCCCTGAAGGTATGGTGCTAAGATCATCTCTGGGCACTGGGGGAGAGAGAGCACAGGCATTGTGAGGGATTGAACTCAATAATATCCTGTACTGCAGAGAGAAAAAACAGACCAAACTTACCAGCCTTAGCCGGAGAGGAATTGCTGATCCCGGTGGTCTGAATTTAAGTGCCTGTAAAAGTCACTACCCAGGGTGGAAGTACACTATGTCTCTAAGTGAACTTGAAACCCAGTCTAGGCCATAAGGACTGCAAATCTTAGGTGAGTCTTAATGCTAAACTAGGTCCAAAGGCAGTGTACTGTAGGGAGAGAAGGATGCGAACTGAGACACCTATTGGTGTGGCTAAGGGAGTGCTGGTATCACTCCTACCCTAACTCTAGATTGCACAGATCACAGCTCTAAAAGACACTTCTTTCTGCTTGAGGAGAGGGAGGAGTAGGGAGGACTTTGCATCTTAGGTATAGCTCAGCCATAGAAGAATTGGGCATCGGTGAGAGTCATGAGGCCCCAGGTCTAGTCCGTAGCTCCAGGATGACATTTCTAGACACATCCTGGGCCAGAAATGAGCCCACTACCTTAAAGGGAAGGAGCCAGTCCTGGCACCTGGATAACCAACAATGATCCCCAGATAATACTTAGGTGAGCCTCAGAGAATGCTGGTTCTAGGTGCAATCATGATCGTGGTGAGTTACAGCCCTAAGCTGATTCTTGGAGTCCCATTTCCAGGACTTGACCCTTCAATGGCATTTTTGGACCTGTCCTGGGCCAGAAGGTAGCCCAGTGCCATGAATGGTGAGTTCTAGGTCAGGAGCATTCACAAGCTGACCTAAGAGCCCTTGGGAATTATGAAAGTATCAGTGGTAATCTAGTAGTATCCCATGAGGCCTGTGGGGGTGGTAGCAATGGGGTGACGCTTCTCTGCTTTGGAAATGGGATGGAAGAGCGGGAAGGACTGTGTCTTGTAGTTTGAATGCCAGTTCATCCACACTATAATAGAACACAAGGTAGACGTCTAAGATTTCTGACTCTAAACCCTGACACCAAGACAGCACCTGTGGACTCACCCAGGGATCTGGGGGAACTCACTGTCCTGAAGGGAAGGTTACAGGCCTGACAGCTTAGCCACATGACAATTACAGAGTCCCATAGCCTTGAGCGTTCATAATGGGTAACCAGGAGGTGGTTATGGCAGGCCTTGGGGAAATCCAGTGCTGTGCTCCCTTCAGGTTTGACCAAGTGCATTCATAGTGGTGGTGGCCACAGGGTTGCTTGTGTCACTTCCCTCCCAGCTTTAGGTGGCTCAGAACAGAGAGAGAAAGACAGACAGAGAGAGAGAGAGAGAAAGATAGACAGAGAGAGAGAGAGAGAGAGAGAGAGAAAGAGAAGTATTCTGTATCTTGGGGTGAAAGTAAGAGAACAAAATTTCTGCCTGATATTCCAGATAATTCTCTCAGATCTTGTCCAAGATCATCAAGGAAGTATCCCTATGATTCTGCTAGAACCACAGCATTACTGAGCTTGTGGTCCCCCCAAAGTAGATACAGGTGAGATCAAATATATGGCCAGCATTCTCAAGAAGGTTGGCTACAAATAAGACCAGATAGTGAAGATTACAATAAATATATAACTCTTTGATGTCAATAAATGAAGAACAGCTGCTAGCATGAACACTCTCCAGGAAACCAGGACCTCACCAAATGAAGTAAATAAGGCACCAAGGACCAATCCTGGAGAAACAGAGATATGTGAACTTTCATACGAAGAATTAAAAATAGCCGTGTTGAAGAAACACGAAGAATTTTAGATAACGCACAAAAGGAATTCAGAATTCTATCAGATAAAGTTTAGGAGAGATTGAAATCATTAAAAAGAATCAAGCAGTAATTCTAGAACTGAAAAGTGCAACTGGCATACTGAAGAATGTATCAGAGTCTTTTAATCGCAGAAGAAATTGGTCAAGCAGAAGAAAGAAGCAGTCAGAGGAAGCAACAGGAAAAAGAATTTTAAAAAATGAAGCACAACTACAGGATCTAGAAATTACATGGTCAGAGGAGGTTAATAACAAAAGGAATTAAAATGCATAGTCAGAGAAAGCAATTTGAAAGTACACAGCCAGAAGAGGCAAAAGAAAAAAGATTTTTTTAAAAATGAAGCACAACTACAGGATCTAGAAAATATCCACAAAAGGGCAAATTTAAGACTCATTAGGCTTAAAGAGGGGGTAGTGAAAGAAATAGGAGGGGTAGAAAGTTTACCCAGAGGGATAATAAAAGAGAAACTTCCAAACCTAGAGAAAGATATCAATATCCAATACAAGAAGGTTACAGATCACCAAGCAGATTTAACCCAAAGAATACTACCTGAAGGCTTTCAATAATCAAACTCACAAAGATAAAGGATAAAGAAAGCATCATAAAAACTGCAAGATAAAAGAAACAAATAACATGTAATGGAGGTACCATAAGTCTGGTGTCAGACTTTTCAGTGGAAAACTTAAAGGCAAAATGAAATTGACGTGACATAAAGTATGGAAGATAAAGAACCTCTTACCCTAGAATAGTATATCTTGCCAAAATAGTCTTCAAACAAGAAAAAAGAAATACAGACTTTACCAGACAAATAAAAGCTGACTGATTTCATCAACACGAGATCTGAGCTGCAAGAAATGTTAAAGGAATTGCTTCCATCATAAAGCAAGGATGTTAATGAGCAATAAGAATTCACCTATAAGTAAAAGTAAGTATACAGAAAGACAAAGTATACTGTAACACTGTAACTGTGGTTGTAACCTACTCTTATCCTGAGAGAGTAAAAAACAAACTAATAAAAAATAATAAATACAACAACTTTCCAAGACATAGGCAGTACAATAAAACATGAATAGGAACGAACAAACAAAAGTTAAAAAGTGTTAAGATTAAGTTAAAGGCTTTTTCGTTTTGGTTTTGCTTGTTTGATTTGTTTCTTTAGGCAAACAGTGTTAAGCATAAAGTTTTTTTCATTTTCTTCTTACTTGTTTGATTTTTTTGTTCATGGAAACAATGTTAAGTTCCCATCAGGTTAAAATAAGGGTTATAAGATAATATTTGTAAGCCCCATGGTACCTCAAACCAAAAAAACGTATATTGAATACACAAAAAAACAAACAGCAAGAAACTAAATCGTATCACCAGGGAAAATCACCTTCACTAAAGAAAAACAGGAGGAAAGAAAGAAGGAAGAGAAAAACAACAAAACAGTCAGAAAAAAAAAATGAGAGTAGTAAGTTCTTACTTATCAATAATAACACTGAATGTAAATGAACTAAACTCTCCAATCAAAAGATATATAGTGGCTGAATGCATGAGAAAACAATTCCCAATGATCTGTTGCCTATAAGAAACACACTTTACCTATAAGGACATATATAGACTGAAAATAAAGGGAAGAAAAAAATACTTCATCTCAATGGAAACCAAAAAAATGTATGAGTAGCTATACCTATATCACTCAAAATAATATTTAAGACCAAATAAGAAGAGACAAAGAAAGTAACTAACACAAAAGGAGTCAATTCAGCCAGAGAATATAATAATTTTAAGAATATATGAACCCAACATGGGAGCGTCCAGATATAAAAATAAAATATTATTAGACCTAAGGAGAGAGCAAGGGCTCAATGAAATAATAGCTGGAGATTTCAACACTCCACTTTCAGCATTGGACAGACCTTCCAGACAGAATGTTGGTGGGAATGCAAAGTAGTACAACCACTGTAAAAGACAGTGTAGAAATTCTTTAAAGAACTAAAAATAAATCTACCGTTGATGTAGCAATTCTACTATGAGATATCTATCCAGAGGAAAATAAGTCATTATACAAAGAAGATACTTGCATGCACGTGTTTGTAGCAGCATAATTTGCAATTGGTAAAATATGGAACCATCCCAAATGCCCATCAATCAGCAAGTGGATAAAGAAAATGTGGTATGTACATATAACATGAAATACTACTCAGTCATAAAAATGAGTGAAATAATGACATTCACAGCAATCTGAATAAAATATGAGACTATTCTAAGTGAAGTAGCTCAGGAATGGAAAACCAAACATTGTATATTCTCACTCATACGTGGGAGATAAGCTATGAGTATGAAAAGGCAAACATTGAATTTTAGGGACCTGAGGGAATGGGCTGGGGGTGGTGAGGGATAAAATACTACATATCAGTAACAGTGTACACTGCTCAGGTGATGGGTGCACCAAGATCTCACAAATCACCACTAAAGAACTTATTTATGTAACCAAACACCACCTGTTCCTCAAAAACCTATTGAAGTAAAAACAAAATAAAAATGTTGAAACGTTTTCAAAATAATACATTACAAAAATCCTTCATCATGACCAAGTGGGATTTATCCTTGGGATGCAGGGGTGGTCCAACATACAGAAATCAAACAATGCGATATCATATTAACAGAATGAAGGATAAATACAGTATGATAATTTTAATTGATGCTGAAAAAACATTTGATAAATTTTAACATTTCAGCCCCCTTTACTTATACACCAGTCATTCTCGATGTAGAGGGTGAGACATATTAAGGTAATAAATTACAGTGTCAGATGACATTGGAAGGATTTCCTGAAACTAGGAACACAAAATATTTTGCAATTATGTGTGGTTACAAAATAAAATTACCTAAACTGCTTTGGTTGGCTTTTTAGTTACAGTGTCTTATGTTTTGTGAAGTGCCAAACCATGTTAATACATAATATATAATTGTAAGGTTTATCAAAAAGGCACATAGGTTTTACAAAGGTAAGAAATATTGCATTATCTTCTACTATAGACCATAAAAAAGACACTTCGCTATATAAAGGTTGCCTAATTTTTTCCTGGTATCAGAATTAGCCTAGAAGATGAAGCAGACTCATATTTTGTGGAAATACAGAAAGAAAGGGAGTGAAAGATCCCTTGGCACAGAGATATAGTAGGGTAAACATAAGAGGAAGTCGCAGATACATCTGTGAAAACCCAAAGCATTTTCTCCATTTCAGATATGTGGTTGCTGGTGCTTGAGAGACAGTTTGAAAAAGGCCAAACGGCCAAGTAGGGTGTTGCACAAATTTATCAATCTATTAACTACATATTGAGCAAATTCTTAGTTTCAATTGTATTAAACTAAAACTAACCACTGAATAAAACAGACTAATATATTTTAATAGTAAATAGAATTTCCAAACCATTTTTAAGCTTCTCTTCGCTGTGTAGAATAATTAGCATTGTAAGAATTAATTTGCAGTTACATGAACCAAAGAGACAAAAAAAATTTTTCCTGAACTAAAGATACTGTCCCAGAGTGTGTTGTATACCATGAGTCTTCTTTCTATGAAGATGTGGTCTCCTTTTTGCCAAAGCACCTAAATATAGAGTTATTACTTTGTGAAATTAATTTGTAACGTAAAAATGATTCCAAGATGTTACATGTAGCTCTGACAAAGAGCACTATAACTTTGGGTGCTCATTTCAATTCTAAATGTTTCCTTTCATATGAAATATCATGTTAATATTTATCTATCTCATCAGGTAGCTGTGAGAAGCAAATAAGAAAAACATAGTTGTTCACCAGTTACTTACCTCATATTCTTACTTTGATTTGTAGTAGGGAGTCGTTTACCCTATTCCAGTAGAGCTGCAGTAAAGCTGCACCCACATTTTGAAAGGTCTCTGCACTCTTGTCAGTTCCAGACACACTGGATACGTATGTAGTATACTTTTCTGGGGAGACACTTCACAACACCGGGCCCCTTGAGGCCTAGGATCTGAGCCAGGAGCTGCACTTGCTCAGGTCTAAGGGAATTACTGTTGGGGTGAACTTAAACATTCTTCTCCACACTTGAGTCCCCATTCTGGACAGAGAATATCGAATGATTTATTAAATTGAAAATCTAAATAAAATAAAATAAAATAAATAAAATAACCCTGGAGCTCTCTCTCAGCATCTACTAGCAACAAGCCATATAAATTCTCGTTGGGAGAGTGCTGTGGGTGTCTCTGTGTGCTCATTTTATCTAAAAGTTTTCAATTCAGGAAAAGAAAATTACTAAGCCTACTTTGAACACAAAATCAGGCTTTCCTATCTAGTTTTGCTTTATTTAATTACTGTGCCATTTTTCAATTGGCTTAGAATTTAGAGAGTATATATTTTTAATTTTTCTATGCAGAAACTCCAGTGTTTAGAAACAAATAGCACCTGTAATAAAAATATATATACTGTCAAGTTTTGCTTGTTTTGAGTTTCATATAAATTGAATCACAGTGTATGTATTCTCCTGACTTGCTTATATTGTACTTTCTATTTGTGATATCACCTACATGGATGTACGTAATGTGACTTCATTTTGTTTTGTGAATATGTTAAACAAAAGCACAAGTAAACTATAAGAAGACATTCAAATATCATATATCATTACCATAATCTTAATTATTCTTATATTAATTATTATTATAGTATGTTATTGTTATATGTTATATAATATTTATATATGAACATATTTCATATATTATATATAATGTTGGGGTCCGCGTGTTTCCTAAACAAAGGAATGAACACACAAGACAACACAAGACAAGACAAACATGACGGATGCCCCCAGCAGCATGCTCTGCTTTATTTTATACAACCACTTATGGAATTTTACCACGTCGCAAGGCACAAGTTGTTTTTCTAACACGAGTTGTTTTTCTGACCTTTCCCTGATTTCTCAAAACGCTTAAACATTAACCAGTTCCCAGAGTCTGCTGTTTACAGCTGACTCCTTTGTTCTTCCGGTTTGCAGAGAAGAAATGTCATGCTTTGTTTGCAAGAGCATAACTATTGGGAACATCTCATTTGCGAGCACGTGGTCCTCTACAATATAAAATGCATATATCATTATATTAATTATAATAGATAATCGTATTTATATATTTCTATAATATATAATATATAGTATGTATTATGTAATACATATTATATATTTTATCTATAATATATAATAAATTATATATAAAATAAAAATATATAAATATATATTATTAAATATATAATAAATTATACATAATATATAATAAAATATAATATATTATTGTATAAGATTATAATATATAATATATATTTATATATAATGTATAATATACAATATATTATATATAAAATATGTTTATATATACATAGTATATAATATATAAAAATAATAATATAATATAATGACACATATATTTTATAGTTATTTTATAACCACAATATAAATTATATATTTATATATAATATATATTTTATGTAATATATAATATAATATATTATACTATACTTTGGATATGATTATATTATAATAATTACATATTATATATTATTATATTAATATTAATAATATTACTATATTCTCCTCTAGCTTTCAATCCCAGCACTCTAATAAAACTGCTTTTATTACAAAAGCCAATGTCCCCTACATTGTTAAATTCAATATATCTAGACTTCTTTATTTGAACCACCAGCCAGTATTTGGTGCAGTTGGTCATTTCTTCTTTCTTAGCACCTTTCTTTACTTGGTTTCCAGGATATCACACTTATTTTATTGTTTTCCCACATTACTGCAGAGCTCAGGTCTTTCCCTTTTCTCACCTGTAGTCCTCAAGATTAAGTGTAGAATGTGTGGGGAATGCAACATCTTGAGAAAAGATGGAGCATGCAGGAAAAGCCCAGTCTCTATTCCAGTTCTCCTTAGGAACAAGGTGTTCTTCAATGCTTTAGCCTAGTGAATACTGTTACAAAGGGGGATCAAAAGTAGGGTGGCTGCTTGCTGAGTTCCCTTATCTATAGTGCAAATGGGGCATGTGCAGTTAAAAATCCATCTATCCTGGGCAGCATTCTGAAGCCTTGGATGGCCAGCTCATAATGAATCCTAAGCTTCAGTTGTTTCTTGCTCCCTTTGTGTAAGCAGTAAATCTGCTTTATATAACTTGTGTGTTCTGTCTTACCAGATTCAGACAAGTTATAAACCTGTGCTCAGTGAAACTGATTCACTCTTTCCTATACTCCTTTACTGAGTCCACTTCTATTAAAATGACCTTGGTCAAAGCCATAATTCTCTCTTTTCTAAACTAGTTTACAACACCCCTATCTGCAACATCTGCTCCTCTCATTGCCTAAGCCACAGTCATTCTACTTTTCTTTAGTTAACAAAACTGCCAGAAAGATTCCTTAAAATATTTTATTATTATTATTATGCTTTAAGTTCTAGGGTACATGTGCATAATGTGCAGGTTTGTTACATATGTATACATGTGCCACGTTGGTGTGCTGCACCCATTAACTCATCATTTATGTTAGGTATATCTCTTAATTCTATCCCTTCTCCCACCCCCTACCCCACAACAGGCCCCTGTGTGTGATGTTCTCCTTCCTGTGTCCAAGTGTTCTCATTGTTCAGTTCCCACCTATGAGTGAGAACATGCGGTGTTTGGTTTTCTGTCCTTGCAATAGTTTGCTGAGAATGATAGTTTCCAGCTTCATCCGTGTCCTTACAAAGAACATGAACTCATCCTTTTTTATGGCTGCATAGTATTCCATGGTGTATATGTGCCACATTTTCTTAATCCAGTCTGTCACTGATGGACATTTGGGTTGATTCCAAGTCTTTGCTATTGTGAATAGTGCCACAGTAAACATAACTGTGTATGTGTTTTTAGAGCAGCATGATTTACAATCCTTCGAGTATATACCCAGTAATGGGATGGCTGGGTCAAAAGGTATTTCTAGTTCCAGATCCTTGAGGAATCCCCACACTGTCTTCCACAATGGTTGAACTAATTTACACTCCTAACAGTGTAAAAATGTTCCTATTTCTCCACATCCTCTCCAGCACCTGTTGCTTCCTGACTTTTTAATGATTGCCATTCTAACTGGTGTGAGATGATATCTCATTAGAGTTTTGATTTGCATTTCTCTGATAACCAGTGATGATGAGCTATGAAGAAAGTCGTTGGCAGATTGATGGGGATGGCATTGAATCTATAAATTACCTTGGGCAGTATGGCCATTTTCGTGATATTGATTCTTCCAGTACATGACCATGGAATGTTCTTCCATTTGTTTGTGTTCTCTTTTATTTCATTGAGCAGTGGTTTGTAGTTCTCCTTGAAGAGGTCCTTCACACCCCTTTATAATTGGGATTTCTAGGTATTTTATTCTCTGTGAAGCAATTATGAATGGGAGTTCACTCATGATTTGGCTCTTTGTCTGTTAATGGTGTATAAGAATGCTTGTGATTTTTGCATATTGATTTTTGTTTCCTGGGACTGCTGAATTTGCTTCTAAGCTTAAGAAGATTTTGGGCTGAGACAATGGGATTTTTAAATTATACAATCATGTCATCTGCAAAGAGGGACAATTTGACTGAGAATAGAACCAAGTTGGAAAACACTCTTCAGGATATTATCCAGGAGAACTCCTCCTACCGAGCAAGGCAGGCCAACATTCAAATTCAGGAAATACAGAGAACACCACAAAGATACTCCTTGAGAAGAGCAACTCCAAATTGCTCCATAATTGTCAGATTCACCAAAGATGAAATGAAGGAATAAATGTTAAGGGCAGCCAGAGAGAAAAATCAGGTTACCCACAAAGGGAAGCCCATCAGACTACCAGCAGATCTCTCAGCAGAAACTCTATAAGCCGAGAGTGCTTCTGTAAGAAGAGAATGGGGGCCAATATTCAACATTCTTAAAGAAAATAATTTTCAACCCAGAATTTCATATCCAGCCCAACTAAGCTTCATAAATGAAGGAGAAATAAAATCCTTTACAGACAAGCAAATGCTGAGATATTTTTGTTACCACCAGGCCTGCCCTACAAGAGCTCCTGAAGGAAGCGTTAACATGGAAAGGAACAACCAGTACCAGCTACTGCAAAAACATGCAAAATTATAAAGACCTTCAATGCTTGGAAGAAACTGCATCAACTAACAAGCAGAATAATCAGCTAACATCATAATGACAGGACCAAATTCACACATAACAATATTAACCTTAAATGTAAATAGGCTAAATGCTCCAATTAAAAGATACAGCCTGGCAAATTGGATAAAGAGTCAAGACCCATCAATGTGCTCTATTCAGGAGACTCATCTCACGTGCAGAGACACATATAGGCTCAAAATAAAGGGATAGAGGAAGAACTACCAAGCAAATGGAAAACAAAAAAAGGCAGGGGATACAATCCTATCTCTGATAAAACATTTTAATTCAACAAAGATCAAAAGAGACAAAGGGTCATTACATAATGGTAAAGGGATCAATTCAACAAGAAGAGCTAACTATCCTAAATATATATGCACCCAATATAGGAGCACTCAGATCCATAAAACAAGTCCTTAGAGACCTACAAAGAGACTTAGACTCCCACACAATAATAATGGGGGACTTTAACACCCACTGTCAACATTAGACAGATCAATGAGACAGAAAGTTAAAAAGGATATCCAGGAATTGAACTCAGCTCTGCACCAAGGGGACCTAATAGACATCTACAGAACTCTCCACCCCAAATCAACAGAATATACATTCTTCTCAGCACCACATCGCACTTAATCCAAAATGGACCACATAGTTTGAAGTAAAACACTCCGCAGAAAGTGTAAAAGAACAGAAATTATAACAAACTGTCTCTCAGACCACAGTGCAATCAAATTAGAGCTCAGGATTAAGAAACTCATTCAAAACCATACAAATACATGGAAACTGAATAACTTGCTACTGAATGACTACTGGGTACATAACAAAATAAAGGCAGAATTAAAGATGTTCTTTGAAACCAATGAGAACAAAGACAAAACATACTAGAATCTCTGGGACACATTTAAAGCAGTGTGTAGAGGGAAATTTATAGTGCTGAATATCTGCAAGAGAAAGCAGGAAAGATCTGAAATTGACACCCTAACATCACTATGAAAATAACTAGAGAAGCAAGAGCAAACACATTCAAAAGCTAGCAGAAGGCAAGAAATAAGTAAGATCAGAGCAGAGCTGAAGGAGATAGAGATACAAAAAAAACCCTTCAAAAAATCAATTAATCCAGCAGCTAGTTTTTTGAGTAGATCAACAAAATTGATAGAGAGCCAGCAAGACTAATAAAGAAGAAAAGAGAGAAGAATCAAATAGACGCAATAAAAAATGATAAAGGGAATATCACCACCGATCTGAGAGAAATACAAACTACCGTCAGAGAATACTATAAACACCTCTATGGAAATAAACTAGAAAATCTAGAAGGAAATAGATTAATTCCTGTGCAAATATCCCCTGTCAAGACTAAACCAGGAAGAAGTTGAATCCCTGAATAGACCAAAAACAGGCTCTGAAATTTAGGCAATAATTAAGAGCCTACCAGAGGGATTCACAGTTGAATTCCACCAGAGGTACAAGGAGGAGCTGGTACCATCCCTTCTGAAACTATTCCAATCAATAGAAAAAGAGGGAATCATCCCTAACTTATTTTATGAGGCCGTCATCATCCTGATACCAAAGCCTGGCAGAGACACATCAAAAAAAGAGGATTTTAGACCAATATCCCTGATGAACATCGATGCAAAAATCCTCAATAAAATACTGGCAAACCGAATCGAGCAGCACATCAAAAAGCTTATCCACCATGATCAAATGGGCTTCATCTTTGGGATGCAAGGCTGGTTCAACATACAGAAATCAATAAGCATAATCCAGCATATAAATAGAACCAAAGACAAAAACCACGATTATCTCAATAGATGCAGAAAAGGCCTTTGACAAAATTCAATAGCCCTTCATGCTAAAAACTCTCGATAAATTAGGTATTGATGAGATGTATCTCAAAATATTAAGAGCTGTTTATGACAAACCCACAGCCAACATGATTCTTTAAAAAATCTTAATCAGATTATATCTCTCTTCCAGCTAAAGCCCTTCAAGGACATCCACACACTTGAGAGTAAAAGTTTCAGTTTTTAAAATGGCCTAGAAGTCTCCACGTGACTCAGCACTTAACTATTCCTCTGAGCTCATTTCCAGTACTCTCCCCATCCATCCCTTTGCTGCATTGGCTTTGTGGCTGTTCCTTGAACACGGAAGTTTCCTTCCTGCCTTGGGGACTTTACACTGCTTTAAGTGCCACACAATTTTGCCAGATATTTCTCTGTGTAACTTCAACTCCACCTTCTTAATAATTTATTCAAGTATTACTTGTTCTGTTTTTGTTTGTCTGATTCAACTCATCCGAGTGTTGGCACTTTTGATTTCCCTTATTATTATCTACCTTTTAAAAAATTTATTTGAAAATAGCCTTGTGACATACAATGAGTATTGTGGATTTTATGCTCTCCATTTTTAAACCAGAAAGTCTAAAAAGTCTCAACTTTTTATTTCTTTTGTTCACTGAAATATCTCAATACCTGAAAGTGCCTGGAAATCATAGTTACTAGAAAATAGTTATTGAATAAAGTTCCCTTAGCATGATTTTATTTATATAATATTCTTCTTGACCTAATTGCCCCATATAACATTTTTTGAATTACTCATGTATGTGTTCTTTTAATATGCCTTGTGCTTATTAGTGTACTATAACAATTATGTAGTTTTTTATACTGTGTGAAGCCATGCTCAATAAAAGAACCCAAAGCTGACAGTTTTCACCAAGAAATTGAATTATATGGTGATATTTTTGTATCTTACTTTCAGGGTTATTGATATTGCTTATCATGAAAGTTTAGTTAACACAAATAGATGCTTTGACTCATGCATCATTAAATTGAAGACTTATTCTTTCTCTGCCTTCATCCTGTATCTTTATTTTCTACTGACTTTTTAAAAAATATATCTTGCTATAACAGCAGAGGGATCAAGTGTGTATTCTAGAATTAGAGTACTGCCTAAATCCCAGATGTAGTACATTTTTGCTATGTGTCCTTGGGCCATCTACTCCATATCACTATGTCTCAAATTCTACATATGGAAATTACAGATAAGAATTTTATATCTCACAATATTTTTCTGAATATTAAATGAGTTCTATGTAAAGCACTTAAGGGGTGTCTGACACAGAGTAGTTGCTAATGATTAATATGTACCTTACATTAAATTAATTGCATTTCCTGTTTATTGCTACAGTATCTAAATCTTCCAGCATTCTACATGTTTTTAATTAAATTCCATTATTCCCTCAGAACACTTACTCAATGAAAACAGGTAAGAAATGAGTCTTCAGAGAGTTAATAATATACTTTACTTTCTCTTTTATAATTTAAATAAATATTACTTATGCTTTTGTGATGTTGTGAGCCTCTCTCTCCTCTTCTTCTTCCTTTCACTCTGTCTCAAAGCTGAGTATTCTATGTTTACCAAAGTTGATTTTCTTTGCTGTCAATATATTTTTCATCAGGGTAATTATTTTTTCAGATACTGTAGCTATAGGTAGAGAATTTTTAATCTTCCTATTGAGTGGAGGCCTCTCTTTTTTTGAGTTTAAAAACAGGCATAAATGTCTCAATGCTGACAGATCAACATCTTTTGAGAAAAAGTGTTAACATCTTTTGTGAGAAAAATCACTAGGCTTCCTAAGTGGTTCTGGCTAAGGGTATTATTGTTTAATATTGTAAAACCTGATATTATAAGTTTACATTCATGAGATATAAAGCCATACTTTGTGTGGCTTGAAGTGTAATGGTTTGGAGATTTCTGCAATCCTTTCCAAGCATAAGATAGTACTTCTAGGAACTTTCTTATCCAATATGCAATGGTATGAATACCTGGAAAGTGGCAACATTTTATTAAGGCCATGGTTATGGTCTTTATAAGAAACAAATATAGCTGAGAACCTTCTGGAAATTAGAGCTAATATTTGGCAAAAATATTTATTCTAAGTATTATAAAGACTATCTTTGCAATTATAAACAATGCTATGATGGGGATAGCTCACATGCTTTCAAATATTTTATCTAGATTCTCACATATAAGTCTGAATGTATTCCTTATGGGCTGAATCTGCCTCCATTTTATTATATGTGTTATCTACAATATACTTTCAAGTATTTTATCTAGATTTTCACATGTTAGCCTTAATATATTAATTACAGGTTAAATCTCATTTTTTCACTTTATTGTATATATTCTCTATCTGCCACAGTTCTTGATTGCACAAACACAAAAAGACTAGTTCAAACAAATTTAAGTTTTAAAGTAGTTCATATACTGGGTCACTCAACTAATACAAGAAAATCTGGAGCACCACGCAAGAAAAACTGTCAAACACAAGAGAGATTTTAAAGTCACAGAAAAAGAGAGCTGCAGAACCAGTAAGGAAGGCCATGATTTCCACCCCTACTGGATGACGCAGTTCTACCTTTATTGTATATAGAATAAGCACTAAACAAAGGGATCCCTGCAGGCTACGTTGCAATGACCACTTCTTGAAATTAGACATTGCCTTTGCTACTGATCCTAAGTTGATTTACCACACTCTATGTTTCTTTTCACCACAGTTTTCTAATTCAAAGCACAAGATTTTGGGTCTGACTTGCTAAGCAAAAAAGGCTAGAAATAAAAGTATCTGCTCTTTTATTGCTTCCATGTGTGAAAGCAAACTCTACTTGGCCCTGCTTTTCATCAAGCAGTTAATTTTTGAAACCTATGATGAGGTTCAGAATAGGTCACCAAAAAATAAGTTTGATTCAATTTCTGCTAGTTTGTCAATTAAATTAATTTAAGAAATAGGGCAGTATTTTTATGTGAATCAAAAGTAATACATTTTTATTATAAAAATTAAGCAAATGCCCCTAGAAATAACTACTCTTAACAATTTGATGGAGGGAGGCAAAGAAGATGGTCAAACAGAAGCCTTCACCAATCATCTTTCTCACAGGAATACCAAATGCGGCAACTATCTACTTTAAAAGAACCTTCATAGGAACTAAAACTCAGGGGAGCAATCATAGTATCTGTTTTTAATTTTGTATCACTTAATGGGACCCTGAAGAAGGTAAGAAAGATAGTCCTAAATTGCTAACACCACCCCTCTGCATCCTCCACAGTAGCTATGTGGCACAGAGTTTTGTGTGATTGGGGTAGGGAGAGCACAGTGATTATGGATCTTTGCATTAAAAGTCAGTGCTTTCAACACTGGGAAGAACTGAACCAACAGATACAGAGTGAGCATTTAGACCAACCCAAGGCAGAAGGGAATTGTTCATCCCAGTAGTCAGAACTTCAGTTTCTGCAGGCCTTACCGCTGTGGGCTTGATACGGTTTGCCTGTGTCCCCATCCAAATCTCATTTTGAATTGTATTTCCTGCAATACCTACACGTTGTGGGAGGAACCTGATGGGAAGTGATTAGATCATTGGAGTGGTTCCCTCATACTTTTCTTATGATAGTGAGTTCTCATGAGATCTGATGGTTTTATAAGGAGCTTTTTCCCCTTTCATTCTGCACTTCTTGCTGCTGCCACGTGAAGAAGGATGTGTTTTCTTCCTCTTCTGCCATGATTGTAAGTTCCCTGAAGACTCCCCAGACATGCTAAACTGAGTCAAGTAAACTCATTTCTTTTATAAATTACCCAGTCTTGGTTATGCCTTTATTAACAGCATGAAAATGGACTAATACAGGATAAAGGACTCTGGGATCTTAAATAAACTTGAAAGGCAGTCTAGGCCCCAAAGACTTCAACTCCTACGTAAGTCTTAGTGTAGTGCTCAGCTCAGATGTAGTAGACTTGACCTACTGAGACACCAACTGAGATGCTTGTGTCACCCCAACTCAAACCCCAATCAGTACAGCTCATAGCTCCTTAAAAGATCCCTTCCTCCCACTTGAGGAGAGAAGAAGGAAGACTAAAAAGATTCTGTTTTGCAACTTGACTTTCAACTCAAGCATAGTGGAATGGGCCATGAGATAGAGGCATGAGGACTCTTTATCTCACGCCCTAGCTCCCAGATGACATTTCTAAAGAAACCATAGGCCAGAAGGAAATCTGTTGTCTTGAAAGGATGGACTCAATTTTGGCAGGATTCATCCCCTGTTAACTAAAGAGCCCTTGGACCCTGAATAATCACTAGTGGTAACCAGGTAGTATACACCATGGGCCTTGGGTTAGATTCTGAGACATGCTGATTTCAGGTATGACCCAGCATATTCACAGCTGTGGTGGCTACAAGGAGAGACCTTTCTGCTTGACAAAAGGTGATGGAAGAATCAAGGGGATTTCGTCTTCCAGCTTAGGTAACAACTCAGCCACAGTGGAAAAATTACCAAGTGGGTCCTTAGCGTCCCTGTTTCCAGTCCCTGGATCTTGAACGGCATTTCTGGATCTACCCTGGGCCATTAGAGTGCTTACTATCCTGAAGGATGAGTCCTAGGAATAACAGCACTCACCACAAGCTGAAAAAAGAGCACTTGGGCCTTATGTGAACATCAGTAGTACTTTTACAGTACTCCCCATGGGTCCACAACAATGGTAGGCATAGGAAGAGACTCTCCTGCCTGGGGAAAGGGAAGGGAAGAATGTGAAAGACTTTGTCTTGTGGTTTTGGTGCCAGCTTAGCCATAGTAGAAGAGAGCACCAGATAGATTTCTAATATTTCTAACTCTATGCCATAGTTCCAAACAGCATCTCTGGGTCTGCCTGGGACCTGGGACCCAGGGTAACTCATCATCCTAAAGGGAAAGAAAGAAAACTGTGTGGCATCACCAGCTGCTGACTGAAGAGCCATAGGGTCTTGAGCAAGTGTAGGCAGTAGCCAGGTAGTGGTTGCAATACGCCTTGGACAAAACCCAGTGCAATGCTGGCTTCAGGTTTGACCCAGCACAGTCCCAGTGGTATTGGCCACAGGGATGCTTGTGTCATATTTCTCCCAGCTCCAGGCAGCTCAGAACAGAGGGATAGACTCCATTTTTTTTTTTTTTTTTTTTTTTTTTACAGAAAATTGATAAGAGAAGAAAACACATGACTCTTTTTGGTAATACCAAGAATTCTGGATCTCATCCAGGAACAACAAGGGAGTCCCTCTATGTATTCTGCTGCTTTTGGATGAAACATTCATCACTTGATCATGATTAATAACATTTTAAACTTATTGTTGAATTCAGTTTGCAAGCATTTTGGTGAGGATTTTTGGGTCAAAGTTCATCAGGGTTATGGGCCTGTAGTTTTCCTTTTCCTAGGTGTGTCTTTGTCTGTTTTTGGTGTCTGGGTAATATTGGGTGAAGCCATCAAATCCTGGGCTTTATTTTATTTTATTTTTTTCCCTACAACTTTGATCTCTTTACTTATTGTCTGTTCGGGTTTTGGATTTCTTCACATTTCAATCTTAGTAGGTTGTATGTATCTAGGAATTTATCCATCTATCGAGGCTTTACAATCGATTGGCATAAATTCCTCATAGTAGCTTCTAATGGTCTGTGGAATTTCTATAATATTAGTTGTAATGTCACCTTTTTGTCTCTGATTGTATTTATTTGGATCTTCTCTACATATTTTTAGTTTGGCTAAAGGTTTGTCAGTTTTATCTTTTCAAAGCATTTTATTTTGTGAGTGTTTTGTTCTATTTTCTTTTTTTCAATTTCATTATTTCTACTGTGATCTTTATTTTTTCCATTTTCCTAATAATAGCAAGATTCACTCTTGCTTTTCTAGTCTTGAAGATACATTGATATGTTGTTTATTTAAAGTTTTTCTATTTTTTTGATGTAGGTGCTTGTAACTCTAAATTTCCCTCTCGGTACTCTTTCACTGTATTCCATAGGTTTTGGTATGTTGTGTTTCCATTATCACATTTTGCAAGATATTTTATAATTTTCTTTTTAATTTCTTCCTTGGACACTGATTATTAAGAAGCATATTAATTTCCATACTTTTGTCTAGTTTCTAAAAATATTATTATCAATTTATTTCATTGTGGTAAAAATATTTGATACTTGATATTATTTCAATTTTTAAAAAAAAATTTTAAGACTTATTTTGTGGCCTAATATATGGTTTATCCTTAGGAATTACCCATGTGCAGAGGAGAGGAATGTGTATTCTGTAGCTTTTGGATGAAACATTCTGTACATATCTATTAGCTTGTGTAGTATAGATTAAGTCACATGTTTCTTTATTGATTTTCTCTCTGGATAATTTGTTTAACAGTGAAAGTGAGATGTTGAAATCTGCAGCTGCCACTGTATTGTGGTTTATCTCTCTCTTTAACAATATTTGCTTTATATAGTTGGGTTATTCATTTTGAGTACATATATAATTATATTTGTTATATCATCTTGGTGAATTTACCCCTTTATCATTGAATAAGATATTGTCTTTTTATATAGCTTTTTTGTCATGAAATCCATTTTGTCTGGCATAAGTATAGGTACTTCTACTCATTTTTGATTTCCATTTTCATGAAAAGATCTTTTTTCATCCCTTTGTTTTCAGTCTATGTATGTGTTTATGATGAAATGTTTTTCTTTTACATAATAGATCATTGAGCTTGGTTTCTCTTTTTATCAATTCAATCACTCTATGTTTTTTGATTAAATAGCTTAGTCCATTTGCATTCAATGTTATTATTGATAAGTAAGAATTTCCTTCTGCCATTTTGTTATTTCTTTTCTTGTTGTTTTGTGGTCTTCTTTCCTTCCATTTTCCTGTCTTCCTTTTAGTGAAAGTAATTTTCTCTGGTGGTGTGAGAAATTGATTTATTTTTATTTTTTGTGTATGTGTGGTATATTTTTGATATTTCATTTCCATGAGGCTTGGAAATAATATAACCCATTATTGTAAACTCATGACAACTTAACACAGATTGCATAAACAAACAAGCAAAGAGAAAACTCATAAAACTTCTATACTTTAACTTTATTATTCTGCATTTTAACTTTGTGTTGTTTCTATTTATGTCTGATTATACTGCCTATGTCTCAAGCATTTGTAGTAGTTAGTATTTTTGATCAGCTTATCTTTCATTCTTTCTACTCTGGATATGAAAAATTTACACACCACAGTTACAATGGTGTAATACTATGTGTTTCTCTGCGTAGTTACGATTACCAGTGACTTTTGTACCTTCAGGAGATACTACTCATTGATATCCTTTTCTTTCAGATTGAATAACTCCCTTTAGCATCCCCTGTAGGACAATTCTGGTGTTAATGAAATCCCTCAGCTTTTTTTTTTTTTTTTTTTTTGTCTGAGAATGTCTTTATTTTTACTTCATATTAGAAGAACATTTTTACTGCATATACTACTTTGGATCAAGTTTATTTTCTTCAGCATTTTAAACATGTCATGTCACTATCTCCTGGCCTGTAAGATTTTCACTGAGAAGGCTGCTGTTAGATATATTGAAGATCATTTTTATTTTATTTGTTTTCCTTATATAGCTGTTTTATGATTATTTGTGTATAATGATCTTTTAGAGTTTGATTGTTAAATGTCTTGTGACAACTTTGTTTGGGTTAAATCTGCTAGGTGTTTTATAACCTTCTTGTTTAGCATTTTTCTGTAGGTTTGGAAAAGTCTCTGTTATTATCCCTTTGAATAAACTTTCTACTTCAATATCTCATTTTACTTCCCCCTTAAGTCCAGTAACCTTTAGATTTGCACTGTAGAGAATTTTCTAGGTCTCGTAGGCATGCTTCATTCTTTTTCATTCTTTCTTTGTCTCATCTGACTGGATTTTCAAATAGTCTTCAAACTCATTAATTTTTTCTTCTGTTTGATCAGTTCTGCTATTAAGAGAATACTGAGGTATTTTGCAGTATATTTGTTACATTTTGAACTCTAGAATTTCTACTTGATTTTTTAAAATTATTTCAATCTCTTTGTTAAATTTATCTGTTAGGATTCTGAATTCATTATGGGTGTTCTGGATTGTACTGAGCTTTCTCAAAAGAGCAATTTTGAATTCTGTCTGAAATGTCACATATCTCTATTTCTCCAGGATAGGTCCTTGGTGGCTTTTTTAGTTAATTTGATGAGATCATGGTTTCCTGGATGGTGTTTATGCATGTGGATTTTCACTGTGGTGTCTGGGAATTAAAGGGTTAGATGTTTATTGTAGTGTTAGTATCAGTTTGTTTGTACCTGTCCTTCTTGGAAAAGCTTTCCAGGTATTCAAAGGAGCTTGAGTGTTTTGTTCTAAACCTTTGGTCACTGCAACCATAAAAGTTTTAGAGGGCATTCCTAGCCCAGTAACACTGTGGCTATTGCAAAGTTACAAAGGTACTGTCTTGTTCTTCCTGGGTAAGATCTGGGAAAATTTTGTCAATTATCAGGCAATGGCTCTTGTTCTTTTTCCATACTTTCCCCCAAATAAACAGAGTATCTCCCTCTGAGCTGAGCTGCCTGTGTCACTCAGGCAGCTCCACTTAAATTGCACTGGGTTAGATGTGTGGCTACCACCACTTAAATTGCACTGGGTTAGATGTGAATCTAGCACAGCACTGAGTCCACTCAAGGCCCAAAATGACCACTGTCTGGTCCCTTCCTATGTTCACTCAAGGCCCAAGGACTCTACAATCAGCAGGTCACAAATCCAGCCAGGATTATGTTCTTCCCTTTAAGAAAATGAGTTCCTCCTGGTCCCGGGGAGGTCTGTTCTTTCCATTCTTCCCTCTCCTTTTCTTAAGCGGAGTAATCTCTCCCAGAGGCCACCACCACCCCATGCCCATGGCAAGTACTGCCCTGCTATTACCAATGATCACTTAATGACCAAGCCTGTTTCATCAGTTTGTGGTGTATGCTGCCACTTCTGGCTCTCTCCCATCAGGGAAGTGCACTCCTGCTAGACCAGGGTACATTCAGAAGTGCTATCCAGGAACCAAGGCCTGGAACTGGGGACCCCAGGATCCCATTTTGTGCTCTATCTCTCTGTAGCTGAGCCATTATCTAAGCTGTAAGACCAAGTCTCTTTACTCTCTTTTCCTCAAGCAGAAGGTGTTTCTTTTCATAGCCACCATAGCTGGGAATGTGCTGCATCACACTTAAAGCCAGTGCAGCTCTTAGTCTCACCCAAGCTAGTGGCAAGTATTTTCTGACTACCACTGTTGATTATTCAGGGCCCAAGAGTCCTCTAGTCAGCAGGTGATGAATTCTGTAAGGTCCTTGCCTTCAATGCAACAGGTTTCCTTCAGGCCAGCATGTATTTAGAAGTGTCATCTGGAAGCTAGGTCCTGGGATGGGGGCCTTGAGACTCTATCTGATACCTTATTTTTATTTAGCTGAGTTGGTATTCCACTTGCGACACAGAAACCTCTTTGCTCACCTTTCTCTTTTCCTCAAGCGGAAGGAAAGAATCTCTCCTGGAGCTGTGAACTTGGCTGCTTTTAGATGGGTTATGTGCAATGAAACCACTCCCTTGGAGACCCCTTCTAGTGTCTCACTAGGTTGTGTTAACCCCCAGTCCACAGGCTCTGAGACTAGCACAGCACCAAGACTTGTCCAAGACTTGCAGATTTTGTGGCCTAAACTGCCCTTCAAGTTTATTTAGGACCCCAAAACACTTTAACCTGTAATGGTGAACCTTGTAGAAACTTAGATTCTGACTGCTGGAATGGAAAAATTGGTTCTGAATAAGGATGGTCTAAAAGCTCCCTTCCTAGCTACCAGCTGAGTTCTGCCCATTGTTGCTTTCCGGTATGACAGGGCAGCACTAAGTTTCAATGCAAAGCTTGAGAATCAGTGTTTTTCTTCCCCAAGGGCACAGATTCTCTCTTTACACCACTCAGCTGCTGCCAGGGGATGAGGAAAGGGTCGTGTAAGCAATTCAACAGTCTTTTCGACCCTCCTCAGTGCTTCCTTCCTAAAAATGATGTTAAAACCAGATACTGTGATTGCTCACCTGATTTTGGATTCTAATGAAGATGCTTTTTGTGTGTGTGAATAGGTGTTCAGTTTGGCATTCCTGTGGAGGGGGATGATATGGTTTGGCTGTGTCTCTCCAAATCTCATCTTGAATTATAGTTTCCATAATCCCCACATGTCATGGGAGGAAACCGGTGGGAAGTAATTAGATCATGGGGGTGGTTACCCTCATGCTGCTTTTGTGATACTGAGTTCTCATGAGATCTGATGGTTTTATAAAGGGCTTTTCCCCTTGTACACATTCTTCTCTCTCCTGCCACCATGTGAAGAAGGACATGTTTGCTTTCCCTTCTGCCATGATTCTAAGTTTCCTGAGGCCTCCCCACTCATGCTGAACTGTGAGTCAATTAAACCTCTTCCCTTTATAAATTACTCAGTCTGAGGTATGTCTTCATAGCAGCTGAAAACAGACTAATACAGAGGGAAGTACTAAAAGACTTCTACTTGTCCACCTTGCTCCCCCAAGAGACTCTCTCTCTCTCTCTCTCTCTCTCTCTCTCTATATATATATATATATTAATTTTTATGCAGCCAAATGTATTAATCTTTCTTTTGTGGTTTTTAGTTACCATCATAAATAGTTTATTAAATGGTATAGCAGTTTTCTTCACTAACTCACAATTTTCAAATACTTCAGTCTATCGAGCACTGAAATAGTATAAAATTTCTTCATCATCTCAATGCAAACCTAATAAGCACTAAAATATAAATGTTAACCTCTAATATTAAACAGAATGTATTATTGTATTTTATATGGTTTAAATAAACTATCAAAGAATTAGCATCTTGTAATTACAAAAATATAATTAATTTATACCATAATTAAGAAAAGAGTGTTCATATTGATTTGTAGTGTTTAGTGTCTTGAAATTTTAGTCCATTTTAAAAATGTATATTTTATTGTACTAAGAAACATGGACTAAATAATAAGATGATTTATATATGCCATATATAAATATATTGACAGGAATGGTTTGCAAGCCACAAATCAAAATAACATAATATTGTCCTCAATCTTGCTTGAAGGGCTTATATGTATATTCTTTAAAATTCCTGTATTGCAATATCATAATTCTTAATATATATTTCTGCCTATTAAAGTAAATATTTTTGCTTATATAATTAATATCACAGTTCTGATAGGTATAAAGATATGTTAATATAGGGAACCTAACCTGTGAAACTTTAAGCATCATGTGATAATTTACAGCAATAGAGAAAAACAATAAAAGAAGAAATTATTCAAAGTTATTTTCATTTATTTTAAATAATCATTTGATCTCTCAATCACCTACTCACCTCCAGCATAGGCTATATTTAATAATTATTTGTCAATTAAATTAAAGTGATTCATGTAAGTAGCATTAAAGTGGAAATAATATGATAGTAATTTAAAAATTTTATTTTAAGCAACAAAAACTATGCTTAAACAGTAATTATGTGGAATCAGTGGTGTTATTGCATCATTTTGAATGATCATCTTAAAAATGTTCTCATTTTTGATGTACTAATTTAAAGAGCCCCCACATGATGGCCTCTCTAAAATCCCTCTACTCACACAAACAGACAAACTATGGCATTCTGTACACTTTTAAGCCTCAGCTTACCCACTTTTAGAAGTTATAGTGTTGATACATGATCTAGTTGTCGCATTTATTCTCATTCTTCTATCGTCTACTGACTCTATCATTACTCTCTTTTACTGAAGACCTCACTTTCAAATTCCACTTTCCATTTATTTGACAAGGGCTTCCATCTGTGTAATCCACATAGTAGTATTTACTATTGTTTATGTGCTAAGTATTTTCTTGGGATCAAACATGTAAAGACAGGACTTTTAGTTTTAGCTCTGTAAAATAAACAGCTTAGAAGTCATCACTTCCATTGCAGCAATACGATAAAAACACCCAGTTCAAAGTCTGGAGAGATGGGTTACAACAAGGAAACACACCCAACCTGGAGCAGAAGCTGCTAGAGCCAACACTGGTAGAAACACTTTTTTTTTTTTCTTTTTTCTTTTTTTTTTTTTTTTTTTTTTTTTGAGACAGAGGAGTCTGGCGTTGTCCCCCGGGCTGGAATATAGTGGCATGATCTTGGTTCCTGCAACTTCCACCTCCCAAGATCAAGTGATTCTCCTACCTCAGTATCCTGAGTAGCTAGGATCACAGGCACTCACTACCATGCCCAGCTATTTTTTTTTTGTATTTTTAGTAGAGACAGGGTTCTACCATGTTGGCCATGCTGGTCTCGAACTCCTGACCTCAAGTGATTCACTCTTATCAGCCTCCCCAAGGGCTGGCATTATAGGCATCAGCCATTACGCTCAGACATACACTAATAGAAAGACTTCAATGGTAATTTTGATGAATTGTTGGAAGCCATGTTTAAACTATCTTGAAAGTGATAAACTTGAGGACATAAGGTCTTGTGGCTGGGGTGATTCATATACTTTTGTCGGTTTAAGATTCACAAATCCACTAACTTTTGGAAGAGTTAAGAAAACACACCTCCTGTCTTTGACAAGGGGAAAAGTAACCATTGTGAAATGATTACCAGTGCATATTTAATAGAAGGCCTACTTTGCAACAGAAAATACTTTAACAGCCTTATCCCACATAGGCAGGGGCTCCGTTACTCAAAACAAATACTCACTGGCCTTCCGATCTCACATATGTGGGAGAGAGAAAAAAAAAGATTAGAAGCATCTGTGAAAATGCCAGCTAAGGGTCATAGGCCCACTAAAAAACTGAGAGTTAACTAAAAAATTATAGAATAATTTCCCCCACCCAACTCTTTACCACCACTTTAGCAGGGTTATTGTATGATAACAGAATTAGAGAGAACAAAATGCTAGGCATAGGCTATATTTATAAAGAAGTTCTTATAAAAATACACGCTACATGACTTCAAACTCTACTACAAGGCTACAGCAACCAAAACAGCATGGTACTGGTACCAAAACAGAGATATAGACCAATGGAACAGAACAGAGTCCTCAGAAATAATACCACACATCTACAGCCATCTGACCTTTGATAAACCTGAGAAAAACAAGAAATGGGGAAAGGATTCCCTACTTAACAAATGGTGCTGGGAAAATTGGCTAGCCATAAGTAGAAAGCTGAAACTGGATCCTTTCCTTACTCCTTATACGAAATTAATTCAAGATGGATTAGAGACTTAAATGTTAGACCTAATACCATAAAAACCCTAGAAGAAAACCTAGGTAATACCATTCAGGACATAGGCATGGGCAAGGACTTCATGTCTAAAACACCAAAAGCAACGGCAACAAAAGCCAAAATTGACAAATGGGATCTAATTAAACTAAAGAGCTTCTGCACAGCAAAAGAAACTACCATCAGAGTGAACAGGCAACCTACAGAATGGGAGAAAATTTTTGCAAACTACTCATCAGACAAAGGGCTAATATCCAGAACCTACAAAGAACTCAAGCAAATTTATGAGAAAAAAACAAACAACCCCATCAAAAAGTGGGCAAAGGATATGAACAGACACTTCTCAGAAGAAGACATTCATACAGCCAACAGACACATGAAAAAATGCTCATCATCACTGGCCATCAGAGAAATGCAAATCAAAACCACAATGAGATACCGTCTCACATAAGTTAGAATGGTAATCATTAAAAAGTCAGGAAACAACAGGTGCTGGAGAGGATGTGGAGAAACAGGAACACTTTTACACTGTTGGTGGGATTGTAAACTAGTTCAACCATTATGGAAAACAGTATGGCGATTCCTCCAGGATCTAGAACTAGAAGTACCATATGACTCAGCCATCCCATTACTGGGTATATACCCAAAGGATTATAAATCATGCTGCTATAAAGACACATGCACATGTATGTTTATTGTGGCACTATTCACAATAGCAAAGACTTGGAATCAACCCAAATGTCCATCAGTGACAGACTGGATTAAGAAAATGTGGCACATATCCACCATGGAATACTATGCAGCCATAAAAAAGGATGAGTTTGCGTCCTTTGTAGGGACATGGATGCAGCTGGAAACCATCATTCTCAGCAAACTATCGCAAGAACAGAAAACCCAACACCGCATGTTCTCACTCATAGGTGGGAACCGAGCAATGAGATCACTTGGACTCCGGAAGGGGAACATCACACACCGGGGCTTATCACGGGGAGGGGGGAGGGGGGAGGGATTGCATTGGGAGTTATACCTGATGTAAATGACGAGTTTATGGGTGTGACGAGTTGATGGGTGCAGCACACCAACATGGCACATGTATACATATGTAACAAACCTGCACGTTATGTACATGTACCCTAGAACTTAAAGTACAAAAAAAAAAAAAAAAAAAAAAAAATTAAAAAAAAAAAAAAGAAACTCATTGACTCAGAACACAAAAACATACTTGAAAAAAGTGGTTATTCTCCTTATAGTTACATTTATATTCACACAGTGATCTACCAACCAATGATAAAACAGATTAAGATCCCTTATTTATTCTTTCATTCATTGTTCTATTCATCTATTCACAATTATATGCTAAGCTTTTTATATCAAGAAAATGGTCATTTCTGAATTATTTCAAAGAATATCCGGCACAGTAAAATCTCAGATAAAAGAAGTAACTCAAACTGAACTGGAAAGTCATTGTTAACAGAATTTGAGCTAGAATGATATTACAATATTTAGAAAATACGTGATTATTAGTATAATAGAGATTATTGGAGTCAATAAAGTTCCTGATATAACAACAACAACAACAACAAATACAAAGGCAGAAAAAGAGTTAGAAATAAGGACAATGGAGGAATTTGAAGCACCTGAAACCTACAGCTACAGCCAACTATAAAAGCAGCCCAAATCCTTGTCAGATTAACATAAATTTCACACTAAAGGTCTATTTGCACCAGTTTCTATTATCTGATATATCATACCCGGCTTTCAACAAAGTAATTACAACTCATAATAAACAGTAGAAAAAAAAAAAAAATGAAGATACAAAGCAAACATCAGCACCAGACTCAGACATGGTACAAATTTTGGAATCATTACACAGGAAATTTTAAATAACCATGATGTTAAAGACTGTACTGGAAAAAGTAGACAACGTGCAAGAACAGATGTGTAATGAAGATAGAGAGACAGAAATTCTAAGAAAAATCAAAATAACAAAAACATCGAAAACACTTTTTTTTTGAGACGGAGTCTCGCTCTGTCACCCAGGATGGAGTGCAGTGGCCGGACCTCAGCTCACTGCAAGCTCCGCCTCCCGGGTTCACCCCATTCTCCTGCCTCAATCTCCCGAGTGGCTGGGACTACAGGCGCCCGCCACCTCGCCCGGCTAATTTTTTGTATTTTTTTTTTTTTTTTTTTTCAGTAGAGACGGGATTTCACCATGTTAGCCAGGATGGTCTCGATCTCCTGACCTTGTGATCCACCCGTCTCAGCCTCCCAAAGTGCTGGGATTACAAGCTTGAGCCACCGCGTCCGACCTACCTTTCCAAAAAATGTTAAAGAAAGTTCTTCAGGAATGAGGAAATGACTTAGGTCAGAATGTTAGATTTGCATTGAACAATAACAAAATAAAGCAAATGAAAAGCAACAGCTGAAATTAAAATAAAATATTGGTATTTTTATTATTAACTAATCTAGTACATAGCTATTCAGATCAATAATAACAATGAAGTATTAGATTATAGGATATGAGAGGATATGAAGGAACGACACAACTTTATAAGGGAAGGGAAGGAAGAATAATGAATACTCAGTTATAATGTACCTGCACTATCTATGAAGTGGTACAGGGCTATTTGAAAGTCGGTTTACATCAATTGTATATTGCAAACTCTGGTGCATCCACTTAAAAACTAAAAATAAAGAACTCTAACTGATTTTCTAAGAGAGGAGAGAAAATAATATCATGTAAAGTATTCAATTAATAACAAATGAGGCACACAAATATGGAAAGAAAAAAAAAGAACAAGTGCAAGGAAGAGAAAATAAACATAGTAGACATTAACCAAATCTATCAAAATTTAATTTAAATGTGTATTCTCTAAATACAACAACTAAAAGACAGAGATTGACAAAGCAAAGAAGGACAATTAAAATGAAACAAGGAATTTACAAGGAATAAAATTCAGCAATCTCCCTTATATGTAGTTACAGAACTGATTAGACAACCAAAAAATTATTGTACCTGGAGGCTGCTGTTTCCAGCTATCTTCTATGAGATTTGAGATGCTATAAGCTTCTCGACTTCTATCTTCTAGAAATGTAGAAAGTTATAAGAATATAGCATTGATGTTGAGGGCGTTGAGAGCCCATCATCAAAGTTTTCTTCTAGATCTTCAGTAGCAATTTAAGTAGCCTCAAGTTTATTAAGAAGATCAAAACAGTAGTACAGAAAATAAAAACTATGTAAGTAGCAAAAATTAAAGCTGTGTTTATCGTAGCTGTTAAGAGATACCTTGTCATACATTTTTACTACACGCATATTCTTCTTTTGCTCCCAATAGAAGAGAAGATTTTAATGGAGATATCAGGTAACTGAGGTAATAACTATATAAAAGATTTTTAGTTTTAAAAAGATCAAAACTATATACCATTACACAAAATATTCTAACCTAAAAATACTAAATTGAGATATGATCCTAATTATAGAGTTTTCTTATTGCCCTTGCTAATATTACATTACATAAGTACTGAAGTACTCAAACTTATGACATAAAAATGAAGTAGTCTTAGTGATCATAATAATTGTTAATAAAAGCACTGTGATTTATAATAATGTAATAAGATATGTTTAGCCCAAGTTTATATCCTCTAGTCCATTAAGTGAGATATTTGATATAAAAAATGTTTTACATTTCTATGAGAGTTATTTGAAGTTTTTATGTTATAGTCAATAGCATCTTCAATTATGTTAACACACTGATAAGGATGCCATCTAAGATGCTGCAACATTGCCATGCCATAATTATACACTTCCATAGTTATCATAGTACACTGAATAAGCATTGTGTATGTGTTTGTGTGTATAAAACAAAGCAGAAAATAATTATAAAAATAGGTGTTTAAGTTTTGTGGTATAAAAATTAGGTAAAAACAAAAAAGTGAAAACTTTTGAAAGCAAATTGTGGTTTAAAAGTTGTAATGGAAGATGTGAAAATCAAGAATACACATAGAACACACATGTCAGGTAATCACATACACTTGAAAGTAGGTTACTTTTTTTACTTTGAATCATCTGTTCTTTATTTTTCCTTTCCAAAATGACTCCATTCTCAACTAGTATGATATTTTCAATAAATAGGAAGCTGTATGATTAAAAAAGAAACACAGGCATTTTAGAGAAAAAGGTAACTCTTAATATTTTTAGTCAATTAATTAATTCATCCACCAATTCATTGCTTTACTAATGATTTATCTCATTATTTAACAAAAAAAGCAATTCAAAGCATGACTGTGTAATTGGGCCCTACACACAAATAGAATAAAACATAATTTTTGTCCTTGTGCTTAGAGACTAAGGGCCACTAACTTGTTTCTTATTTTAAAATAACAGAAACTGATTCTAATTAACCTAGCAGCCGTGAATTTCATTTGAAGTATATTCTGTAGTACAAATAACAGTTTGAGAAATGCACAGAAACAAAAGATGTCCAGATAGGCTGATCTGCAAACAAACCTAAACAAGAGTCAAGTTGGGATCCCATTGTCATTGCTGCTGATGACTGAGCATCACCTCCAATGGCATGACCTCCACTGGATCTTGATGCTGCAATGCTGCCACCACTCTTACTGGTCCTGCTGGTTTAGCTTCTGCTGAGCCCTGGATGTTTCTCACAGTGAAATAAGCATTAAAGAGTTTCAAATTCTTTTCACCAGTCTTTCCAAATTGAATTTGGTAAGATTGGATCGTTAATGACTCTACATTCTCTTTTACCCCACATCTAATCTTCAGGAAATCTTCTTGTCTTTGATTTCAGAATATATGAAGAATTTTTCCACGTTTCACTGTCTCCATTGTACTCCCAGATAGATATACCATAATCTCCAGCATGGATTAGAATAGGCCTCATATGATAATTTGTTGAGAATGATGGTTTCCAGCTGCATCCATGTCCCTACAAAGGACATGAACTCATTCTTTTTTATGGTTGCATAGTATTCCATGGTGTATATGTGCCACATTTTCTTAATCAGAACAGAAAACCAAACACAGCATGTTCTCACTCGTAGGTGGGAATTGATCAATGAGATCACTTGGACTCTGGAAGGGGAACATCACACACCGGGGCCTATTATGGGGAGGAGGGAGGGGGGAAGGATGGCATTGGGAGTTATACTTGATGTAAATGACGAGTTTATGGGTGCTGATGAGTTGATGGGTGAAGCACACCAACATGGCACAAGTATACATATGTAACAAACCTGAATGTTGTGCACATGTACCCTAGATCTTACAGTATATATATATATATATAAAAAAAGAAACATGTACCTATTTCATGTATCCTAACTACCACCAGTATACTCTATTGTTTTTACTTGCTAATTTGGCAGGCAAACATGCTGTTTTATTTTTATTTAAGATTTTATTTGTTATTGATTAAGAGTGTACTTAACTACTTAATACATCTGATTTTAGTTTGGTTAAAAAAAAAAAAAAAAAAAAAAAAAGAATAGACCTCCTAAACTGATCTCCCTGTATTTACACTTAATACACTGCTCTCTACCCTCAATGGCACATCTAGACTGACAATTTGAAATAAGCAAAATCCTGTCACTCTTCTGCTCAAAACTCTCCAATATCTTGCTATTTCACTCAGAAGAAAACCAAAATCCTTGGCAAAGCTCAATGAATTGGTTGATACTAGACCCTAAGCTATCTGGCCTCCTGTTAATTTTCCACTCTTCTCCAATTCTACTGTCCCCTTTGCTGTCTCTGAATAAAGGCAGATATATTCCCACTGTACAGGTTTCTCCCTTGCTGTTCCCTCGGCCAAAGGGCTCTTTCTCAATATACACATGGTGAACCTGTTATTCCTCAACTCTGTACTGACCACCCCATTTCAAAATGCAATCTCTTTTTTTCCTTGTCATTTTCAATCCACTAACCCTCTGTATTTTATCCCATGGAAGAAATCAACAAACAATTTATCATTTTCTCCATATTTATCTATTGTTATTTTCCTTCTCCCCTTCTCATAAAGAAAACCTACACTAGGATAGAGATTTTTGGCTGTCATGTTTGTCTGTGTGTGTGTTTTTGTCTATCTTGTCAATTATGTCTCTCTCTCTCTCTCTCTCTCTCTCTCTCTCTCTCTCTCTCTCTCTCTCTCTGTGTGTGTGTGTGTGTGTGTGTGATAAAATAGTGTATGTCACAGCATTGGTGCAAAAGAAATATGTATTTTTTTAAATTGAAAGCTTGATTACTTTGTGGAAAAGAGCGGAAAGACAGACAAAAACAGGAAGCAGAGAAGATGTTTGAGAGCTAATAAGGCATTCCAAATAAGGGATGATGATGGTTAAAACTTATTTAGTAGAGGTGTAGGATGTAGTCAGATTTACAGTATATAGTATATTTTAAAAGGTGACTCAATAGCACTAGATTATGATTTGCTTTTGGAGTTTAGGAGAAAAAGGGATAAAGGATAGTACACAACTTTTTTGGCAAGAGCTTGAGCATTCTGTTTTAATTTGCAATGCTGTTACACATTAAAATTACCATATTAAGTATGTGCAGTAAATTATCACTTAACGTTATCACAGATCCTTTGAAATTTCTACTTTAAGTGGAATGACATACAGCAGGTCCTTTAATAATGTCATTTTGATTAATGTCCTTTTGTTATAATGTTCATAAGAAAAAAATGAATTTTTTATACATTGTTTCACTTAAAGTCCAAGTTGGCAAATACAGATTTAGACCTGAGCAGATACTTAAGTTTAAATATATGAATAGATATCTTATGCTTTCATTATGCCTGATTTACACTTTTTTAAATAAAATCTGTGCTTCGAGTGAAAACTGCAGCTGTGTGGGACATTACTCACACTAAGTTTCTTGAAAGAAAATGAAAAAAAAAAAAAAAGCCTGGCTTAAAGATAACATTATGCAATATACTAGCATCATATGCAAATACACTTGTTGATGAGTTAGATACTCACAGTAGGTTCTGAACAAGAATGAAGGAAAAATACTCTAATGAGCTCATTTCAAGCAGTTGTCTTATTGTCGAGTAGCCATGATTTGAGAAATGGCCTGAAGTAAGAATATGTATCTACAATTATTAGCAACTAATGATTGTGCTGCATGGTTAAAGACTTAGAATCACAAAAATGTAGGACAGTGTGTGTATGATGGATTCTCAGAATGTGCTTGGAGCATAAAAGCACCTGTCTCTCACAGATATCCCAGTCCTGTGGTTTTTGGCCTAAAAACCAAGAAGATGAAGTTACCCTCAGGTAAGAAAGGAAGAGATGGCCACTAGGCCAGGAAAAAGCAGAGATAACTTTCCCATCGGACTATGACACTTGTCCGCAGGTCCTTCTGCTTGCCAACCACTCCCAGATTCCCTACCTTATAGCCCTGCAGGAGCGTGTTCACAATGCAGCCTCTGCTGCTCAGCCTGGGTCCTTCACTCCACCTGGGTCCATTCCTGGCAGCCTGCGAGCACTTCAGATCCTTCAGTCCACCCTGAACCCAACTCCAAGTGTTTGAAGGATAGAGCACAAGTCTATCTTAGTGCCCCAGGACTGCAGAATGTAGCTCAGGAGTGCTGAGCTAAGATCTGTGGCTGACACTCAAGTGGCAGAGAAGCCCAAACTCTCAGGGCACTTAGAGGTGAGATGTGTGACCTTGTGGATTTGAGCAACATGGGGGATACTTCCTTCCACAGGTCCAGCCCAGAAAGGGTGAGGCATGTCTCTGTGATGTGGTCTTTTCCCAGAGAGCCCTGCAGCCTAGAACACCTAACAAAAGAAACATGGGCCCAATGCCAGTGATTGGAGATAGGCCAGCAGCAGACCTACTGAAGGAGTCACCTCCCTCCCTTTGCACTGCAGAGCATGACTGGAAACAGGAGGAAATACAGAGGAGCCACACAAGCAAGTAAGAACCTATCTACCACCCATTACTTTTAAGTGGCAGCTACTGGATGGCAGCCCAAGTTTCAACACCAAAAATATTTAGCGAATATACTCCCCTGTGAAAGCAAGGGCGTGAATTCAGCTACAAAGAAAGACTGTGTATAGAATCTTGACCCTCTGAAAGCATCCAAAAATGAAACCAACTATCTATAACTTAACTTTTACCACAGATTAAGGAACACTAACACCTACAGATGAGAATAAGTCAGTGAAATAATTCTGGCCATTTTAAAAGATGGAGTGTGTCTTTACCTCCAAATGAGTCCTCTAGCCCCCCAGCAATGATTAGTCTGAAACGACAGACTTAGAATCCAGAATCTTGATGGCAAGCAAGCTCACTGAGATTCAGGATAAAGTTGAAACTAATTCAAGGAATCCAGTAAAATGACCCAATAGCTGAAAGCAGGACCAATCAGTTTAAGAAAGAACTAAACAAATTCTAGAGCTAAAAAAATTACTACATGAATTTCATAACATAATACAACCCCTACAATACAATCTATATTTACAACAGAATATGCCAAGCTGAGGAAAGGATCTCAGAGCCTGAACACCAGTTCTTTCAACTAACTTAGTCAGAAAAAAATAAAGAGAAGAGAATTTTAAAAACTGAACAATACTTCCAAGAAATATGAGGGTATGTAAAGATACCAGATCTGAGACTCACGGGCATTCCTGAGAGAGAGGAGAGAGATTAAGCTTCTTGGAAAATATATTTCAGGATATAGTTGGTGAACAATTCCCTAATCTCACTACAGAGGTTGATGTGCAAATTCAAGACATACAGAGAACCCTGGCTAGATACTACACAAAATTATGATCCCCTAGGCACATGATCATCAGATTCACCAAGGTCAATACAAAAGAAAAAAGTTTAAAAGTAGCTAGAGAGAAGGGTCAAGTCAGATGCAGAGAACCTCATTAGGCTAGCAGCAGAACTCTCAGAAGTGATTGGAGGCTTATGTTCAGCATGTTTAAAGAAAAGAAATTCCAACAGAGAATTTACTATCCTGACAAACTAAGCTTCATAAGCGAAGGAGAAATAAAATACTTCTCACACAAGCAACCAGTGAGGAAGTTAACTTCAAGGAGACCAGTCTTGCAAGAGGGACTCAAAGGAGTACTAAATATGGAGTCAAAAGAATGACACCTATTACCACAAAAACACACTTAAACACATAGCCCACAAGTATTATAAAGCAACTACATAATCAAGTCTACATAACAACCAGCTAACAATATGATGACAGGATCCAAATATCACATATCAATACTAACCCTGAATGTAAATGGGCTAAATGCCCACACTTAAAAGACATAGAGTGTCAAGCTGAATAAAAAGACAAGACCTAACCATCTGCTGTCCTCAGGAGATCCATCTCATAAACAACAACACCCCTAGGCTCAAAGTAAAGGGATGGAGAAAGATCTACCATGCAAACAAAACATAAAAAGGAAAAGGTGCTGCTTTTCTTACATCAGATAAAACAGACTTTAAAATGATAAAAATAAGAAGGACAAAGAAGGGTATTATATAATGATAAAGAATATAATAGAACAAGAAGACTTAATGATTCTAAATACATATGTGCCTAATATTGCAGCACCGAGATTCACAAAACAAGTTCTTCTTAACCTGTGAAAACACTTAGCAACCACACAATAATAGTTGGAGACTTCTACACCCCATGGAAAACATTACACAGATAATCAAGTCAGAAAACTGTCAAGGAAACAGTGTAATTAAACTCAACACTTGAGCAATTAGACCTAGTAGATATCTACAAAACATTCTATTCCACAACCACAGCGTATGGATGCATCTTATTGGCATATTGAATGTATTGTAAGATTTACCACATGCTTGGTTATAAAGCAAGCTATCAATGAATCTGAAAAATTGAAATCATACCACCCACACTCTTGAACCACAATGCAATAAAAATAGGAATCAATATCAAGAAGATCTCTCAAAACTGCATAAATACATGAAAATTAAACAACTTGCTCTGAATAACTCCTGGATAAAGAGAGAAATTAGTCTGAAATCAAAAAATTGTTTAAAATTCATGAAAATAGGGACACAGCTTACCAAAATTTTAGGAATGCAGCTAAAGCAGTGTTAAGGTAAAGTTTATAGCACTAAAATGTCTTTATCAATAATTTAGAAAGATCTTAAATTAACAATCTAACTTTTCACCTAAAGTAATTAGGAAAAAGAATGAATCAACATTATAACTAGCAGAGGAAAAGAACTAAAATTTTAAAAGAGTTGAATCATATTGAGATGCAAAAATCCATACAAAAGATCAACTAAACCAAGAGATGGTTGTTCAAACAATAAACAAGATTGATATTCTGCTAGCAAGATTAACAACCAAAAAGGAAAACCCAAATAAGTATAATTAGAAATGACAAAGATGAGGACTTGGCGCAGTGGCTTACTCCTGTAATCCTAGCACTTTGGGAGGGTGAGGCAGGTGGATTGCCACAGCTCAGGAGTTCTTGACCAGCCTAGGCAAAATGGTCAAGCCCTGTCTCTACCAAAATACAAAAAAAAAAAAATAGCCGGGTGTGGTGGTGGGCACCTGTAGTCTCTGCTACTCAGGAGGCTGAGGCAGGAGAATTGCTTGAACCTGGGAAGTGGAGGTTGCAGAGAGCTGAGATCATGCCACTGCACTCTAGCCTGGGCAGCAGAGCAAGACTACGTCTCTAAAAAAAAAAAAAAAAAAAGAGATGACAAAGATGACACTTTGTAACTGATTTGTAGCTAATCCCACATAAATACACAAAAGGAATAACTGATCCCACATAAATACACAAAAGGAAGCCTCAGAGGAAGCTATGAACAACTTTATACACACAAATTAGAAAATCTAGAGGTGTGATTGCTCACACCTGTTAGCCCAACATTTTGGGAGGCTGAGGCAAGCAAATCAACTGAGCTCAGCAGTCAGTCTGGGAAACATGGCGAAACCCTGTCTCTACAAAAAGTGCAAAACTTAGCCGGGTGCAGTGGCTTGTGCCTGTAATACCAGCTACTCAGGAGGCTTAGGCAGGAGAACTGCTTAAGCCTGGGAGGTGAGGTTTCAGTGGGCCAAAATCAGGCCATTGCACTCCAGCCTGGGTGACAGAATGAGACTTCATCGAAAGAAAGAAGGAAGGGAAGGAAGGAAGGAAGGAAGGAAGGAAGGAAGGAAGGAAGGAAGGAAGGAAGGAAGGGAGGGAGGGAGGGAGGGAGGGAGGGAGGGAGGGAGGGAGGGAGGGAGGGAAAAGAAAATAGAGAAAATGGATAAATTCCTGGAAACATGCATTCTCCGTGATTGAATCATGAAGACACTGAAACCCCAAATAGACCAATACCAAGCTCTGAAATTGAATCAGTGATAACAAAATCCACCAAACAAACAAACAAAAAATCCTTGAACCAGATGGATTCCCAGCTGAATTCTACCAGACATACAACGAAGAACTGGAATCAATCCTACTGAAACTATTCTTAAAAAACTGATGAAGAGAGCCTCCTCCTTAATTCATCCTACAAATCCAACATCAACCTGATACGAAAATCTAGCAGAGACAGACACACACACATGCACACATACACACAATCTTCAGGCTAATATTCCTCATGAACATAAATGCAAAATTCCCCAACAAAATACTAGCAAACCAAATCCAGCAGCACATCAAAAAGTTAATATATCATGATCAAGTAGGTTTTATTCCCTGGATGCAAGGTTGCTTCAATATATGAAAATCAATAACTGTGATTCATTAGATAAAATTAAAGCAGAAACCATATAATTATCTCAATAGACAAAGAAAAGGCTTTTGATTAAATTCAGCACCCCTTCATGATAAATACCACCAACAGACTAACCATCAAAGGATTGCATCTCCAATGAATAAGAGCTGTTTATGACAAACCCACAGCCAATGTCATACTAAATAGGCAAAAGCTGGGACCATTTCCCTTGAGAACTGGAACAACACAAGGATGCCCACTCTCATCACTCCTATTCAACATACCAGAAATCCTAGCCAGATAAAGAAATAAAAAACATCTAAATAGGGAAAGAACACAAACTATCTCTCTTCACTGACAATATAATTATATACCTAGAAAACCCTAAAGACTCTGCCAAAAGGCTCCTAGAATTGACAAATGACTTTAGTAAAGTTTCAGGAAACAAAATCAATATATGAAATCAGTAGCATCTCTATATACCAATAACACCTAGGATGAGTCAAATTAAGACCGTAATCTCATGTACAATAGTCAGAAAGAAAATTAAATATTAATACTTAAGAATACAGTTAACCAAGAAGGCAAAAATTCTCTAAAAACTGTTGAAATAAATCAGATATGACACAAACAAAAGGAAAAACATTTCACGTTCACGGACAGGAAAAGTCAACATCACTGAAATGGCCATACTATCCAAAGCAATTTACAGATTCAATGCTGTTCCTATCAAACTACCAATGTCATTTTTCACAAAATTAGGAAAAACATTCTTTCAAAATTCATATGGAACTAAAAAAGAGCCTGAAATAACCAAAGCAATCCTAGGTAAAAAGAACAAAGCTGCAGGCATTACACTACCTGACTTCAAACTACAGTATAAGGCTACGGTAACTAACTCAGCATGGTACTGATGTAAAAACAGAGACATAGACCAGTGGAACAGAATAGAGAACCAAGAAATAAACCTGCACACCTACAACCATCCGATCTTTGACAAAATAAATAAAAACAAGCAATGGGGAAAGAACTCTTAATTTAATAAATAGTGCCAGGATTACTAGCTAGTCATATGCAGAAGAATGAAACAGGATTATGTTTTATTTTTATTCATTTTATATTATTTTATTTTTTTGAGAGGGAGTCTCTCTCTGTCTCCTCTCAGGTTGGAGTGCAGTGGTGTGATCTTGGCTCACTGCCACCTCCTTCTACCTCCCAGGTGCAAGCAACTCTCCGGCTTCAGCCGTCCTAGTAGCTGGGATGACAGGTGCAAGCCACCATGCCTGGCTAATTTTTGTATTTTTAGTAGAGGCGGGGTTTCACCATGTTGGCCAGGCTTGTCTCAAACTCCTGACCTCAAGTGATCTGCCCACCTCAGTCTTCCAAAGTGCTGAGATTACAGGCGTGAACCACCATGCCTGGTCTGAAATTGGACTCTTGCCTTTCACCATATAAAAAAAAACTCAGGATGGATTAAATATAAAAGGGTGGGGCATAATTAAACTAAAGAACTTCTGCACAGTCAAAGAAGCTATGAATCTACAGAATGGGAGAAAATATTGGCAAACTCTGCAACTGGCATATGTCTAATATCCAGAATATCCAGAACTTAAGTTCTGTCTAATATCGAGAACTTAAGCAAATAAATAAGCAAAAGTAAAATAACCCCATTCAGAAATGAGCAAAGGACATGAACAAATACTTCTCAAAAGAAGACATGTAAGTGGCCAACAAAACATAAAAAACAGCTCAGTATTATTAATCATCAGAGAAATACAAATCAAAACCACGATGATATATCATCAAACATCAGTAAGACAGCTATTATTAAAGAGTCAAAAAAAAAAAAAAAAATGATGTTGGTGAAGCCGTGGAGAAAAGAGGATGGTTATACACTGTTGGTGGGAATGTAAATTAGTTCAGATATTTTGGAAAGCAGTTTGGAGACTTCTCAAAGAGCTTAAAACAGAGCTGCCATTTTTCCCAGGAATCCCATTACCAGGAATATACCCAAAGGAAAATAGATCCTTCTATCAAAAAGACACATGCACTCATATGTTCATTGTTGTGCTATTCACAAGAGCAAACGTGTGGAATCAAGCTATGTTCCCAACAATAATGGATTGGATAAAGAAAATGTGGTGTATATACACCACAGATTACTATGCAACCATAAAAAAAAAAAAAGAAAACAAAAATGAAATCATGTCCTTTGCCACAACATGGATGTAGCTGGAGGCCATAATCATAAGCATATTAACACAAGAACAGAAAACTATATACTGCATGATCTCACTTGTAAGTGGGAGCTAAGCATTGAGCTCACACGGACATAAACATGGGAATGATAGACATGGAGTGTGGGTGGAAGAACTACCTATTGGGTACTGTGCTTACTACCTGGGTGATAGGATCTGAATGCCAAACAAATCAGCATCATGCAAAAGACGTGCGCAAGAAACCTGCACATGTACCCCCTGCATCTAAAATAAAAGTTAAAAAAAAAGAAAACAAACAAAAAACAGAAAGAAGTGTGAGTGAAACAAATTTGAGTGAACAATGGTGGGTGTCTAGAAATGAATTTTGAACATGTGGAGTCTAAATGATCTGGTGAATGTCCAAGTGGGGATATTGTCTAGTTGGGGAGAGAGACATGGAGAGTTTGCCACTAGAAAAAGGTGATTTTCATATCTACAAGATAAAATGGGGTTACCAATTTTGTGACTACCACGAAGAAAACACCAAGAACTGTCTTCTGAACATTTTATTAATGAAGATTTAGTAAAGACTGCTGAAATGCCAGCTTTCCAGGGGCACTTTTCCTAAGTATTCTATCAGAAATGAGCTGCCCAGATCAAAACCTAATGCTTTTTATTAGTTTTCTATAATATTTACTAGTAGCTAGAGTTACTAATTGCTAATTTATTTACTTTTTTAATTGTTCCTGTAACAAAGTTAAATTTTATGAGAGAGAACGCTCTTTGTCTTGTTTGTCACAATCATCATGTATCAAGAATCAAAAGATAGGCCAGGCGCTGCAGCTCACGCCTGTAATCCCAGCACTTTGTGAGGCCGAGGTGGGCGGATCATGAGGTCAGGAGATCGAGACCATCCTGGCTAACACGGTGAAACCCCGTCTCTACTGAAGATACAAAAAAATTAGCCTGGGGTGGTGGCGAGCGTCCCAGCTACTCAGGAGGCTGAGGCAAGAGAACGGCAGGAACTCAGGAGGCGGAGCTTGCAGTGAACCTAGATCACGCCACTGCACTCCAGCCTGAGTAACAGAGTGAGACTCCGTCTCAAATAAATAAATAAATAAATAATAAATAAATAAATAAATAATTGCAATTCTATGCACAAACACAAACTACTCAAGAATCAAAAAATTAGAAAATATTGCTTAAGAATTTAACTAATATACTGTTTACAGTTATAATACATATATTTACAAAATAAACCCTCTAAAATGTATGTAAGAATTTTATTAAAATTTATTAAAAAGGAAATTTTAATATTCAAAATATTTTAGTAATTTCCAAATTTATCTATACATCTGCTAAATTCCCAAGAAAATTTCCAATAATTTTTTTTGTTGATTTTTATGAAATACGATGACCTCATTCCACAATGTACTTGGTAAGGTATCTCCAGACACCCCTGAAAAAGAGCATATTATGGAGTTTTGCCTTACTAGGTATCAAAATATATTTTTTAAAATATCAATACCATACAACAAAATACTATGGTATAATCAGATATATTACTGCTACAAAACAGAGCCAAGTCCTAAATCCACTCACTTATGGAACTTGATTAATGATAGAGCACACATTGCACAATGATGGGAAAAGATGACTGTTTGATAAACTAGACTGGAAGAAAAAGATATACATATGGTATAAAGAGAAATTATATTTCTACAATGTAATCTATGCAAAAAGCAATTTCAAGTATATAAAATAATCAAATTTGAAATACACAATTTTAATGTTTTAAATGAATGCAATTTTACCATCTCAGAGTAAGAAAGATATCTCAATAGGATGTAAAATATATAAACCATATATGATAAGGTGGGAAAGCTAAACCACATTATAATTAGTAATTCTAGACCATATTACAGTCAGAAATCTTTTTATTTTGTGTGCATATGTATATATACGTGTCACCAAGATGTTCTTCACTCAGTGAACGGATAAATAAACTGTGGTATATCCAAACAATGAAATATTATTCATCTCTAAAAGAGATGAGTCATCAATTCATGAAAAAAACATGGAGGAAACTAAAGTGTATATTATTAAGTAAAAGAAGGAAACAGGAAAAAGCCTACATACTATAGAATTCCAACTATATGACATTACATAAAAAGGCAAACTTTGGAGACAATAGAGATCAGAGGTTACTAGATGTTAGGGGAAATAGAGATCAATAGGTGAAGCACATATCATTTTTTAGGGTAGTGAAACTATTGTGTATGATACTGAAATGCTAGATACATGTCATCATACATTTGTCTGAACTCATAGAATGTACAACAGTTACAATGGGTTCTTAAGTAAACAGTGCAGTTTTCATGATAATGATGTGCTAATACAGGTTGATTGATCATAACAAATGTATCATTCTGGTGAGAGATGTTGATAGTGGGGTGGGGTGGCTGTGGAAGGTTAGGGATAACAAATATAAAGGAATTTGGTACTTTCCGCTTAATTTTGCTGTAAATCTAAGCTGCTCTACAAATAAAGTCTATTTAAATATCTAAATTAGAGAAAATAGCACAAATGTAACTGAAGTTAATTAATATCTGGCACATATAATGAATTTCTAAATGTAAAATTAAAAAGACAAACCACCCAATCAAAAACTTAGGACAAGACATTAAACAAATTCAAGAGAGAAAATAAAACTTGATTTTAAAATATGTTGTATTCACAAAGAAAAATGTGAATCAAAACTATATTTTCTCAGATGACTTGACATGTTATTCAGACACAGTGTTACCAATAATCACAATTAATTGGAAAATATGTGGAGCAATAGGACCCAGTTTATACTTCTGGTGATATTCTGAAATGGTGTAGTTGCTTGACCTAACAAGGTGACCATGTCTAAAGTGTTACCTGGCAGCCTGTGATTAAAATTCCTTAAAATGCTTAGACATTTTGCTTTCCCTAGGCAGTTATCATGACGAATGTCCCTCAGTATCATTGAGAAAAGTCTAGATGGAAGAACTTAAATCTATAGTTCATAAGTTATAGGAAAGTCTTACAGTTATCTATTTTTTTTTTCTTTTTTGAGGGGGACAGGGTGTTTCTCTGTCACCTGGATTGGAGTGCAGTGGTTTGATCTAAGTTCACTGCAACCTCAACCTCCTGGGCTCAGGCAATCCTCCTATGTCAGCCTCCCAAGTAGCTGAGACTATAGGCATGGACAACCATACCCAGCTAGTTTTTGTATTTTTTGTAGAGAGGAGGTTGCACCATGTTGCTCAGCCTGATCTTAAACTCCTGGGCCCAAACAATCTACCCTGTCTGGACTTCTAAAATGCTGGGCCTACAGTTGTGAGCCACTGCAATTGGTCTATTTAATCTTTACATTCAGTGGGTTCTCTCTGAATTCACAGATTTGATGGGAATTGAGTTAGGTACTATGACTCAAAATTTGTTTATGTGTGTGTGTGTGTGTGTGTGTGTGTGTGTGTGTGTATGTATTTATATATATACACATATATGTATTTATATATACACATATATATGTATTTATATATATATACATATATATGTATTTTTCTCAGTTGCACACACAAAAATAATTTTTAATTAAAATAAAGACCTTTTGGAAGTCTGCCTTCTACTTTACTCCTTAGGGTCATGAACAATTCCACCCTACAAAAATCCTTAAGGCAAACCATTTTGATGGCTTTACCAGCTCTGCAGTTTGTTGTGGCAACAATGTCTGCCTTGCATCTAGAATTACTGTGCCAGCATTTGATCTCTGCCTTCTTGGGGCCCTCTCATTCTCTTGAATGCAGTTGAGTTGAATCCATTTTACCAATAGAACCTGTATCAGCATCTATGATCTATAGAAAATTACCACAAAAGCATTTTTCAAAGGTGATGACATCCTCAACTCTCCTCAAAGCATATCCTGGCCCTTGGTGAAGAGTGTCCTCTGGGTTCTCACCGGGGATTTAGGTAGTGGGTGGGCTATGTTAAATTCACTCCAGCATTTTTTTTCTCTCAAAGTTGTTTGGATTTATTTCTCAACTTACTGTCTTGGAATCGCTAGCATTTTCATTTAATTTGCCATGGGATATCAGTGCAATCTGACCAATAATGTGAACCCCCACAGCTGTTTATGCTACTACAATAAATCCAGAAGCTCCAAAAGATAGATCTGCATTGATTAAGTAAGCTAAATCTGTCATTGCATTCTCTGTATCCTCCCTATTTATAGTCTCCAGATTTTCATTGATATGAATTACTAATGTAAGTTCCTAATATAAAGTGCTGCAGGTCTTTTTGTGTTATCGCTCTTTTCAAAGTTGTCTTTAATTGAAAATCCTCAGGGAATTTTAGGCTGTTACCTAACTCAATGTTTTACAATCTTCATTAAGTTTCAGAATCAGCTAGGGAGATTTAAAGATTTCTGATGTTCAGGCTATTCTCTAAACTAATTAAATTATTATCTCTGGAGTGAGTCCCTGACATTAGTAACTTGTAAAGCTTCCAATGCACAGACAAGCTTGAGAAAAGCTGTTTTTAGACTAATGATAGTGAAAAATGGAGAGTGTGGTAGGCTAAATGGTGGTCCCCAAAGTAGACATCCAGGTGCTAATCTCCAGATTATGTGACTATTACCTTATATGATAAAAAGAATGAATATTGCCTTACATGGCAAAAGATCTGCTGAAGGATCTTGAGAGAAGGAGCTTTCCCTGCATTATCTGGGTGGCCCCTAACTAAACGTAATCACATGTATCCTTACAGAGGAGAGGTGGAGGAAGTTTAGAGACAAAGAGAGGATAGATAGAAAAGAGAAGCCATGTGTAGATGGAGACAGAGATTAAGGTGATGTGGCTACAAGCCAAGGAATGCCAAGGATTGCTAGTAGATGTCAAGCATGGCAAACGTGCTAAAAGCACACATTCAACTATGCAACAATGGATGCTTTGTGACACAGAAAATGATCTTCAGCAATTTCAGGAGCTCAGTTAGAGAGTTTGCATATTATTGTTGCAGCAATTAGTAAGAAACGCTCTTGAATTAGCTTCTTGCTAAATGACCAAAAGAAGGGCACAGATAAGTCTCTCTGGGCATCAGAGTTAATGAAGCTTTAGCACTTCTTGTATTATAAAGTAATTTAATTTAAATGACAGATCATGAAATGATGCTCAGCATAGCTATCTAACTTGCTCAATGTAATGGAAATGTCAGTGGCTCAAATAATATTCAAGCCAGATCACTTAGCTACTCGATTTGTTCTCTGATCCACAAAGTTACTCTGTAGCAATGGGAACTCTCAGGTTTCCATGTACGAGATATGGTGAGCCAAGGCCACCTTCCTGGGCATGCAACCTGTGCAGTTGCAGAGCTCCACTCTTAGAAGAGCCCTATGATTGCTTTAAAGCTCTGTTTGATTTAATGCATCTGAAATTCTTAATTTTTGAAAAGAGGTCTTCACAGTTCCATTTTGCAATGGAATACAAAAATTGTATAGCCAATCTTACTCTTAGCCTTCAGAGTTCTTGTAAGTAGTTTAACTATATTCTCAAGTGTTTTTCACTTACTAAAGTGCTTATATATGTGTGGCATATATAAATAAATGTAAAAAACAATTTATCAAAGATTTTAAAATGCATACTTTAATATCAGTTTATAGCATCACTAATTTTTGGATGCACCTCTGAAAACATGACATCTTACATTCACTGTCAGGAAGATCCTGGTTTAGTTGCTATTACCTATACTTGTGCAAATATAATCATTGTCTTTTATATTGCTATCATTAGATGACTTACCTACACTGTTGAAACAACATGTGTTGTATTTAATTGCCACTCAAAATGCCTTTGAAAAGATTAGGTTAAGCTTTTGAAAGCTCAATGAATTATCACCAGCTAGCCTGTTATAAAGCAAACCTTAGTTTGTTCACCATCACTTCAGTAATGGAATACACCAACTTGACAGGGTCTTTGAACTGTCACAGAAGCGGAGTCAGAAGTGGAATCATTTAGGGTTCTGAGGAGTTTGGGCTCAAGTAGTTTAAGATGGGTCCTTTATGGAAAGAAACTGATGAGAGGGTAATTTGGCAGTTTGTAAGCCTTTTTTCATTCATATGTGCCTCAAGAACTTTCCCAAAGCAAGGTACAAAGTCATCTGTGAATTTACAGTCTCATATTTCCTGAAACAAACAAGAAAATCTTCAGACACACGTTGTCTCAATTTGCTTTTCGTCAATATGCTTGTAAAAATAAAGTTCACCACTTTCACAGAAAATTTATTTTACTCTAATGGGGACATTACTATAGTTCCATAATACATTACATAACAAAATTCATATGCCTTATGTTCTGATACTTGCTAACTATGTGTTGGGACAATCTGGGATAGGCAGAAACTATAGAATCTTAGCCTCCCACCCCTCCACTCCCAATCCTACCTAATATATAATAATCTGCATTTTATCTAGATCCTCATGAGTTATATGTACATTATGAGAAGCACTGCCTTAAGGTACTACAGAAACAAAACATCCTACAAGTAAAAGTTGTGTTAACTTTGTAACTAAATCGGATGTAATAGAGTACACATTCAGGCATCAGATAATACAAATGGAGGCAGGAGAATTTGCCAAATCCCTTAGAAGAGAAGAAGTAATGTTAAAGAATCAAGAACTTAGTATAATAGGTTCATGTAACAGGTAGGACTATGGTTAAATTGTTGACTATCAAATTCTCAGAAAATTTGAATATTCAAATAGAATGGCTTAACTTCCATGAAATTCAAATTAGCAAATGGATAAGAGTTTAATCAATCTGGAAGAACTAGCAACACAACTTTTGTGTCAGAAACTTTGACAAACATCCCAGAAGTTATAATGTTAAAACTTTAAAGGAAAAACAAAATGATGCAGCATGATCAATAGTTTTGAGGTCACAAGGGAAAAACCAATATGTCAAGGACTCCAAGTTGAAAGGTGATCTGAAAATTCAGGTATTAAGCTTAAAGACATTTACTCATACCCCAACTAATATACTCTTTACAGTTTCTCTTATGAACTGTAAGAGTGATAAATATAAGATGTTGTCTAAATAAATCTAGGGCTCTTTGATAAATAAAAAAAAAATATATCAAAGGCTTATATCACACTTTAATTTGTAGTTTTAGTGTTTTCACAGTGGTATAGAAAGTAATAGTGTATTATTTTAATATCTCCCAGTGTTTGATGAAATAAAGCAGTAATTCAGCAAATCATAACAACCAACTTTGAATTTGCTTTTATTACTCTGAAACTACAAGAGGAAAGATATTATTCAGCAAGGTCACAGATAGCTCCTGGGTTGGGAAAAAATAAACACATTTTAACATGTTTTTTCTTTAAGATTTTTTGTGTCATTGATGGTAGCCAATTCGCCTTGTAGTTTATTGAATTTCTCCTGTCCTTTTTGCTATTTTTAGGGAGTAGCCAACTAAAATCCCAAAAGTTTCAATGAGCGCCTCACTCTAGGAGATTCTATACATCAACTTAATTAACTCTTTCATTACTGCATGCCTTGGACTGATAGAATCTAAAAATAAAACTGAATGTATACTACATTCAGCCTGAATTAAGCAAAATTCCCAACCCCAAATTACCACTACTTTCTGAGGATCTCTTTCCAGAAGTCTGTACTCTGTTGTGATTATTTGTATCAGTCAGTGATTTTGGTTGAATACATGAGAAATCTGCTAAAGTTAACTATACAGAACATAAACATATTAGGAATATATTGCCCAGATAGCATGATACTTCTGTGCACTGCTGTTTCCTGAATTCAGATTCCCAGATGGTTTATCAAATTTGCAAATACTGGTTCAAATATCTATATTCTGCATGTCAGTTATCAAAGGAACAAGGAAATCTAGCATCTGAACCATTTCGGTTTGGTAGTAGAACACAGAACACTGCTTTCCACTGAGAACTATACATTGGTAGGGTCTCAAATATAGGAAGGCATTTCTGATGCCAGTCTAGAGGGAAGATTAATTGTGTCTGAAAGTTTACATAAGGATTTTCTAAAGTATGTGAAAGGGATATGGCAAGGAATAAAGACTATTTCAGATAGCAGAAATGAAGCACCAGATCCAGCACATGTCAGAACTGAAGTTTGTGTTTCTAGTTTAAGATGGCAACTTGGGAACTTTATATTCCCTCCTACCCAAATCTCACAAAAAAGACAGAAAAAAGAGTGATAAATGAATAATTCCATTGAGAGTAGAAACATTAGAAACAGTACAAGATCATTTTTTTTCCCAAAAGGCGGAAATCCCACTGATGGTTCAATGAAAGTGGAGTAAATGTCACAGAGTTGTGTTCAGTATAGAAAGCAAGAAAGGATTGTGGGAGAGAAATGCAGGAGGTTAAACAAAGGACTGGATAATGAACAGCAGAGCTAGATCTTTCATTCTTTCTACATTTTCAGGAAAATAAAACTCTGGTAGCACCAGCCTCTGTGTCTACAATAAAACAATAAAAGATGTGATTTGTCTGGGAAGTGGTTGGCCTTCTATTGAGATATTGGGTCCTCAGGGAGATGTCACATTTATTGTGGCATTTAATGATCAGTCTACTTCCAATTCTGTGATTTTTAAAATGAAATCAACCTATTCCGTTAGTCACTTTCTTTAAACAGTGTTTTCATTCAACTCTTCTACTCAATGAAAAAGTCTCCTAAGGAAACAGAACTTAATTACTGGTGAAAAAACCTTTACTCTCTATCTATATTAATAAATGTTTATTCATAAATACAAAGCATTACCAAAGGAGATTCGAGACCCATTGGTGCAAAACGAAAAAAAAAAAAAGATCAATAAGGGAGAAAAATGTTTGAATAGTTGAACATTTTACACACATATTCTTTAATGCCTCAGTGAAAATGTATGTGTATGCATATAAAATGTATAATGATTAGGACTTCTTTGTTACCAAAGATCAGTGGCACTGCCTCTCCACTTTCTATGGGTCTTGAAAATGTAAGGCCTTTTGATTTTACAACAAGAGGTACTGGGGAGTTTGATTCTTAAACTGTAAACACATACTTCCAAGATTAATTTATAAGGCCACCAGGAGAGATATTGGAAGCAGTCACAAGGTATGTCCTTTTGTTTCTCAAGGGAATGAGAGAAATTTTAATTTTTATCTCTTTTTTTTTTGTAAAAAGTGTATAAAATTCTGTCCAGAGTCTGTAATTACTCTTGTGCTACCTTACATGCATGAATTCTGTTAATACGTGATTATGAAATGGTTCTCTCTTCTATGTTGGTAGAGACAGTATTTTGTTGGCAGAATAATTTATCTTTCAACGTATATATGGAATTGACACTAGTGATATATATTTCTGTTTCTGGAAGCAACACCTCTACTTCTAATGCATCTTTAATAATGTTGCACTTACATTGAATATGCAAATATGTAGCAATGAAATAATATTTTTAAATGTTAGAGTTTAAGGTCATATTTAGGGACATTGGGTGAGATATTTGGGTTAGACGTAATTTCTCTAAAGCTCCTCAAATCATGCTTGTACCTGAAAGAATGCTTTAAATCAAGCTTGTCCAAACCACAGGCCACATGCAGCCCAGGACGGCTATAAAATCATAATCTGGGAGGCCGAGGCGGGCGGATCACAAGGTCAGGAGATCGAGACCACGGTGAAACCCCGTCTCTACTAAAAATACAAAAGATTAGCAGGGCGCGGTGGCAGGCGCCTGTAGTCCCAGCTACCCGGGAGGCTGAGGCAGGAGAATGGCTTGAACTCAGGAGGCGGAGCTTGCAGTGAGCCGAGATCGCGCCACTGCACTCCAGCCTGGTGGACAGAGCGGGACTCCGTCTCAAAAAAAAAAAAAAAAAAAAAAAAAAAAAAAAATCATAATCTGTGTTTAGAAAATACATGATTGTACCACCAAATTTTATTTTTAATATTATATCCAGAATTTACAGTTTCACTGCAATTATTACATAGAGGCCACTATTACTGTAAATCTGATTTTTTATGAATAGACAGGGAAAGCTTAATATGTGTATAATAGTAATGCAAATTTTATTGGCATTTCTTCCTCAAGAAATAACCATACTATTTTTTTTTCTGTTGTGTGTATGTGCGAGTTAGATTGTCCTGCACTTTCCTCACTATGAATGTGTCCCCTGACTAGATACATTATTGTGTAAAATTTCATGCCTGTGGATCAGGCTGCAGTGAGCCGACTACTGCATTTTGTTAGTCCCTAGATAGTGGTGCTGACTGAGACTCTTTAGGTACTAAACAAACAAAATAACAAAAAATACGATATCCCAAATAGGTGTCAATTCCTGTGAGGATTAATTTTTACCCCATTGAGGATGGAGAAGCTTAATAGAATCTATTTACCACCAAATGGACTATTTGCCTTCCCATGGAAAATTGCCATACTAGTGTTCAAAAATTTTCTCTTTTGATGACATATTGAATATTCTGAGAAGGCTGAAATTAGGTTATATAAGTCCATGCTGTTGGGTTTATGTGTGGTCTCCATCTCTATCACTATGGTTGTTATTCTGTTTCTATGATTATCATGCCAAGTCCAGTGGAGCCAAGGAGAAAGGCCATTATTTAGGGTCAGCTGACTGGGTAATTCGTCTACTTGGTTGTTTGGTGCCTCTCTTCCATGGTGAGTACTCTTTGGCTGCCATTAATATCTGAGAGAAAAATTTTCATTCATGTTACTCATTTGCATATATCCTTCCACTTGCCTCTCCCCTATACCTCATTTAATCTAATATTTCAGTTCTTTAACTTCCAGGACATTCACAACAGCTCGTAATTACATACATATTCTCACCTTTGGCCACATCTGATTTATGTAAAGTAGTTGAACAGTTGTATCCCTAGAAACTCTGTCCGTTAGGAAGATTTTTTTTTTTTCTCACTCACTGTCATTCAAAGCCACCACTGAGTGTGCCTGTAATGTAGACTCCATTTATTTTTGGTTTGTATTTATATACTGAGCCAATGTGTTTTGGCTTGGATTTTTTCTATTTCTTTCATACATCCAGAAGTACAAGGTGAGGGAGAAATGCAAATGTGGTAGATGATATGAGAATCTAGGCTGTATGTTAGTGCCATTTACTTATGCCTTCTAGTCCTTCTCAGGCTGGATCCTTAATGTGTCATTTCTGTACTGCAATGAACTGTTACTAGATCTGCTTAATTTGAAGACTTCATTAATCTGCTAAAACTCAGATCAAAATGGACATACATGTAATAGATTAAGGTTACTCAGAGATTTGATCCTATTCATCAACTTGGCAGCCAGAAGTAAAGGTAGGAACGCCTCTTGAGAAGAACCTCTCACTTGCAGAGAGGAGGTCTCCAGAGTGTCTTCCTATATTAGGAAAGTGCTAGTTCATGATAGGAAAGGGTGAGCCCCCTCTAAAGACTCAGGGTTCAGAGTTACAATTATCAGAGGAATTCATGGAAATGCTCCCAATCTGTCTTAATTTTTTCAGGCGGCCCTAACAAAATAAAATAAACTAGATGGCTTACAAATAACAGCAACTTAGTTCTCATAGCGTTAGAGCTGGTAAAGTCCAAAATCAAGGCGCCAGCATGTTTAGTGCCTGGTGAGGACTCCTTTGTTAATAGATCGTGCTTTCTTGCTGCATCCTCACGTGATGAAAGGACGAACACATTTCCTGGAGCCTCTTTTTCAACAGCATTAATTCAGTTATGAGGAATTCACCCCCACGATCTATTCACCTTCCAAAGGTCCTACCTCCTAATACCATCACCTTGGGTATGAGGATTTTAGCATATTAAATTTAAGGAGACACAAACTTTCAGGCCATAGCACACCCTGAGCCTCAGTAACTCATATTTTCTCAATTAGGGCTGTGCACATAACAAAACACACCTGCCTAGATTGAACATTCTAAAGTTTTTTACCTCAATGACCTAGGAGTAATATTTTGAGTCTGCTTCTCAGAGTCCTAATATTACTGCTAAGGTCATTGAGCTACAAAAGGTCGTACCTCACACTGCAAGACACAAGAAAGGGCCCCTTTGAAATCTAGAGTAGAGGTTTTCTGGCTTGCACCTTCAGCCACACCCAGTTTGTTATCATCTCTCTGTAGGACATCAGTGTACCAGACCCAGACAATTCCATTATGCTTATATGTATTGTTCTTTCTGAACTTTTTAAAGACTTCATTTACCAAATTGTACAAGTCATCCCTCCCGCTTTTTACCTCTACCATCCTTTGCCCTTTTCTTCCCAGGATGCTCATGGCTTCATCCTCAATGGGAGATCTCACAACTAGGAGGCTAGTAGCCACACTCCTTGTGAGAATTTGTCTCTTGAGAGGAGATAAAGCAGTTTGGCTCAATGACTGTCACAGTTTATAAATTATATATAATGTGCTTTCTATAACATGATTACCATACTTCTACTCTCCACATCCAAGAGTTCAATTGTTTTCATTTTTAGATCCCACAAATAAGAACATGTGATGTTTGTCTTTCTGTTACTGGATTATTTTACTTAACATAATGATCTCCAGCTCCATCCATGTTGCTGCAAATGATTGGATCTCATTGTCTTTTATGGCTGAATAGTACTCCACTGTGTACATGTGCCACATTTTTTTAATCAAATTATCTGTCGATGGTCACTTAGGCTGCCCCCAAATCTTAGCCATTGTAAACAGTGTATAAACAACCACAGGAGTGCAGATATCTCTGATATTCTGATTTATTTTCTTTGAGGTATATAACCACTAGTGGGATTGCTGGGTCATATGGTAGCTCAGTTTTTAATTCTTTCAGGAACCTCCAAAGTGTTTTCCATAGCAATTGTACTAATTTACATTCTCACCAACAGCGTACGAGGGTTCCCATTTCTCCACATTCTCACCAGCAATTTTTTATTGTCCATCATTTAGATACAAGCCATTTTAACTGGATGAAATACATTTACTATGTATCTATATAATTTTTTGAAATATTTTTAAGTTAAATATATATATGATGAAATCTTGTGAAAATATGTTATTTGGCATTTATCAATTTTTTGTTAAGGACAGCTATGTAAAAACTGAGTGATGCACAGTCTCTACTCTCAAATGACTTAGCCTTAAGATAAAATTTGTGTTATGTACAAGTAGTTTCACTAAGTATATTAGTCCACAGGAAAAAAGTCCACAGGAAAAAAAAAAAAAAAAAAACCCTATATTAGAAAATATCAGTGAAGTTAGAAGTAAAATTCACTTGAGAATTGGAAGGTGGCAGCATAGAGTTACTATTTAAATTTGAAATTTAATTGACAGTAAATTTGCAGAAATAAATTATTCCATGGATAAGAAAAATAGAAAATCATGAGCATAGATGGGGAAAGTGCAGGGTGTTTTCAGGGAAAGAGATTAAGTGTTTCAGTTGAGTTGAAGTATACACAGTACAAAAGGGAGTCCTGAATATGTTGAGATTGTGGCCAATTATTGAGAGCCTTAAAGATCAATCTTGTGAAAGTGCCAAGCAGGTGTTAACTATAGAGGTACATTTTTGGCCCAGATAGAATCACTTTCACAGCTTCCCAAAGAATTTATGTAAATTTCTTGGGTTTTGTTTTTTCTTCTTGTTGCTGTTTATTTATTTATTTTTAACTTTTATTTTAAGTTCAGGAGTACAAATAAGGTTTATTACATTGGTAAACTTGTGTCGTGTGGGTTTGTTGTATAGATTTTCATAACCCAGACATTATTAAGAGTTGCCAAACCTTCATTACCGTAGAATCCTTGAACAAAATAAGGTTATTTGTATACTTTTGAAGCATTTGCTAAAATTTACTAGAGGGAATAATAACACAAACAAACGAACAAAAAACGCTTCTATGTTCCCACAGAGAATAATATCCTCTAGATAAACTTACTCTTTCTACAAATGGAGTCAAAGTAGGTACCACAATTGGCTCCTAATTAGTTATGTCAGGATGGCACCGATGATGCCTTAAACAAATGCAGGGAAATTGGAAAGGAAAAACAAAGGAAAATTTCAAAGACATGGAAGTATAAGTGCCAAGCATTTGCATCTAATGGTATATGCAAAGTGAGAGTACAGTTAAAGGAAATTGTTTACAAAAATAGAGGTAACAAATTAATAAAATAATATCATCAATGTAAATCTGCACTAAAGTCTATGGATGTGAATTTGTTTAGTTTTATGCATTCTGTGAAATAAAACTGTGCAGTATTTATTATATTACTAAATTATTATTTAATATGTGAAAAAATGTTTTCTTGCTTAGTCTTTTTTAGTAAAGATTAATGAAACATATATTCTAAACATACAATTGGTCTCCAACTTGAAATGGTTCAACTTATGATTTTTCAATATTACCATGGTGAAGGGGTGGCCTGCCCCTCCACTCTTGTGGGTGTTTCTCGTTAGGTGGAAATGAAAGACTTGAGAAAAGGAATAAAACACAGAGACAAAGTGTAGAGAAAGAAAAGCGGGGCCCAGGGGACCGGCGCTCAGCTTACAGAGGACCCACGCTGGCACCGGCCTCTGAGTTCCCTTAGTATTTATTGATAATTATCTTTACCATCAAAAAGATAAGGGAGTGGCTGGACAATAGGATCATTGTAGGGAGGAAATCAGCAGTAAGACATATGAACAAAAAATCCTTGTAACATGAATAAGTTTAAAGGAAAATGCTGTGCCTTGAGATGTATATGCGACATCTCCATAAACCTTTTAGCAGTATTGCTCCAGCAAGTCCCACCTTATTCCTAAAGGCGGTTTCTCCTCACTCAGTAAACAAGGCACACAATGGGTATTACCCGGAGATGTTCCATTGCCCAGGGAGGGGCAGGAGACAAATGTTTTTCTCTTTCTTAAGATTAAAGAGAATGGTGATGACCTTTAACCATAAGCAGCCTTTAGGCACTTGTTTAACAAAGCACATTCTGCACCGCCCAAAATCCTTTTAACCTTAAGTCACCACAGCACATGTCTCTTGCAAGGACAAGGTTGGAGGTAAGGTCACAGTTTAACAGCATCTCAAATACAGAACTAAATGGAGTCTTTCATGTCTACTTCCTTCTATATAGACATGGTAACAAGCTGATCTCTCTTTCTTTTCCCCACACCATGGCGCAAAAACAATACACATTCAGTATAAGCCATACTTTGAATTACTAATTTTGATCTTTCTTGGGCTTGCAGTAGGTGGTATGACTCTCTCTTGCCTTCCTGGTTGGCAGCAGTGAGCCATAGCTCCTAGTCAGCCATGTGATCACAAGAGTGAGCAATCAATTCTCTATAGAATAGTATGCTCCCAGATAGTTTTGCCCTACTGCAGGCTAATGTAAGTATTCTGAGAGCATTTAAGGTAGGCTAGGCTGATCTAGGATTTTTGGTATGTTAGGTGTATTAAATGCATTTTCTTCTTAAGACATTTTCAACTAATGGTGGTTTTATCAGGACATAACCTTATCACAGGTGAAGAAGCATCTGTATACATATACAAATACACACAGTAAGAGTTCATGAGTATAATATATAATCTAATGTCTCAATTTATTTTCAAGAAAAATATCAGTTTATTAGAATCTTTTAGCTAAAAAAAATGTTTTTCCTTCTGTTGAACTTGATACTTAGAGTCACAATTTGCTGAAATAAATTAGTTAATGTCCTATATTTAAATTCTTGTCTTACAACGTTAAAGAAATTGTATTATTATATTAAGATAATTGTTAAAGATACACTCCTATATGAGGACGTGTACACATGCACGCTCACTTACTTTTGCTCAAATTAAAGCTAATCAATTACTGAAAATTTTTGAAGGTAAAAATGAATTACAATGTTTACACATTGCAACTAGTTTCAGCAACAATAAACAATACCCTTAAAATATTGATACAAAAGCAAATCATGTAGATGACTGAAGTTTCTTTGAATGCAAAGTGTTAGTAGGCTCCAGAAAGAATAAATTTTGACTCTTACCTGAAAGAAAATGGGTCATACAAAGATGAATATAGATGCTTTTTATCTGCATTCCCCATGCATTTATTACCTAAGTGTAAGAAACTTTGCTTTGGGTTCAACTTAGTTTACTGAATGTTAAGGTTTTCATTCTTAATTAGAAATTTTATTTTGTTTATTATGTTATTCAAATACACCTGCTGACTTGGTTCATTTTAGAATCATAGTTATTTGCAATTATTATAAAGAAAGGGTGATTAAACTTTTCACTCATATAAGAAAAGATGATACAAAGGGCTGTCATGTGAAAAGCATAAATCTTTATAAACAATCTGGGCATTTTTAAATATGTTGATAAAATTAAGATAGAAGCAGAGGTAATTAATATTGCAAAATATTTTGCCATATTTGTCTTCCTTATCTTGTCTCTTATTTTCTTCTTCCTAAAAGATATTTTAAATGTTAAAAGAAAAACACTTTTGGAACCATTAATTTTTTAATATATTTTTCCAGATGATCATTAATGTTAAACAGAAATACAGGACAGAGTTTGATGATTTTTACCTTTGATTTTCAACGATAAAACCGATCCGAAAAAGGGACAAAAAATAATCTGACACTATACAAGCTGCTATCTATTGTCCTCATTTGCTAATGAAAATTAACAGACAGGATTTAAGTACTCTTTGCTAATAATGCTCAATCCTTCCCCACATGGCTTCCTCTCCTGCCTTGGACACATTAATAAAGGTTTGCAGTTGTTTTTCTTTATTTTGCTTCTTTTTAAATTTTATACTGTACCACCATTTATTGCACTGAGGAAGCGGCAGGTAATAAATCCTCTGGATTTCTTTGGTTTGTGTCTGGCTTCATGAAATACCCACTATGAATGACCATGACTGCAGTTGATGTCCTATTCATTCCATCACATAGACTATAGCTCAGAAACACACTGAGCAGTGCAATGAAATGAAACATTTGTCCATTTGTATCTACCAATAAAATGTCTAGATCCATTGAGCATCTCTTCAGTGACAACAAGTCAATAGGAATACACATCAAAGAAGCCAAGTAGAGAGGCTTGATTAAGAAACAAACATTTGGTACCCAGAATGGTACCAAGGATATCATTAAGGAAATAGTGCAGCATTTTTAAAGTCATAGAAAGTTGCTTATATTTATATATAGATTATGTGGATTGTTTGATTCCTTTACCATCCCTTGTAATATACTACTTATTTATATATAAATATTTACTGAGTTCCAGAGACTGTTCTAAGTTCTTGAGATACAAACCTATAAGTAAGGCCGAATAAAATAGCCTACCTTCATGGCAGTTACTGTCTCAAAAAATCAGTCAGATTAAAAACTATAAACATCATAAACAGGTAAATTATATGCTAGTTTAAAATGTGATAAACATGATAAAAAATAAAATAATCCAACTTAAGTTATTTTAGTGTATATATGTGTGATGTTCGTTACAATGACGAAGAGTAATCAGGCTATGCATATGGATGGTATAATATTTGAGCCAAGACTTCAAAAAATGTAACTTATTTGTTTAATTTATACTGAAGTAGCCAGATCACTGTTCAGTGCAATTATAATTCAGTATATCCAGCCAGTAGAAAAAAATGTGTCTGGAAGGTAGACATAAATAAGAGAATTTGCAGTAATTTTGAATGCAACTTACAAACTTGATTTTTGCAATAGTCACTTCCTCTTCCTGCTAAAACATTATAGCTTTTGTTTCCTTTATCTTAGACAGTGTCTCTTGATAAGAAAACTAAATTTCAGGGATCTCATTTTTAGAGAATGAGCACTTTGTGCTAAAATAACTTGCAATAGTCTCCTTAGTTCTTTCAATAAAATAGAACCAAAGTTTCAAGCCAATTGAGAAGACAGAAGTGAGTTCCATAAGTAAAATTTTACAAAAATAAATCTATCAAACATAATTATGTTTTATATTTATGAGTGTGTATAAATGTGTAGATATGTATAGTTTTATTAGAATATTTACTATTTTTTAATATAAGGTTATGTCAACCATTAATTCAAACTAATTTAAAAAGATTTATCATCTAACTCACAGTAGAAAATGTAGAACTTAATGATATTTTAGTAATATATTTTCATATAGCATGTGATTTTTGAAATTAGAAATTCTAACTCAAAAATTAAATTGTAAGAACAGTCTTTGTGTCTCATATTAATAATTAAGATATTTTGACTTCATCCTTAGTGAATAAGGGAATTTTACACTGACACTGTATGTTTGAGAGGTGGAATGAAATATGAATATTTTATTAATATAAAAACCAACAGATTATATTCATCATGTATTTTGTGAGTTGTTTTGCTGTGTAACTTATTTTGTTTATATTATACATAATTATTATTCTATGAATAAATTATATTTAAAATTTTTATGACTAGAGTTACTTCCTTAAGCATAATGCCTTGTTCATTAATATTTAAACAATTTTGTTTGCCAATTTCAAGAGATCATGGGATAGATTCTGTACCATAAATTTATATTTGCTTCCTGATTTAAAGCAGTCACTACCACACAAATCAGTATTTTCAGATTTAACAATTCACAAGAATAGGAAATATTATAATTTATTTTAATGATATTATTTTAGTCAAAATATTTGTAGCTAAAAATATACTGACATTTGGAAGTGAAAATTTAAAAGAATGTTTTAATGTGGCAAATAGAAGTATATTTAATAAAATACTTATACTATAAAATATTATTTAGAACATTCCAAAAATATATGTTACGGTCTGTTTTTGGCTTGCTGACAAATACTTACTTACTATCATCCTAATAAAATAAGTTGAGCTATCTTAGTGGTGATTACTTTTTAATGAGTGATAATATTTGTCATCCTATTTCTAGTTATCCTTGACTGTACATTCTTCATTTCAGTATGCAATGAATGAAATGACACTATCCATGAAAAAAAGTGTCATTGCTAAAGCAGGTATATAAAGTTTGGGAGTTTGGGAATTACATGTCTTAAATGAACATTATGATATGTAAAAATAAGGCAAATAAAATGTGTGGGGGAAAAAAAAAAAAAAGAAAGAAAAATCTTGAATTAGCCAGGATCAGTGACTCATGCCTGTAATCTCAGCACTTTGGGGGAGGCCAAGATGGGTGGATCACCTGAGGTCACCTGTTCGAGACCAGCCTGACCAACATGGTGAAACCCCATCTCTATTAAAAATACAAAAATTAGCCAGGTGTGGTGGCGTTCACCTGTAATCCCAGCAACTCAGGAGGCTGAGGCAGGAGAATCGCTTGAACCCGGGAGGCAATGGTTGCAGTGAGCAGAAATTGTGCCATTACACGTCAGCCTGGGCAACAGAGTGAGGCTACGTCTCAAAAAATAAAAAATAAAAAAATAAAACTTGACCTAAGAGATTTGTTAGATTTAATGCAATTCTAATAAATATACTAAAGATCTTTTTTAAATGGGGTTACTTAAGTTGATACCAAAGTTACATGGAGAAATAAACATGCAAGAATAGCTATGCATGTCCTTAAAAGGAAAATGTATAAGGAAAGCAATAGCCTTACCACGTACTACATTAACTATGAAGACTCTATAATTAAAATAATGTGGCATTGACCCATGAAAACAATGGAAAATCCAAAAATAGACTGATAATGGAGAATTCAAAAGTAGACTGATATCCAAAAATAGAGAAAGATGTATAATATAATACAAATAGTACATAATAACTACTTGGAAATATATTATATTTATATGAAATAATATATAATTGATTAAATTAAATTAATTAAATATAATATGCAATATATTCCCTTTGGAAAAAACGTAAGAATATATAGTTTTAAAATACCTGGATGGCCACTTGGAAAAATTAGCTAAATCCCTTTCATTTTCACTTGCTTTCTGTACTTCTTATTTCAAATTAATACATAGATTGCTTTTGTTTTTCCTTTTGTTTCAAAATTTGCCTTAAGTTTTGCTTTAGCTGTCTTCCATTAGTTCATACGGGTAGTTCAACTTCACCTTTTTTTCCACGTGCAATTTATTATTTTATATTAAAAGCTTCTATTCAGTTTTAAAATTTATTGCACTGATCTATATAAGAAATGGTTACTCCTTACATACCATTAAAAATCAGTGAATAATATTCAAACAGAAATAAACAACACATATTTCACTAGTGCTAGACATTAAACATTCTATTTAGAAATATTCTGTAATTATGTAAAAATGACATATTTTGTATATTGTAATTGAAATTATGTGCTATCAATTTTGTTGCTGTAGCACAATTTAAATGTTGAAAGGCTGTTAGTTTCAAATAGACTCTAAAAAATACATTTATTTATTTATTTATTTATTTATTTATTTATTTATTTATTCATTTATTTAAGACATGGTCTCAGTCTGTTGCCCAGGCTGCAGTGCAGTGGCGTGATCTTAGCTCACTGCAACCTCTGCCTCACGGGTTCTAGTGTTTTTCATCCCTCAGCCTACCGAGTATCTGTTACTACAGGTGCGTGCCACCATGCCCTGTAGTCCCACGTGTCAAATTGGTAATACCTTTGACATCTGTCTTTCTCTGCTAAGGAGTATTTCTCACTTCCCTCCCCCTTTATACACTTTATACTGAGAAAAATGTTAATGTCTATACATTGAATTTGAAGTATTACTTAACTTGTCATTAGTTCCACTTGGTTCACATCAGACATATTTATGCTTCTACACTATTCTTCAAATTTTAGATACAGAGAACTTAACAATGATGTCATACCACTGCTACAATAAATAGCATTTTAGAATAAAAGAGAGATATAAGTAATTACAATATCAAGATAACCTTATGTTATTCCTTTCTGAAATGTTAACACTTCACTCTATTTTCATTCATTTTAGAAGATTAGAGCTGGGAAATAAAAGAAGAAGATTTACACTATATGTAGAAATGTTGTTGAAAATTTCACTGAAAGCCATCATTAACATATGAGGATATGGTTTTGTTGAAGACACCAAGTCGAAGCAGTTTGTCTTTTTCTGCTAATTTTAATTACTGTCTTTGTGAATTCCTTTATAACTTCTAAATTTTCAAGAAATTATGTGTTCTGAGATGGCATTCATCAGGTAGCCATTCATTTTGGGAGTTAAAACTAATTGGCAATACTTTTCAAGAGCAGCTTGTTAAAAAAATTTCTTTAGATAGATGTGTTAACAGTGGGAACAAAATCCTCAAACTCCAACAACCAGATGGTTCAATATAAATAAAATAAGCTGCATGTTTGCCAAGCTGCATATATTGTCTTGTCACGTGAAAAAAAGCAAAAAACAAAAGCAAACAAACAAACAAAAAAAAAACACAGTTAAATGGGCCGGGCGCGGTGGTTCACGCCTGTAATACCAGCACTTTGGGAGGCCGAGGCGGGTGGATCACGAGGTCAGGAGATCGAGACCATCCTGGCTAACACAGTGAAACCCCGTCTCTACTAAAAATCCAAAAAAAGAAAAAAAAGAAAAAAATTAGCAGGGCAAGGTGGAGGGAGCCTGTATTCCCAGCTACTCAGGAGGCTGAGGCAGGAGAATGACGTGAACCCGGGAGGTGGAGCCTGCAGTGAGCCGAGATCTCACCACTGCCCTCCAGCCTGGGCAACAGAGTGACACTCCGTCTCAAAAAAAAAAAAAAAAAAAAAAAAAAAAAAAAAAAAAAAAAAAAAAAAAAAAAAAAACTTTTTTAAGAATATTAAAGATGAATTCTGAGCATGATTTTCAACAAAAGTAACATAGCTACGGACACTTTTGATGATAAAACAATTATATACTGAGCATTTCACCATTAGAATTATGTGAAATCATGTAGATTTAAGAAATTTCTGAAAGATTGTAAACAATAACATCACATACAAGTAGTACTCAATGGTAGATTTATAGTTCAACCAGATACCACACTCATAACTTACAAAAGGAAGACATTCATTCCCGAATTAACTAATGTGATTGATAAATACGTTTACTATTCTTCTCGGGTAAAAAATAGTGTCAGGTCTATTATTCATAGCGCAGAGCTAAGTGCCACGGAGAATAATTAGCCCTCATATGTGTTCCTTGTCTCACTTGTCCCTGAGATGCCTAGCATGAGCTCAATTTTTAATGAAAAGTCAATTCACTAAAAATCAGTAATAAAATTGACCAAAAGCAAACACACAAAAATTTTTACGTACAAATGAAGAAAAGCACTGTTAGGCAATCCTTCAATGGTGGTTCTTAAAAGTGTGATCCCTGCTTCAAAATTAGATTATATGGGAGTGGGTGAAAAATGAAGATTTTTGGGTCTGATCCAAATCTACAGAATTATAATCTCTGAGAGTGGGCCCAGAAATATTTGTTTTAACAAGTTTGCGTGACTGAGATACATGCTAAAATTTGAGAACCATTACTATGGAACATAATGAAAATTAAAATAAATTTAAAAATTTTTCTAGAACATAATGAAAAGGACACTACATAGGCAAACCTATGGAATAGTGAAATCTGTACTTAGGAAAATGTATAGACTTAAAATGTGTTTATATAAGTCTCATAATTGAAATTTTAAAGTGATAATTTATATTTTAAGTCTTTAAATAAATAAAAGGTCATATAAAAATAAGTGGCTCCATATTTTTAGGTTTAATTAATGTATAAACAAATGTTAAAAATGCATCTTATTAAAATGGAGTTTACAGAGACACAAAATAAATAAGTTTATATAATTCAGTTATAAATGAAATAATGTTATTTTTTGTACGTTTTCTTCCTAATTTAACATTGCATCAAAATATAACTCCTAATTCTAGGTTTTCTGAGAACTAGACACTTGACGATTTATCTCTGAGAATAACCTAGGCATTCAAGAGCATGAATAATCCATGAAAATGACTGAACTGGTAATGCTGTTAAATTTAAACAGCAAAGGGAATGTCATAGTACAAAGGTATAAAGTACAATGCTTTCAATTGTAATAGGATTTATATGCTAGAAGATCAAAGAAGGTTATCTTGAGGGTCTCAATTTTTATGTAGTGACAAATAATTTACAAAAAGGTTGGCATAAAAATAGTTTATGTTGCTACATATTATTTTAGTATTATTTCTAATAAATTTTAATTGTATAGTTTGGAAATAGTTTTACCAAGGATCGCTTTTGGTCCAAATTTGGTTTTAAATTCATAAAGTAAATAAATGAGCTGAATACATCATTATTTAGCATATCATTAAACCCATTGTATTAATCCAATAATTTAAAAAATGTGCATTCAATATACTCGATGGAAATAAAAAGGAAAGTATGTTAATAGACCAGGTGTTGTTAAAATTTTCAGTAAACAAATTTTGACTTGTATTTAGCAATGTCACCCTCCAGTATTACGGTGAGTGGGCTCAAGTAATAATTGTAATCTATTCTGCATAAAGGTCTTATGCTGCCATTTTTAGGTGTAAAAATTGACTATTTTCTGCAATGAGCCCAGAATGTGCCACTGTACTCCAGTCTGAGCGACAGAGCAAGACTCTGTCTCAAAAAAAAAAAAAAAAAAAAAAAAAGTACAGTTTTCATCATTTCTTCAAGATCCCCATCTCAGGCCCTTGGTAATCATCTGAATCACCAGAATCCTGTCTTTCCCTAATAACTCCATGTTTCTCTTACCAAATTTTGTTGATTTTACATTCTTAACATTTTTTCCAAACCATTTTCTTCCTTTCATATCTACTGATAATACTAAAATTAGGTGAGAGTCATAGATCCTTACCTCTACTACTAAAACAGTCAAAACTTATCTTTCGAGTCTCTATTCTAGCTTTTTTCATTTTTTCCTTTACATGTTCTGTAGGGAGAATAATTTAAAGCAAAACATCTTACATATTTAGATGGTCTTCCACTACATTGACCATGTATACAAAACTACTCTAGTTCAATTTTTCTAAAACATAATTATGCATAGGAATCATTTGGTGAATTTGCTGCATTAATCTCAGTTACTAGATTCCAGGGATTAACTCCAAAAGAGTCTGATTCAGCGGCGTTTATATTGGGACAGAAACCTACATTTTACTTATCACCCCACCTGGTGACCTGGCCACCTTCTCCCTAGCCATTCCCACATTCAAAGATATTTTCATCTTAATAGCTCAAAACTAATATGGTTTGGCTGTGCCCTCACCCAAATCTCATCTTGAATTGTAGTTCCCATAGTACCTACATGTCGTAGGAGGGACCTTGTGTGCGGTGATTAGATTATGTGTGTAGTTCCCCCATGCTGTTCTCATAATATTGAGTAAGTTCTCACAAGACCTGATGATTTTATAAGGCACTTCTCCCTGATTCTCTCTACACTTCTTCCTACTGCCGCCTTCTGAAGAAGGTGCATTGCTCATTCTTTGTCTTCTGCTATGATTGTAAGTTTCCCAAGACCTCCTCAGCCATGTGGAAGTGAGTCAATAAAACCTCCTTCCTTTGTAAATTACCCAGTCTCGGGGATTTCCTTATATCAATGTGAGAATGAACTAATACAGTAAATTGGTACTGCAGACAGTGAGGTGCTGTTGTAAAGATACCCAAAAATGTGGAAGCGACTTTGGAACAGTGTAACTGCCAGATGTTGGAGCAATTTGGGGGGCTCATAAGAAGACAGGAAAATGTGGGAAGGTTTGGAACTTCATAGAGGCTTGGAAGGCTCAGAAGACAGGAAGATGTGGGAAAATTTAGAACTGCCTAGAGACTTATTGAATGGCTTTGACCAAAATGTTGATAGTGATATGGACAATGAAGTCCAGGCTGAAGTGGTCTCAGATGCAGATGAGAAACTTGTTGAACTTCCTAAAGACTTGTTGAATGGCTTTGACCAAAATGTTGACAGTGATATGTACAATGAAGTCCAGGCTGAAGTGGTCTCAGATGCAAATGAGAAACTTTTTGGGAACTGGAGTAAAGGTCACTTGCTATGCAAGGAGACTGGAAGTAATTTACCCTGCCATTGAGATCTGTGGAACTTTGGACTTGGGAGATATGATTTAGAGTATCTGGCAGAAGAAATTTCTAAATGGTGAAGCATTCAGAAGGAGGCAGAGCATAAAAGTTTGGAAAATTTGCACCCCAACAATGTGATATAAAAGAGAACCCCATTTTCTGGGGAGAAATTCAAGCCTACTGGAGAAATTTGCGTAAGTAACAAGGAGCCAAAAGTTAACCACCAAGACAATGGGGAAAATGTTTCCAGGGCATGTCAGAAACCTTCATGGTAGTCCCTCCAATCGCAGGCCTCGAGGCCTAGGAGAGAAAAATGGCTTTGTGGTTGGACCCAGGTCCCTCTACTCTATGCAACTGTGGTACATGGTGCCCTGTGTTCCACCTATTTCAGCTCTAGCTGTGACTAAAATGTCCCCAAATTTTAGCAAGCATCAGAGTCTCCTGTTGGGCTAGCGTTAAAATATATTTCTGGGTCTAATCCTCAGAGTTTCTGAGTGAGTAGTTTGAACGTGAGGCCTGAGAATTTGCATTTCTAAGAAGTTCCCAGTTGATTCTGATGCTACTGATGCAGGGAACACATTTTGAAAATCATTGTTAAGAATTTTGAGCCAGATCATTATAAAAAACAGTTTGTAGTTTAAAAGTGTTTAAGGGTTTATTAGGCAGTAATTAAGCTGAGACCTTAGGGGAGAAAGGACAACTTCAGGTAGAAAAAAAAAAAAAAAATAGATTTCCTTAAATCTTCAAGTAGCAGGAAATTGATTTCTTTTTTTAAAACTAAAAATGGCTGCTGAGGCCATAGTTTGAATAGTGCAAAAGAAGGTGATAAGAGAAGACCTCAGGTGAGACAGATCAGGGTAGGACAAGCTCCTCCTTCAGGACCTTGTAGACCATGTTAATTAAATTGATTATTATTCTAAAAATATACAATTTCATTGGATGGCAATAAAAGAGGACATAACACGACCAAAATTATTTTAAATTTTGAGGGGAAAAGTGAACCCTCTCATTTTGGTTATAGGAGAATAGCAAACTAAAGAATAAAATACAGAAATGGGAATAAGTCAATATCTGACAGTTAGAATGATCCCAGCTTTACATGTACCTGTATAAGAATACCAATAACATTAACTTACATTTTTCACAGTCCATTGAATTTTGCAAAGTATTTTTACACATACATTTTATTGACTTTATAATGATCACTTGAAGTCGATAAGAATTAATAACTCTGATGAGAATATAAAGAGAGTTTTTGTTAAATGAACTGAATTCTTGACACTTCATCAGCTAGATTTAGGAGTCATCTGGAGATAACCTGAGGCTTAAAGACAAAGTGAGTTAAGCCTTATCAGATGATTGAGAATACAAAGTAGCCAACAAGAAGAGAGAAGCATCTAAGAACAGAAACTACAAATCATTGGTAATTCCCAAAGAAGCACTGATATGCAAATCACATGCCATATAAACTGGTTTCTACATTTTAGAATCCATAAATCTACATTTTATAATCTATAAAACTAAAACTCTGTACTTCTTAAACAATAACTACCCATTCCTCTTCCCCTTATCCCCTGCCAACCAACCATTCTACACTGCCTCTATTATTCTGAGTAGTTTTTGTCCTTTTGTGACTGGCTTATACCATTTTGCAGAATGTCTTCAAGGTTCATACATGTTGTAGCATATGTCAGATAAAAATGTCAGACAAAAATGGATCCAGGAGTAAAACAAGAGTAAGAAAATAAAGATGCATACAATTAGAATTAGTCCAAAGCAAGTAAACCCAATAAAAACCTCCTGACACAAATGTATCCTGCTTTGCTCTTCTCCATTATTTTGTGCTCATAGCAGCCCATCTGTACCTAGCATATGCTCACTTCTAACAATAAGGCATAGCTGAAAATACTAACTTCAATATACACATATTCAAGTGTATTTGTCACAGTGTCATAATATTCTCTAAGATAAAAAAAATAAAGCTCTTTTTAATAAAGTGCATAAAACAGGCTTAAAGAATCAGAGATATACACTGAATTGATTGAAGTAGTATCTGTTTGCATATATTTTGGAATCTACCTACTATCATCTATTGAGTACATAGTTTCTCAAGACCTGAGAAGAAATCTGAGAAGATGAAAAATAAATAAAATATTTACTTAAATAGAAAATATTAGATTGTTTTCCATTTTTTCTATTTTTTATTGTAGTAAAATAAAATTAACATAAAATATACTTAACCATTGTTAAGTGTACAATTCTAACCATTGTTAAGTGTACAATTCAATGTTATCAAGGGCATATATATTGCTGTGCCACCATCAATACTATGTTTCCCCAGAACTCTTTTCACCTTGTAAAACTATAAGTCTGTACTCATTAAGCAATAACTACTCATTTCTCTTCCCCCCATCCCCTGGAAACCAACCATTCTACACTGTCTCTACCATTCTGAGTATTTCATATACATGGCATCATATAATTTTTGTACTTTTATGACTGACTTACTTCACTTTGCAGAATGTCTTCAAGGTTCGTACACGTTGTAGCATATGTCAGAATTTCCTTCCTTTTTAAGACTGCATAGCATTCCAGTCTGCATATATATGTGTATACACACACACATACACTCTCACACACATACACATCTACATACATACTACATATATTTAGAGCATTCATTCCAGTACACACACTTGGCTGACTTTCATGTTGTAGCATTGTGAATAATGCTGCTATGATCATGAAAGTGTAAATACCTTTCAGAGACTGCTTTTAGTTCTTTGGTGTATTTATTATGAAAAATTGCTGAATTGGATGGCAATTTCATATTTTTTATTTTTTTTTTAGCAGCTGCCATGCTGTTTTATACACTGGTTATACCATTTTACATTCCCACCAACAGTGCACAATAATTCTAATTTCTCCATTTACTTACAAACGCTTACTTCTGGTTTTGTTTTTGGTAGTAGCCATTTTAATAGCTGTAAGATGGAATTTCATTGTAGTTTTGGTTTGCATTCCTCAAATTATTAGTGCTGTTAATCAGGTACTTACTGGCCATTTATATATCTTCTTTGAATAAATGGCTTTGCAAGTCCTTCTTCCAATTGTTAAATAGGTTGTTTGGTACATTGTTAAGTTTTATATATATTCTGGTCATTAATCCCTTTTTAGATATATTATTTACAAGTATATTCTATGGTAACAATTTTTGTGGGGTGTCTTTTTAAAGCTCTGTTGCTAGTGGCTTTCTATACACAACTTTTAAAATATTTCATGTAGTCCCAATTTGTCTATTTTTTTCTTTCGTTGCTCATGCCTTTGGAATCATGGTCAAAATATCATGACAAAGTGTTTTGAAGCTTTCACCTGTGTTTTCTTCTACAACTTTTACAGCTTTGCTTCTTACATTTATGTTATGGATCCACTTTGAGTTCATTTCTGTTTAGGGTGTTAGGTAATGGTCCAATTGTATTTTTTATATATGGATATCCAGTTTTCTTAGCACCATTAGTTGAAAAGACTGTTTTTCTCAATTTAATAATCTTTGCAACCTTGTTTAAAATCATTTGACCATATATGTAAATGTTTGTTTCTGGAATCTCTAGGCTATTCCATTGCTCTATATTTCTGTCTTTATGCCAATACTATGCTGTTTTGATTACTGTAGCTTTAGAGTAAGTTTTAAAATCAGAAGTGTGAGTCCTCCAGATTTATTTTTTCTTTTCAAGATTCTTTTGAAAATTAGGTATTCTATAAGACAGTATGCACTTTTGCGAATTGTTTTTTTCTATTTCTACAAAAAACAAATTGAGATTTTGGTAGGAATTACATTGAATCTGTAGATCACTGGGTAATTGGGGACCCTTAACAATATTAAATCTTCCAATCCAGAAACACATGATTTATTTCCATTTGTTTATGTTTTCTTTTTTTTTTCCCCAATGTGTTTTGTAGTTTCCATTGTGCGAGGCTTTCATCTTCTTGGTTAAGTTAATTCCTAAGTATCTTATTCCTTCTTCTGCTATAGTAAAGGAAATTGCTTGTTAATTTCCTTTTTGGAATGCCCATTTTTAGAACACAGAAATGAAACTAATTTGTTGTTGTTGTCGTTGTTTACTTAGTATCCTGCTGCTTTGCAGAATTTGTTTATTAGTTCTAAGACTTTGTGTATATGGCGGGTGGATTTTCTAAATATAATATTAACTATGAAAATATAATATTATCTAATTGTTCTTTCCTTGTTCCTGATCATGGAGAAAAATATTTCAATCTTTCACCATTGAGTATGATATTTGCTGTGGCTTTTTTATATGTGGGTTTTATTATGTAGAGGCTGTCTCCTAATATTCCTATGGGTTGAGTGTTTTTATCATGAAAGGGTGACAAATCAGTTGAAGGTTTTATGTATTCCTTCTGTTAATGTGGTGTATTGCAATGATCAATTTTTATAACCTGAACCATCCCTGTATTACAGGAATAAATTTTAGTTGGCCATGGTGTATAATTCTAGTTGACTAGCATTTTGTTGGGGATTTTTGTGTGGATATGTGTAAGATATTGGTCTCTAGTTTTCTTCTAATGTACTTTCTTTATCTAGCTTTAGGATCAAGTTACTGATGACCTCATAGAATGAGTTAGGGAGTGTTGCCTCCTCTTCAAATTTTTGGAAAAGTACAAGAAAGATTGGTATTAGTTCTCATTTAAATGTTTGAATTCACCAGCAAAGCCATCAGGTCCAGGGCTTTTGTTTGTCAGGAGATTTTGGATTAGCCATTCATTCTTCTTACTAATTGTAGGTCTATCTTGACTTTCTAACTCTATGTGATTTAGTCTTGGTTGATTTTTTTATTTCTAGAAATGTTTTAATTTTATATAGATAATTCAATATATTCATGTCTAATAACTCACAGTACAATAGCTTACTGTCATGCAGTGAGATCATATACAGAAACTATGATCTATAAGCTCAGCTGCTTAGTTCCTGTGCCAACCACCACAAAAACAATTGCTAACTAAGTTAGTGGGCCACCCGTTAGAACTGTACCCTTCCAGGAGAGCCAAAGTGCAAATGACCCAGTTGAGCTCAGTCAATACACTGAACCATAAGAAATAATATTTTTTGTTTTAAGGTACTAAATTTGGGGCACTTTCCAGGCAGAAAGAAATAAATGGAAAAACAGTAAACACCCAACTTGGCAATGTACAAGACTTTCATTAAATGGTTTAATAAAATAGCCTCAGAAGGCCTCTGAAACTTTCTATGGGCTTTGGATTGCTAAGTGATTTCATTATTAGCTATCTTACAGTCAAAGTTTTCTAAAACAGCCTGCCGGTTTTGAGTTTTGAGCAAAAATGTTTGGGTCTTCCTGATCTTCACATGTTGTCCTTCTAGTGACTGGGAATTCTGATGGCTGAGAAGCAGTAACTTACTTGTTTACAATGCCATAAGGCAATTTTGAAAGCCTTAAGCATATGAAATATCATTAGAAAATATTTACTCAGTTCAATGTTGTTAACGGTAGAACATCGTCTCTTTAAATGTAACATATAGGCTGCCACTGTCACCCCTCACAATTACAAGAAGTTTAAAAAAAAATGGCTTCAAAAACTTATTTTGGTTTCATTGCATTGTAACATTAAATTTAATCTTCCGTTTAAATTATAAGGTTCAAAATTTGCTTGAATATTTTTCATAATAGGTGCTGTATTAAAAAACAATTTATAATCTGCAGACCTCTAAAAGTTCAGTGATCACATCTTGAATATAACAAACACCTACTTCATTAAACGTATTCCGTGAAGTAAGATATCTTATTTCAATGATGAGAGATAATGGTCACTAATTACACCAATTAATTTGTCATAGTGATAAGTTACTTCAAAGTAACAGTGAGTATTTCCATTCTTTCCCTTTTAAAGTAGCTTCAAATTATTAATAACTTATAAGCCTCTTAACTGAATGTTTTATATTTTGGCAAATTTAATGTAGTCATCTAAAAGTTAGCTAGCTGTCTTATTTTTTAAAAACTAGGGTTTTAATTGTATACTTTAATTTTATACTTCAGATACCAGGAGAATAATAAACAATACAAACAAGGCAATGAATACTGTCTGATTATTATAAGCTACTAGAGAAATACAGTTATGTATTATAAGACACAAGAGACAAGCGAAGTTTTCAAAATCCAAGAGGAGTGATTATACCATAATAAATATTCTAAAATGAAATCATTTTAGAGGTAGAAGATAGATGCTATTCCTTTTTGAAAAGCCAATAAAACGTTCTTCTTTTGGCTTAGTGTCCCATTCTTTGTTATAACCATCTGGAATTTGAACACATTTCATATCCTACAATTTTCAGAGGAAAAATTATTTGATACTATTTGTACCCCTGAGGTGTTTTAATGATTAGTAACATCTGACAAGCATTTCAATAAGCTATTGAAATTAACCTGCTCATGGCAGCTAAATCATATTTCATTTGTCATTTGCAAAGAGTTATTATAAGTAACAGAATGAAGACAGATTGAATCTTAGAAACTTACGTTTAAAACGCTTAGAATGTATAATGAAAATGTAAAAATACTATCACAACTGTATTTAACATGAGTTTATTTATACATTGTAACAAACTATGTAAATACCTGACTATTTACATACTCGTGTATGTAAAGTTTGTAGCATGTTAACTTTGAGTGCTTTCTGCCTTTACCAATTGTGCACAGAAAGACAAAAAGAAATAGTATTTATATTATTGAACCTTCAAAATCTCCATTTCTCTCCAATTGTAAATTGAGAAGTTGCCATAAAATTTTAAAATGGATTTTAAATACTTTATTGAGATATGTTTAAAGTTGAAAAAGCTATTCTATAATAGCACCTCATTTTTTTTTTTTTTTTGCAAATTATATTTTAGCACAGAAAGAACAAATTGGAGGTTTTATATTAGTGTTATAGAAAGCTGTATTTTTCTGTCCTATGTAGATGGAATTGACAAGAACAAAAGTAATGGAAGGAATCACATAAAATGTTACTTTAGTCTTTTAGTAATTGTACTAATAACCTGGGGCAAAGCACTGGATGTGGGATTATGAGACCGACAGAATTTGATAGCTATTTAGGAAACAGAACTGGACTGTTGGGACATCATATTAACAGGATTAATAGGAGGGATTCTTTGAATACTTTGTGAGCTAATCAGATAAAAATACTTTTACAATAATAATTGTGGTTATTTTCCAAATATTATAAATTTTCATCAGACTGCAATTAGCAGAAAAAGATAAAAAGAGCAATGACAAATCACAAAATTAAAAATAAGTAAATAGAAGAAGTGTCCCTGAAAGATCCGAGATTCAGGGATGATTCCACTGTATGTGTCAGGCACATTTATGTTTGCAGCGGGACTATATTCTCAGGGCTTCCAACTACTATGGCTACTAAAGTGAATATTGCTTCTGAGTCAAATTTTTAATCATCTCAAACACTGTATTATGCTCCTGTTTTCCTGAGTTTCAGCAAATTTGATCACTTCTGATAAGTATTCCTGGTTTCCCTTCCTTAGTTATCTTTCTTTCCTGTTAACAGTTAGTTAGACTAAGTCAAATTTTCCCTTTTTTCTTTTGGCATTGTTAATTTTTTACTAAAACTGTCTGATGAGATTATAATTTCACCTACACCTTATGTACAGACCATTATTTGTTATACTATTTTTGTATGCTTTTGGTGAAAGACTAGAAGTTTCTACTACTTTTCATGAAGAAATAAAATGTTCTGAGTCAGACATATGCATTTCCAACAGGAAAGCCAGCCTTGTTTTGAGAGTTAAAAATCATATAAGACTGAAAAAGAAAAAGCAGTCCTGCAGTTTAGTCAGTTGAGAAGAATAGATTGAGATAAAGCCAATTGCAACTTTACCAGAAAACATTATTTCTTTCAATGTCAAGCAGTGGACATAAAATGCCATGACCATCCTCTCTGAGTAGCACTGCTTTTTCATCAATGGTGCCCCAGATGTCTTTTAACAACACCCTGTATTTATTTAACCTCCACATCTAATCTGCCTCAGAAACAACAACTTATGTACAGTTTATCTTCACTTTTCATATATCTTGGTCACAATTCTTCAGCAGGAACCTGAACCTTATGAAAGACACTTATCTCTTACCACTTTAGACAGTTCTACTGCTACCTTGAGCCAATATATCTCATATTGGTTTTACATCTAAGTGTGTTCCTGTAATCATTGCATTTGAAATGCATATATGTTGCAATTGCTGATAAATATCTTCATTCTTTGGGATTGAATTATGTAGTAATAATCAATTTTCTCAAAGATTAAAAAATACATAATTTTCAATTTTGTGCTTATGTAGATATGAAACTTTTTATTGAATTTTTAGGTATTTCTAGAAGTTGAAACAAAAACAAAAATTAGGAGACTATGGACTCAGTATTTAAAATAAATGTAAATAAAATTTTATTTATTTGTTCGCTTGTCTCAATGAGAAAGTAAACATTTTAATTTTTAAAAATTGGAAAAACTTTCCTCTTTCTCTTGAATATTTTCCTGTCTTATATTTCTCACAGTCAAAAGAGTCCAATGATGTTTTATCCAAGTTGACTCAAGTTGTAACCCGAGGTAAAGATGTCCTGCATTTGGGAAAACAACAGTTTTCACAGACTTAATGTCATTAGCTCAGCTCAGAAACCTATAGTCGCTCTTCAGGGAATGAAAAAGGATGATCTTTCCCTCTATTATTTCTTCAGCTTGTGATGCTCCATGTCAAAACTGACAACATAAATCTCCAAGGTTCACTCATTTTGCCACCACACTGATATACAGGCTGCCACCATCATATCTGAAATAAAACAATTATCATATGAACATATTTCTATTACCAATCACATTATTGATATCTAGTACAAAGTTCCTCTGAATTATGCATAAAATATTAGCACATAAAACAAAAATGTTTAAATAATTTTGGTATAGATCAATGTATTACAGTATATACACATACATATTCAAAGCTCTACATAACTGAGTTTAAAAAGCAGTAAAAAGTACAGAATATTATGTTTAAATAAAAGCAATGCTAACACTCAATCAAAACTATTGCCGAAACTTTGTGGGAGGCAAGTTGAGAGTTATGTAAGTTTAACATAAGGCGATAATTGTTAGAAACTCACTAATAAACATTCACTTAAAAAGATAGAACAGAATGGCCACATAAAATACTAGATATCAGGTTCAATTTGAATTTCAGATCATTTTTAGCATAAATATACCTTAAATATTCTTATTGTGTGTCTAAAATTCAGTTGAATTAGGCATGCTATATTTTTATTTGATAGATCTGGCAACATTAAAACAGATATGAAAATTAAAAGAAAGGATAAAGGGATTATAAAGTGAACATCAACGTAATCTAGAAATTAGAAAAATTATATAACATAATTAGTTCTATAAGTAATTAAAAATAACAAAATCTTTAAAACTCATAATTTGTTTTAAGAAAGACAAATACTAAATTTTATAAGAGAGCAGAAATAACTCAATGGGAAGTAACAGAAGGAAAAAAATATTTGAAATAACCCAATAAATGGTTTAATTTAGCTTTGGTGAAGTCAATATGAAGGTTATATTGTCATGCAGATACATAGTTAATGACAGACACTACAGCCTGGGTGACAAATTGAAATTCCATCTCAAAAACAAAAAAAGACAGAAAAAAAGATCAGTTATATTACTAAGAGATAGAAAATACTACAAAATACTATTTAAAAATTCCAATTATGCCAGTAAGTATGAATTTGAATATAAACAAAATGAAATATTATGAATAATAATCCATCTTCTCTTAACTTACCAATTAGTTTCATAACTAATCAATGCCCTTAATTTCACTGCAAACTATATAGAAAACTAACTCCTTCTAAATGATCTACAATAGTAAGCTGTATTCGACTTAGCCAAGAGTCGTATGAGTTTGAATTTGAAATGCAAAAATATTACTGTAAAAATAATGCTTTTATGACACATTAATATTTTAGAAGACCCAATAAACTGGGTAGCTTAAAAAGAATACTTTCATAGGGGTAAAAAAATCATACACAAACAAATGGAAGGACATACCATGCTGATGGATAGAAAGAATCAATATTGTGAAAATTGCCATGCTGCCCAAGGTAATTTATAGATTCAATGCCATCCCCGTTAAGCTACCAATGAGTTTCTTCACAGAATTGGAAAAAACGGCTTTAAAGTTCATATGGAACCAAAAAAGATCCCACATTGCCAGGACAATCCTAAACCAAAAGAACAAAGCTGGAGACATCATGCTACCTGACTTCAAACTATACTACAAGGCTACAGTAACCAAAACAGCACGGTACTGGTACCAAAACAGAAATATAGACCAATGGAACACAACAGAGCCCTCAGAAATAATACCACACATCCACAGCCATCTGATCTTTGACAAACCTGCCAAAAACAAGAAATGGGGAAAGGATTCCCTATTTAATAATTGGTGCTGGGAAAATTGGTCGATCCTTTCCTTACTCTTTATATGAAAATTAATTCAAGATGGATTAGAGACCTAAATGTTAGACCTAAAACCATAAAAACCCTGGAAGAAAACCTAGGTAATACCATTCAGGACACAGGCATGGGCCAGGACTTCATGTCTAAAACACCAAAAGCAATGGCAACAAAAGCCAAAATTGACAAATAGGATCTAATTAAATGAAAGAGCTTCTGCACAGCAAAAGACACTACCATCAGAGTGAACAGGCAACCTACAGAATGGGAGAACATTTTGGCAATCTACTCATCTGACAAAGGGTTAATATCCGGAACCTACAAAGAACTCAAACAAATTTACAACAAAAAACAAACAAACAACCCCATCAAAAAGTGGGCAAAGGATATGAACAGACACTTCTCAAAAGAAGACATTCATACAGTCAATAGACACATGAAAAAAAAATGCTCATCATCACTGGCCATCAGAGAAATGCAAATCAAAACCACAGTGAGATACCATCTCACACCAGTTAGAAAGGCAATCATTAAAAAATCAGGAAACAACAGGTGCTGGAGAGGATGTGGAGAAATAGGAACACTTTTACACTGTTGGTGGGATTGTAAACTGGTTCAACCATTATGGAAAACAGTATGGCGATTCCTCAAGGATCTAGAACCAGAAATACCATTTGACCTAGCCATCCCATTTCTGGGTATATACCCAAAGGATTATAAATCATGCTGCTATAAAGACACACGCACATGTATGTTTATTGCAGCACTATTCACAAGAGCAAAGACTTGGAATCAACCCAAATGTCCATCAGTGACAGACTGGATTAAGGAACTGTGGCACATATACACTGTGGAATGCTATGCAGCCATAAAAATGGATGAGTTCGTGTCCTTTGTAGGGACATGGATGCAGCTGGAAACCATCATTCTCAGCAAACTACCGCAAGATCAGAAAACCAAACATCACATGTTCTCACTCACAGGAGGGAATTGAAGAATTATATCACTTGGACACAGGAAGGGGAAAATCACACACCGGGGCCTATTGTGGGGTGGGGGGATAGCATTAGTGCAGGGGCCATTGAAAATAATATGCTGAGAATGGATAAGGCTCAAGGACAGTATCTCTAGCTAGTTGCACTTTCCATGAACTTCAGTAGTCAAGGATACTATCTCTAGTTGAACCTTTAATGAACTCTAGTAGGCGCCAAGAAGGCAGACAAAATAAGAAAGAACTTAGAAACAAAGAACTAAGCAGTAGGTTATACCTGGGTGCAGAAAGTTTGTTTTGTATTATGTCATCTTTGCTGACGTGGCATTTGTGGGGTATAAATAAAGTGAGGCGGAGGCTCTAGGGGCGGCCGCCATGTTCTCTGTTTGTCTTTGTCTCTTGTGTCTGTGTCTGTTCATTCTCCACTACCCCCGGCACGGGCCCCAAGAAGTGGCGCAGCGAGCAGGGTGCACAGGGTGCAGAAGGTGCACAGGGTGCACAGGGTGCACAGGGTGAGTAGTGGGGAACAAGAAGGGGAACCCCCTAGGAGCGGGTAAAGCCCGGAAATTAATTATTAAGGGGAACCTTCTTAAGCTTTCATTATGGGGAATTCCAGTTCCTTGGCCTCGGAATATGTAAGATTATTACAAGGGCTTCTACTTTCTATTGAGGTTGATGTAAAAGAGAGAACTTTGCAGAAATTGTTTGCTCATGTGGAACAACATTGCTCTTGGTTTCAATATCAAACTGAAGTACAATTAAATAAGCGAGAGTGGCAACAGGTTGTTAAGACCCTTCGTCAAGCGCATTAGCGCGGCGATGTAATGTCAGCACCTTTGTGGGCCCTTTGTGCCTCTATTACTCAGGCTTTGGAGCTCTTAGAGACAGACTCGGAAAAGGGAGAAGGCAGGGATGTAGAGTCTTTGAAGTCTCCGATAGCCGCCTTCCCTCTTTTAGATAATTCTGTAACTAAAGGAGAAGGTCCTTTGTGTGATAATGTGTCTCATGGAAAGGAATCAGAGATTCAAAAGGAGCTGCAGCCGGTTGTTCAATTGTTGCAACAAATTTTACAATTGCAGTTATCTCCCCCCCAACCTTCTCCTCCACCCACTCCTGTTTTTACTTTTCCCGTGATTCATCCACCCCCATCAGTACCTAAGGCGGAGGAGGAGGACAGTTTTCCCCCACCGCCACCGTCAGTGGAAATGCGGCCTCGTTCAGGCACAGTTTTTGCTGTTCCTGCTTCTACTGCCAAAGCTGTAATTAAGGTATTGGATTCTCAAGAGGATGAGGATCCTTTACAATTGTTCCCCATTATTAGGCAACCTTTTGGTCCTAATGACCAATTTCCTCAAGGGGGTATAAATGTACAGTATAATGTTCTTCAATTTAAGTTTCTTAAAGAAATGAAGGCAGCTATTGCTAATTATGGCCCTCAATCTCCTTTTGTCATGGGACTTTTAGATTCTTTCTCTTCTGAGAATTTGTTTTTGCCTCTTGATTTGGAGACTTTGGGGAAGGCTGTTTCAGACCGCTCTCAGTGGCTTCAGATACGCAGTTGGTGGCTGGAAGATGCTAAAAAACAGGCCCGCCATATTGCTGCTAAAAATCCTCCAGGGCCAACAGAGGAGCAATTGACAGATACTGGTCAGTTTGCTACCGAAGCGGCTCAATCTGGACTCGATGATATGGCATTATCACAAGTTAAAGGACTGTTTTTAAAGGGTTGGTGTAAAGTAGAATCATCGGGGAAAGCTGCCTTGTCTTTTGTTAAGGTTTTGCAGAGTGCCAATAAACTTCATCTTGATTTTGTTGCTCGGCCACAAGATGCTGTAATAAAGACTGTGGGTAACGGGGCAGCAGGCAAAATCCTGGTAACCACACTAGCTTTTGAGAATGCTAATCAGGAATGTCAGAGGCTGTTGCATCCTTTAAAAGCTGCTGGAAACTTACAAATAGAAGATTTCATTAGAGCCTGTGCAGGAGTGGGAGGGGCTGCCTACAACACTCAGTTGTTTGCTGGAACTTTATCTAAGGCATTCATGGGAAAAAAGGGAGTTTGCTTCCAATGTGGAAAGGCCGGTCATTTTAGAAAGGAGTGCCATAAGTTCTCTAATAGAAGCGACTCCTCTAAAGTAGAATTTAAAAAGCTTCCTACTGAGCCCTGTCGTAGTTGCGGTAGAGGACGGCACTGGACTAATGAATGTCACTCTAAGGTGGATAAAAACGGTAACTCTCTCATTTCCAACTCGGGAAACTTGCAGAGGGGCCCTTCAGCTTGGGGCCCCAACAACAATACAAGCCCTTTTCAATTGCAATTTCCAGTCAGCTCAGGGGTCCAGCATCAGCAGACCAGTCAGCCAATGTTAACCCCCAATTTTCATTAGCTCAGCTTTTCTCTGCTACTTCCGGTAGTGCCGCTGCTGATGTGGTGATTTTACAGGCTGTTGAACTTACTCCAGAAATGGGAGTTGTTAAATTGGTTACAGGTGTTTTTGGGCCATTACCTCCACATACTGTTGGATTGCTTATAGGACGAAGTAGTAGCATTTTACAGGGTTTACAAGTTCATTTGGGTATTATAGATTCTGATTATAAAAGGGAAATTCAAATTATGGCTCAGGCTCATAAACCTATATCCTTGAAAAAGGGGCATCGAATTGCACAACTCCTTGTACTACCCTATTTTCAATTTCCTTCACGGAGGCAAGAAAGAACTGGAGGTTTTGGAAGTACACGTAAACATATTTTTTTGGGAAACTTTAGTAACTCAACAGAAACCTTTGTTTCCCCTCGAAGTGGAGGGAAAAATTTTTCAGGGCTTGGTCGACACTGGAGCTAACGTTTCTATTATTGCCTATGATCAATGGCCTTTGCAGTGGCCTAAACGGCCTGTTGCTGTTTCTCTTACAGGATTAGGTTCCGCCTCTGAGGTGTATCAAAGTTCTCAATCTTTAAATTGTCGAGGGCCGGATGGTCAAGTGGCCCAAGTTCAGTTTTATATTGTTCCAATTGCCCTAAATTTATGGGGGCAAAATTTATTGCAATAATTTGGAGCTTTTGTTTCTATTCCTCATGTCTCTAATTCTGCCAAGAATATGATGTTCCACATGGGCTACAATCCTCTTGAAAAATCTTTAAACATGTAGCCACTGTTCAGCAGCCTCAAGCCCTTCCCTTGACATAGAAAACTAATATTCCTGTGTGGGTTGAGCAGTGACCTTTAACACGTGAGAAGCTTAAGGCCTTGGAAAACTTGGTTCAGGAACAATTATCCTTAGGCCATATAGAGCCTAGTACTTCTCCATGGAATTCCCCTGTCTTCGTGTAAAAAATAAATAAATGAATAAATAAATAAATAAATAAATAAATAAATAAAAATAAAAATAAAAAACAAATGGAAACTATTAACAGATCTTCATACTATTAATGCATGTATTCAACCCATGGGATCCTTACAGTCTGGCCTTTCTAACCCTTCTATGATTCCTCAAGATTGGTTGCTTATGGTTATTGATTTAAAAGATTGTTTTTTTTCTATTCCTTTGGATCAAAAAGATTGTGAACGTTTTGCCTTCTCTGTCCCTGTTTTTAATAATTCTCAGCCACTTTCTCGATATCAATGGAAGGTTTTACCTCAAGGTATGTTAAACAGCCCTACCTTTTGTCAAGAATTTGTCCATCGAGCTCTGGATCCTGTTCGAAAATGTCATCCTTCTGTTCTTTTATATCATTATATGGATGACATTCTTCTTGCTGCACCCACTAAAAAAGAGCAGCAAGATGCTTTTACATCCTTACAAACCCAACTGTCTTTATACTCACTTAATATTGCCCCAGAAAAAATTCAAATAGATTTTCCTATTCAATATTTAGGTTATACCTTGGGAGCGCAGAATATTCGGCCCCAAAAGATTCAAATTCGACGCGATCATCTAAAAGCATTAAATGACTTTCAAAAGCTTTTAGGAGATATTAATTGGATGCGTCCTGTTTTGGAAATACCAACGTATCAGTTACAACATCTTTTTTCTATTCTAGAAGGAGACAATCACTTGGACAGCTCACATCATTTAACTCCTTTGGCTTTACAGGAACTCCAGCTGGTAGAGGAACAACTTCAAAAGGCTTGTCTACATTATATCCTTCCCAACGTTCCCCTTTCCTTTTACTTATTTCATACTTTACATTCTCCTACAGGTATGATTCATCAAACAAATCGACCGTTAAAATGAATTTTTCTATCCAACAAAACATCTAACTGCTTGACTACTTACATTGATTGTTTAACTAAATTAATCATCAAAGGACGGCATCGCTGTCGACAACTTTGGGGAGAAGACCCTTCTTTTATTATCTCTCAATTTACTCATAGTCAAATTACTTATCTTCTTGCTACTTCTGATTCTTGGCAAGTTGCTTGTGCCTCATTTGTCGGACAATTTTCTACCCAATATCCTAAGTCTCCAATTTTTTCATTCTTCAGACAGCATTCTGTGTTGCCTTTTTCACCCATATCTTTATTTCCTGTTCAAGGCCCTACCTTTTTTACTGATGCTAGTAGCAACGGTAAAGCTGGATATTGGAGTGTTCATCAATCTCGAGTTACAGTTTACCCTTATCCCTCGGTGCAACAGGGAGAACTGTTTGCTATTCTCAGGGTCTTACTTGATTTCCCTTCCACCGGTTGTAACATTGTTAGTGATTCTCAATACGCCGTCTATGTTACTTCTTATATTTCTCACGCCACTTTACCTCTTTGTGCTACTTCTTCTCTTCAAAAACTCTTTTCTTTATTGTCTTCTACTTTGAGCCGACGTCGAGCTCCTTTATTCATCACTTATCTTCGTTTCCATTCTCAACTTCCTGGACCGTTAGTTCATGGTAATGCTCAAATTGATTTGCTTTTAATCAGCCACCTACAGGCTGCAGAACAAGAACATGCTCTACATCACACTAATAGTTCTGGCCTTCAACAACGATTTCCTTTAACTCATAAACAAGCTCGTTCTCTTATTCGAGCTTGTCCTTCTTGTGCTCCTTTGAGCATTCCATCTTTTCAACCTGGAGTTAATCCACGAGGTACTCAAGTTAATCAGATCTGACAAATGGACGTCACACATGTCCCTTCTTTTGGACGATTAAAGTCTGTTCATCATACCATTGATACTTTCTCTCATTTTCAATGGGCAATTCCTTTGCCATCTGAAAAAGCTGATTCTGTTATTACTCATCTCTTAACTTGTTTCGCCATCATGGGCATTCCTCTAATACTTAAAACTGATAATGCCCCTGCTTATGTTTCTCGTAAATTATAAGTTTTCTTACAGCAATGCAATATTCAACATCTCACCGGTATCCCGGGCAACAGTCAAGGTCAAGCCATCATTGAGCGCTCAAATTTAACCTTAAAAACTCAACTGCTAAAACAAAAAAGGGGGAAATGAGTCCCCCAGAAATCAGATTTTAAAGGTTTTGTTTACCTTAAATTTTTTGAATCAATGGAAACAATTGCAGGACTCCGCTGCCGTAACTCATCTTTCCTCACCTCCCTGGACGATAGTCCCCGTCGATAATTTAAAGGTTTGGTATCCTAATGAAGAAGGTAAGTATGCACAGGGACAAGTTCTAAAACAGGGACGGGGTTATGCTTTTATCCTTACAGGGAGCGGACCTGAGTGGTTTCCTACAAGGCAATTGAAACCCTGTTGAAAAGAAACTGGACTCAGCATGCATCTCTTCCTTTGTTGGATGTGTTTCAGCGGGGGACTTATTTCCCTTAGTGAGGCTTTGTATGAATATTGGACTTATATTCCCTTTCCACCCTTGTATCAGGGAGTCACCTGGGGGGGAGGCAGAAGTTAAGGTTTTCACCAATAACACTACTTGGATGCCGTCCCCCTATATGGACAAGGACAGCATAGAGTGGGAAACGGAAATAATAAACAGCACATACCAATTTGGAGTGGAAGGACTTCCAATTTGCATGGGAAATAGTCCTCATTGTTTCCAGAAATCGCATGAAGCTTGGGCTGTTCGCTATAATTATAGCCATGTGGCTGCTAATACTGTTATTAATGTAACTAGAAGTTTTCATTATAATCATACTGTATATATTAATGAGACTATCCCTAGTTCTTTACCTTTTTGTCCAATTCCAGAGGTTTCCCCTAATATAGAGGTCTTGGAGTGGCAACATTGTCGGGGAATTAAGCCCTGGATTTTATTAGAATATAATGGGTTACAAGTAATTGATTGGAATGTGCATGGTGATTTTCAAACAAAATTTAGTCACATACCTTTGAGATGGCACCGGGTAAATAAAAGTATTGTTGCTGATGGCAATAAAATTTTAGTATGGCGTGAAGGAGGCTTGTCGCCGCCTATGCCTCATCTTAGATACTCTTCACAAGTACAAAGTCATCTTTGGAAGTTGTTGGCTGCAGGTGATGCCATTAGTACCTTTGTGGGAAATATGTCCCTTAATCTTTCTAACCCGAATAACCCTTTTCATATTCAATAACGGTGGAATGTCTCCCGATATATTATTGCTTGTGTCCGAAAGCCTTACCTATTGTTAGCAGGACATTTAACATGGGATAATGATACGGGGATTGTTAATTGTAAAGATACGTGTACATTTTTGTCTTGCCTCAATCATTCTTGGTGGTGCAGTTTTATGGGGGATATTTATATCCTCAGGGCTCGTAAGGAAATTTGGTTACCTGTCAACCTTACGCGACCATGGGGGGCATCACCTCTTGAGACTTATATTTGGACTTCTCTTCAGCAGACCCGTCGTGCCCTTGGACTTATAATTGCCTTGGTGATGAGCCTTGTTGCCATTGCCTCCACTGCAGCTGTGGCAAGGCTCGCGCTACATCAAAGCATACAAAATGCTGAATTTGTGCAGCAATGGCATGAGCAATCTCATTGGTTGTGGCTTCAACAACGGAACATTGACTCTCAACTCGCTGAAAGATTGGACAACGTAGAGCAAGCCTTAACGTGGCTTGGAGATCAGCTCACTGTCCTCAGTACTCGAATAACATTGCAATGTGATTGGAACTCCACGCAATTTTGCGTAACACCTGTGTCTTTTAATGTTTCTCAGAATTGGACCGAAATCCGAAGATTATTAATAGGCCATAAAAATATTAGTTTAGACATCCAAGAACTCACTCGAAACATTTCTGTAGCGTTTCAACAACAATTACATGTATTGTCCGGAGCAGCTACCATGCAGGAGATGGGTCAACGCCTTGCTGCTCTTAATCCATGGACTCAGATGAAAACATGGATTTCTACAATCTCTAGAAGTATATTGCTTTGGGCACTTGGATTGAGTCTACTTCTCCTGATACTCCGATGCTCCCTCCGTCGCATCCAGAAACAAAAGAAAAACCAGGAACAAGTATGAGCTACCTTTCTAAGATTGAGGCAAAACAAAAAAGGGGGAAATGCAGGGGCCATTGAAAATAATATGCTGAGAATGGATAAGGCTCAAGGACAGTATCTCTAGCTAGTTGCACTTTCCATGAACTTCAGTAGTCAAGGATACTATCTCTAGTTGAACCTTTAATGAACTCTAGTAGGCGCCAAGAAGGCAGACAAAATAAGAAAGAACTTAGAAACAAAGAACTAAGCAGTAGGTTATATCTGGGTGCAGAAAGTTTGTTTTGTATTATGTCATCTTTGCTGACGTGGCATTTGTGGGGTACAAATAAAGTGAGGCGGAGGCTCTAGGGGCGGCCGCCATGTTCTCTGTTTGTCTTTGTCTCTTGTGTCTGTGTCTGTTCATTCTCCACTACCCCCGGCACGGGCCCCAAGACATTAGGAGATATACCTAATGTAAATGACGAGTTGATGGGTGCAGCACACCAACATGGCACATGTATACATATATAACAAACCTGCACATTGTGCACATGTACCCTAGAACTTAAAGTATAATAATAATAAAAAACATACAAAATCTAGTCTGCCCTCAAATTTCTTTATAATTGCTTTTAAGTTCATATTCTACTTTTAAGAACCCAAAACATGAACTCTTATACAATTGTAAATCAAAGAAAATTACTGAGGTGGGTCTTAATCAATTTAGAGGTTTATTTGGCCAAGGCTGAGGACACGCCTGGGAAAAAGGAACACAAAAACACAGGAATATCTGTCATCCATGCATTTTCCAAAGAGGGTTTGAGGACTTCAATATTTAAAGGGGAAAGAGCAGGCAGTAAAGAAAAGCAAGGGGGAGAGTAGACAAAAGAAACAAGCAGGTACATTATTTTGAGGCTTTGATCAGTTTTCATCAAATCCACATTTTACTTTTGAAAGGAGGGAGTAGAGGAATAGTCAATAACACATTTATCTCCTCTCATCTCCTGCTTAGTGTACCTGCATTTTTACATAAGATAAGGTAAACATAGAGTAGACAAAGCAGTTGGATATTCGTTTGCCTTAGCTGAGCAGAAGCATGAGGTCTAGTCCTATCTTTACCTCCTACCTCTGAAGATAAACTTTTACTTTACATTGTCAAAATGAAATTCAACAGAACTCTGTTTTAGGGTAAAGATCTTGGGGCCCACAAGGTATTTCCTTGTGAATAAGTTATGTGGTAGGCACCATAGAGAGGTATGTGGCCTTTTATCTTTGTAGCTATCTATTTAGGAAATAATAATAATGTGAGGCAGTTTTGTGTAACTCAGTTCCCAAGGTTTTTGGGCCAACAGTATGCTAACTTTATTGTAAACATGGATGATAACAATATTGTAAGCAAATTATTATTATTATTTCTCTTACAAACAATATATTTTGTCATACATTCTCAGGATCCAAAGCACCCACTCATCTGGTGGATTAGTGAGATGTGGGGATCTGGCAGGTTGGTCATTTGAGTTTTCATATGGATCATATGTTATATTATTTGATTCATCTGAGATACAAACATAATATTTAGTTTTTTGATGGTGCAATTCCTCCCTTGGGCTGCAGCAAGTATGTCTACGGCCATATAATTTTGCAGCACAGCTTTCCTCATAAGTGATACCTCATTGTTTAGCAAAGAGATACTTAACGTGGCAATCATTCAGGGCGTTTGAGGTATGATTTGTTAAGGCCTCTATTGCCATATAACATTCACAATACTTATCTGTAGTATGAAGATAGAAGCTAAGTGATCATACTATTGAAATACAGAATGTGTCCAGTGAGATTGTAAATGCAAAGGGTTTGCTGGTGTTGGTAGAGTTTAAATTATTCATCTTTGTGCCTAAACATAACCTGGGGAACATCACCCTAAACATCCTGGGGAATCCACAGCCATAAGTGAGAGCCACAGATCCAAAGTATCCCATTTGCAGCTAGCCAATAAATACATAGTTGCTTTACCATATTGGTGACATGCCAATCAGTGTTTGTAATATAATAATGTGGTCACAAAGTTCTCTGGGTAGCCGTTTTATATTTGTTGTACTGTCTGGTCATTGGTCCAAACCTTAGTATGGTTTCTCTGTTCACAGCATAAAGGAGAATTTTGACTGAGTTGGCCAAATGAAGGAGTGAGCCACATAAAACCATCCCAAATTGGATTTAATCACATTTTGAAAATAGGCAGTTACCTGGAATGTGGTTATTGCCTTTTCCTTTAGTTAAGGGGACACTAAGGTGAGGGCTAATGAGCTGATCCTTTCCACTGAAAAGCTTTTTTTCTGAGTCTTTTGCTCTTTAGGGCATTATAAGTGTGCTGATTATATATATATATTGTCTTTTGTTATGATGGCACTAAGAACGCTAGGCTTTTTTATTATGAAATAAATTATGGGCATTCTGTTTGGTTCTGACATTGGAAGAGAGATACCCACCATGGTAGGCCAAAGCTGCTGGAGGCATGAGTCTGCATATCCAGAGGAATTTTTTTCTTTTTTTTTTGTAATCTGTCTACATATCCTGGGCCCATTGTAAAAACAGTATTGTTTCATGGGCAACAGTGGGTGGCAGTGGTAAGAAGGCATAGGGACAAAGAATAAATAGCAGTGAGATTGGGAAATTCATTTTAACTACTAAAAAGGACATTAAAAACAGATGAGACATGTGTCCTGCCCTGCTTCAGATAGTATCAATTGCCTGTATCCCCAGGAAAATCCTTACAAAGGCTACAATACAATAAACACAAGTGTTCATTTGTATACAGACCTAGTCCAGTGTCTTGAGTTAAAGCAGTACACAACAGCTGTAGTCTGCTTCTAGTTCCAGGTCGAAGGCCATAGTTGTTTAGTGAACTGAAGGTGAAGATCCTCGCTGGGAGTTATAGTCCACTTGGAAGGATGTGCCTTTTTAAGAGGAGAGATGTGGATTCATGAGCCTATGCCCTTAATTTTGCCACCATGAATTAGTCAATAGTACCTTGTATGAGACCATTCCACGAGCACTAGAGAAAGGCTTTTATTAAAGGTCTTTTCCGGGGGGGTGGAGCAAGATGGCCGAATAGGAACATCTCCAGTCTCCAACTCCCAGCGCGAGCGACACAGAAGACCGTGATTTCTGCATTTTCAACTGAGGTACTAGGGTCATCTGACTAGGGAGTGCCAGACAATCGGTGCTGGTCAGCTGCTGCAGCACGACCATCGAGAGCTGAAGCAGGGCAAGGCATCGCCTCACCTAGGAAGCGCAAGGGGGAAGGGAATCCCTTTTCCAAGCCAGGGGAACTGAGACACACAACACCTGGAAAATCGGGTAACTTCCACCCCAATACTGCACTTTAAGCAAACGGGCACACCAGGAGATTATACCCACCACTGGCCGGGAGGGTCCCACGGCCACAGAGCCTCCCTCATTGCTAGCACAGCAGTCTGCAATCTAACCACAAGGCAGCAGTGAGGCTGGGGGAGGGGCGCCCACCATTGCTGAGGCTTAAGTAGGTAAACAAAGCCGCTGGGAAGCTCGAAATGGGTGGAGCTCACAGCAGCTCAAGGAAACCTGTCTGTCTGGGGACAGAGCACAGTTCTGGGGACAGGGCACAGCTAAACAACAACAACAACAAAAATGTAGCAGAAACCTGCGCATACGCAAACGACTCTGACAGCTTTGAAGAGAGCAGTGGATCTCCCAACACAGAGGTTGAGATCTGAGAACGGACAGACTGCCTGCTCAAGTGGGTCCCTGACCCCTGAGAAGCCTAACTGGGAGACATCCCCCACTAGGGGCAGTCTGACACCCCACACCTCACAGGGTGGAGTACACCCCTGAGAGGAAGCTTCCAAAGTAAGAATCAGACAGGTACACTCGCTGTTCAGCAATATTCTATCTTCTGCAACCTCTGCTGCTGATACCCAGGCAAACAGGGTCTGGAGTGGTCCTCAAGCAATCTCCAACAGACTCATAGCTGAGGGTCCTGACTGTCAGAAGGAAAACTATCAAACAGGAAGGACACCTATACCAAAACCCCATCAGTACGTCACCATCATCAAAGACCAGAGGCAGATAAAACCACAAAGATGGGGAAGAAGCAGGACAGAAAAGCTGGAAATTAAAAAAATAAGAGCACGTCCCCTCCTGCAAAGGAGCACAGCTCATCGCCAGCAACGGATCAAAGCTGGTCAGAGAATGACTTTGACGAGATGAGACAAGAAGGCTTCAGTCCATCAAACTTCTCAGAGCTAAAGGAGGAATTATGCACTCAGCGCAAAGAAACTAAAAATCTTGAAAAAAGAGTGGAAGAATTGATAGCTAGAATAATTAATGCAGAGAGGGTCATAAACGAAATGACAGAGATGAAAGCCATGACACAAGAAATACATGACAAATCCACAAGCTTCAGTAACCAACTCGATCAACTGGAAGAAAGAGTATCAGCGATTGAGGATCAAGTGAATGAAATGAAGCAAGAAGAGAAACCAAAAAAAAAAAAAAAAAAAAAAAAGGAAGAAAAAGAAATTAACAAAGCCTGCAAGAAGTATGGGATTATGTAAAAAGACCAAATCTACGTCTGATTGGGGTGCCTGAAAGTGAGGGGGAAAATGGAACCAAGTTGGAAAACACTCTTCAGGATATCATCCAGGAGAACTTCCCCAACCTAGTAGGGCAGGCCAACATTCAAATTCAGGAAATACAGAGAACACCACAAAGACACTCCTCGAAAAGAGCAACTCCAAGACACATAATTGCCAGATTCACCAAAGTTGAAATGAAGGAAAAAATCTTAAGGGCAGCCAGAGAGAAAGGTCGGGTTACCCACAAAGGGAAGCCCATCAGACTAACAGCAGACTTCTCGGCAGAAACTCTACAAGCCAGAAGAGAGTGGGGGCCAATATTCAACATTCTTAAAGAAAAGAATTTTAAACCCAGAATTTCATATCCAGCCAAACTAAGTTTCATCAGTGAAGGAGAAATAAAATCCTTTACAGATAAGCAAATGCTTAGAGATTTTGTCACCACCAGGCCTGCCTTACAAGAGACCCTGAAGGAAGCCCTAAACATGGAAAGGAACAACTGGTACCAGCCATTGCAAAAACATGCCAAAATGTAAAGACCATCGAGGCTAGGAAGAAACTGCATCAGCTAACGAGCAAAATAACCAGTTAATATCATAATGGCAGGATCAAGTTCACACATAACAATATTAACCTTAAATGTTAATGGACTAAATGCTCCAATTAAAAGACACAGACTGGCAAACTGGATAAAGAGTCAAGACCCATCAGTCTGCTGTATTCAGGAGATCCATCTCACATGCAGAGACAGACATAGGCTCAAAATAAAGGGATGGAGGAAGATCTACCAAGCAAATGGAGAACACAAAAAAGCAAGGGTTGCAATCCTAGTCTCTGATAAAACAGACTTTAAACCATCAAAGATCAAAAGAGACAGAGAAGGCCATTACATAATGGTAAAGGGATCAATTAAACAGGAAGAGCTAACTATTCTAAATATATATGCACCAAATACAGGAGCATCCAAATTCATAAAGCAAGTCCTTCGAGACTTACAAAGAGACTTAGACTCCCATACAATAATAATGGGAGACTTCAACACTCCACTGTCAACATTAGACAGATCAACGAGACAGAAAGTTAACAAGGATATCCAGGAATTGAACTCATCTCTGCACCAAGCGGAACTAATAGACATCTATAGAACTCTCCACCCCAAATCAACAGAATATGCGTTCTTCTCAGCACCACATCACACTTATTCCAAAATTGACCACATAATTGGAAGTAAAGCACTCCTCAGCAAATGTAAAAGAACAGAAATTATAACAAACTGTCTCTCAGACCACAGTGCAATCAAGCTAGAACTCAGGACTAAGAAACTCAATCAAAACCACTCAACTGCATAGAAACTGAACAACCTGCTCCTGAATGACTACTGGGTACATGACGAAATGAAAGCAGATATAAAGATGTTCTTTGAATCCAATGAGAACAAAGATACAACATACCAGAATCTCTGGGACACATTTAAAGCAGTGTGTAGAAGGAAATTTATAGCACTATATGCCCACAAGAGAAAGCAGGAAAGATCTAAAATTGACACTCTAACATCACAATTAAAAGAACTGGAGAAGCAAGAGCAAACACATTCAAAAGCTAGCAGAAGGCAAGAAATAACTAAGATCAGAGAAGAACTGAAAGAGATAGAGACATAAAAACCCTCCAAAAAATCAATGAATCCAGGAATTGGTTTTTTGAAAAAATCAACAAAATTGACAGACTGCTAACAAGACTAATAAAGAAGAAAAGAGAAAAGAATCAAATAGACACAATAAAAAATGAAAAAGAGGATATTACCACCAACCCCACAGATATACAAACTACCATCAGAGAATACTATAAACACCTCTATGCAAATAAACTAGAAAATCTAGAAGAAATGGATAATTTCCTGGACACTTACACTCTCCCAAGGCTAAACCAGGAAGAAGTTGAATCCCTGAATAGACCAATAGCAGGCTCTGAAATTGAGGCAACAATTAATAGCCTACCCACCAAAAAAAGTCCAGGACCAGATGGATTCACAGCTGAATTCTACCAGAGGTACAAGGAGGAGCTGGTACCTTTCCTTCTGAAACTATTCCAATCAATAGAAAAAGAGGGAATCCTCCCTAACTCATTTTATGAAGCCAACATCATCCTGATACCAAAGCCTGGCAGAGACACAACAAAAAAAGAGAATTTTAGACCAATATCCCTGATGAACATCGATGCAAAAATTCTCAATAAAATACTGGCAAACTGGATTCAGCAGCACATCAAAAAGCTTATCCACCATGATCAAGTGGGCTTCATCCCTGGGATGCAAGGCTGGTTCAACATTCGCAAATCAATAAACGTAATCCAGCATATAAACAGAACCAAAGACAAGAACCACATGATTGTCTCAATAGAGGCAGAAAAGGCTTTTGACAAAATTCAACAGCCCTTCATGCTAAAAACGCTCAATAAATTCGGTATTGATGGAACGTACCTCAAAATAATAAGAGCTATTTATGACAAACCCACAGCTAATATCATACTGAATGGGCAAAAACTGGAAAAATTCCCTTTGAAAACTGGCACAAGACAGGGATGCCCTCTCTCACCACTCCTATTCAACATAGTGTTGGAAGTTCTGGCTAGGGCAATCAGGCAAGGGAAAGAAATCAAGAGTATCCAGTTAGGAAAAGAAGAAGTCAAAATGTACCTGTTTGCAGATGACATGATTGTATATTTAGAAAACCCCATTGTCTCAGCCCAAAATCTCCTTAAGCTGATAAGCAACTTCAGCAAAGTCTCAGGATACAAAATTAATGTGCAAAAATCACAAGCATTCTTATACACCAGTAACAGACAAACAGAGAGCCAAATCATGAATGAACTTCCATTCACAATTGCTTCAAAGGGAATAAAATACCTAGGAATCCAACTTTCAAGGGATGTAAAGGACCTCTTCAAGGAGAACTACAAACCACTGCTTAGTGAAATAAAAGAGGACACCACCAAATGGAAGAACATGCCATGCTCATGGATAGGAAGAATCAATATCGTGAAAATGGCCATACTGCCCAAGGTTATTTATAGATTCAATGCCATCCCCATTAAGCTACCAATGAGTTTCTTCACAGAATTGGAAAAAATGGCTTTAAAGTTCATATGGAACCAAAAAAGAGCCCGCATTGCCAAGATAATCCTAAGTCAAAAGAACAAAGCTGGAGGTGTCATGCTACCTGACTTCAAACTATACTACAAGGCTACAGTAACCAAAACAGCATGGTACTGGTACCAAAACAGAGCTATAGACCAATGGAACAGAACAGAGTCCTCAGAAATAATACCACACATCTACAGCCATCTGATCTTTGACAAACCTGAGAGAAACAAGAAATGGGGAAAGGATTCCCTATTTAATAAATGGTGCTGGGAAAATTGGCTAGCCATAAGTAGAAAGCTGAAACTGGATCCTTTCCTTACTCCTTATACAAAAATTAATTCAAGATGGATAAGAGCCTTAAATGTTAGACCTAATACCATAAAAACCCTAGAAGAAAACCTAGGTAGTACCATTCAGGACATAGGCATGGGCAAGGACTTCATGTCTAAAACACCAAAAGCAATGGCAGCAAAAGCCAAAAGTGACAAATGGGATCTAATTAAACTACAGAGCTTCTGCACAGCAAAAGAAACTACCATCAGAGTGAACAGGCAACCTACAGAATGGGAGAAAATTTTTGCACTCTACTCATCTGACAAAGGGCTAATATCCAGAACCTACAAAGAACTCAAACAAATTTACAAGAAAAAAACAAACAACCCCATCAAAAAGTGGGCAAAGAATATGAACAGACATTTCTCAAAAGAAGACATTCATACAGCCAACAGACACATGAAAAAAATGCTTATCATCACTGGCCATCAGAGAAATGCAAATCAAAACCACAAACTTAGCCAATTGTGTTTTAATTATTCTATTGGTCCATTCCACCAGTCTTGATGAATAGGAGTGATAGGCACAATGGAAAAGTTGAAATATGGGCCAAATATTACAAAAGTTTTGAATGATCTAGGCTGTAAAATGAATTGCCCCATCACTGAGAAGTTCAGACAGAACTAACTCCCAGAGTGGAATAATTTTTTTAATAGGATTTTTTTTTCCAACTGCCATCACTGTTGCTTGCTTGCAGAGAAAAACCTTAATCCAATAGGAAAACATGCAGATTATTAATAAAACACACTTGTAAACTTGAGGTGAAGGCAACTGGATTAAACTGAACTGCCACACCTCAAAACGTCCAGCTGGAAGAGGAAAATTACCTTGGGGTCCATGAAGGGGCTTCCTTGGGTGATGTTCGAGACAATTAACATAACAGGAGTAAACCTTCAGTTCCACTGTGATGGACTGTATCCAATCACATTGTCTACACCAGGATATCATTTCTTCTGAATTCCAATGAGTCAGATTGTGAATATATACCATAAGAAGCATCTTGCATCCCACTGGAAAAATTGATTTGTTATCAGGTCCACACCATATTTCAATTTCACAAGAAAAGTATTCTCCTTTTTGTTTCCAAGTAGATTTTTCTTTTGTTGGCGCTATGCTCTTGATTTCAGTTAACATGTTTTCAAGTGTTTTGGGTTTTATGTACACTCCCCAGATTGGAGTTATTGTCTTGAATGCTGTTGCTCTTTTAGTTGCATCTTCAGTAAATTGATTACCCCAGCTTTCAGTTGTGTCCAATTTAAAGTGACCTAGGACTTTTATAATCACCAAAAGTTTTGATTTTAGAATGACTTCTAACAGCTCAGCTATTTGTTGTTCATTATTTATGGGTTGCCATGAGGAGATTTAAATTATCTCCTCTTCCATAGCATCAAAGTCCTGGGCAACTGTGAATGCATAGTAGCTGCCAGTGTACAAATCTTCACAGTCTTGTTTTTTGCCAATTGACAATCTCAGGTCAGGGCTATCAGTCTGGTCACTTGAGCTGATGTAGCTTGGAAAAGAGGACCAGTGTCAATTACCTCTAATAAGGAAACTGCATCATATCTCACTCTAAAATGTTTATCCTCCTCTATCAAATAAGATCCAGCTGTATACCAACCAGTGGTATCCCCTGGACGTCTGTCTTGGGGGTGAGAAGTTTCTCAGTCATCAGAATACAGTCATGAGAGGTTTCACCAGAAGGGTGAAGAGAGTGCCTGAGTTTGATTATTACAGTGAGAAATGTTAATATGTGGAGATGATACAAGTAAAACTGAGCATAAACTGTTAATTTACATTGTCATGCTGAAATTTAACAGAACTCTTTTTTAGAGTAAAGACCTTAGGCCCACAAAAAAATTTCCTCATCAGAAAATTATGAGGGAGGCCTCATAGGGAGTTATGTGGCCTTCTATCTTCATAGTTATCTATTTAGGAAAAAAATGGGAAGCACTTGTGTGTGACTCAGTTCCCAAGTTTGAATTTTCCCTTTGGCATAGGGAGTTTAGAGTCTTGAACTTTTTACTTTCCTCTCATAGATGCATTTTAGGGATGAGTTTAATAAGGAAACCTACAAGAAACTCCTAACTGGTAGATCTATACTCTTAATAATACAACTAATAAAATACATGTCCAGACTACATAGGAGGTGATGGCTCTGTTCCACCATGAAAGATACAGTGTCTTTACTCCACCATGAAAGATGGTAGTATTCATCTTTGTGTGGCAGGTTTTGAGGTAAGTTTAATGGATTTTTTAATATTTTATATATTTTTAATGTTTTATACAATAAACATGGGTTAATTTTCTGTTTCTACAACATGCAGAGATCTTAGGGTTTATTACCCCAAGCTATCTATACTCAAAGTTTAATAACAGTAATAACAGAGCAACAGATTTTGTAGGAACTAAAGTTCACAGAACATAGGGACTGTTCAAGGAAAAGAATAAAAATTAGAAATTAAAGTGAATATTTCCAGGTAAGTAAAAAAAAATCAAACACATCACAAATTTTTAAAAGCTGCCAAATGTCACACATATATGCAAAATTAAAATACAAATTACAATACATGTTTTTTTCCCTGTTCAAAGTGTATATTCTTTGCCTATTTAATGATGAAATGTTCTAAAGGAAAATAATGTAGTCATTCTTCTCACAATGCTGACTGTAATCTTGTCTAATTTAGAATACTGAGTTTCTTTTATCCTCACAACTTTTTAGTGTGAAGCAAATTTTGGGGATTATTATCAAAGTTGAGGGAAATTCTACCAATTTTCAGACATGCTGTCAAACTTCAGGGTATTTCAAGTTTTCTTGGGCAATTGGATTTATATACTCCAATATTTTTATTACCAGGTGCTGTAGGCCACTTTCATATATCTAGCTGTGCTCTTAAATGTCATGGTGCCTAGTGAGTCATCAAAGACTTGTTAAGCATGCTGCTGAAAGTCATTTCTCCTCTGGGATTACTAGTAGTAGTTAATTGAAGTAGGGAGAATTCTGTGATAAATTTTGAGAATCTAGGTTCCTGGTGGACAGAACGACAAATATGATAGATATTACCCCAAGATTAATTTTCATTACATTAAAAAGGTGAGGGTTTCTATAATGTAATTGTCATGCGCATCCATGTAGAGACCAATAAACAGGCTTTATGTGAGCAACATGGCTGTTTATTTCACCTGGGTGCAGGCAGGCTGAGTCAGAAAAAGGAGTCAGTGAAGGTAGATAAGGGTGGGACCATTTTACACAATTTGGGTAGCTAAAGGAAAATTCCAGTCAAAGGGGAGTTGTTCTCCAGTGGGCAGGAGTGAGAGTCACAAGGTGCTCAGTGGGGGAGCTTTTTGAGCCAGAATGAGCCAGGAAAAGGGATTTCACAAGATAATGTCATCGCTTAAGGCAAGAACCAGCCATTTTCACTTCTTTTGTGGTGGAATGTCATCAGTTAAGGCGGGGCAGAGCATTTTCACTTCTTTTATGATTCTTCAGTTACTTCAGGCCATCTGGGCATATATGTGCAAGTCACAGGGGATGCAGATGTGCAAGTCACAGGGGATGCAATGACTTGGCCTGGGCTCAAAGGCCTGACCTTCCTGCCTTCTTATATTAATAAGAAAAATAAAACAAAATAGTGTTGAAGTGTTGAGGCAGCAAAAATTTTGGGGAGGCGGTATGGAGAGAGAATGGGCGATGTTTCTCAGGGCTGCTTCAAGCGGGATTAGGGGTGGCGTGGGAACGTAGAGTGGGAGAAATTAAACTGAAGGGAGATCTTGTGGTAAGAAGCAATATTGTGGGGTTGTTAGAAGGAGCATTTGTCACATAGAATGATTGGTGATGGCCTGGATGTGGTTTTGCATGAATTGAAAAACTAAATGGAAGACACAAGGTCTGAATAAGAGAAGGAGAGAAAACAGGTATTAAAGAAGTAAGAACTGGGAGGACCTAGGACATCTAATTAGAGAGTGCTTAAGGAGGCTCAGCATAGCCTTGCTAGCAAAGATTATTTATTTACTTTAAGAGGGAATTTATAGTGGCGGTTTGGGATAGCACTAGGGGATATCAGCTGTGATGGCTTGGAGAAACAGTGTAAACTAGCAGTGTAAACACAAGTAGGGTATTAATGGGTAGTTGAGAACAGTGAATAGGAGTATAACTAGACAGAATATAGTAAGGATGATAAGTTTTTTTGGGTACAGTCCAAGTTGGGCTAGTGTCTGGAATGAGACTGGGACTTAATAAAAAGGAGTGTCTACCCAGGAGCTCAAATGGGCTGAAACCTGCAGCATTCCGAGGACAGGCCTGAATTCTGAGAAGGGAAAGTGGTAAAAGTATTCTCTAGTCCTTTTTAAGTTGGTGACTGAGCTTGGTGAGGTGTATTTTTAAAAGACCATTAGTCCATTCTACCTTTCCTGAAGACTGAGGATGGGTAAAGCATATAAAGATTTCACTGAATATCAAGAGCCAAAGGCTGGTGCGATATCAGACTGTATAGTGGTGGGAAGGCCAAACCGAGGAACTATGTCTGTCAGAAGGGAAGAAATGACTGTGGTGGCCTTCTTAGAGCCTGTGGGAAAGGCCTCTACACATCCAGTGAAAGTGTCTACCTAGACTAAGAGATATATTAGTTTTCTGACATGTGAGTAAAGTCAATTTGCCATTCCTGGGCAGGGGCATATCCCTGACTTGATGTGTAGGAAAGGGAGGGGGCTTGAACAATCCATGAGGGGCAGTAGAATAGCAGATGGAACACTGAGAAGTGATCTCCTTGAGGATAGATTTCCATGATGGAAAATAAATGAGAGGTTCTAAGAGGTGGGCTAGTGGCTTGTAACCTACACGGAAGAAGTTATGAAATGATTACAGAACAGAATGGGCCTGTGAGGCTGGAAGGAGATATTTTCCTTGGTCTGAGAACCGTTTACCTTGTGTGGAAAGAGACTGATAGGTAGAAGTTTCAGTGGGGGAGTAGGTGGGAGTGGCTGATGTGAAAGAGAAAAACTGCCATGAGGGATAAAAGTTGGAATGCTAGCTGCTCTTTTAGCTAACTTATCAGCATAAACATTGTCCTGAGTGATGGTTGGCAGAAGAAAACAGATTTTGGAAGTTATGAGAACTATAGAGAGTTGAGCATAGTGTGTGATTTTTAGGGCGTCTATCAGTATTAAAGCAGTGGCAGCCGCTGCACACAGACATGAGGGCTAGGCTAAAACAGTAAGGTCAAGTTGTTTGGAGAGAAAAGCTACAGGATATGGTCCTGGCTCTTGTGTAAGAACTCTGACAGCACTAACCATGCCTAGGAAGGAAAGGAGTTGTTGTTTTGTAGAAGAGATTGGGGTTTGGGAGATTAGCTGGACATGATCAGCACGGAGAGTAAGTGTGTATGTACGAGAATTATGCCAAGATAGGTAACAGATGAGGAAGAAATTTGGGCTTGACTGAAGTAATGGGGGCTGTCTGTGAAGCCTTGCAGCAGTACAGCCTAGGTAATTTGCTGAGCCTGATGGGTGTCAGGGTCAATCTAAGTGAAAGCGAAGAGAGGCTGGGATAAAGGGTGTAAAAGGAGCAGTAAAGAAAGTATGTTTGAGATCCAGAACAGAATAACAAGTCGTGGAGGGAGGTATTAAGGATAAGAGACTATATGGCTCTGGCACCATGGGGTGGATAGGAAAGACAATTTGGTTGATAAGGTGCAGATCTTTAACTAACCTATAAGCCTTGTCTGATTTTAGGACAGGTAAAATGGGGGAATTGTAATGGGAGTTTACAGGCTTTAAAGGGCCATGCTGTAGCAGGTGAGTGATAACAGGCTTTAAACCTTTTAAAGCATGCTGTGGGATGGGATATTGACGTTGAGCAAGGTAAGGGTGATTAGGTTTTAATGAGATGGTAAGAGGTGCATGATCAGTCACCAAGGAGGGAGTAGAGGTATCCTATACTTGTGGGTTAAGGTGGGGGGATACAAGAGGAAGACACAAAGGAGGCTTCAGGTTGGGGAGAAGGGCAGCAATGAGATGTGGCTGTAGTCCAGGAATAGTCAGGGAAGCAGATAATTTGGTTAAAATATGTTGGCCTAATAAGTTAACTGGGCCAGTGGGGATAACTAAAAAGGAGTGTATAAAAGAATGTTGTCCAAATTGGCACCAGAGTTGGGGAGTTTTAAGAGGTTTAGAAGCCCGGCCATCAATACCCACAACAGTTATGGAGGCAAGGGAAACAGACCCTTGAAAAGAAGGTAATGTGGAGTGGGTAGCCTCCGTATTGATTAAGAAGGGGAAGGACTTACCCTCCACTGTAAGAGTTACCCAAAGTGTCTGTGATGGTCCAGGAGGCTTCCGAGGAGATGGGGCAATGTTGATCTTCAGCCGCTAAGCCAAGAAGGTCTGGAAAGGAGCCAGTCAGAGAGCCCTGGGCCAGAGCTCTAGGGGCTCTGGGAATGGCTCCCAGGTGAGTTGGATAGTCCGATTTCCAGTGAGGTCCTGCACAGATGGGACATGGCTTAGGAGGAATCCCGGGCTGAGGGCATTCCTTGACCCAGTGGCCAGATTTCTGGCACTTGCAGCAAGCTCCTGGGGAGGAGGTTCTGGAGGAACCCCTAGTGGCTGTGGTTCAGGCATTTGGAGTTGTGTGCTGGAGATGTGGCTAGGGTTTGTCTCACAGTGGAGGCAAGGAATTGCAACTCAGGAATAAGTTGCTACTTGGCTGCCTCTATTATTGTACACCTTGAAGGTGAGGTTCATTAAGTCTTGTTGTGGGATTTGAGGGCTGGAATTTTATTTTTGGAGCTTTATTTAATATCGGGAGCAGATTGGGTAATAAAATAAAATGAATATTGAGAATAAGACGGCCTTCTGACCTTTCGGGGTCTAGGACTGAAAAGCGTCTCAGGGTTGCTCTTAAACAGACCATGAACAGGGCTGGATTTTTCATATATCATGAAAAAGAGCCTAAATGCTAACTGATTTGGGAGAGGTCAGATAAAGGAAAAGGAACATTGACCTTGACTATGCCTTTAGTTCTAGCTACTTTTTTAAGAGGAAATTGCTGGGCAGGTAGGGGAGGGCTAGTCGCAGAATGAAACTGTAAGCCAGCCCGGGTGTGAGGAGGAAAAGTGATCAAAGGATTATAGGGTGGGGGAGGGGAGGCTGAGGAAAAATTGGGAACTAGCTCGGCCTGGCGAGGAGGGAAGAGGTCAGATGGGTCTGTAGAAAAGGAAGATTAGAAAGACTCAGCGACGCTAGGGGTTGGGACTGAAGGGACAGGAGGGAAGGAAAGAAGGAAGATTTGGGATGAATTGCATTGGGAACAGAGACTAGGGAGGGATCCACGTGTAAAACAATGCCTGGATGTCAGGCACATCAGACCGTTTGCCCATTTTTGGACAAGAATTATTTAGGTCTTGTAAGATGGAAAATCAAAAGTGCTGTTTTCTGGTTATTTGGACCTACTGTTGAGTTTGTATTGGGTTCAAGAGGCATTGTAGAAGAAAATAAGGCATTTAAGTTTTAGGTCCAGTGTAAGTTGAAGAAGTTTTAAGTTCTTGAGAACACAGGCTGAGGGAGAAGAAGGAGGAATGGAGGGTAGAAGTTTGCCCATAGCGAAGGAGGCAAGCCCAGATGAAAGAGAGAGTAGAGACACAGAGAGAAGGAGTTTGGGGGTTCTTGCCCTCCAGAAAAGTGGGAAAAGAGGTCAGGGCACAGAAGTAAGGAGTTTGGGGTGCAAAAATAAGAGGTTAGGGTGTGGAAATAAGGAATTGGGGTGCAAAAATAAGAGGTCAGGGTTCTTGCTTCTCCCCCAGAAAAGCAGAGAAGGGGTAGAGACAGGGAGAGAAGGGGTTGTGGTTCTTGCCCCTCCCCCAGAAAAGCGGGACTTGCCACTAAGGGTGAAGGACCAAGGCAGGCATCCCTGCAGCATGGTCAGACACCTCTGAAATGTGGATGAGTAATCAGAGAGGTGTTCCTGCAATGATTAAACACCAAGGGAAGGCTGACTTCCTGAGTCTGTGACCGGCACCTGAGTTTTGGGTCCACAGATAAAACGTGTCTCCTTTGTCTCTACCAGAAAATGAAAGGAATTGAAATTAAGAGAAGGGAGAGATTGAAGGGTGGAGCCAAGACTGAAAGGAGAAAGAGGTTGAGGGATAGTGAGAGAGGTTGGAGAAGAGAATAAAAAAAGGATTGCTTACTCGATTTAAAATTGGTGAGATGTTCCTTGGGCTGCTGGGTCTGAGGACCCAAGCTCATAGGTGGATCTTTCTCACAGAGCAAATAGCAGGAAGACAGGGGATTGATCTCCCAAGGGAGGTCTCCTGATCGAAGTCATGGAACCAAAATGTCATGCGTGCCCATATGAAGAGACCACCAAACAGGCTTTGTGTGAGCAACATGGCTGTTTATTTCACCTGGGTGCAGGCAGGCTGAGTCCAAAAAAGGAGTCAGAGGAGGGAGATAAGGGTGGGGCAATTTTATAGGATTTGGGTAGGTAAAGGAAAATTACAGTAAAAGTGGGGTTGTTCTCCATTGGGCAGGAGTGGGAGTCACAAGGTGCTCAGTGGGGGAACTTTTTGAGCCAAGATGAGCCAGGAAAAGGAATTTCATAAGATACTGTCATTGCTTAAGGCAATGACCAGTCATTTTCACTTCTTTTTATTTTATTTTATTTTTTTATTATTATACTTTAAGTTCTAGGGCACATGTGCACAATGTGCAGGTTTGTTACATATGTATACCTGTGCCATGTTGGTGTGCTGCACCCATCAACTCATCAGCAGCCATCAACTCATCATTTACATCAGGTATAACTCCCAATGTCATCCCTCCCCCCTCCCCCCTCCCCATAATAGGCCCTAGTGTGTGATATTCCCCTTCCCGAGTCCAAGTGATCTCATTGTTCAATTCCCACCTATGAGCGAGAACATGCGGTGTTTGGTTTTCTCTTCTTGTGATAGTTTGCTGAGAATGATGGTTTCCAGCTGCATCCATGTCCCTACAAAGGACACGAACTCATCCTTTTTTATGACTACATAGTATTCCATGGTGTATATGTACCACATTTTCTTAATCCAGTCTGTCACTGATGGACATTTGGGTTGATTCCAAGTCTTTGCTATTGTGAATAGTGCCATAATAAACATACGTGTGCATGTGTCTTTATAGCAACATGATTTATATTCCTTTGGGTATATACCCAGTAAGGGGATGGCTGGGTGATATGGTATTTCTAGTTCTAGATCTTTGAGGAATCACAATGCTGTTTTCTACAATGATTGAACTAGTTTAGAATCCCACCAACAGTGTAAAAGTGTTCCTATTTCTCCACATCCTCTCCAACACCTGTAGTTTCCTGACTTTTTAATGATTGCCATTCTAACTGGTGTGAGATGGCATCTCATTGTGGTTTAGATTTACATTTCTCTAATAGCCAGTGATGACAAGCATTTTTTCATGTGTCTGTTGGCTGTATGCATGTCTTCTTTTGAGAAATGTCTGTTCATATCCTTTGCCCACTTTTTGATGTTTTTTTTTGTTTTTTTTTTTTTCTCATAAATTTGTTTGAGTTCTTTGCAGGTTCTGGATATTAGCCCTTTGTCAGATGAGTAGATTGCCAAAATGTTCTCCCATTCTGTAGGTTGCCTGTTCACTCTGATGGCAGTTTCTTTTGCTGTGCAGAAGCTCTTTTGTGGTGGAATGTCATCAGTTAAGGCGGGGCAGGGCATTTTCACTTCTTTTGTGGTTCTTCAATTACTTCATGCCATCTGGGCATATACATGCAAATCACAGCGGATGTGGACATGCAAGTCACAGGGGATGCGATGGCTTGGCTTGGATTCAGAGACCTGACAGTAAATAAGTTCTAAATCAGTGAACTTGAGTTGATCAAAAGATAACTACCTTGGTTAGGCCTGACATAATCAGGTAAACTCTAAAAGGGACTAAGCTCTTTCTAAAGGAAGAGATTCAGAGCATGAGGATGTCAGAAGGCCTACAAAAGAAGCCAACTGGCAAGGAATTTTGAGTGCCTCTAGAAACTGAGAGTGTTCTATCACTGACAAACAAAAAGGGAATGCAGGTCTCAGTCCTACACATGCAAGGAACTGAATTTTGCCTCCCTACAATGTCCATAATCTTGAAAGAGGATCTTTCAGAAAGGAATATAAAGAAATGCTGCTCAGCCAACACCTTGACTTTAGCTTTGTGTGAAATACAATCATAGAACACAGGTGAACTGTGCGCAACTTTTGACTCACATCAATTTTTAGATTAAAAAATAAATCAATATTGTCTTAAATCACTAAGTCTGTAGTAATTTGTAATATAGTGATAGAAACTTAATATAATAACTATACAAAGCAGTGCTATAAAGCCCAAAGTTACATCCCCCAACTCCAAACTAAACATATTTTAAGTTAGCATTTTCTTGGCTTGATCTGAAAATTGTCCACTGCTATGCCAGTATACCTGACTGCCCACTACCACGCAAGTGTATCTGACGCAAGAAAAGGAGAGATGGAGAGAAAATGCCAATGGAAAGAGATAGAAGTCTCTGGAGTTAAAACATGAGCTTCTCATGTGCCAAGCACTGAGATAAATATTTTGCCTGTATTATCTAATTTAATAGTTAAAGCAAATCTAGGAATAAATAATAAGAATCTAAAGGTAAGTTATTTTACTACAGATTTAGTATCCTAAGTCTACACCATACTTAATCACAATGAGGTCAGTTTCTCTAGCTTACTGACATACCGGAAATATCTAGAAAACAAGCATATCATGCAGCATCAAAAAATTTGCATGAACACGTTTTAGGCTGACCTTAAGACTGAGCTTCATTATTTAATATTAGATTCTATTTGCTTTGAAGACTTAAAGTGAAATAAATAAAACACTCAAACAAAAGCATTTATTGGCCCCATGCTAGAACAAGACGTAAGATCAATGGTGAAAGAGAGATTCCTAAAACTGATTCCCTATTCTAGAAGAAAAGTTCCATAATTCCATCCAGTGAATTGTGGATATTATGAGGATTCAGCTTTGGAAAAGCAGGTCCAGGTGGTGTTGAAATACAGGTTTCCAGCTAAAGAATAGTAGAAATATTGAGTCAACATTTTTGCCATATATTAGACCACGGAATCTTCTTCATTAGGACTACTTTCAAAAATCCCCCGAGGCTATAATTTGTATTGCAAGCAAAATCTGTATAAAAATATTAATTTTGTCACGATATAGGATATTATCTGAGCTTAAATTCGATTTTCTCAAAAACCTCGGAACTTGTTATGAGAGCAAGTTCAGAAAATTAACTTTAGAATAAAAGAAAGGTATAAACCCCCCTTTTTTTCTGTCAAGTAGCTTAATGTTACATTTATATCATTTCCTTTTTCATACTGAGAACTGGGATTACACTTCCCAAAAGATAGCTCTCTATGCATCTTTTGCAATTCAAAACAAATTAAGGTTTTGAAAAAAACCAAAGGGATTGAAGCCATCATTTTCTTTTCAATGAAACTAGATAGGATAGGAAAAAAATGGGAGTTCACAGAAATAACATTTGTATGTATAAAGATCTTAAGTAAGAAAAATCCAAATGATATATAATTCTTAGGAGTTTTAAGCATGGAATATAATCTTTAGGCTAACCAGAATTGAGAAAGTATAAAACAAAAGCAATTATATAATATGAATAAGAGTGATAGAATCTATTTGTTATTGAAAGTTATGTAATTTAAAAATTAAATAGAAATCTATGTGATTTTGAATTCATTCATTAAAGACAAAAGCAGGAGAATAACACAATTTGTAATAGACAAAAGTTTCATAGTCTCCTAATTTCATTGCAAAATTGATGAATTGTCTTTCGGATAATTATTTGTGTTAGTTGGCTATGCTAATTACTTTATTGTAATAAAATATATAATTGATAATTTAACACAAATATATAGTCAATATTAATTTTTATCTTGATTTTAAAAATAAATATATATATATTTTGCTTAAATTTCCTATGCTCAGTATTGATCACTTGAAAGATTTCATAATACTAGCCCTACCTTTCCTCATTGCATAATTATGAGAGCTCATTAATGATTGCATTTCATAAAGCAAACATATCCTCTTTAGTTTGTCACAGTGCCTCACACCTCCCGCAGTGAATATGTACTTAATCACCTTAATCATCTGCATTTCTATTCTTGTCTGGCATATATGCAAACATTATCTTAACACATCAATAATTTGGGGTTTATCATAAATACTGCTGCAATTTATATACCTTCAATTTATAACAATGTAAATGTATATAAGAAATGCAGACTCTTCATATAAAATGAATACTTTTAACTCATTTATTAGAAAATTATTTTGTATACCTTTTAGAAGCTTACAACTATGTTAATTGAAGACCATGCAACTCACTAAGCATTTATTAATTCCTGTTGGTACAAAATCTGGTGCTGAGTTTTTTGGTATAGCTCCTGATCACCACTACCAGAGATTTGTATATATGATTATGAAAAAAAGCAGGATTTGAAAAAATATATAAAATACAATTATCAAGTAGTGGCATGCTTAAAAAATATAACATTTCCAGGGAAATTAGTATAAGACTTTGTTTAAAAAGTGACACAATCTTTATCTTGAAACTGTAGCAACAAGAGGCAGACAAATCCCAGGCAGACAAGGGTGGGTCTCCAGTGAACCCCAACCTTCAAGCCAAAGACAATTAAAAGCCAAGCTACAAGTGCAAGGTGAATCCATGGACCAGATTGAGAATTCCTCTTCCTGTTTGTTGCAATTTCCTTTCATTGATCCATACCCTTCACCTATTTTATATATACCTACCCTTCCTTAATTGTTTTTTTACATGACTGTGCCCCTCTTTGAGTGGTGCTTTTGCTTTAGCCTTTGTTGCTTACTCACAAACAAATCAGCATGCACTCAACATTCTGATCCCATAAAAGCCCCAGATCCAGCCACATGGACAGAGACCACCAGACTTTGGGTGGGAGACCACCCTCACATTCCCTCTCTGCTGAGAGCTATTTTGTCACTCAATAAAATTCTTCTCCACCCTCCTCACTCTCCAATTGTCAGTGTATCTTCATTCTTCTCAGACACAGGACAAGAACTCAGGACCCATCGAATGTGGGTACAAAGAAGGCTGTAAGACTGCAGCCCTCTGCCCTCCACCTGTGGAGGGAAACTGCGCCATGTGAAGGGAAGCAGCACTGGGGCCTAGCCAGCCCTAGAACCACAGGGTGGTGTGGGGCAAAAGGCTGACAGAGGTGTTAACATGACATCATTGTTGGGCTGTGGGCAGTGAGACTATAAGAGCTAATTAGGATGCTGTAACACCCCCTCTAGGGCTTCAGGGTCATGGGCAACCCTGTCTGAGTGCTACCACGTTCCCCTCATCTGCATGCCAGATTCTACCATGGGAGGTGCTTGCGACATGCCTGGTCCAGCTGCAAGCCTCGCACAGAGTCTGCTCCTGTGACATCTCTTTGAAGAGCCAGCTGGACCCCTCACTTGCTCACTAATACACCCTCTCCTGGCAGGGGCTGAAGGCACAGCCTCAGCAGCCACAGGATCCTTGCCAGAGTGCAAGCCATGTGCAGTCCCATGGGCCGAGCAGACAAGGCATCTCCTGCAGTGAACCTGGGCTTGAGCACGGCCTGGGCAGGGGCATCACAAGCCAAAAGTCTCTGGCTGGCAAAGTGACTGAGAGAAATTGTGTCAGAAAGATAAGATGGATTTTACTACTGGAGATATGAATAGGTACAATAAAGGATCATTCTGAGAAAATGAAAAGAATGCATGCAATTTCTAAATACTTTCAAGAATGGTGAATACAGAAGCTCCTCAAGTTATGATAAGGTTAAGTCCCAATGGCTCGTTATAAGTTCAAATATTTTAATACAAAATATATTTTGCACACCTAACCTACAGAACATCATAGTTTAGCTTAACCTATCTTAAGCATGCTCAGAACACTTACTTTAGAGTAGAGTTGGACAAAATCACCTAACAGAAAGCCTATTTTATTATGAAGTGTTGAATATCCCATGTAATCTACTGAATGCTGTACTGAAGTATAATTTATACTCAATGTATGTTGCTTCACACCATTGTAAATTAAAAAAAAAAAAAAAACACACACACACAAGTCAAAGCATTCTAAATTGAGGACTGACTGTATTTGAGTTTGCTATCTTTAAGTAAAATAAGAATATGTGTTGGAAGACCAAAAAATTACATTGAGTCATAACTCAGAGAATATGGCACTTAATTTTTATGTTGTACAAATCAGAATACGTTCAATTATGTTTCAGTAATTTAAATAACAAATGTTTATTGTTTGTTTATTCGTTGTCCTTATGCACAAGTGCCAAATTATTGTAGTCTTTGTTTCATGTTATAGTAATTCTGGCAAGTATCATGTCACTCAGGAAGTATCATGTCACTCAGGAAAGAGGAAGGGCATAGTGAGTCACACACTGATTCTTAAAAGATTCCATCTGGAAGTATTATGGACTATTTCCATTTGTAATTTATTAACCAAATAGGTCATAGGATCATGCCTAACTATTGAGAGATAATTCTCCTGGGTTATCTCATATTTCTGCATAATAAAACAAAAGCATTTATAGCTAGGTTAAAGATGTTAGCACAACAATATATTAAAGGGTAGTAAACTTTAGGGATGTCTTTCTCTTTGAAGGTATTCCAGGGTAGTAAAGATAAAGATTCCAGGGTAGTAAAGATAAAGATTTCTTTTTATTTCTGGAGAAGATTAGCTTACCTTCCAGAGTAAAGACAAGGTCTCTCTCTCTCCCAGTGGTAAAGATGGGCATATTATCAGTAACCCTGCATAAGATCAGAATCTCCTAAACTAAAAGAATTTCTCTTGTACAGTCCAATACATGTGCAAATACAATCTAGTCCTCACCATATTATATTGTATGAATTGGAGATTGGGAACAAACACTATGATATTATTCTAGCTTCTGCAGCTTTTTCCATTAGGAACAAACCGTTTTTGTCTCTGACCCAGAGGCCTCAGATTTTCTGTTAGCATATAGATATAAAACTCTGCAGGCAGGCTAACTTGTTATCTTGCAAATAGAGTAAAATCTCAGAACCAATAGTTCCCACCTTTTCATCTTTTTAAATAAATTGAGACAGAATCTCCCCGTATTGCCCAGGGTGGTCTTGAACTCCTGGGCTCAAGAAATCCTACCATAGTGCTGGGATTATAGGCTTGAGTTTCCACACCCTGCCTGAACCTTCAGTTTCTGAACTAACACCAACTTGAAAGAGTCAGGGAAGTATCATTTTAACATGTACCTAGAAATAAATCTGGGAATAGCAGCAAATCACTAAGATGACTCTAACACATGGTAAGTAAACTAGGGATTTCTTCGATCTATTGGTTTCTCACTATTTCAAAAGAGGCGTCTTGTTTATAGCAACCCTGTTCTTATATGTAATAGTCTGCTTAGACCCAGATACGAAAGGCCCTTAAAAGTTCTGAGCCCCATCCCTTAATGAATCCTATATATCACAAATACAAAAATTCAAATCTTTTAAGAAAATTTGGAGACTTCTGTCATTTGTGATGTAGTGCTCAGCATTACCACCACACAAACTAATAAACATAACATCTCTTCTTGGACAAAAAACATTCAGATCCCAAGATAACACTTGTCTACATTTCTTCTCCTTCAAACAAATGTTATTACATCTGAATGTTATGAATATGGCTGAGATCTGCTGTTGTGAATGTTAGAAGTAAACACTGTTTTAGGGTATGGGAAGGATTTGCAGCAAAAGGGCCTATATAAATATGGTAGGCATTTGCCATGACAGATTCATGACAAAAGATATTTTGTAGATGTAATTACAAAATCCCGAACATGACGAGATTATGCTGGATCACCTAGGTGGGTCCACACTAATCATATAAGTCTCTGAAAGCAGAGCCCTTTCCCAGATGGGATCAAAGAGAAAGATACTTGTGGTGAAAGGGTTAGAGAAATGAAATAATGTGGCCTTCTGAGATAGAAGAGGGAGACAGTGAACCACCAATGGTCCTGGAAAAGAGAAAAGGCAACGAAGTGGATTCTCCACCAATACCTCTAGAAATAAATAAAGCCCTGTTCAATCTATGTTGGGTTTCTGACCTACAGAACTGTGTGATAATAAATTTGCCTTTTAAGTTTTTAGCAATTATTAGAGCAACAATAGAAAACCAAAGCAATAAGAAAAAAGGCAGATGAATTAATTTGTCCCGTCTTTCCTCTAGAAGAGCATGGATGCAACTGATTCTTATCTAACAGAGCGTCACTTCTTATTTGTGCTGAACACCCATTTTGTTGTTTCTCTTCTACTTTCAATTTCTGGTTTAGTAGCCTATCAAACAACTGTGTCAGAGGGGTTCGAACCAGAGCAACTCCATCTTGAATAGGGGATGGGTGAAATAAGGCTGAGCCCTACTCGACTGCATTCCCAGATGGCTAAGGCATTCTAATTCACAGGATGAGACAGGAGTTCGGCACAAAATACAGGTCATAAGGACCTTGCTAATAAAACAAGTTGAAGTATCGAAGCCGGCTAAAAACCACCAGAATCAAGATGGGGATGAAAATGACTTCTGGTCGTCCTTACTGCTACATTCCCACCAGCATTATGACAGTTTGCAAATGTCATGACACCATCATGAAGTTACCCTATATGGTAACTACATGGTGCATGAATAATCCACTCTTCCTTTCACATATAATCAAACAATAACCTTAAAAATGGGCAACCAGCAGCCCTTGGAGCTGCTCTGCCTATGTGGTAACCATTCTTTTATTCCTTCACTTTCTTAATAAACTTGCTTTTGCTTTCCTCTGTGGACCCGCCCAGATTATTTCTTGCATGAGATTCTAGAACCCTATCTTCGGGTCTGGATCAGGACCTCTTTTTAGTAACAATTGTACATCAAACTAAAGAATAATTTGTGATGTTAAAAACGTTAGGGTAACTTGAAATATCTTGAATAGACCTAAGTGTGACATTCACATGTGTGATACCAATATTTTTCATAGGATGCTAGATGTATCTGAACACTGGAACTGTGAATATATTTTTAATATCTAATACAATTTGATTGTAGTAAAATGATTTCCTATTTATTCAAAAAATTATTAGAAATTTTGTATTTATCAATTATGATTTATATTTTTCACTTGAGTACAGAAAATCTGCTTATTGAGAGTCTCCAAAAATGCACGAAACTAAATTCAGAATTTGGTAATTTGCTAAATTTTAATTATATAGAAGCAGCTTTACATGTGTTTTCATTTTTTTCTTTATGAAATCATAACTGTCAAGTATGATGATAGGATCTGTTATATTTAATAGCTTATTAGGTTAATTTATATCTTTTATATGTACACATATGGTAAATGCCCATCCTTTTGCATCTCTGTTCAATCCTTGCAAATATTAGAGGGATGCCTATGTTAACTGTTGCTAAATTTGTTAAGTAGTTCCCATGAACCACACATGCCATGCCTGACCTTGTTAACAATTGATTTTATTACTCTCACTTTAGATTTTGTATTAATTTTTAATGTTGGCAGCTCATCTCTCAAGATGATTTGCAATTTAAAATGAGTTCAACAAGAAAGCTGGAGGCATCAATTTACCAGACTTTAAAATACATTTCAGGGCTACAGTAAACAAAACATCATGGTACTGATACAAAAACAGACACATAGATTAATGCAACGTAATAGGAAACCCAGAAAGAATGCTACACAACTACAACCATCTGATCTTTGACAACCTCAACAAAAACAAGCAATGGGGAAAGGACTTCAGATTCAATAAATGATGGTGTGATAAGAGGCTAGTCATATGCCAAGGACAAAAATTGGATCCCTTTCTTATACCATATTCAAAAATTAACTAAAAATGGATCAAAGATTCACATGTAAAACCTAAAACGAGAAAAATCTTAAAAGATAACATAGGAAATACCATTCTGGATATAGGACCTAGCAAAGATATCATGACAAAGATGCCAAAAGCAATTGCAACAAAAGCAAAAATTGGCAAATATGCTATAATTAAACTAAAGCGGTTTTTCATAGCAAAAGACTACAGAATGGGAGAAAATATTTGCAAACTATGTAGCCAATAGAAGCCTAATACGCAAAATCTATAAGGAATTTAAACAAATTTACCAGTAAAAACAAACAACTTAATTAAAAAGTAGGCAAAGGACATGAACAGACACTTCTCAAAAAAAGAGATACATGCAGCCCACAAGCATATGAAAATATGCTCAACATCGCTAATCATTAGAGAAATGCAAACCAAAACAACGATGAGATACTATCTCATACCAATAGAATGGCTATTTCTGAAGAGTCAAAAAATAACAGATGCTACAAGGTTGAAGAGAAAAGAAAACACTTATACCACTTATACACTGTTGGAAAGAATGTAAATTAGATCAGCCATGTGGAAAGTAATTGGCAGTTTTTCAAAGAAATTAAAACAGAATTATCATTTGACCCAGCAATTCCATTATTGGATATATACCTAAAGGAATATAAATCATTCTAACATAAAGACACATGCATGTGTGTGTTCACCACAGCACTGTTCACAATACCAAAGACATAGAATCTACCTAGATGCCCATCAATGGTAAACTGGATAAAGAAAATGTGATATATATGCACCACGTATACTATGCAGCCATATAAAGAATGAGATTATATTCTTTGAAGGAACATGAATGGAGCTTATCCTAAGGTAAGTATCACAGAAACAGAAAACCAAATACCGCATGTTCTTATTTGTAAGTGGAAGCTAAACATTGAGTACATAAGGACACAAAGAAGGGGAAAACAGTCACTGGGACCTATTTGAGGGCACAAGGTAGGAGGAGGGTGAAGACAGAAAAAAAATTATTGGGTTCTGTGCTTATTTGCTAGGTGTCAAAATGATCTGTACACCAAAATCCCTGCAACACACAATTCACCTATCTAGTAAACCTGCACATATACCCTTGAACCTAACAAAAAAGTTACAAAAAAAAAAATAAAACAAAATGTATTAGCTTTTGAACAAAAGTTATTGTTCATATTAGAGGCACAGAAATAAATTAATTCAGAAAGAATTAGAGTCATGAGTAGCTTCATGATGGGTATCCAGTCTGATAAATGAACATGTCATTTCATCATTGTGCATACATCATAGAGTGCATTTACACAAACTTTACTCCATACCTAGGCTATGTGGTATAATCTATTGTTCTTTGGCCACAGACTTGTACAGCATGCTGCTCTCCTAAATACTGTGGTCAATTGTGTCACAATAGTAAGCACTTGTTTGTGTAAACATAGAAAAGTTATAGTAAAAATATACTACGAAAGATTAAAAATGGTGTACCTGTATAAGGCACTTATCAGAATGGAGCTTGCAGAACTGGAAGTTTCCCTGAGTTGAGACAATGAGTGAGTGGTGACTGAATGTGAAGGACTAGTACATTACTGTACAGTGTTGTAGACTTTATGAACACTGTACAATCAGGCTAGACCAAATATATAAAAAGCATTTTTCTTTCTTCAACGATAACATTTTCTTACTGACACTTTTTTACTTTCGAAACTTTTTATTTTTTAAAACTATTTTTTTCTTTTCCTTTTTCTTTTTGAGATGTAGTCTCGCTCTGTCACCCAGGGTGGAGTGCAGTGGTGATCTCTCGGCTCACTGCAACCTCCGCCTCCCATGTTCAAGCGATTCTCCTGCCTCAGCCTCCCAAGTAGCTGGGATAACAGGCACCTACCACCATACCTGGCTAATTTTTATATTTTTAGTAGAGACGGGGTTTTGCCATTTTGTGCAGGTTGATTTTGAACTCCCAACCTCAGGTGATCCACCCTCCTAGACCTCCCAAAGTGCTGTGATTACAGGCTTATAATAACACTTGGGTTAAAAATAAGCATATTGTACAGCGATATATAAAAATATATTTCTTTAAAAGCTTTTGTCTTTCATTTAAAAAATTTATGTGTTCATTTATCTTTCTTTCTTTCTTTCTTTCTTTCTTTCTTTCTTTCTTTCTTTCTTTCTTTCTTTCTTTCTTTCTTTCTCTTTCTTTCTTTCTTTTTTTTTTTTTTTTTGTTACAAACCAAGACACACACATATGCTCAGGCCTACAAAGGATTGGGATTGTAGAAATGTCTTTCATCTCTACATTTTGTCCCACTGGGGGTTCTGCAGGGGCAATAACATGCATGGAGCGATCATCGCCTATTATAACAGTATCTACTTCTAGAATATCTCTTGAAATACCACCACTAACATGTGAATAATATGTTGCAATATCATAGTAGAACTGAGCAATAGAAATTTCTCAATTCCATTATAATCTTATGGGATTACTATCATGTGTGCATGTTGACCAAAATGTCATTATGGAGTGGATGACTGTAAATATGTGTGAAACAAAGATTTTTTATTGAAGATATGACCATTGTTGTTTTCAAAACAACAAAGTACTTTATGAGACCTAAGAAATAAAAATTTCCACAGATAGATAAATATGTGATTTAGTTTGTTACTGCAATACATCTGACTCAGAATGTAAAAAAAAAAACATATAATAAGAAAATTAAAAAAGAAAAAAAAAACCAAAAAAAAAAAAAAAGAAAATTATTTGTTTACATTTGCAAGTGTTATAAGTAAAACAAATCTGCATTTATATAAATTTGACATCTTTCAATAAGTATGAAATAATACTTCTGCATGATGCAAAATTATTGGGTGATTTAAATTATACTATTTATTTTTGTTGTTATTCCTTAGAGGTTTATTAAATAACAAAACCTCAAAATCAGTGGCATGCTAGATTAGGTGAAGTATGATAAATCATAACTAAAGATAGTTATTTTAGGAATGTAAGGATGCTTTAGTGTAGAAAATTAATGCAATGCACCATTTTAATCGGTTAAAGAAGAAAGATCTGAAGAGCATATGAATAAATATAGAAAAGGCATGGAAAATTTTATCACTCTTTTTTTTTTTTTTTTTTTTTTTGAGACGGTGTCTCGCTCTGTCACCCAGGCTGGAGTGCAGTGGCAGGATCTCCGCTCACTGCAAGCTCCGCCTCCCGAGTTCACGCCATTCTTCTGCCTCAGCCTCCCTAGTAGCTGGGTCAACAGGCACCCGCCACCATGCCCGACTAATTTTTGTGTGTGTGTGTGTATGTGTGTATTTTTAGTAGAGACGGGACTTCGCCGTGTTAGCCAGGATGGTCTCAATCTTTTGATCTCGTGATCCGCCCTCCTCGGCCTCCCAAAATGCTGCGATTACAGGCTTGAGACACTACGCCCAGCCATCAGTTTTGTTTGTTTGTTTGTTTGTTTTGTTTTTGTTTTTGTTTTTGTTTTTTTAATACTTTAAGTTCTAGGGTACATGTGCATAACGTGCAGGTTTGTTACATATGTATACTTGTGCCATGTTGGTGTGCTGCACCCATCAACTCGTCAGCACCCATCAATTCATAATTTATATCAGGTATAACTGCCAATGCAATCCCTCCCCCTCCCCCCCTCCCCATGATAGGCCCCGGTGTGTGATGTTCCCCTTCCCAAGTCCAAGTGATCTCATTGTTCAGTTCCCACCTATGAGTGAGAACATGTGGTGTTTGGTTGTCTGTTCTTGTGATAGTTTGCTAAGAATGATGGTTTCTAGCTGCATCCATGTACCTACAAAGGATGCAAACTCATCCTTTTTTATGGTTGCATAGTATTCCATGGTGTATATGTGCCACATTTTCTTAATCCAGTCTGTCACAGATGGACATTTGGGTTGAAGGGCTAATATCCAGTTTTTAATTATATACATGTAGCAAAATGTGCACATACACAAAGCTTCATAATCTTGTATAAAACATCTACTAAAATCATAGGAAACTATCATAATTATTGGAAGCTTTCTATAATTCATTCATTATGTCAGAGAAAAGATCAGAAGCTCCACTAGCACTATTATTTTTCAACATTGGGAGCAGATTAAGAGTTTGTGACCATCTTTGATCTGCAACAAACTACAAGAACCACCTCAAACTAGAAGTAGTTAAATAAATTAACATAATACAATAATATTTATCCACCGTTTTATTGGACAGAGTTGCAAATGTTAGTGAAGAGGAAGAAGAAAAAAAATCTTATACACTATTGAGTGAGTGTACACAGATATAACCCTCTCAAGAGCAGTATTTATAATATCTAGTAAAGGTGAAAATGTTCAAACCCCATGGCTTAGTATTTCCTCTTCTATGTGCACAACTTTGAGAAACTCACAAATGTGCTTCAATAAATTTTCACAAGAAGTTTATAACATCATGTTTTGTTCATAGTAGCAAAAATATGAAAACTGCTCAATTGATTCCCTCCCAGCAACGCAAAACTGGAAGGGAAAGAGGAAATGGGCCCTCCTTTGTATGTTTTATATTTAATTTTTGGTTTTGTTTCTTAACAAAACAAATCTAAAACAAATAAGACATAATTTTAAAATTTAGTGACGTGTGGTCAATTTTTAAATGTGTATGTCCATGATATTATTGTCTTATTTTCAATGAATAAAAATTATTTCAAAAATTCAATAAAGAGTGCCTAAAATAAATTTTAAATGATACAGGATTTTATGATTTAGAGCTATTGTAAGGGAGAAAAAATATTAACATGTATTAATAGTGTTTAAAATAATTTTTATTTATTTGAGAAATTTTGTTTATAAAACATTTAATTTGGACTTTATTAAAACCTTCATCTTAGATTAGACAAAATAGAAAAAAAATACTTTTTTGTTTAATTTCTGTCTGTGACTATTATATAAATATATTTTTAAACACTAATGTGTTTATATAAATTGAAATAGCTATGTTTCAGCTTATCATTATGAAATTTGGCAAATATTTTTATGAAATTAATAATTTATATTGTGAATTTACTTTATGTAGTCTATTATTTTGTAATTTAAAGTGATATGATCATAAATGATGTAAAGATTATGTTTAAATATTTGTAGTTATAACACTTAAACAGGTGTTAGTATATTCTTTTGCAGATATAAATTCAGCATTGTTTTTAAATGTGTTATTTAATTTTTAAGTAAATGATATTTCCTTTGTTATCTTTATGTCATTGATTTCCAATGCCATCATCTGGTGTATAGAACAAGTAGTCTGGGTGCCCCTATGCCTTAGTGTTTTGTGCAGATTTTCTCTTTGGATTAGTAGGTTAAAATTTGACAAAACTTTTCCTATGTGCTTTAGGAAGCATGCATTATTTCAGGTTGTGAAATGATTTTTTATACATGTATATTATGGCAGTCATAAATAATTTGTTTAAATGTATAGTTTATTGAATTTTCATCTGTTTGAGCTGTCATTTACTGAGAGAATTGTTTTAAACTCTCATATTATGATAGTAGACTTATTAATTCCTTCTTATAGTTCTGCTAATATTTGTGTTTTATATTTGAAGTTACTTTATGTGGGAAATACATTTTGAATTGTTATATCATCTTGGCTAGTAAAAATTCTATCATTGTGTATTGTTTTTTTTTTTCTTAAAATGATTGCCTTTGAAGTATTTTTGTCTGATATCAACATTTTGTTAACAATTGATATTTGGTTAAAAATTCCACAAATTTTCCACCATTTGACTTCAAATATTTGCTGTGTTTTTATGTTTGTATCTTGCAAACAGCATATAGTTGACAATTTTTAATTATTAGCTTGAAAGTTTAGTCATACCTATTTACTGAGTATATTTAGATTAATTTTTATTGTGTTATTTGTGCTCTTTTCCCACTTTTTCTGTTATTTATTTATTTTTTTAGTCAATTTCTGAATTGACTGTTGATTCCACATTACCTTCACTGTTTGGAAAATTATATACTACTTTTTTTATTTTTCTATTTGCTATGCTATAAATTTAAATGCACATATTTAGGATAGTATAATCTGAAGTTAATTCATCCCATAAAATATAGTAAATAGTAAATAAATTGCTATTATGTCTGACATTTCACTTCTCAACTAACAGACCCTTCTAGTTGATTATTTTAATTTTGTTTTAAATTTAGTAAGCATGATTTGTTTTTTACATTTTATTTTGATTTGATTTTTCAGAGACTAAGTCTCATTCTGCCCAGACTGGAGTGCAGTGGCACAATAATAGCTCATTGCAACTTCAAACTACTGGGTTCAAGTGATCCTCCTGTCACAACTTCCTGAGTAGCTGGGACTATAATCACGCACCATCTTGCCTGGATAATTCTTTTTTAGGTTTCTCGCTGTATTTTCTAGACTGGTCTTGAATTGCTGAGCTCAAGAGATCCTTCCACACTGGTCTCCCAAAGTGCGGGGATTATAGGAGTGAGCCACTGTACTCACTACCAACTATGATTTGTTACTACTGTTTTGTAAATGTCAAGTTCATCTGTTTTCTCATGTTTACCACTTTATTTTGCATGTCATTTCTTCCTGCAAGTCAATTCTTCTTTTGTAGGTCATTTACCATCTTCCTGAAATACATCTGGCAAAAGTAATTTTATCAAATGTCTCCTGATAGTATTCTCAATGATGTATCCTTAGTTTTTGACTGAAACATTCTACTGAAAAAAATAGCTTTATGGGATTTAGACTTCTGGAGTGAAATATTTTAAGCATTTTAAATAAATAATTTCGTTATCTTTGGCTTCCATTCTCTCTGTCAAAATAAGAATTATCAAATTGCCATTCTTTTCTTTCTGCAAATGTAGAATTGTTATTGTTTTTTCCTTTGGTGTTCTAAAATTTCAGTAAATCCACAACACAGAGTTTTAGTATTTATTTTCCTCAAGATTCACAGTGATTTCCAAACACAAAACTGCTATATTGTCATTCATCAATTGGGAACATTTGTTAAGTGTGATCTCTTCAAATATTCACCTTATCTGCTTATTTTCATTCCTTCTGGTAATTTCTTTAGCATTATGATAGACATTTTCCCCCTTTTTCATTCTTCATGACCTTTAACTTCCATTTTATATATTCTGCTTCTTTATTTTACTCTGCTGCATTCGTATAATAATCTAATTATTAATTCTTATTCAATAATTTGATATTTGGCTGGGTCTAGTCTTATGTTTAAATGATTAATTTAGTTTTCACATTGAATAATATTTTCTTTTCTAGAAATTAAATTGGCTTTTTATACAGATCTATCTGGTCACTTTCTGTTGATAGATTTTCCTTTATCCTGTTTTCAATATCCCTTTTTATTTTTTAATGTAAATATAGTCATTACAGTATGTTCAAATATGTGATCTTGAAATTTGGAAATAAGAAACTTGAAACATTTCCATTCAACTAAATATATTATGTATCTGATAAATCCAATAACTGCTCTTAATTTTTAAGACTATGACTTAAGGCTCTTTGACTTCCTCTGGCTTTTGATTTTTTTTTTTTTCCTTTTAAAAAAATTTTAAATTTTTAAAAATTATTTTATTTTATGTTTTTTGAGGTGGAGGTCTTTCTCTTTTGCCCAGGCTGGTCTTGAATGCCTGGCCTCAAGTGATCCTCCCACCCTGGTCTCCCAGAGTGCTGGGATTATAGGTGTGAGCCACCACAGCAGGCCTTTTTCTCCTTTTTTGTGAATGTATCCTTTGAATATTTTCTGTGGGAACACTTGAAGTATGATTTGTGATTGTGTATTTTAACAGATAATTTAACTTTGTTTCTACCAAAAAGGTATGGTTCTACAAACTCAGAAGTATTTTCAACTTTATTATAAACCGGAGCTTTTTTTTTTTTTTTTTTTTTTTTTTTAATATATCTTAAGGGGCTGGCTGGGCACAGTGGCTCATGCTTGTAATCTCAGCACTTTGAGAGGCCGAGGCAGGTGGATCGCTTGAGCTCAGGGGTTTGGGCAACGTAGTGAAAGCCCGTCTCCATAACAAATACAAAAATTAGCTGGATGTGGTGCCGTAGCCCTGTAGTCTCAGATACTTGGCGGACTGAGGCAGGAGGATCACTTGATCCTGGAAGGATGAGGCTGCAGTAAGCTGAGATCACGCCACTGTACTTCACCTGAATGTCAAAGTGAGATCCTGTCTCAAAAAATAAATAAATAAATAAATACAAATAAAATAAAAATTTATATATATATAAAATTATATATATATAAAATATATATCTACTATATATATATATTTGCATCTTAGAACAGTTTTAGATGCACAGAAAATGTTGTAAATATATAAAAGAGAGTTCCCATATGACATACCCAGTATCTCCATTTATTAAAGTCTTATATTATTATGGTGCATTTGTAATACCTAAGAACCCAACGTTGGTATATTAATCTCCAATTTTATTCACACTTCACTAGCTTCATAACTACTGTTCATTTTTTGTTCAGGATCCTGTTGTAGATGCCATGCTACATTTAACCATCACGCCTCCTCAGTCTCCTCTGCTCTGTGGCAGTTTTTCAAGCTTTCCTTGATTTTCATGATCTTGGTAGTTTTATTTAAGAGTATTGGTCAGGCATTTTGTAGAATATTCATCAATTTGGGCTTGTGTGATAATTTTCTCATGGTTACACTGAGCTAATAGGTTTTAGTGAAAGTGACTACAGTGGTAAATTACCCTTCTCACATTTTGTCGTAGGCCCTGATATATGTTGTCTTTGATATGTCCTATCATGTGTTTTGATTTTAAATTAGTTCACAAGCAGTGTCAATTTAAGCCTCAAATCTATGTAATTTTAGATGATTGTCATTATGAATTATTAGGTGAGCTTTCATTTTTATTTTCTTTTCTCTGTTTCAGGTGTAAAGGTAGACAAAAATGTAACCCCAAGCTAGAATCTATCTATTTTCATAACTTAAAGAAAAATGGAGGAAATTTTATCTAAACAATGTTTCTTTGAAAACTTTGAAGTTGACATTAGATTTTAGCATATAAATTTTATGTTGAAAGTTTTCAGACATACTGTTAACTGCCCAATGTGTTCCCCTTGTCAATCCCTATACAGAGCCAATCTATCAAAACTGAGGAATTGCAATAGAGAAAGAGTAATTTACACAGACCCAGCTGTGTGGGAGACTGGGAATTTTGTTATTACCCAAATGAACCTCCCCAAGCATGTAGGGATCAGAGTTTTAAGGATAATTTGATGGGCCAGTGAGTTGGGAGTTCTGATTGGTTGGGTTGGAGATGAAATCATATGGTGTTGCAGCCATCCTCTTGCTCTAAATCAGTTCCTGGGTGAGGGCCACAACACCAAATGAGCCAATTCATCAATCCAGGTGGTGTCAGCTGATCCATTGAGTGCAGGATCTGAAAAAGATCTCAAACACTGATCTTAGGTTTCACAATAATGATGTTATCCCCAGAAGCAATTTGGGGAGGTATAGAATCTTGCAGCCTCCAGCTCCATTACCCCTAAACCGTAATTTCTAGTCTTGTGGATAATTTGTTAGTCCTGCAAAGGCAGTCTAGTCCCCAGGAAGGAGATTTATTTTGGGAAAGGGCCATTGTCATCTTTATTTCAAAGGTAAAGCATAAACCCAATTCCTCCTAGAGTTAGTTTGGCCTACACCCGGGAACGAACAAGGACAGCTTGGAGATGAGAAACAAGATGGAGTCAGTTATGTCAGCTATCTTTCACTGCAATAATTGTCTCAGTTGTAATGTTTGCAAAGATGGGTTCAATATACTTTAGTATAGTTTTCTTAATCATTATATTTGACTTTGTGTTGGTCCGTTTTGTTTCTCACTAGTTATGTGAGCAAAAGTTAAGCCTTAGTTGTAAGCTGGAGTCTTCTCATCTGGCCATGATCATGCTGAGAATAAAGTGTAATAACACACTTTTTAGCACAGTGCCGACATACTGTAAGTGTGCGATATATGCTTACAATTATTATTATTAGCAATATTATTATCATTAAGGGTAGCAAAGTTCAAACTGATGAAGAAAACATAATAGCTTTGTACTGGAACCAATTATTAAAATAATCAATTTAATTGTCTATTGTGACCTTTAGGATATATATCATCTCTTAAAAGCAATACATTATATGCAGGATAAATACTTAGGATCAAATTAGCAATCTATCTAAAAAACCTTTCATTTCTCTTTGCTTAATGTTTCTGACTAATTTCTTGCTAAGGCAGTTAGTAAATTTGTTTTTATACAAATGTGTTGTTAGTGTAACATAATTAAACTTTTGTCAAATGGTAAAAATAATTGATCAGAAAGATAAAAAAAATACAGCTTTGGCCACAATTTAGTCTGGTACTATACATTTTAAAAATGCACCAATGTAATCATTGCTGTATTTCCAAATATTTTTACTTGTTATTATGCATATGTTAGAGATGCAAAAATATTTTCTAGGTGTGATTAATGACCTATGACTATTCCTGAGATCTTTCTTTTTCAATTTATAGCTTCTATGCCAGCAAAAAGTGAGGAATGAAAAATAACCTCATTATCTTTATGCAATTGCAATCACTGGGTTTTCCTACAGCCTTTTCCATCAAGTTTTCATCAAATATCTATTTCTCCTTGCTGAATATTTAGAGGTATTTCATGAAAAACTAGATGTTTTAGGTTCATTCTTATACTCATAGACTTTATTAAAAAAGTTTTTGAAGAACTACCATCATTGCATAAAGAAATTAGATTAATAACATCAAATTGAAAATGAATGTTACAATAAAACACCAAACAGTTGAACTAATCATCTGTCATTATAAGAAAAAGCTCAACATAGTTATTCAAAAAATATAATGAAGCATGGTTTATTATGTATTTTGGCTCTAGTTATAGTTATTAATGTTGTAATAAAAATTAAAAACAGAAGAGCTAAATATAAGATCACTTGGTTTGATTATTACATATCAATATGCTGGGAATTAATCAAACTTCTAGTAGCATGATTATATTCAATGTGGAAGTTACCTTTCATCCTTACCTTGTTTTCTTAGTATTCACTGTGTTCCACATACAAAATCATAATCTAAAAATAATCTTACAAATAAGAACAGTTTAACTGAATGATCTTTATAGTAAATAAATTTTTTATCCCCTATTTTGAGGAGAGACATAAATATTAACTTACAAGTTTCAGTATGAATTATTATTATTATTATTATTATTTGAGGTGGAGTCTCACTCTGTCACCCAGGCTGGAGTGCAATGGCACAATCTCGGCTCACTACAACCTCTGCCTCCCAGGTTCAAGCAATTCTCCTACCTCAGCTTCCTGCGTAGCTGGGATTACAGGCACCTGCTGCCACGCCCAGCTAATTTTTGTATTTTAGTAGAGATGGTTTCACCATGTTGGCCAGGCTGGTCTCAAAATCCTGACCTCAGGTGATCTGCCTGCCTAGGCCTCCCAAAGTTCTTGGACTACTGGCGTGACAGTATGAAATTTTAAAAACAGCTTCACTTAGTCTGACTCTTCTTTATATTTTGTATATTTAATGTTATAACCATGTCAAATAGTAGGATGCATAAGGGGCTATCCTTGATTAAATAAAAGGTATCCATGCTTATAATTATTTCTAGTAACAAAGAGAATGTTTAAAATTGATTAACATATAATAGTTTCTATCTACATACAAACTTAAAATGATCAAGAGGAAGTCTTGGGTATTGAGACAGCATCCAAACAGAAAGAATTAAATTCCTATGGCTTTCTTTGAGCATTCTTTCCTTGCCACATAAACTTGCATGCACGTCTTTTGATTTGGTGGCCATGATTGGTCAGAGAGAAAATCACTGGTGTATCTGTTTCTTGAAGCTAAGCATTATCTATTTTATCTCAGAGAAAGTGACCTCAATATAAAATATCTGACCTAAGCAAAGGGGATTTACATCTTCTCCTTTCCTTCGATTATACCTAAAAGAATAGGGATATAGTTAACCAAAGTTTGAATAGCCCTGTGGTTATTGATGATTCCACAGTGGCCACACATTTCCATTTTAAAGAGATCAAGAGTCAACACTAGACCTGTCCTACAAGAAATGTTAAAGAGTGTTCTTCAATCTGAAAGAAAACGACTTTAATGAGTAATAAGAAATTCTGTGAAGGTGAAAACTTCACTGGTAACAGTAAGTACACTGACAAATATAGAATATTATAACACTGTAATTGTGATGTGTAAATTACTTATATATTGAGTAGGAAGACTAAAAGGCAAACCTATCAAAAATAATAACTACAAAAACTTTTTAAGACATAGACGGTATAATAATGTATGAATAGAAATAATGAAAAGTCAAAAAGTAGGAAGACAATGTAAAAGTTGAAAGTTTTTATTTGTTTTCTTTTTGCTTATTAGTTAATTTGTATAATCAGAGTTAAGTTGTATGTTTAAAATAATAAGTTTTGTCACTTGCAAGCCTCAGGCTAACCTCAAATCATAAAACCTACAACAGATACACACACACGCACGCACACACACACACACACACACACAATGAAGCAAGAAATTAAAACATACCATCAGAGAAAATCACTTTCACATTAAGGAAGACAGGAAACAAGGAAGAAAAAGAAGACCACAAAACAACCAGAAAACAAATAACCAAATGGTAGAAGTTAAGTTCTTACTTATCAATAATAACACTGAATGTAAATGAACTAAATTATCCAATCAAAGGACACAGAGTGGCTGAATGGATAAAGAAAATAAGACCCAACAATCTGTTGCCTACAAACACGTGTCAACTATAAAGACTCAAATAGACTGAAAATAAAAGGATGGAAAAAGGTATTTCATGCAAATGGAAAGTAAAAAAGTTATGGGAGTAGATATACTTATGTAAGCAAAAGTAGATTTCAAGAAAAAATTATAAAAAGAGACAAAAATGTTCATTGCCATGGTAAAAAAATCAATTCAGCAAGAGGATACAACAAGTGTAAAGATATATGTACCCCACACTGAAGTACCCAGATACATAAAACAAATATTATTGAAACAAAAGAGAACCCAGTACAATAATAGCTGGAGACTACAACACCTCACTTTCAGTATTGGACAGATCATCCAGAAATAAAATCACCAAAGTGACAAAGATCTAATCTGCACTATAGATCAAAGGGACCTAATAGATATCTACAAAACATTTCATCCAACAGCAGAATACACATTCTTTTCCTCAATACATGGATCATTCTCAAGAATAGACCATATGTTAGACCACAAAGCAAGTCTTAAAAAATTCAATATATATATATATATATATCAAATATTTTCTCTAACCACAACAGAACAAAACTAGAAACTAGAAATGAATAACAAAAATTTGGGAATATACAAAAAAAATTAAACAATATGCTACTGAATGACCAGTAAGTCAAGTAAAAAATTTAAAAGAAAATGAAATATTGTCTTAAAACAAGTTAAAATGAAAACATGACATACCAAAAACCTATTAGACACAGCAAAAGCAATACTCACGGGAAAGTTTATAGCTACAAGTGCCTACATTACAAAAGCAGAAAAACTTGAAACAAACAATTTGATAATTCATCTTATAGAACTGGAAAAGCAAAAGAAAATCAAACTCAAAATTAGTAGAATAAAATAAATGAGAAAGATCATAGCAGAAATAAAATTGAAATGAAGAAAACAATACCAAATATTTTTGTAACTAAAAGTTACTTTTCTCTGCAAAGTAAGTACAATTGACAAATTTTTAGCCAGAATAAGAAAAAAAAAAAAAAGAGAAGATTTAAATAAAATCAGAAATGAAAAAGGACACATGAAAACTAATATCTTAGAAATTCAAAGGATCATTAGAAACTACTCCGAGCAACTATATGCCAATAAATTGGAAAACCTATAAGGAATGGAAAAATTTCTATTAACATACAAGCTACCAAAATTAAATTATGAAGAAATCCAAAACTTGAATAGACCAATAGCAAGTAACAAAATAGAAGTCACAATAAAGTCTCCCAGACAAGAAAAGTTCTGGAACTGACAGCTTCATTGCTGAATTCTACCACACATTTAAAAAGGTAATAGCAATCCTACTCAAACTATTCCTGAAAATAGAGGAGGAGGGAATATTTTCAAAGTAATTATATAAGCACAGAATTAACCTGAAACAAAACCAAAGACATCTAAAAAAAAAAAAAAAAAAAAAAAACTACAGGCCAATATCCTTGATGAACACTGATGCAAAAATCCTCAACTGAATACTAGCAAATTGAATTTAATTAACACATTATAAAGATTATTCCTCATGACCAAGTCAGATTCATCACAGAAACACAAGAATGGTTCAATGTACGCAAATCAATCAAAGTGATATATCATATCAACAGAATAAAGGGAAAAACTATGGCCATTTCAATTGATGCTGAAAAAATCACTTTGTAAAATGGAATGTTTCTTCATGATTTAAGAAAAAAAATAAAAAAACTGACTGTACAAGGAACATACCTTATTAAAAGTCATGTATGAGAGACACAGTTATCATCACACCAAATGGAGAAAAACTGAAAGTCTTTTCTCTTAGACATACAACAAGAGGAGAGTGCCTCCTTTACCACTGTTATTCCAAATAGTACTCAAAGTCCTAGCTAGAGCAATCAGATAAGAGAAAGAAATGAAACACATCCAAATTAGAAAGGAAGAAGTCAAATTATCCTTGTTTCCAGAAAACAAAATTTTATGTTTAAACCTAAAGATATTGAAGCACTACTAGAACTGATAAACTCATTCAGTAAAGTTTCAGAATATACAATCAGCATGCACAAATAAATAGCATTTCTATATGCTAACAGCAAATAGTCTGAAAAAGGAAATCAAAAACCTAATCCCAGGCTGAGTGCAGTGGCTCAGGCTGTAATCCCAGCAATTTGGGAGGCCAATGTTGGTGGATCACTTCAGGCCAGGAGTTAGAGACCAGCTTGGGTAAGATAGTGAGGCCTTTTTCTACAAAAAAATTTAAAAATTAGCGAGGCATGGCGGAACATGCCTGTGGTCCTAGCTACTTTGGAGACTTGGGTAGGAAGATTACTAGATCCCAGGATATTGAGGGTTCAGTGAGTCATGACTGCACCACTGCAACCAAGCCGCAGCAACAATGTGAGACCCTGTATGAAAAAGTAAAAAAAAAAAAAAAAAAAAAGTAATCCTATTTACAGTAGGTACAAATAAAGCAAAATACCTGGAAATAAACTTAACCAAATAAGTGAAAGACCTCTATAAAGGAAACTGTTAAACATTGATGTAAGAAATTGAAAAGGACATATAAAAAAAGGAAAGATATTTTATATTTATGGATTAGAAGAATCAATATTATTAAAATGTCCATACTATCCAAACCAATTTATAGATTCAATGCATTCCTTATTAAAGTGTCAATGACATTCTTCACAGATATAGGAAAAATTGATCCTAAAATTTATACAGAACCACAAAAACCCCAGAACATCCAAAGTATTCCTGAGCAAAAAGAAGAAAAATGGAACAATGATATTACGTGACTTCAAATTATACCACAGAAACAAAATTATACTATAGAAACAACAACAACAACAACAACAAAAACAGCCTGTTACTGGGATAAAGGGAGACACACAGACCAATAGAACAGAATAGAGAACAAAGAAACAAATCCATACATCTACAATAGACTCATTTTGACAAAGGTGCCCAGAACATACATTGGATAAAGGAAAGCCTCTTCAATAAATGGTGCTTGGAATATGGTTCAGAAGAAAGTAGACTCCTATCTTTCACCATATACAAAAAGTAAATCAAAATGGATTAAACACTTAAATCTAAGACCTCAAACTATGAAATCACTAAGAAAACATTGAGAAAATTCCAGAAGACATTGGTCTGGGCAAAGATTTCATGAGTAATACTCAAATATCACAGGCAATCAAACCAAAATGGACAAATGAGAGCACATCAAATTAAAAAGCTTTTGCACAGCAAAGGAAACAATCAACAATGAAGAGATAACCTACAGAAGTAGAGAAAATATTTGCAAAGTATCTATTGCATGAGGATCAATAACTGACATGATTTGGCTGTGTCCCCAACCAAATCTCATCTTGAATTCCCATGTGTTTTTGGAGAGACCTGGTGGGAGGTAATTGAATCATGGGGGCAGATTTTGCCCATGCTGTTCCTGCATTAGTAAGCCTCCCGAGATCTAATGGTTATTATAAGGGGGAGTTTTCCTGCACAAGCTCTCTCTTTGCCTGCTGCCATCCATGCAAGACATGATTTGCTCCTCCTTGCTTTCACCATGATTGGGAGGCTTCCTGAGCCACATGGAACTCTAAATTGAATTAAATCTCTTTCTTTTGTAAATTGCCCAGTCTTGCGTATGTTTTATAAGCAGTGTGAAAACAGACTAATATTATAACCGTATATATAAGACGCACAAACAACTCAGTAGGAAAAAAATCTGATAATTCAATTAAAAATGGCCAAATAGATATTTATCAAATATCTGAATAGATATTTATCAAAAAAACCCATAAAAATGGCAACATGTGTATATGAAAAGTTGCTCAACATCACTGATTACCAAAGAAATGTAAATCATAACTACAATGAGATAATATCTCACTCCAGTAAAAATGTTTTTTATCCAAGAGTAATGAATGCTGATGAATGAAGGCAGTAATGAACGCTGGTGAGTAGGAAGAGAAACGAGAATGCTAGTACACTGTCGAGGGCAATACAAATTAGTTCAACAACAATAGAGCAAATCCAGTGCTGGGTATATATCCAAAAGAAAGAAAATCAGTATCTTGAAGAGATATTTATTCCCCCCTCTTTATTGCAGTGCTATTCACAATAGGTAAGATTTGGAATCAACCTAAGTGTCTGTCAACAGATGAATGGATAAAGAAAATGTGTTATATATACACAATGGAGCACTACGTATCTATAAAAAGAAATGAGAATCTGTCACTTGCAAGAACATTAATGAAAGTGGAGGTCATCATTATAAGTGAAAAAAGCCAGACACTGAAAAAGAAACCTCATATAGTTTCACTTATTTTAGGGAACTGAAAATCAAAACAATTGAACTCATGGAGATAGGGAGTGGAAAAGCAATTCTACTTTCCAGAGGCTGGGAAAAGTAGTGGGGGCATTGGGAAATGGGAATGGTTAATGTATACAAAAACTAGTTAGATAGAATGAATAAAATCTAGTAGTTGATAGCACAACAGGGTAAATACAGTTAGAAATAATTTATTGTAAATTTTTTAATAATTCAGGGAGTGGAAATGTAATGTTCATAACACAAAGAAATGATGAATGCTTGAGGTGAAACACCATTTACACTGATGTGATTATTATACATTGTATGCCTGTTGTATCTCATGTACCCCATAAATATATTTACCTACTGAACTTGTAAAAATTAAATCTTATAAATAGAAAAATGCAGTTCCGGCCGGGCGCGGTGGCTCAAGCCTGTAATCCCAGCCTGTAATCCCAGGCCGAGACGGGCGGATCACAAGGTCAGGAGATCGAGACCATCCTGGTGAACACGGTGAAACCCCGTCTCTACTAAAAAATACAAAAACTAGCCGGGCGAGGTGGCGGGCGCCTGTAGTCCCAGCTACTTGGGAGGCTGAGGCGGGAGAATGGCGTAAACCCGGGAGGCGGAGCTTGCAGTGAGCTGAGATCCGGCCACTGCACTCCAGCCTGGGCCACAGAGCGAGACTCTGCCTCAAAAAAAAAAAAAAAAAAAAAAAAAAGAAAAAAGAAAAATGCAGTTCCCAAATGCTAAGAAGGAAAAGAAAAGAAAAAAAAAAAAAAAGAAAGAAAGAAAACAGGAAAGATTCCAAGGAACAAGAGAAACATTTTGAAGGAGTTCATGAAAAATCCTAATTCAAGCCATAGTTGCCTCTCATGTGTAATCAGAAATCAATACAATGAGCTATATGCTTTTAGACTCTGAGTTTAGATATTTTTTTTATGTTGGCATTGTGTCGATTTAAAGAAGAAATAAAGTATTTGTCTTTCTAAGGATTTCTTTCTAAGTAACAATAGAATCAAGTAGGTGAAGATAGAGTTAGAATTCCATAGAGAGAAAGGGCCTGGAATTTTTTCAATATAATATTCTCAATATTCTCATATAAAAAGTAATATTATAATCAGATAACAAAAATGGAGTTACGGAAAAGCCAATGCTGAATGATGTGTGTGTGTGTGTGTGTGTGTGTGTGTGTGTGTGTGTGTGTGTGATTCACTTTATTTTTAAAAGGTTAAATGAAACCATCCCAAGCAATTTAATCTGGTATTTCCCATCCCTATATTTGTATAAGTAAAATTTCTTATGTGACATTTTCTTTTGAAAAGTTGGCAATCCTCAACATATTTTGAGTGACAAACTCAGAATAGGACTTGTAAGTCAGGACTGATTTTTAGCTATTATAGAAAGAGTACTTCTTATTTTCTATTAATGGTACTGGCAGGTTTATGCTTGAAAGTTATGACAACATTGCCTTTAGAAGTGGCTACGTACATTTATGAAGCATAAATTTATGAGATGTCATTGACTGGGGTTCATAATTAATTCTTTATAACATTAAAATGGATTTAGTCACAAAGCAGTGGTAAAAACTCTTTTGGTAAATTCCTCATGTTTGACTCAGATGCTATCTCTCTGTGTTGTTTAAATTAGATCATCTACACATATATTGTGCATTTAATAAAAGTCAAAAAAGGGAAGGAAATTATTACATGAAATGTAAAAATGTCCTCCAAGCTGTTGTGATTACTCAGATGGAACAGCTCTAAAATATAACACTTTACTTAAGAGTAGTTATTTTTATTTACAACATTTTAATCTCCAAGATACAGGTATAAAATGATGGATCAAGAGCTATATATGGTTGACACTGCCTTTTACTTTACTCACACTGTAGAGTATTTAAAAACAAAATGGATTTAGCTACTTTTATAAAAACCTGCCTCTTCTATATAAAGATGTAGTCTTACAGCTTGCCTTGACACTTCATAAAACTTGGCCCTGTCAGCACATCCACACTTTCCCAGAACATTGTAGCTCTTGTGCTTTTGGATAAGAAACCAAGGGGCCAGTTTGGTACATTCCCCATTACTCCCTGTTGTCATGGCAGCACTTAGGTCAAGTTGCAGGGGCTGTCCACATTACCCTTCCACTTCTGTGTCTCCCATAGCAGAGGTAAGAGAAAAGCAAACTACCACTTCTATTCTTATCTATTTCAGAAGTGGGAAGAATAAAAATTGACCCAGAGGGCTACATGTTTCAAGAAAAGATAAGGAGTGCTTTTTTCCCCCTGTGACTGTTTTTCAACCTGTCATATTTCAAGCATTCCTATTACCTGCCTACCCCTTCTAGGCATTTGACTCTGCCAATCCGGCTTTAAGCAGTAACTCATGGTAACAGGGAGAAGTGCACCATAAATATTCTCAAAAGGTCGTTATTACATATCTTGCTCCCAAGGGAAGCAGAAGTGATAAAAGGTTTTATTAGAGGAGACAGGCGCATTTCTTCCTACTGTTCAGTGCATGCTATTTTTATTTTTTTCACAAAATTGAATAAAAGCCCCCTGGCATGTGAATCCTATGAAGTAGGATATCTGATTAAAAAAAAAAAAATTCTCCAAACTATTCAAAATTGTGGCTTAAAGAAAAGTTTTACGGGGGGGGAGCAAGATGGCTGAATAGGAACAGCTCCAGTCTCCAACTCCCAGCACGAGCGACACAGAAGACCGGTGATTTCTGCATTTTCAAATGAGGTACTGGGGACATCTCACTAGGGAGTGCCGGATAATCGGTGCTGGTCAGGTGCTGCAGCCTGACCAGTGAGAGCTGAAGCAGGGCGAGGCATCGCCTCACCTGGGAAGTGCAAGGGGGAAAGGAATCCCTTTTCCTAGCAGGGGAACTGAGACACACAACACCTGGAAAATTGGGTAACTCCCACCCCAATACCGCTCTTTAAGCAACAGGCACACCAGAAGAATATATCCCTCACTTGGCCGGGAGGGTCCCACGCCCACGGAGCCTCCCTCATTGTTAACACAGCAGTCTGTGGCGATCTAACCGCAAGGCAGCAGCGAGGCTGGGAGAGGGGCGCGCACCATTGCTGAGGCTTAAGTAGGTAAACAAAGCCGCTGGGAAGCTCGAACTGGGTGGAGCTCACAGCAGCTCAAGGAAACCTGCCTGTCTCTATAGACTCCACCTCTGGGGGCAGGGCTCAGCGAAAAAACAACAGGGGAAACAGCAGAGGCCTGAGCAGACGCGAACGACTCTGTCTGACAGCTTTGAAGAGAGCAGTGGATATCCCAACACGGAGGTTGAGATCTGAGAACGGACAGACTGCCTGCTCAAGTGGGTCACTGACCACTGAGTAGCCTAACTGGGAGACATTCCCCACTAGGGGCAGTCTGACACCCCACACCTCACAGGGTGGAGTACACCCCTGAGAGGAAGCTTCCAAAGGAGGAATCAGACAGGTACACTCGCTGTTCAGCAATATTCTATCTTCTGCAACCTCTGCTGCTGATACCCAGGCAAACAGGGTCTGGAGTGCACCTCAAGCAATCTCCAACAGACCTATAGCTGAGGGTCCTGACTGTCAGAAGGAAAACTATCAAACAGGAAGGACACCTATACCAAATCCCCATCAGTACGTCACCATCGTCAAAGACCAGAGACAGATAAAACCACAAAGATGGGGAAAAAGCAGGGCAGAAAAGCTGGAAATTCAAAAACTAAGAGCGCATCTCCCCCTGCAAAGGAGCGCATCCCATCACCAGCAACGGATCAAAGCTGGTCAGAGAATGACTTTGATGAGATGAGAGAAGAAGGCTTCAGTCCATCAAACTTCTCAGAGCTAAAGGAGGAATTACGTACCCAGCGCAAAGAAACTAAAAATCTTGAAAAAAGAGTGGAAGAATAGACAGCTAGACTAATTAATGCAGAGAAGGTCATAAACGAACTGACAGAGATGAAAACCATGACAGGAGAAATACGTGACAAATCCACAAGCTTCAGTAACCAACTCGATCAACTGGAAGAAAGAGTATCAGCGATTGACGGTCAAATGAATGAAATGAAGTGAGAAGAGAAACCAAAAGAAAAAAGAAGAAAAAGAAATGAACAAAGCCTGCAAGAAGTATGGGATTATGCAAAAAGACCAAATCTATGTCTGATTGGGGGGCCTGAAAGTGAGGGGGAAAATGGAACCAAGTTGGAAAACACTCTTCAGGATATCATCCAGGAGAACTTCCCCAACCTGGTAGGGCAGGCCAACATTCAAATTCAGGAAATACAGAGAACATCACAAAGATACTCCGCCAGAAGAGCAACTCCAAGACACATAATTGCCAGATTCACCAAAGTTGAAATGAAGGAAAAAATCTTAAGGGCAGCCAGAGAAAAAGGTCGGGTTACCCACAAAGGGAAGCCCATCAGACTAACAGCAGATCTCTCGGCAGAAACTCTACAAGCCAGAAGAGAGTGGGGGCCAATATTCAACGTTCTTAAAGAAAAGAATTTTCAACCCAGAATTTCATATCCAGGCAAACTAAATTTCATAAGTGAAGGAGAAATAAAATCCTTTACAGATAAGCAAATGCTTAGAGACTTTGTCACCACCAGGCCTGCCTCACAAGAGACCCTGAAGGAAGCCCTAAACATGGAAAGAAACAAACGGTACCAGCCATTGCAAAAACATGCCAAAATGTAAAGACCATCGAGGCTAGGAAGAAACTGCATCAACTAACGAGCAAAATAACCAGTTAATATCATAATGGCAGGATCAAGTTCACACATAACAATATTAACCTTAAATGTAAATGGACTAAATGCTCCAATTAAAAGACACAGACTGGCAAACTGGATAAAGAGTCAAGACCCATCAGTCTGCTGTATTCAGGAGACCCATATCACATGCAGAGACATATATAGGCTCAAAATAAAGGGATAGAGGAAGATCTACCACGCAAATGGAGAAGACAAAAAAGTGGGGGTTGCAATCCTAGTCTCTGATAAAACAGACTTTAAACCATCAAAGATCCAAAGAGACAAAGAAGGCCATTACATAATGGTAAAGGGATCAATTCAACAGGAACACCTAACTATCCTAAATATATATGCACCCCATACAGGAGCACCCACATTCATAAAGCAAGTCCTTAGAGACTTACAAAGAGACTTAGACTCCCATACAATAATAATGGGAGACTTCAACACTCCGCTGTCAACATTAGACAGATCAACGAGACAGAAAGTTAACAAGGATATCCAGGAATTGAACTCATCTCTGCACCAAGCGGATCTAATAGACATCTATAGAACTCTCCACCCCAAATAAACAGAATATACATTCTTCTCAGCACCACATCACACTTATTCCGAAATTGACCACATAATTGGAAGTAAAGCACTCCTCAGCAAATGTAAAAGAACAGAAATTATAACAAACTGTCTCTCAGACCACAGTGCAATCAAACTAGAACTCAGGACTAAGAAACTCACTCAAAACCGCTCAACTACATGGAAACTGAACAACCTGCTCCTGAATGACTACTGGGTACATAACGAAATGAAAGCAGAAATAAAGATGTTCTTTGAAACCAATGAGAACAAAGATACAACATACCAGAATCTCTGGGACACATTTAAAGCAGTGTGTAGAGGGAAATTTATAGCACTAAACGCCCACAAGAGAAAGCAGGAAGGATCTAAAATTGACACTCTAACATCACAATTAAAAGAACTAGAGAGGCAAGAGCAAACACATTCAAAAGCTAGCAGAAGGCAAGAAATCACTAAGATCAGAGCAGAACTGAAGGAGATAGAGACACAAAAAACCCTCCAAAAAATCAATGAATCCAGGAGTTGGTTTTTTGAAAAGATCAACAAAATTGACAGACTGCTAGCAAGACTAATAAAGAACAAAAGAGAGAGGAATCAAATAGATGCAATAAAAAATGATAAAGGGGATATCACCACCGAACCCACAGAAATACAAACTACCATCAGAGAATACCATAAACACCTCTACACAAATCAACTAGAAAATCTAGAAGAAATGGATAATTTCCTGGACACTTATACTCTCCCAAGACTAAACCAGGAAGAAGTTGTATCCCTGAATAGACCAATAGCAGGCTCTGAAATTGAGGCCATAATTAATAGCCTACCAACCAAAAAAAGTCCAGGACCAGATGGATTCACAGCTGAATTCTACCAGAGGTACAAGGAGGAGCTGGTACCATTCCTTCTGAAACTATTCCAATCAATAGAAAAAGAGGGAATCCTCCCTAACTCATTTTATGAGGCCAACATCATCCTGATAGCAAAGCATGACAGAGACAGAAAAAAAAAAAAGAATTTTAGACCAATATCCCTGATGAACATCGATGCAAAAATCCTCAATAAAATACTGGCAAACCGGATTCAGCAGCATATCCAAAAGCTTATCCACCATGATCAAGTGGGCTTCATCCCTGGGATGCAAGGCTGGTTCAACATTCCCAAATCAATAAACATAATCCAGCATATAAACAGAACCAAAGTCAAGAACCACATGATTATCTCAATAGATGCAGAAAAGGCTTTTGACAAAATTCAACAGCCCTTCATGCTAAAAACGCTCAATAAATTCGGTATTGATGGAACGTACCTCAAAATAATAAGAGCTATTTATGACAAACCCACAGCTAATATCATACTGAATGGGCAAAAACTGGAAAAATTCCCTTTGAAAATTGGTACAAGACAGGGATGCCCTCTCTCACCACTCCTATTCAACATAGTGTTGGAAGTTCTGGCTAGGGCAATCAGGCAAGAGAAAGAAATCAAGGGTACTCAGTTAGGAAAAGAAGAACTCAAATTGTCCCTGTTTGCAGATGACATGATTGTATATTTAGAAAACCCCATTGTCTCAGCCCAAAATCTCCTTAAGCTGATAAGCAACTTCAGCAAAGTCTCAGGATACAAAATTAATGTGCAAAAATCACAAGCATTCTTATACACCAGTAACAGACAAGCAGAGAGCCAAATCAGGAATGAACTTCCATTCACAATTGCTTCAAAGAGAATAAAATACCTAGGAATCCAACTTACAAGGGATGTAAAGGACCTCTTCAAGGAGAACTACAAACCACTGCTCAGTGAAATCAAAGAGGACACAAACAAATGGAAGAACATACCATGCTCATGGATAGGAAGAAACAATATCGTGAAAATGGCCACACTGCCCAAGGTTATTTATAGATTCAATGCCATCCCCATCAAGCTACCAATGAGTTTCTTCACAGAATTGGAAAAAACTGCTTTAAAGTTCATATGGAACCAGAAAAGAGCCTGCATTGCCAAGACAACCCTAAGTCAAAAGGACAAAGCTGGAGGCATCACGCTACCTGACTTCAAATTATACTACAAGGCTACAGTAACCAAAACAGCATGGTACTGGTACCAAAACAGAGCTATAGACCAATGGAACAGAACAGAGTCCTCAGAAATAATACCACACATCTACAGCCATCTGATCTTTGACAAACCTGAGAGAAACAAGAAATGGGGAAAGGATTCACTATTTAATAAATGGTGCTGGGAAAATTGGCTAGCCATAAGTAGAAAGCTGAAACTGGATCCTTTCCTTACTCCTTATATGAAGATTAATTCAAGATGGATTAGAGACTTAAATGTTAGACCTAATACCATAAAAACCCTAGAAGAAAATCTAGGTAGTACCATTCAGGACATAGGCATGGGCAAGGACTTCATGTCTAAAACACCAAAAGCAATGCAGCAAAAGCCAAAATTGACAAATGGGATGTAATTAAACTAAAGAGCTTCTGCACAGCAAAAGAAACTACCATCAGAGTGAACAGGCAACCTACAGAATGGGAGAAAATTTTTTCAATCTACTCATCTGACAAAGGGCTAATATCCAGAATCTACAAAGAACTCAAACATATATACAAGATAAAAACAAAAAAACCCATCAAAAAGTGGGGAAAGGATATGAACAGACATTTCTCAAAAGAAGACATTCATACAGCCAACAGACACATGAAAAAATGCTCATCATCACTCGCCATCAGAGAAATGCAAATCAAAACCATAATGAGATACCATCTCACAACAGTTAGAATGGCAATCATTAAAAAATCAGGAAACAACAGTTGTTGGAGAGGATGTGGAGAAATAGGAACACTTCTACACTGTTGGTGGGATTGTAAACTAGTTCAACCATTATGGAAAACAGTATGACAATTCCTCAAGGATCTAGAACTAGATGTACCATATGACCCAGCCATCCCACTACTGGGTATATACCCAAAGGATTATAAATTATTCTACTACAAAGATACATGCACACGTATGTTTATTGCGGCACTATTCACAATAGCAAAGACTTGGAATCAACCCAAATGTCCATCAGTGACAGACTGGATTAAGAAAATGTGGCACATATACACCATGGAATACTATGCAGCCATAAAAAAGGATGAGTTTGCGTCCTTTGTAGGGACATGGATGCAGCTGGAAACCGTCATTCTTAGCAAACTATCACAAGACGAGAAAACCAAACACCGCATGTTCTCACTCATAGGTGGGAACTGAACAATGAGATCACTTGGACTCAGGAAGGGGAACATCACACACTGGGGCCTATCATGGGGAGGGGGGAGGAGGGAGGGATTGCATTGGGGAGTTATACATGATATAAATGATGAATTGATGGGTGCTGACGAGTTGATGGATGCAGCACACCAACATGGCACAAATATACATATGTAACAAACCTGCACGTTATGCACATGTACCCTAGAACTTAAAGTATAATAAAAAAATGACAAAATAAATAAATAAATAAATAAATGGCAATCCCATTGAGGGCTGCTTACTCAGTGATTAAATGTTTCAAACCCCAAATACTTGCATGCTTCAGGGATACTAATCTGAATGAACATATGTAAATGGAATTAATTCTCAAATAATTTTTTAGTTACTTAGCACAAATGTGCAATTATCAATACTGCCATCATTTATGTTTGAATATTTATCCTCGTTTTCCTAAGCATAAAAACTTTAATCTACTTTTCTGACATAATTTGAAAATAAACTTGGGAATCTTTTTAATCAAAAAAAAAAGAAAAGAAAAGTTTTCCTCAGTTTCCATTGTGAATCTCATAATGCATTAAAATGCTTACTATTAGTGATTAATAATAGATTACTGCCTATGGATTTCCAGGCTGTTTTAACAAGATATGTCACTTTCCCCATGGCCCTCTCCTATCACTCACAATGGTAGGCTCAGTAACAATGAAGTATATGAAGAATAAAAGATACTTCAATGAAATAATACTTAAATGCTCTACTACAGCATAATCCTATAAACATTTATAGAAATTTGAAAGGAGAATGTGTATAAATACATCATTATGAGATGAAAAAGTGTTTATGCTTTGGTTTTGTGCATATCACAGAATCGTTTGCATTACTGTAGTCTTGCAAATATTCCAGAGCCAGAAAAGTGATGCTCTGCATCATATTCAGAGTCCTGGAAATATCTATCACTCTGATAATTCAATTAAATGCCATTTGGTTTTAATAATCTGCAAACCCAGTTAACATGTGAGCATAGGCATTGCTGTGATACTTGACAAGATAATTTTCCTAAAACTGAAAATCTGAGGAAGAGAATCTCATCCATGGTTATATCACAAAATCAGAGACGTCTGCTAAATTTGAACTACCTTTCATTTCTTAATTTGTTCATTTAACAAATATTTGTTTGCTAAATGTTCTGCCAGGCATTCTCCTAGGCATCAAATTATAGGGGCAAGTAAAGAGAGCCTAAATGCCTTCATTTAGTGACTTATGCCTTACAGTGGTAGAAGACATGAGGAACACATTCTGAACAATTAATCAACAGGAAAAACAAAAGCTAGTTCAAGGGTACTCCCACTTGGGTGCACACCTGCAGAGATTTAAAATTTACCAAAATGTATATCCCAGCCCTAGATAATCCAGGGTGAGATTTGGATGTTTGAAATGTAAAAGCCCTGTGTGACTCATATATGCAGGGAAGAGCAAGAACCACTTGCCTGGAGAAGTGCATTAACTAGAAAATTAAAATTAGGCCGGGTGCTATGGCTCACACATGTAATCCCAGCACTTTGGGAGGCTGAGGCAGGCAGATCACCTGAGAGGTCAGGAGTTTGAGACCATCATGACAAACATAGCAAAACCCTGTCTCTACTAAAAACATAAAAATTAGCTGGGTGTGGTGGAGGACTTCTGTAATCCCACCTACTTGGGAGGTTGAGGCAGGAGAATTGCTTGAACCTGGGAGGCGGAGGTTGCAGTGAGCCCAGATGGCGTCACTGCACTCCAGCTTAGGTGACAGATTCAGAAAAAGGAAAACAAAGAAGGAAGGAAAGAAGGAAGGACGGAAGGAAGGAAGGAAGGAAGGAAGGAAGGAAGGAAGGAAGGAAGGAAGGAAGGAAGGAAGGAAGGAAGGAAGGAAAGAAGGAAGGAAGGAAGGAAAGAAGGAAGGAAGGAAGGAAGGAAGAGGGGAAGGGAGGGAAATTAAAATTGAATGACTAGATGATGTAGTTAGAGTGGAATGCATTTAAACTGGCAGTTTAATGACAAAGGGCAGTTATGTAAAGATAAAGGTAAAGAACATGCCAGACAGAGGAATCCAGGCAGAGGAAACAGGTTCCAAGGCAAGGATGAGGTCGGTGTCTTTGAGGAATGAAGGGAAGTCGAGTATGCCTAGAGCAAAAAAAAAAAAAAAAAAAAAAATGATGAGATTCAAGAAATAGGAAGGGGGGTGTAATTCTCTTAAGCCAGGAATGTGATGAATTTTTGAATTTATAGAAAGCCTTTGCAAGTTTCTATATAAGTGATATTAATCTGATTTATTGTAGTTTAAACACTAATTTGATTTCATAATTCATTATAAGGATACTTTAGGTTAAATTTTTCTCTAATCAAAAATCACGGCTCTATCTTTGATTTACAGTTCATTTAAAGTAAGGGTCATTTTATTAAGCATTATTAAAGAAAAAACAATAACTTGAAAAAAAGCTTGCTAGAGAGAAAACAGAACCTCTACATAGTATTCATTATAAATAATAAATGCATATTTTATCAGAATATCAGAAGAAATCCCAGTTTCTGCATTTCTAAAATAAATTGACTGGTCCAAGCATCACCTTAAGATATGTTGAAGGTTTCCCAGAATTGAAGGTGTCTAAACTTTATTAGAGAAGGGATACAGTTGGATAGAAATGCAAAGAATGTCTGGAGGAACAGTAAAGAGCCTAAAGATGGCTTGCAAGAGATTAAAGAAGTTTCTGAAGATCTTTAAAATAAAATTAAGAATTTAAAATATTCACATGTCAAAGACAAACATATGAGCTGCAACTGGTTAAAGGAAAATATTGGAAATAAGTAGTAGAAATTTAGTGTGGGCTGAATAAGGTAAAAGAGGAGATTAAAATGCTATAGATAGATTGAAAACACCTTGAGTGACCTATATATTGAGATTATATTTTTAGCTCTTGTTATGATATCTGTATCAATTCAGACACTTCACGTATCTACTATCTTGTACGAAAATTTGTAGATTATTTGATTCATTTTACTTCTTGTTATTGTTCCTAGTATTTTTAAAGAGTGTGTGTGTGCATGTGCATCTGTGTGTACATGCGTGTGTGTGTGTATGTTTCTCAAGCACCAATGTCCAACTTAACTCAGTTGGACATCTTAATCTTATTGTGGGACAAAAACCACACTTTCCTCTAGATTATATCTAGGACAGAAAGTTGATTTTATAAAAGTTGTGACATAATAAATTATGTTTCTGCCACTTTTATTTCTCTTTCTTCCTCATTGAACATTGAGTTCCAAAACAGCAAAATGAGCATTATATTTAAATTATTGTTAGCAGAAGGAGAGCAGTATGGTATATAAATATTTGCAGCAAGGATTGTATAGCAATGATTCATATTTCAAGATTTTGTCCAGAGTTCTGACATTTACGAGCTATGTGACCACCAGCCAGCTAATTAATTAATCTATCTGTACATATTCCAGATTAATAGCAAGCAGTAGAATTAAAGCTATAAAACACATTCTATCATTTGCTTTCAATAATTTCACAGTAAATTTCACCAGGATGATGGTTTATAATATTTTGTGAAACTATTTGACTTATGAAATTTCAGCACAAATCCAACAGAGAACCAAATGTATTAAGGATGTAACTTAAATTCTAAAATACACAGTTAAGGATGGGAACGATGGCTCATGCCTGTAATCCCAGCACTTTGGGAGTGTGAAGTGAGCAGATTGTTTGAGTCCAGGAGTTTGAGACAAGCCTAGACGACTTGGTGAAACCCCTGTCTCTATAAATTTAAAATAAATAAATATATACACATTAATAATAAATACAGTTAAAATATGATACTGTGCCATTTTTATTACAATTCACTAAATCTCAGTAACAGATAACTTCAGTAGAAAACATTAACTAGCATGTGTAAAACTATTTAAGATTTTGATAACTGAGATTAGACAAAGGTTTCACAGTTACATTTACAATAACCATTTGCTAAAATGAATAATGTATTAAAATAAGTGGACATGATAATCAGCCAACTAGCTGTGGCCACCACAATATAGTTACAATTATTTTGAAGAATTATTTATTATGTGTCCAGGGTGATATAGATAATGTTTTTATCATTGGTGGATTTTCTTTACTCTGTTCTTTATTAAGAAAAGTGCTGGCCGGGCGCGGTGGCTCAAGCCTGTCATCCCAGCACTTTGGGAGGCTGAGACGGGCGGATCACGAGGTCAGGAGATCGAGACCATCCTGACTAACACGGTGAAACCCCGTCTCTACTAAAAAAACACAAAAATCTAGCCGGGTGAGGCGGCGGGCGCCTGTAGTCCCAGCTACTTGGTAGGCTGAGGCAGGAGAATGGCATGAACCTGGGAGGCAGAGCTTGCAGTGAGCTGAGATCCGGCCACTGCACTCCAGCCTGGGCGACAGAGTGAGACTCCGTCTCAAAAAAAAAAAAAAAAAAAAAAACTCTAAATGATGAATTGATGGGTGCTGACGAGTTGATGGGTGCAGCACACCAACATGGCACAAGTATACATATGTAACAAACCTGAACGTTATGCACATGTACCCTAGAACTTAAAGTATAACAAAAAAAAAAGAAAAAGAAAAGTGCTTAATTACAAATGAATGACACATTTATGAAATTAGAGCTTTGGACTTTTCCTCCAAAGTCTTTATTTTAAAAATAATTGTATATTAATTAAATGAGTAAATACAAAGTGACTATAAATACTACCTGGTTCAGGTGTTAGCTTGCAGGTAGGGCTAAATGAAATAAATATGTCAGTCTAAACATAATCTTAATCCTCACTTAGCATCAGGGACTCATTGCTTTCCATACCTCATAATGATTTCTGCTGAGAAACCTCAGAGGTTTTGTTAACATACCACAGGGTGAGAGTTTTACATTTTAAGTAGAATCTCCTTTAGCTTTGTTCCTAGGACAGTTTGATTTCTCCCACTCCTAGCTCTCAACATCTCTGTGAGGGCATCTCTGAACTGTGTACTTTTTTTGTGTGGTGCTTTAATTGATCCACTCCTGATCATATAGTTAGTAAATTTTATCCGAAGTCTAGTGGCACTGAATCTGTAACTACTTCAATGCAACAAATAACTGGTGTTTATTTTTATGTTATTTACATGATATAAATGATGAATTGATGGGTGCTGACGAGTTGATGGGTGCAGCACACCAACATGGCATAAGTATACATATGTAACAAACCTGCACGTTATGCACATGTACCCTAGAACTTAAAGTATAATAAAAAAAAAAAAAAATCTATCTGTGTAAAATAATAAATTGATTTAATTACTCAGTTTAAGAAATAGAATCATTCAAATAATAACTGGAATTAACTGACAGCACCATTTACCAGAAATATTGGTGAACACTGGTTTCTTTGACAATTGAGTGTCTCTCTCTCCCTCAATTGCACTAAGTTTTAAAAATTGAGAATCCAGTTTTTGAAGACCTTACATGGTAACAAATTTGGAAAGAGACATTTGGTGCAAATGTACACTTGAGGCAAAATAGAACAATCTTGTTCTCATTTAAAATTTATGTTTTATATTCATAGGTAAGGTTAGGTTTAAGCTCAAAATCTGGTACTATTTAAACACTACATTGAAAGTTACAGGTTGTTTCAAAGCTACTTTTTATTTTTAATTAAAGCCAATGGATAATTTATTCAATATGTCAAATAGACAAACATTATTTAACAATCAAAATGTGGTAATGACTTTTCCCTCTGGAAACAGATATGGGAATATGAAGCTCATGGCAAGTCCTTAGAGTTTCTATCCTCCCAGCAGGATGATACTTTGCAAAATTTATAAATATGCAATGCCTTTCCAAATATTTGTCATTGGTAAATAAATTATGTTGGTTAATATCATATCTAATAAAATATTTATTTCAAACATCAGGAGGCATGGTTTCAGCTAAGACTTTAGTTAAAAATCTATGGGTCAGTAGCTTGATATATTCTCTTTCATCAAAAAGAATAATGAATTGAGTCACAAACAGTAGGACACAGGTTGAAAACCTGCAGTGAAAGCGTCTTAATTTGTCCAGCCCTCATGCTATTAACCTAATTACCATACAATTTAAAGTTAATAATAAATACAAGCTTAAATGAGATCAGACTAAAATGTGGGCAGTTATACCAAGAACGTTAATAGAAGACACACTGAGTTTCATCAATTAATTTCAATTTCATTTTACTTGCCCTGAAACTCTCAAATTGAAATAGATTGAATCTCAAATTAAAGAGAATAGAATTTCGAATAAAGTACACAATAAGACCATAATATAATTCATTCCTTCCCTTGTTGCCATAGTATAGTTCTATTGAGGAGAAATTCCTAGCACAGTTTGAATTGCAGGTCATGAAGTATTAGAATGATATATAACAGAGAAGGGATTAAGATTTATTCTCTGAAAAACAAAGTTTTAGACCCTTATTTACACATCAGCAGAATACCTGGCTTTATTTGCTATAAATTTTACTTTAATGAAAAGCTTTGCTTGATTTCATAGAAATAATATACTTGGCACTTAAGGGTATGTATGACCTTTCCAGTATTTTAAATACGAGAATAACTCTGTAAAAAGAATTTCAGAATGTGGACATAACCCAATAATGATAGTGTGGTTTCAATTCCATTTTTAAAAAAATTTAGACTGCTTCCATATTATTAGCAAAATAGAAAATACTTAGCACTCTTAAGAATCACACATAAAATGCATGCTGAAATTTCTTTAAGTGAAATAATTTGAATAAGTATAACAATCTGAAAAAAATGCATAAAATAATTGAGATCTAGACAGGCAATTAAAAAGCTTTGGAGATAGTGTCTTGAAAAGAGGTAGAGTTTTATTAACTGCTTAATTTGAAGAACTATTATTAACATGACTCTCCTCTGACATCATTAGTTCCACACCACATTTTGAGTTAGTAATTTAACATAGACAGCATTTATTTTCAAGTCATTATCACAGTAATGTACTACTGGCAAAGACATCCGTAAGAAGTTCAGAAAACTGAATGAGCTACCACTGCAGGTAACTCATAAAAATAAACCTAATATAAGAAAAAGAATGTCAACAAATAAAGTATATTTTCAGAACAAAGTGTTATGTGCTATTTTATAATTCAATTTTCTTGCAATAATGAGTTTTTTAACATTTGAAATTTATCAGTCAACAATTATACATATAACAAGTCTTATTTGTTTAATGAATTCATAAAATGTAAAGGCTTCTTTTCTCTGAATTATTTAAAAAAGCTTTTTATGGAAATTCTATTAGTTTTCTACTACCGTGTATCAAATCACTGCACATTTAGATGATTAAAAATCACAAATGTATTATCTCAGTAGGTCAAAAGTCAAGCTTAGGTCTCAGAAGGTGAAATCAGGTGTCAGCAAGCTGCATTCTCGTCTGGAGTTTGGGTCTCCCTTCCAAGCTCATTCAGGTTGTTGACAGATTTCAGGTCCTCTAAGACTAAAGTTCTCATTTTCCTGCTGAATTTGGGTCAGGTATGGCTCTCCTTTCCCAGAGGCCACCCTCAGGTCATAGTCCCCTTAAAACAGGACATTTTATTTCAATGTCAGCAAAATAATCTCTTTCTCCCACTTTAAATCCCTTGCTTCAGAAGGCCCAGTTCCTTGTAAGGACTTACCTAAGTAGGTCAACTGCACCAAGAAAGATTTCTCTTTTGAACTCAGTGCTAACAAATATGGGACCTTAAACACATCCATGAATCCTTTCACTTTAGTTGTGTAATATAAGTTAACCATGAGAGAGAAATCCATCATATTCCTTTCCTCCTCATACAAAAAGTAGAGTATTAGACATACATGGACGTTAGAAAGGGAGAATCAGGCATGAGAGCCAGCTTAACATTCTGACCGCCACAGGTACTTATAATAATTGTATTGTAAAGTTTTGCAAATTCAAAAACACCATAGCTTAAAGCGTCTTCAATCATTCATTCTGGTGGTTTAAAAAATACATGCTTTTTTCAACTCATATATTTTTCAACTCATATATATTTTCAACTCAAGATAAAAGAGTACTTTATCTTTCTTGTATATCAGGTGTTACTGTAAGATTTCCTTTTCAGAAAAGTATTTTAAAATTATTGATTTTATCTGTCTCTAAGGATGTAGAGATGGGAGGTTACAAAGTTGTCCAGAATAGAAAAAAAGAAATAATGAAAAATAAAAAAATTAAAATTTAATTAAATGAAAAACAAAAAACAATATTGTCCAGAATGATTACATTGAATAATGGTAGAACTAGGAGGGCCCCCATATCTCTGACACTTACCAGTGTTCTTACTTCTTCTAAAATATATCACAGATTATTTTAATTGATATATGCATAACAAGGATTAGAAAATCATAGCTACCAGATTTACAAATCAGAAACATTAAACGAACATTTATTTTAGAGTAGTTAAAATACATTTTTTAATTTGAATTCCAGCTCGGTCACTAAGTGTGAACTTGAGCAAATTCCCGAACCACTCATTGCTTCAGTATTTTTATACTGCTAAAAGAAAAAAAAAAAAAAAAAAAGGGAAGCAATAATACCTAACTCTTGAAGAATTGAAATGACTGAAGGAAAGATATATATGTAAAGCATTTAGATTTGTCATCCACTTAAAATTTGCATTTTCATTGTTGTTATCCTTATTGTAATTATTAGTTTTTAATAGTTATCCATTTCCCATCATACTCGAAATCTTTATAGGTTCATAAGAGGAGTGGAAGAGGAATGGGCTAAAGCTTAGTTTTAGAAGTTGAAATAAAAACACAAAGTATATATCACTAGAATATACACCTATAAGAAATGGATTTTTTTGTTTGTTTGTTTAGTTCACTGCTGTTTGCTGTCTATAAAATGGTGCCTACTATATTTTGGAATCAATACATGATAAAAAGTGAAGTTATACAAATAAAAGTTTACTTGCCTTTATCATGAAGAGCTACCTAAAAATATTTAAACTTACAGATTTGATAAAACAGGGAATCAATTTCCATAAATAAATATAAACACAAGTATATATTTTCAAGCTAAACTGTTGGCATCAACTGAAATCTAATATCATTTTCTCTCTTCTTTTCTTTTCCTCCAATGATAATACAATCCAACTGCCACTTATTAGAAATTTAAATACTGTATTCACTTCTATGGGTTTTTTCCTAAGACTACATATGAAATATCAATTGAGATGAAATTTATAATAAATGAAATTTATATAAATGATTAAACAAGTGTAACTATTTTTAATGTAATGCTTTCTTAGGTGTCAGCAATTCAATCCCAATAGTATACTGTACTTTCCATCTAGATCTCCCAAGGAAATGTCAGTTTTCAAATTTATCATATTTTTTTCAAACATGCTATATCTCTTGCTGTGTGTCTTAATTCTGTTAATAATATAGATGCTGATATCCTTCTAGGAGCTGGTGTCTGTCATTTTTCTTCTCTGCTATGTATCTAGTAGTTAACAAAGAAACTTCCAAATATCACTACTTAATAAATATTTGCCAAGTGAGTGAAAGCTATCATCATCCTAGTCAATTAAAGTGGCATTCCTCCAACTCTGACATTTGTATCCAATCCTTTCTACTTATTCCATTTTCTTCACCCATTAAGCTATTCCATGATCCTGACACTTTTTTCTCTACCTATCACCACCCACCTGTCTTTACTGATTTTCTTTTCTATAAAATATTTCATCTAGAACAGAGATCAAAATTTAAAGTTTTTAACACATTTTTTAAAAAGTGTAATTGTCCTTCTTTTACGTAGCTAATTCATTTTACTTAGGAGCTCCCATTACCAATGACAGTAGATGATGAACAGAAGGAAAGGTCTATAAACTTGCCAATTAGAGGACTCTAATTACACAGGGTCAAAGACACTTTTTAAGATAGTTTACTAGGCCCGTATACCTCCTCTCATGACTTAAGGCTCCAGGGGTTGGGGGTGACATTTTCTCCCCTCCCATCTGGGAATGGTGGGTGACTAGGAAAACAAATCCATGTTAATGTTAGGAGAAGCTTTGGAAATAACTATTGTCCAATGTGTCACTGCTGGCCCCTGCATCAGTGTTGCCTGTTACACTCACAATTCAAATTAGTCTCTACTGACGTGGTGGTCCTTACCTGCCTTACGGAATGATGCTTTCATCTGTGGGTGAGCAATTGGAGTTTCCATTGCCTTGGTTTCTAGGACTGCCCTCTCGGTAGTAGTCTTTGCTAAAGTGATCCTCCCACTTCAGCCAGTGGAGTAGCTAAGACCGCAGATGTGCACCACCATGCCTGGCTTTTTTTTTTTTTTTTTTTTTTTTTTGTAGAGACATACTAATGTTGCCCAGGCTGCTCTCAAACTCCTGGGCTCCAGCGGTCCCACTACTGTGGCCTCCTGACGTGCTGAGAGTACAGGTGTGAGCCACTGCCCCTGGCTTCAGTGGACTCTTCACATCAGGCATCTTCAGTCTGTTCAGCAGTCCAGACCAGAAACCTACCATGAGCTCTTCACACACAAGGGCTCCAAAGTCCCTTACCGCTTTCTAGGACCCAGGCTGTATTGTGTTATTTTCTCTAAGTATGTCTGAAATGTTCATTTAGTATATCCCTCAAATGTGGCTATCCTCAGGCTCTCTGATGATCTTAAAATTATTACCATGATTAATAAAAATCTGCTCTGAAAAATGTGTCCTCTTTCTAGGCTCTGTGAGACCCAGCCCTTGAATATGTTATCAGGTACCTCTAAAACCTATAACTGCCCCCACCCAGGCTTGCCAACCTGGCCACACAGGAGAGGTTTTGGAGGCTCCTCACATTCATTGGTATGTTCTCTGCTTAAGACATAACTGTTTAATTATTTTACACAGAGGTGTTTTTTTTTTTTTTTTTTGCCCCTCCTATTAGCATTGGCTCAAGCTTCAAATACTATACATTGCTGAATAGAAGTGGTGAAAATAAACCACCATATTTTATTTCTGATTTCAAGGGAAATTTTAAATCATTCAATAGGCCACTTGCTTTAACTTTTTAATAGGTAACTTTGTCACATTAAGTTCCTTTCTGTTCCTACTTTGTGTGATTTATTTATTTATTAAGTCATGGACAGATACTGAATTTGATTGCATACATTTTCTGTATCTATTAATACAGTCCTTTTTATTTGTACCTTTATTTTGTGTATGTGGCTAATTTCATTAATAGATTTTCAAATATTTTAGTCAACTTGCATTTCTGGGATAAACCAAAATTGGTCACGATGTCACATTATAATTTTTATATGTTACCAGATTAATTTGCTAATATTTGCTATATGATTTTTATATTTATGTTAACAGTTTGTACTGTCATGTTATTTTATTTTTGTGTAATTTGCCTCCTGGATTTTGGTATCAAGTTTATTATGACACTATTAAACTAATTTGAGAATGTTTTCTTATTTTGTATTTTCAGGTAAGTATGCCTATGATGGGTGATATTATTCTCTTAATTTAGATAGGATATCTTTGCAAAACCCTCTGAGCTCACAGTTTTTGTGAGAGAGTTTTTAGTTTGAAATTCAAAATTTTTAATATATGTATAATTTGGCATGACTTCTGTTTCTTCTTGTGTCATGCTTATAACTTGTATTTTGTTCAGAAATTTGATAAAGCAATTTGATGTTCAATTTTATTATTAGTTGTTAATAATAACTCCTTTATTCAATGATTGTAAGATAAGCAAAAATGTGACCCTCTGAATTCCTGATTATTGTTATTTTTATCATTTTTTTCTTATTTAGTCTTAGAAATTTATTGAAATTATTAGTCTTAAAATAACTAACTTTTAAATTTTTGATTATTTCTAGTATATGTTTGTTTTCAGTTTCATTAATTTCCACATATTTATTTGTCTATATCTCTCCTAATATATTTGAATTTTATCTGGCGTTTTGGTCCTAGTTTCTTGATCTAATGATTAATTACTTAATTAATTGTTTTTTTTTTTACTTTCTTTTTATTTTATTTTATTTTATTTTTATTTTTTATTTTTTATTTTTTTATTTTTATTTTTTTTTTATTATATTTTAAGTTCAAGGGTACATGTGCATAACGTGCAGGTTTGTTACATATGTAAACTTATGCCATGTTGGTGTGCTGCACCCATCAACTCGTCAGCACGCATCAATTCATCATTTATATCACGTATAACTCCCCAATGCACTCCCTCCCTCCTCCCCCCTCCCCATAATAGGCCCCAGTGCGTGATGTTCCCCTTCCCAAGTGATCTCATTGTTCAGTTCCCACCTATGAGTGAGAACATGCGGTGTTTGGTTTTCTCCTCTTGTGATAGTTTGCTAAGAATGATGGTTTCCAGCTGCATCCATGTCCCTACAAAGGACGCAAACTCATCCTTTTTTATGGCTGCATAGTATTCCATGGTGTATATGTGCCACATTTTCTTAATCCAGTCTGTCACAGATGGACATTTGGGTTGATTCCAAGTCTTTGCTATTGTGAATAGTGCCGCAATAAACATACGTGTGCATGTGTCTTTGTAGTAGAATAATTTATAATCCTTTGGGTATATACCCAGTAGTGGGATGGCTGGGTCATATGGTACATCTAGTTCTAGATCCTTGAGGAATAGCCATACTGTTTTCCATAATGGTTGAACTAGTTTACAATCCCACCAACAGTGTAAAAGTGTTCCTATTTCTCCACATCCTCTCCAAAACCTGTTGTTTCCTGACTTCTTAATGATTGCCATTCTAACTGGTGTGAGATGGTATCTCATTGTGGTTTTGATTTGCATTTCTCTGATGGCGAAAGATGATGAGCATTTTTTCATGTGTCTGTTGGCTGTATGAATATCTTCTTTTGAGAAATGTCTGTTCATATCCTTTTCCCACTTTTTGATGGGGTTGTTTGTTTTTTTCTTGTATATTTGTTTGAGTTCTTTGTAGATTCTGGTTATTAGCCCTTTGTCAGATGAGTAGGTTGCAAAAATTTTCTCCCATTCTGTAGGTTGCCTGTTCACTCTGATGGTAGTTTCTTTTGCTGTGCAAAAGCTCTTTAGTTTAATTATATCCCATTTGTCAATTTTGGCTTTTGCTGCCGTTGCTTTTGGTATTTTAGACATGAAGTCCTTGCCCATGCCTATGTCCTGAATGGTACTACCTAGATTTTCTTCTAGGGTTTTTATGGTATTAGGTCTAACATTTAAGTCTCTAATCCATCTTGAATTAATCTTCGTATAAGGGGTAAGGAAAGGATCCAGTTTCAGCTTTCTACTTATGGCTAGCCAGTTGTCCCAGCACCATTTATTAAATAGGGAATCCTTTCCCCATTTCTTGTTTCTCTCAGGTTTGTCAAAGATCAGATGGCTGTAGATGTGTGGTATTATTTCTGAGGACTCTGTTCTGTTCCATTGGTCTATATCTCTGTTGTGGTACCAGTACCATGCTGTTTTGGTTACTGTAGCCTTGTAGTATAGTTTGAAGTCAGGTAGCGTGACGCCTCCAGCTTTGTCCTTTTGACTTAGGATTGTCTTGGCAATGCGGGCTCTTTTTTGGTTCCATATGAACTTTAAAGCAGTTTTTTCCAATTCTGTGAAGAAACTCATTGGTAGCTTGATGGGGATGGCATTGAATCTATAAGTAACCTTGGGGAGTATGGCCATTTTCACGATATTGATTCTTCCTATCCATGAGCATGGTATGTTCTTCCATTTGTTTGTGTCCTCTTTGATTTCACTGAGCAGTGGTTTGTAGTTCTCCTTGAAGAGGTCCTTTACATCCCTTGTAAGCTGGATTCCTAGGTATTTTATTCTCTTTGAAGCAATTGTGAATGGAATTTCATTTCTGATTTGGCTCTCTGCTTGTCTGTTACTGGTGTATAAGAATGCTTGTGATTTTTGCACATTAATTTTGTATCCTGAGACTTTGCTGAAGTTGCTTATCAGCTTAAGGAGATTTTGGGCTGAGACGATGGGGTTTTCTAAATATACAATCATGTCATCTGCAAACAGGGACAATTTGACTTCTTCTTTTCCTAACTGGATACCCTTGATTTCTTTCTCTTGCCTGATTGCCCTAGCCAGAACTTCCAATACTATGTTGAATAGGAGTGGTGAGAGAGGGCATCCCTGTCTTGTGCCACTTTTCAAAGGGAATTTTTCCAGTTTTTGCCCATTCAGTATGATATTAGCTGTGGGTTTGTCATAAATAGCTCTTATTATTTTGAGGTACGTTCCATCAATACCGAATTTATTGAGCGTTTTTAGCATGAAGGGCTGTTGAATTTTGTCAAAAGCCTTTTCTGCCTCTATTGAGACAATCATGTGGTTCTTGTCTTTGGTTCTGTTTATATGCTGGATTACGTTTATTGATTTGCGAATGTTGAACCAGCCTTGCATCCCAGGGATGAAGCCCACTTGATCATGGTGGATAAGCTTTTTGATGTGCTGCTGAATCCAGTTTGCCAGTATTTTATTGAGAATTTTTGCATCGATGTTCATCAGGGATATTGGTCTAAAATTCTCTTTTTTTGTTGTGTCTCTGCCAGGCTTTGGTATCAGGATGATGTTGGCTTCATAAAATGAGTTAGGGAGGATTCCCTCTTTTTCTATTGATTGGAATAGTTTCAGAAGGAATGGTACCAGCTCCTCCTTGTACCTCTGGTAGAATTCAGCTGTGAATCCATCTGGTCCTGGACTTTTTTTGGTGGGTAGGCTATTAATTGTTGCCTCAATTTCAAAGCCTGCTATTGGTCTATTCAGGGATTCAACGTCTTCCTGGTTTAGTCTTGGGAGAATGTAAGTGTCCAGGAAATCATCCATTTCTTCTAGATTTTCTAGTTGATTTGCGTAGAGGCGTTTATAGTATTCTCTGATGGTAGTTTGTATTTCTGTGGGGTCAGTGGTGATATCCCCTTTATCATTTTTTATTGCATCTATTTGATTCCTCTCTCTTTTCTTCATTAGCCTTGCTAGTGGTCTGTCAATTTTGTTGATCTTTTCAAAAAACCAAATCCTGGATTCATTGATTTTTTGGAGGGTTTTTGTGTCTCTATCTCCTTCAGTTCAGCTCTGATCTTAGTTATTTCTTGCCTTCTGCTAGCTTTTGAATGTGTTTGCTCTTGCCTCTCTAGTTCTTTTAATTGTGATGTTAGAGTGTCAATTTTAGATCCTTCCTGCTTTCTCTTGTGGGCATTTAGCGCTATAAATTTCCCTCTACACACTGCTTTAAATGTGTCCCAGAGATTCTGGTATGTTGTATCTTTGTTCTCATTGGTTTCAAAGAACATCTTTATTTCTGCTTTCATTTCGTTATGTACCCAGTAGTCATTCAGGAGCAGGTTGTTCAGTTTCCATGTAGTTGAGCGGTTTTGATTGAGTTTCTTAGTCCTGAGTTCTAGTTTGATTGCACTGTGGTCTGAGAGACAGTTTTTATAATTTCTGTTCTTTTACATTTGTTGAGGAGTGCTTTACTTCCAATTATGTGGTCAATTTTGGAATAAGTGCGATGTGGTGCTGAGAAGAATGTATATTCTGTTGATTTGGGGTGGAGAGTTCTATAGATGTCTATTAGGTCCTCTTGGTGCAGAGATGAGTTCAATTCCTGGATATCCTTGTTAACTTTCTGTCTCGTTGATCTGTCGAATGTTGACAGCGGAGTGTTGAAGTCTCCCATTATTATTGTATGGGAGTCTAAGTCTCTTTGTACGTCTCTAAGGACTTGCTTTATGAATGTGGGTGCTCTTGTATTGGGTGCATATATATTGAGGATAGTTAGGTGTTCCTGTTGAATTGATCCCTTTACCATTATGTAATGGCCTTCTTTGTCTCTTTTGATCTTTGATGGTTTAAAGTCTGTTTTATCAGAGACAAGGATTGCAACCCCTGCTTTTTTTTGTTCTCCATTTGCTTGGTAGATCTTCCTCCATCCCTTTATTTTGAGCCTATGTATGTCTCTGCATGTGAGATGGGTCTCCTGAATACAACAGACTGATGGGTCTTGCCTCTTTATCCAGTTTGCCAGTCTGTGTCTTTTAATTGGAGCATTTAGTCCATTTACATTTAAGGTTAATATTGTTATGTGTGAACTTGATCCTGCCATTATGATATTAACTGGTTATTTTGCTCGTTAGTTGATGCAGTTTCTTCCTAGCCTCGATTGTCTTTACATTTTGGCATGTTTTTGCAATGGCTGGTACCGGTTGTTCCTTTCCATGTTTAGGGCTTCCTTCAGGGTCTCTTTGTAAGGCAGGCCTGGTGGTGACAAAATCTCTAAGCATTTGCTTATCTGTAAAGGATTTTATTTCTCCTTCACTGATTAAACTTAGTTTGGCTGGATATGAAATTCTGGGTTGAAAATTCTTTTCTTTAAGAACATTGAATATTGGCCCCCACTCTCTTCTGGCTTGTAGAGTTTCTGCTGAGAGATCTGCTGTTAGTCTGATGGGCTTCCCTTTGTGGGTAACCCGACCTTTCTCTCTGGCTGCCCTTAAGATTTTTTCCTTCATTTCAACTTTGGTGAATCTGGCAATTATGTGTCTTGGAGTTGCTCTTCTCGAGGAGTATCTTTGTGGCGTTCTCTGTATTTCCTGAATTTGAATGTTGGCCTGCCCTACTAGGTTGGGGAAGTTCTCCTGGATGATATCCTGAAGAGTGTTTTCCAACTTGGTTCCATTTTCCCCCTCACTTTCAGGCACCCCAATCAGACGTAGATTTGGTCTTTTTACATAATCCCATACTTCTTGCAGGCTTTGTTCATTTCTTTTTCTTCTTTTCTCTTTTTGTTTCTCTTCTTGCTTCATTTCATTCATTTGATCTTCAATCGCTGATACTCTTTCTTCCAGTTGATCGAGTCGGTTACTGAAGCTTGTGCATTTGTCACGTATTTCTCGTGTCATGGTTTTCATCTCTGTCATTTCGTTTATGATCTTCTCTGCGTTAATTAGTCTAGGTGTCAATTCTTCCACTCTTTTTTCAAGATTTTTAGTTTCTTTGTGCTGGGTATGTAATTCCTCCTTTAGCTCTGAGAAGTTTGATGGACTGAAGCCTTCTTCTCTCATCTCGTCAAAGTCATTCTCTGACCAGCTTTGATCCGTTGCTGGCGATGGGCTGCGCTCCTTTGCAGGAGGAGGTGCGCTCTTATTTTTTGAATTTCCAGCTTTTCTGCCCTGCTTCTTCCCCATCTTTGTGGTTTTATCTGTCTCTGGTCTTTGATGATGGTGACGTACTGATGGGGTTTTGGTATAGGTGTCCTTCCTGTTTGATAGTTTTCCTTCTGACAGTCAGAAGGACTGTCTGTTGGTCTGTTGGAGATTGCTTGAGGTCCACTCCAGACCCTGTTTGCCTGGGTATCAGCAGCAGAGGTTGCCGAAGATAGAATATTGCTGAACAGTGAGTGCACCTGTCTGATTCTTCCTTTGGAAGTTTCCTCTCAGGGGTGTACTCCACCCTGTGAGTTGTGGGGTGTCAGACTGCCCCTAGTGGGGGATTTCTCCCAGCTAGGCTACTCAGGGGTCAGGGACCCACCTGAGCAGGCAGTCTGTCCGTTCTCAGATCTCAACCTCCGAGTTGGGAGATCCACAGCTCTCCCCAAAGCTGTCAGACAGAGTCGTTCTCGTCTGCACCGGCCCCCGCTGTTTCCCCTGTTGGTCTTCAGCTGTGCGCTGTCCCCAGAGGTGGAGTCTACAGAGACAGGCAGGCTTCCTTGAGCTGCTGTGAGCTCCACCCAATTCGAGCTTCCCAGCGGCTTTGTTTACCTACTTAAGCCTCAGCAATGGCGGGCGCCCCTCCCCCAGCCTCGCTGCTGCCTTGCCGATAGATCACCGCAGACTGCTGTGTTAGCAGTGAGGGAGGCTCCGTGGGCGTGGGACCCTCCCGGCCAGGTGTGGGGTATATTCTCCTGGTGTGCCTCTTTGCTTAAAGCGTCCTATTGGGGTGGGAGTTACCCGATTTTCCAGGTGTTGTGTGTCTTAGTTCCCCTGGCTAGGAAAACGGATTCCCTTCCCCCTTGCACTTCGAGGTGTGGCGATGCCTCGCCCTGCTTCAGCTCTCGCTGTTCAGGCTGCAGCAGCTGACCAGCACCGATTGTCCGGCACTCCCCAGTGAGATGACCCCGTACCTCAGTTGCAAATGCAGAAATCACCGGTCTTCTGTGTCGCTCGCGCTGGGAGTTGGAGACTGGAGCTGTTCCTATTCGGCCATCTTGCTCCGCCCAATTACTTAATTAATTCTAAAGCTCTATTTATTTCTATCAATAGTTCTCTCAGTTGCTGAGAGAGATGTATTGATCCTCATTCAATGACTATAACTTTCTCTAGTTTTGTTTATATTCTTGTTTTATTAAATTTTTATATTTTTAAGAAATATTATTTCATCTATACATTTCAAAGTTTTCTTTCCTTTAGTTCATACATTTTGTCATAAAAATTTTTAAATCCAGTCTGATAATCTGTTCTTTTTAAAAATTGGACAGTTTCATCCATTTACTTTTACATTTAGTGTATTTTTTATGTGTTTAGATGTAATACTATTGTTATTCTACATTGTGGTACTATTGTTAACAATTTTACTTTTATGTATCTTTACTATACACAATCATAAAAATGCTATTACTCAATAATTTTTTTAAATTTTTCCAAAAAATATATCCTCTACATTGATCTTTTTGCTTAATAAATCTCTAGCCTCCCATTTGGTGTTCCTTTTTCTACCCCAAGAACTTATTTTTGTATTTCTTCCATATGGTTCTTCTAAAAGAACACTGGTAGTCCTGGGCTCCCATATACCTCTGGGAGCACTGGCACCTCACCATGGGGATCACCTGGATCTCATGAAATGATAACAACAAGGATATACGATTAAGATGGTCAATATGAGAAAGGACTAGCTTGCAGTTCTCGCTTGGACAGACAAAGCAGCATGTGGAGACTCACTTCATGAACTTTTGCTTCAAGAACTACTACTGGAACATACCAGGAAAGTTAGAGAATCCACAGACCCTTTGAAGGAACGGGGTGGCCACTGCAGGCTCAAGACACCAAAAAACTGTGAGTCCGCTTGCTTCCTCAGTGGGGAGGTTGGTGGTCTGGAGCAAGTTCTCAGCCCTGGTCACTGGCTGACTGGAAATAGACTTCGTGTTGTTGGTGGGGACAGGGTGGGAGTGAGACCAGCCTTTAGGACCTCAGGCTGCGTGGCAGTCGGGTGAGACCTGTGACTGTTGACTTTCCCCTACTTCCCTGGCAACCTGTATAACTCAGCAGAGGCAGCCATAATCACCCTGGAAACATAACTCCATTGGTCTGAGAACCACATCCCAATCCCCCACAGCAGCTACAGTAAGCCTGGCCCAAGGAGAGTCTGAGCTCAACCTATCCCTGCCCCCACCTGATGGTCTTTCTCTCCTGCCCTGGTTGCTGAAGACAAAGGACATAATCTCTTGAGAGCTCTATGGCCTTGCCTACTGCCTGAGAAACCTGAATACTTAAACAGGTGACACTAGGGGCAAGTTTGCTTCCTCCCTATACAATAGCAGCTGATGTGCTCTTGAAAGGGCTACCTTCAGGCTGGAGGCCAACAAAAACACAAAACCAGTGCATTAACCAAAAATACAACCAAACACCCTCACAGAGTTCACTACCCTGCTACCTCCATTGGAGCAGCTGCTGGTATATGTTACGTGAGTGCCTAATTGAAGAGACTACCCAATCAGGCTAAGTGTGAGCAACATGGTTGTTTATTCACTTGGGTGTGAGCGAGTTGAGTCTGAAAAGAGAGTCAGCAAAGGGCTATGGGAGTGGAACTGATTTTATAGGTTTGGGGTAGGTAGTGGAAAGTTACAGTTAGGGGCAGTTTTTTCAGGCAGGAGAAGAATGTCACAAGGTGCATAGTCAGGAGGTGGGGGGAGGTCACAAGGCACCATATCACAAGGTCAACTGATTAGTTAAGGTAGGGCAGGAACATATCACAATGGTAGAATGTTGCAAGGTCGGTTATCAGTTAAGGCAGGAACTAGCTGTTTCTTCGTAGTGGTTCTCTTGTTGCTCCAGGCTTTGTGACTCCAGGAGGCCTGTGGGTCACAGGGGTCACAATGGCTCAGCTGTGGTGTAGCCCATTCAGAGGACCTTACAGTATCCATTGCTGAAAACCCTGAAGAAGGATCACATCACAGGACTCTTTGCAGACATTCCCCCTTACCAGCCCAGAGACTGGTAGGTCTTCTGGGTGGCTAGACCCAGAAGAGCAAAAACCATCACTGCAGTTCAGTTCTCAGGAAGCCTCATACCTAGGAGAAGGGGGAGAACACCATCAAGGGAGCAGCCTGTGGGACTAAAGAATCTGAAGAGCAACACTTGAGTCCCATATCTTCCCTCAGACATAATCTACCTAAATGAGAAGGAACCAGAAAACAATTCTGGTAATATGAAAAAAACAAGGCTCTTTAACAGCCCCAGAAGATCACATCAGCTCAGCAATTGATCCAAACCAAGACAAAATTTCTGAATTGCCAGACAAATAATTTAGAAGGTTGATTATTAAACTAATCAAGGAGGCACCAAGGAAAGGTGAAGTCCAACAGCAATCCCACTACTAAGTATCTATCCAGAGTAAAAGAGGTGATTATACAAAAAAGATATTTGCACACGCATGTTTATAGCAGCACAATTTGCAATTGCAAAAATATGAAACCACCTCAAATGCCCATCAGTCAATGAGTAAATAAAGAAAATGTGATATACACAGACACACACACATCATGGAATATACACACACACATCACACACACACATCATGGAATAGAACTCAACCATAAAAGGAATAAAATAATGGCCTTTGCAGCAACCAGGATGGAATTGGAGACTATTATTCTAAGTGAAGTAACTCAGGAATGGAAATCTAAATGTTGTATGTGCTCATTCATAAATGGGAGCTAAACTATGAGGCCACAAAGGCATAAGAATGATACAATGGACTTTGGGGACTTGGAGAAGGGTGGGAGGGGGGTGAGGAATAAAAGACTATTCATAGTGTGCAGTGTACGCTGCTTGGGTGATGGATGCACCAAAATCTCAGAAATGACCACTAAAGAACTTATTTATGTAACCAAATACTACCTGTTCCTGAAAATCCTATTGAAATAAAAAATTAATTTTTAAAAAAGAACACTGATAAGTTTTTCTTTACCATAATCCATGTGAAAAATTCATGTTTCACTTTTCTTCTTAGAGCACATTTATGTTTTTCTCTTACTCATTTCATAGTTTGAGGTTTACAGACTTTTTTTATTTTTTGCTTTTCAGTCCCTTGAAGGAATCAAGACATTACCTTCTGGTTGCTCTAATTTCTGCTAAGAAACCATTTGTCAGACTGGCTGTTAGGCTTTCAAAGGTAATCTGATTTTTGTTTGTTTGTTTATGACATCTTTGAAGGTTTTCTTTTCACCTTTGGTTTTCAAAGGTTTTTTTGGTTTTTCAACATACATTTCTTTTTACACATCCTAGCTGATGCTTGTTGAGTGGCCAACAAACGTGAAAAAAAGCTCATCATCACTGATCATTAGAGAAATGCAAATCAAAACCACAATGAGATACCATCTCATGCCAGTCAGAATGGCGATTATTAAAAAGTCAGGAAACAATAGATGCTGGCGAAGCTGTGGATACAGAGAAACACTTTTACACTGTTGGTGGGAGAATCCTTCAATTCACTTCTTTGGTCAGTTTGTGAGAATTTCTAGCCATTACCTCTTTAATAATGACCTCTGCCCATTGTCTCTCATTATTCACTTTCTCTGAATTGAATCAAATGTATTTTAGATTTTCTCAATGTATTTTCTATATTTCTTACCAGTCTTCTCTATTTTTCAGTTTTCTCTGTTCTTCTTTCTGTCCATTTTTTTAAACACCTTTAAGTTCACTAATTTCTTTCCGCATGTCACATCTGTTACTAAATGTAATTAATGGGCGTGGTATATGTAAGATTTACATACAGTAGAATATACAAGTTTATAGTGTACAGATTGATGAAATTTATCAAAATTGTATACCCTTAGAGTGAAAATCCACAATATAAGACATTTTCCAGCACACCAGAAAGTTTTCACCTGTTCCCTTTCAGTCAATGTCCTCTCTCATGGTCATTCAATGTTTTGATTTCTATCTTCCTACATTAGTTTTGCTTATTTTGAATGTTATATAAAATGAATCACACAGTAAATGTTCTTTTGTGTCATCCTTCTTTTTCTCAATATACTTTTTGTGATTCATCCTTGCTGTTGCATCATTATTCTTTTTATTGTAAAATGTTATTCTTCATGTGACTATACCACGAGCTAGCTATCCATTCTCCTGGTTAATGAATATGTGGGTGTTGTCTAGTTTTTAGTCATCATGAAAGGATGTTTTAGACATTACGAAATAAATGTTTCTGTTCAGGTCATATTGTAGATATAGATCTTTATTTCCCATGAGTATTATTTTGAAATTGATGTTTATAGGGTAAGTATATATGTTTAATTTTATAAGAAATAGTCAAACACTTTTCCCAAGTGGTTATAATATTTCACTCTTCCTCCAATAATATACCAAAAGTCTAGTTTCTCCATAATTTTGCCAATATTTGGTGTTATCAATCACATTTTGTCATCCAACTAGGTACGAAGTAGTATATCACTATAGTGGTATAAACTTGTATATCTCTGTGATTATATAATGATGAGCACTCTCATGTGCTTGTTGGTCATTCACATATCTTCTTTTATAAAGGATTTCTTCAAAGAGTTTGTCTATTTTGTCAATTGGGTTGTTTTTCATGTTACTGTAAAATTAGAAAGGTTCTTTATATATTCTAAATATAAATCTTCAGCTAAACTTACGTGTTACGTATTTTTTTTCTCTCAGTATGTGACTTAGCTTTTCATTTCTGGAACAGTGTTATTTGTTTAGCAAAAATTTATAGTTCTAATTAAATATAATTTCTTATGATGAATGCTTTTGGGTCTGATTTAAGAATTTTTTGTCTTCCCAAAGATTGCAAAAATGTTGACTAAGAAGTTTTACATTTCACTTTAGATCCTCCTCGTGGAGAATTTGCAAATACCTCCTCAAATACCTCAAATTAAGGATTAAAACAGATTTTCTCTTTTGTGTTGACTGACATGTAATATGGTGTATATATTTCTATTTATTTAGATTTTTAAAAATTTCTTTCAAACATGTTTTATAGAAGTCGAACATCACCTTTTGTTCTATTTCTTACCAGAGTTTTGATATGTTTCATTCTATTTTAAATGGTGTCTTTAAAATTTAATTTCTAATTATAGCTAGTCATAGTAATACATATGACTGTTGCTACTGACTCTGAATCCTACAAACTTGGCAATTCACTTAGTACTTTAGGTTTCCTTCTTCTGAGCCCATAAATTATTCCATGAAAAACTCAAGTTATTTTGAAATAAAGAGAGTTTTCCTTGTTTCCAACATTTATTTATGTTTTTCTTTCTCTTGCCTTCTTGCACAAGATAGAGACTTCAGCACAACCTTGAAGAGATGTGGGTGGTGAGAATAGACATTTTTGTTTTGTTGTTGCTAGGCCTAAAGTTTTCAACATTAAGTGTAAGTGTGATATCAGATGTAGAATTTCTGAAGTCATAAAATTAGTTTCTAAGCAAAGGAAAGCTTTATTCCCTTATTTACTCACTCAGTAAGTCATCATTCATTTAAAATATGAGGCAGATGCAGAGACAGAAGAGGCTTTGTCCTTATGGAGTTAATATAAAGACAAGATATGGAAGCAAAGATAATATGCAATAAATAAACAGGCAGGATTAAGTGATGTTGCAGTAAGTTACTAGTGTCAGCAGTAATTGGTTACTTTTTTCCAATCACAACTTTGTTTTTTTAAGATAAGTATTTTCTATCTGCTAAAATATTGCCCTTGTCATATATGCTCTACATGGATAAGATTGTTTTCTCTCTGTCCTACTCATGTATCTAATGAGTGAAAGAGTTATACAATGGTTTCATGAATAGATGCATAATTTCTTTTTACTTGAAAGATGATTATCAACATAATCATAACCATTTTATATGACTATCAAAATATTTATTTTTCAGAAAATAGCTAAAATATATTCTATGAATATTTATTTGGAAAGCTTTGTCTGAGAGAGCATCACTAGCTACTCGTACCTAACAGAATACTCAGTTTGCGCCATCTATAACATTTTATTACAGCTTTGTACATACCTACTGAACAAATTCTAAGCTCTTTGAAGCTGAAACCCAGACAATGGCTGATAAGTAGTGGGTGTTCCATGAATGAATGGATAAACATTAATTGCTTCGTGGACAATAATGATCCACTAAGCAAAATACTCCAGAAATTCTACATTTAGTATACTTATAGATCAGCAATTTATTACTTTAGGGTCTATTTCACAGTAAAAAAAAATGCAACTTTATAGTGTGTATGTCAGGGAAAGTTATTTTCTATTTGATAAGGACACTGCATGAATTTAGAGACAATAACTTTTCACTCTATTAATGTCATCATTCCATCAAGAGCCTAAGGCCTTGACATATATTACAAAACACTAGGTCACAGAGAAAATCAGTTTCAAATATATACTGTGAATGCACAAGTTAGATTGATTTATACCTATAAGTGACAAATTGTTGCTGAAATAAGATGAATGCATTCACAAATCAATAGCTAAAGGAACTGAAAACTGTGCCTACATTTATGCCATAGCACACCCATTAGTTCACAAAGCTGTGGTGGACGATGACAATCCTGTATAACCAAGTATTCAAAATGTCAAAAATCTTAGGGATCTGGCACATGTATACCTATGTAACAAACCTACATGTTCTGCACATGTATCCCAGAACTTAAAGTATAATAATAAAAAAAAAATTCCTAGAGATGTATTTAAAATAAACCTCTGAATACCTGATTTTATTCAGAGCACTAACCATGACATCAGGTATCACATATTCTTGTTTGGTTTCTGTACAATTTAAAAATAAACAGAAGTAAAATTGAATATAGAAACAATGTACGTTCGTGTCTTTAAAAAGACTAACATTTTTCATTTTTGTTTGTGTTTTTGCCTGTTATTCGTTCTCTTTATCAAAAATTTTCTCATATACCAAGAATAAATTTTTGGAATAAATTTCCAAATAATACTTCCTATTTTAAATTTTCTGTTACATCAAAAATATATGTACAGTGCAAATGGAAATTTGGAGTCTCAGGATGTAGTCACATCTCACTGTTACTTCAATCTGAAATTTAGTCAATCCGTAAATTTTCATTTATTCTGCTGACTTGCATTAATGAATAGAATATTTATGCCTTAATGGCATAGTTATGATATTTTTTATAAATGCGTTTACTCTACCTTTCCGGTTTTCGGCTCTCTGTTTCTTTTATTAAGTTTCTATGACTTTAAAGTTTATCACCTATTTATGTAACTATTCTGTGGCTTAGATTAGTTTTTCACTTTTGGTCTTATTACTTACCTATTTAATATGTGAATATCTTAACTTTAACATTACTTATCTTCCGAGATAATTTCATTCAATTTAACTTCGCTGTACTTTGAAGGTTGATAACAGGAGGCCTTTTTTTTTTAAATTTAAGTTACATTTCAGAACATTACGATTGTCTTTTTTACATATGGTAATGGGAATGAATAAAAATGAGCCTCTGCACCTTTTGCTGCCTCATGAAAATTTTATACAGTGAAGAATTACAACCAGAGCAGCTTAACAGTACTCTAAACTTGTGTATTTTGCAGCAATGTCTTCATCGTTGTTTTCCTTGACAAGCATACCTTGCTGGTGGCATGTAGATTTCAAGGAAGTAGTTTTGATGTGTGTTGCTTTGTCCACAAATGCTATCACAAAATTGCTATTTGCAGAAGCAGCAAGAGAAATAGATGGCCTTGCAAATAGCTCTTGTGTTATTTATATCACCATCAGTTTTAGGCAGATATTGAACTAGAGGTGTCTCCATTTATCATGGAAATTAAGATACTTGAAAGGCTGTTCTCCAGTTTTGCCCTTTTTGCAAAAGCTTTCTCACCAAGTTCAATGCACTGCGGGAACTCACTCAAATATTTTAAACTGTCTTGAAGTTTAGCTTTGTTGTATTGCTTCATTAGGAGCAATAATGAGGCTTGAATAATGCCACTTGCTAATGGAGTAAAAATATGAAACAACAACAGCATGTCCTTCTACCCCCTCCTTATTCTTAGGGTAATAAACACTGTGTTAAAGTTTTAACACACAGGATATCATATATACACTAGGTCAGGTTTCTGATGTGGCTTTTCCATTATTATTAATGATAGCTTGCTGCTTAAACTGCTTTTTATCCTGTCAGTATTATCCCATAATATACATTGCCTAAGTTTTAGCAGTTAAAAATGTGCAGTCTAGATTATAGGACACAAAATAAACAGTTAGAAATGCTGAAAACATTTGTGACTTCAGTATTTGAGTTCTAGCTTTTCTCTTGGACTACATTCAGTCAGGAAACTGAGACTATGCCTTATATTTATACAACCTCTTGTCTTTTTAGTTTTCTTTCCAAGAAATATCAGTCAGATTTCAGGAGTGCTTTCTAGGATTTGAAAGAAATTAAAAAGTCATATCTAAAAATAATTCTTGAGCTGCAAATAAATTTAAGTGATTTATTTCTACTCATTTTTAAAGAGTAGATTTCTATCAATTTTCTTTTTCAAATGTAATTCATTCGAATAAGTAAACTTAGGTGTTCAGAAAAAAAATGTATTTATTTTTTATTTTATTTTTTTACTTCTCAGACAGTTAAACACATGAATGATCAAAGGAAAATGGAAATATATTACACATTCTGAAGTTTAATATCCCACCAGGATCTTCACAGGCATATTTTAATTATAATAAGTTTTGTGATCATTACATCTAAGCCCTTTCAACATTTCTATTGCTCTTGTTTGTACACTTGAATAAATGCCAAGTAAATGTCATCTATGAAGAAAAGAAATATGAAAATACTTAACTGATTTCAGGTTATATGTGGATTATTGAAATCATTTAACAACAATTTAAGCTGTTTGTAATCAGATAAGAAACTATGTTGGCAACTTAATTGGATCCAGGGAATTTGAACAGATTTTCTGTGCAGGGTTGCTAAACATAATGCTAACAGTGGGCTGGTGCTACTCCATTTTATTGACTTCCGTAAAAGGAAGACTTCCTAAACCTGGAAAATAGTAGAGAGGGCCTGCTGGGGTTTACAACATTATATCGTATTATATTTCTGGCTTTTGTTTTGTCCATTTGATGTATTTATCAAAAATGTTCATCATTTCATAGCCTTATAAATCATCACTTAACGTGAACATGAATTACCCCAAACCAGCTTGAATCCTTGAAGATATCTGAAAAGCCATGTTAGTAAAAATAAGATTGTATATTCAGGTCTTTACATGTTGCTCCCAGCACGGTTCCAAATATGTAATTACTTGCAGAGGAAGAGACATCAATTTTCAGGCTCTAGATGTTAGTAATTGATAAAATGTGGCAGTAGACATTACTTTAACATATTACAAATAAAAATACATATGCACGTATATGCATATAATACAGTGCATGTATACATATTTGCTGTCTAACACAGTATATAAATTCAAATCAAAAAGGTGAACAGGGTACTACTGGGGTAGGCAATGGGAGTAGGTCTCAGCCCAATCTAGAGATGCTGGGAAGTATTTAATGAAAGAGTGGATACATTATAGAAGGAACAGAAATAGGTTATCATTAACACAAAAGCTCATGCAAGCAGTTCAAAACAAAAGGAGAAAACAGAGGGTGATATCAAAAAAGCAGGAGACTGCATTTAAACTACCCTAGTAGGTTTGAATCCTGACTCAACCTCTAAGCTGTGACATTTTTGGCAAGTTCCCAAGATGTTTAAGTCTTGGTATCTTAGTCAGCTCAGGTTGACCAAGTAAAATGCCATATACTAGGTGACTCAAATAACACAAATTTATTTCTCACAGTCCTGGAGGGTTGGAAGTCCAAGATTAAGGCATCAGCTCTTTCAGTTCCTGGTGAGTGTTCTCCACCTGGCTTGAGGAGAGCCATCCTCTAGCTGTATTCTCACTTGGCTTTTTCTCTCTTCCTCATCTTATGACACTAATTATATTATGATATAATTAGGGCCACACACATGATCTCATTTAACCCGAATTACCCCCAAAAGGCTCCAGTTCCAAATACTATTTTATTAGTCACTAGCACCTCAATATACGAGTTTGGGGGAACACAAACGTTCAATCCGTAATAGTATCCTCCCCTTAAAATGGCATCAAACAGTCCTTGCTTAGATTTATGAGACTCAGAACACAGCAAATTTGGTGATAGTGGAAGCACACTCTTCAGTGGTGCTACTGCTGCTTTACTGTGTGATCATCTTTTGAAGAAGTCAACAACTGATTAAAATGGGATGATGCTCATCGGTTGAGTCTATAAGACCAAAACATGTATATACCAATGGAATGTGCTAGAAGATGTATAAGAAAATTGCAAAGAAGGACCATACAAGAGATTTTGAACTCTTAGTTCATTATCTATTTTGAGGATATGGATGCAGTGGTTATTTAATTGAGGATTCAGCTAATAAAGGCAAACAGAATTTCATTAGCAAAAGTGCTGGAATGCTGTGTTCTTTTCAACTTACACCAACTGAGAAGACTTTCAGGATAACCATTAACAGAACTTTTTATGTATCTTTAGATAGTGAAAGCCACAGAAGTGAGTTTTAAACACACCTGAGAGTTTTAAAGATAAAAGAATCTCATTATTTTCATGAATTCACAGAAGTGAGAGCAAGGCAAAGGCACATGTTTTCTTTGGACCAGATGCACAACCACAAGAGAATATGCCGGTTCTCAGGGGACATCACCCTATTGAACTAGGACTGAGAAACCTATGTTGAGTGTCCTGTTCTGGGAAAAGGAGTCATAAAAAGTCAGCTGGAGGAGACAAGAAGCAAGCTGCAGGTGGAACTGCCTGGGGGACTGAGGGATCCTCTGAGAAACACAGAGAAAAATCCCTCAATAGAAAAGTCAGGATTCAATATCTGCCAATTTGAAACAGGGCCAATATCAGATCAGAATAGAATTAGGCTGTATCGCTTACCCCAAATTATCTGTACTCTTAATAAACTCTTAGTGAGTGTTAGGGGCTCAGAAAATGAAGCTAGGGCTTAAGGAGGGAGTTGGCAAAATAAGGAGACAAATTGACTTTTTTGTCTTAGCAAGTGCAGACCTCCAATCTTGAAGCAGCATTCAGTGGGAGAAGAAAGCAAGTTTTAATTTTGTTGAAGTTGAGAGTCCATATTATCACGGTAACTCAGAATTTCACCTCAATAAAAGAAATTCTTTTGAGGCTTGGAAATACCTGAAGACCTATTTATGATTTTATCCCAGAAGCACACAGAACCAAGCTAATGAGTATGTTTGAAGGGAATGGAAAAAACAAATAAAGTTGCCTTATGACTTGAATATTGAGACCAACATGTTTAACAAAATAGTTACATTATTGCATAGTGATTAATATTAATACTTTTATAATAGACAATCAGATTACAATATGCTAGTATCCTCTTTCTAAAATTTCAGAACATGTCATATAGCTTACCAAAATGTTTTCATCTTGTACAATTAAAATAAACTTTTTAAAGTTTTGGCATATAAGTGTATTGTGAAAGTTCTATTTATGTGGTAATTTCAGTCTATTGCTTCAGTTCCCAAAAGTCAGGTGTGATTATCTCTGCACACATCCTCACAAACTTTAAATAACACACTCTTCTGGAATCCATAAAATATAGATTTCATTAACTATCTAATCGTCTACTGGGCTTTGCGATCCACATAAGCAGATGTGAAAGACGTCGAGTTTCAGTTCTATTTGCATTTATGATGCTGTTCCAGAACGAACCTATCACAGGAATATCAATTATTAAAGAAGTATCTTCAGCATAGCAGATAATTAGTAAGGCAGCCAATAAATAAAGCAACCCCAGGGATATGTTCTTCTAGTCTCCTCTCTGATGTCCAAGGTATTTATTTGGTTTACACATCAGCTGTTGTCGTTGTCACTAAGAACAAAGCAATAAAGATTCCAGAATTCTTTGAAGTTTATTCAATTGCCCTTTTTGAGTATGACAGGAAAGCAGTACTTATTTACTTTAATGTTAAAACTATGAAGAGAAAATGGACATCAATCTAGGTTTCTACTTTGAAAGTGGCTTTTTCATAAGGTTTACTATTTAGTTTTAAAAATGGACTCTCTCTACAAATATTTTCAGACTGTTTACATTTTGTTTTTGTCATCAGTAGGGCATCACTCTGTCTCTGTACCTTATCTTCAAGGTTATGGTAAAGAAATCAAACCAACATTCCTAATAAACATGAACAGATAATGTTGTGTAGTAATATTGTGCTTTAAATATCTTTAAGAAGTCAGGAAACAACAGGTGTTGGAGAGGATGTGGAGAAATAGGAACACTTTTACACTGTTGGTGGGATTGTAAACTAGTTCAACCATTATGGAAAACAGTATGGCAATTCCTCAAGGATCTAGAACTAGATGTACCATATGACCCAGCCATCCCACTACTGGGTATATACCCAAAGGATGATAAATTATTCTACTACAAAGACACATGCACACGTATGTTTATTGCGGCACTATTCACAATAGCAAAGACTTGGAATCAACCCAAATGTCCATCTGTGACAGACTGGATTAAGAAAATGTGGCACCTATACACCATGGAATACTATGCAGCCATATAAAAGGATGAATGTGCATCCTTTGTGAGGACATGGATGCAGCTGGAAACCATCATTCTTAGCAAACTATCACAAGAACAGAAAACCAAACACCGCATGTTCTCACTCGTAGGTGGGAACTGAACAATGAGATCACTTGGACTCGGGAAGGGGAACATCACACACTGGGGCCTATCATGGGGAGGGGGGAGGAGGGAGGGATTGCATTGGGGAGTTATACATGATATAAATGATGAATTGATGGGTGCTGACGAGTTAATGGGTGCAGCACACCAACATGGCATAAGTATACATATGTAACAAACCTGCACGTTATGCACATGTACCCTAGAACTTAAAGTATAATAATAAAAAAAAAAAAAAAAAAAGAAATCGTGAAACCTCAACTGCTAGAGGTTGGCCAGACAATAAAAAAAAAAAAAAAAAAAAAAAAAGTTTATTATAGTTAGTTTAACTAGTTTTAGCCTCCAGCTATATACTGAGTGTGAGGGTAAACTGAGGCTGGAGCTGAACCAGGAATGAAGGCACAAGGCTAATGGCAGTGAGAATAGCCTTTTATTAGGGCTTACGGGTGAGGTTCCTTGGTCCAAAGGTGTGGGCCAAGGAAGTCGCGCTGAGGGAGGAGGATAGGGGCTTCTTATAGCCCGAGAGGTAGGGAAGCTGGTTGTGTAAACAGGGCCTGGGAGGTCTTGAAACTACTAGGGCAGGAGTTGAGTAAGGGTCACAGGGAAGGGGATCTTTGGAAACTGTCAATTGAAACTGCTGTTTATGAACTTGTGGAATGCAGGTGAGCTGCAGGTCATGAGGGAGTGTGGTTGCTCAGCCGGAACTCTGACGCATGTAAGTCTGTGGGTGTGTACAAAGGTGAAGGGAGTCTTTAACAAAAGGTCTGCTACTCCGGGTAATGCCGCCATGTTGGGTCTAGATTCCTGCCTAACATTGAGAAAAGCTTTTCTGTGACTTTCTAATTATTTTAGTTACTTAATGTTATTATTGCCTACATTCCAAACTCTTACTTGTGGAACCTTAATGTCTTTTACTTACAGGTTAAATTTTGATATGTATAGGAGTTAAAAATTAAAATATTTTAGGATTTTTTTGAAATATTTTTGAAAGTGTCTAATGTGAACAGGGAAGTTTGTCCTTTAATTCTACTACCACCACTTCTCTGGATTTAAGTTTTTTCTTTTTATTTTAAAAATAGAAATGCCTCAGAGAGTTGTATAGAGATAAAGGGTGGCAGCATCAATCTAAAACAGTTTTCAACACAAAGTAAATGCTCAAAAATTTTAGTGCTTCTGTTCTTTTCTTGAAAATATTTCTTTTGGAATTAGAGATGATACCTGAAAACTAATTCCACACTTTTATTTGTGGAAGAGCTATTGAAAATTAGATTTGATTACTGTTTTCTGTCACTGTGTATTTCCCCTTAATCTGATTTTTCTTGCTAAATGATCTTTTCTGGGGAAAAAGAAATAGACATTCTTTAGTTGCTTGTTTTTAAAATGCCATTTAGTTTATTAACCTCTGTAAGGGCAGACACTATTAAAGTTCAGAAAATAAACAGAATCTAGATCTTTGAACTAGAGCTCAAGCATTCAACATAAAACTCCACCCACTCACAGGCTCTCACTACTTGTGGGAAAGGAACATGGGAAAAAGACAAAAGAGTGCAACAGTTTTAATATATTATTCACAATGCCTTGCAACATGTCTTCAACACCATACATTTGAGTCTCATTTAATTACATCTTCTTTCAAATCCAATAAATTCCCAAGACTCATCAATTGTATATCTTACACATGCTGAATATATCCACTTATGTTCAGACTCTTTACCACTACCCTAGGCAGAAGATTTTCTCCAGGTTACTCTGCTCAAATTTGCCATACAAAGAGACTTCCTATCAAATTCATATTATGGTTATTTCACATCAAAATATGTTCCCAATGGCTTTCTATGTTGCACCTTTTCTATCCAGTTACATCTTTTGCCATTCTTCCTTTTGTAACTAGTCACACAAAATTTATTCCTCCATCTGAAAACACTAGGTTATTTCTATACTTTAAGTCTCACACACTGTTCTCCATGATGGGTGTTTTCTTTGCATTCCTCTTCAACCTATGCTTCAAGGCAACTGCCTCTGCAAAGTCTTTCATGACTCTGTTAGACCATTTTAATTTCCAATGTGTTGCATCCCTGCTACAGGCCAGCCCAGAATTTCTTATCTTTTTATATCTGTATCCTTATTTCAATGAATTTAAACTTTTCTCTCTCTCTTTTTTTTTTTTTTTTTTTTTTTTTTTTTTTTTTTTTTTTTTTTGCACTAGACAATAAGGTCTCCGAGACAAGGATCCCATGTATCTTCTTAGGTGGAGGAGATTTGTTCCCTGTGCAGTGCCAGAGACTATGGGCAAATACTAAAGACAACTATTTGATGAAAAAATCAAAATACAAACAGTATATAATATCCATTTGTTGGTAGTAGATTTTGAGGATCATCTTAAAATAATTCTCTCATTCTCAAGATTCTCCAGTGAATATTAATCACAGGATATCAATGTGACCATGTTTTCTCTCTTATTCTACTTCTCAGTGACTTTTCCTTTTACCTTTATGATTTAGAATCTAAGATCAGACAAAGAAGAAAGGTAAAAAGAAGAAATAAAAGAATGAAGGCTGAGGACAAACAGGATTTATTTTGTGTTATTAAGGAAAGAAGACTAAAAGGAACTTTAGGATGTGGGGGAAAATTTTTTTTTAGATGTTATAGCCTTAAAATCTCAAAATGCTTACAATCTTAGGCTAAAAGTCTGACTAGTCTAGAATTAAAAGTATTTATTTTCATATATAAGTATACATTAACAACTACATTAAAATAAATATGTGCTATTTTGTGTTAAAAATATAATGTATATATATGAATGGCACACACAAGTTTAAACAGTATGCTTAGGGAAGAAGTCAAAAGTTAGAGATGATAGAAATTAAGCTATTTCTTTTAACAAATATTCATAGAAATATCTGGATCAAATATAGGCATATCTAGAAGTTAGATACATGGCTGCCATATTCTTTCCCATACATTTGCTATATTTTATAGCTAAATTAAATGTGAAAATAAATATTTCCACTTCACTCAACAAGCATTTTTAAAAGTCTTACTATACACTGCACACTGCCATTAGCACTTGGGCTGTAGCTGTGAGAACCCAAATAATATTCATATAGAGTTTACATTTTCAGGAATCTGTAAAATTGTCTTTGAAGTCATCTCTTTTAAGGGCCTGATACCAGAAAAGTAAGTTGTGGGGAAAAGAAAGTGTTTGGACGAACAGAGGGAAGATGGCGCACTTCCGGGTTCGTCATCACCAACTTTTCCCGCACGTGTGAAAATGTAGCCAGCGCCCAGGAAGGTGCAGATCAACCGGGCATGCGCCAGGTGACATCAATCCGAAGAGACAAAGATTTACCTGGCCGCACCTACGGAATGCCCCCTGACACGCCCGTGTCCTACCTATTGCCCTCTGACTCCTAGAAAAGCTGCTCCTGGCAGGCGTGCAGTGCGAACTTCCTCAGCCCCCACTCCTGTCCGGACTGCACCAGGAACTTCACCCGAGAGCTCCACCGGGTGACTCCCTCGGCCTCCTTTGCCAGAGACTCACGGACCTCACCCCCACACCTCACGGGTTACCAAAAATAAATTTGCAGTTTTGCTCCGAGCCTTGCCTACTCGCTGGTTCTTTAGTACTCGCTCTGGTGGTCTTAGAAAAGCAAATCAGGTGGTGCTGAAAACCCGGGAGGAGACCCCTCCTCAGGCCTCTAAGGGTTGAGGAACCTCCTCCTGCTTCCATGCCGCAGATGGACCAGGAACTGAGACCCACTTCCCTCACTCTCACGGCCTCTCTGGGGTAAGTGCCCTTGTCTCCTCTTTGCCTCCCTTGGCCAAAAACCCTGCGCAGGTCCAAGGCCCACTTTTGAGCCACCAAGTGGCTCGGGAGACCTGTTCAGGACAGAGACGTCCACCTGAAGGTAATCTCCACCTTGGCTCCAAGAGCCTCCAGCCTGTCTCTGGTGGTTCCAAAGGACGCTTTGAAGCCAGGCAGAGGTCCACATCCATTCCCATTGTGTAAGTAAAGAGGAAAGAAATGGGAAACCCCCAGTCCAAAATTTTGAAGAACACCCCCTTAGGGTGCCTCCTAACCAATTTAAAAACCTTACAGCTCAAACAAGACCTTAGGAGGAAGCAATTAATTTTCCTTTCCACTGTAGCATGGCCACAATACAAAATAGACAATCAGTCTCAGTGGGCACCCTAGACCACAATGTTCTGATCAACCTCAGCAATTTCTGCCAGTGGCTAGGCAAGTGGTCCGAAATTAATTACATATAAGGCTTTTGGGCCTTACGCTCTCATCCCGACCTGTGTAGCCGGTGCTCTTTGGCCCAAGTTATGCTAGCCAAGGATGCCGGCTCACAGAAACCCAAAAAAGAGGAGTCTTCATTGCTTTCTGTTCAGCCGGAGGACCTAGTGTTTCCTTCCGCCTTCACACCCTCACTCCTGCCCTACACTCCTCCTTCTCTACCCGCTCTCTCCACCCCCTCCCTTCCTGCCCAGACTCCTCCTCCTTGCTCCTCATTGACTGGTAGCCCGCTCGCACCCATGCCTCCTTCCACATCCTCAGCCGGCCGCCTAGGGTCCCCTATCTCTGCACACACCCACTCTAAATGCCCTGATGACACCCCCACTCCTGCCCCACACCCTCCTACAGTGTTAGCATCTTTCAAGAGGTAGCTGGGGCAGAGGGGATAGTCAGAGTACATGTCCCTTTTTCACTGGCCGACCTTTCCAAAATTGAGAAGCGTTTAGGAGATTTCTCAGCTAATCCTACTATTTACATAAAGGAATTTAGATACCTTTTTCAGGCCTATGACTTAACTTGGCATGACCTCCAGGTTATCCTAACCTCTACCCTAAACCCTGAGGAGCAAGAGCGCATCCTAGTGGCTGGCAGGCAGCACACCAACCAATTACATTTAACTGATGCCGCCATTCCACTAGGGGAGTAAGCAGTCCCCTCGGCAGACCCAGACTGGGACTACCAAGTAGGCCAGCCTGAGCACCGTAGGCGAGACATAATGGTCCAGTGTTTGTTGGCTGATATGCAAATGGCCTCAAACAAAACTGTAAATTTTAACAAATTAAAAGAAATTATTCAAAATCCAGAAGAAAATCCAGCCACATTCTTAAATAGGCTGAGGCTCTAATCCAATATACCTGGTTAGATCCGGCCTCCCCCACAGGGGCCACCATTTTGGCGTCTTATTTCATTTCTCAATCAGCTCCTGACTTTTGCAAAAAATGTCAAAAGGTAGAGGATGGTCCTCAGACACCAATACAAGACCTAGTTAAATTAACCTTTAAGGTCTATAACTCCAGAGAGGAGAGGGCTGAGGCACAGCAGCAGGCTCGCCTCAAACTGAAGGTACAGCTCCTAGGGGCAGCTTTACAGCCCAGTCATAACCCCAAACCAGAGAGCACACACCTCGCAGACTCCAAGGCTACAAAAGGAGCCTGCTATAAGTGCGGCAAGGCAGCACACTATGCCAACAGGTGTCCACTAGGTCCCCGAGCCCCAACACAGCCTTGCTATAAGTGCAAGACGTCAGGACATTGGGCCAGTGAATGTCCTAACCCTCGTCCACCAGCAACCCCCTGCCCTGCTTGCCAACAGGAAGGACACTGGAAGTCTGATTGCCCCACCCTGAGAACAGGTGCCACGTCTCAACATGACCCCCTTTCCCAGGATCCTGGGAGCTCCTTCCAGCTCCTACATCTGGACGATGATAACTGAAGGTGCCGAGACTCGGGGACCCCCATCACCCTCTCCGAGCCACGGGTAACTCTCCTGATAGTGGGTAAGACAATAAATTTTTAAATAGACAGCGGGGCTACCTATTCTGTTTTGCCGTCCTTCTCTGGATCTAGCCTTCCATCCAATATCTCCGTAGTAGGAGTAAACGGAAAGCCATCCACTCCACGAAAAATTCCACTCCTTAATTGCTGCCTGGCCAACAACTACTTTGCGCACTCTTTCCTCATACCCTCATGCCCTACCCCCTTACTAGGCCGAGGCATCTTAAGCACCTTAAAGGCCTCTGTATCCATTCCCACCAACTCATCCACTCCCCTTCAATCCCCTCATGACCTGTTGCTCATGCTTTGTGCATGCGCACACGTTCCTCCTATGTCACCCCCACCCCCCATCTTCCCTATTTTTGTACACCCTCAAGTGGGGGACACTTCCACCCTGGTCATAGTGGCCCACCACCCACCAGTTCTTGTCAAGCTCAAAGACCCCACTCGTTTCCCAAACCGCCCCCAATTCTCTCTCTCTCTGACACATCTACAAGGTTTAAAGCCACTTATCACCCGACTACTTAGCCAACATATTCTTGTCCGCACACATTCCCCCTGTAACATTCCAATACTTCCAGTCAAGAAGGCAGACGGAACGTATAGGTTAGTACAGGATCTTTGGCTAGTCAATGAGGCTCTCCGTCCAACGCACCCTGTAGTTCCCAGCCCTTACACCCTTCTGTCCCATATCCTCACCAATTCCTATCTATCTAAACAACTAGACCCAACTGTACAAGGCTGGCAACCCTGTCTGCGTGCGTTGGCAGCAGCAGCCTGCCTGACCCAGGAAGCGAAAAAGCTCATTAGAGGCAGTAATCTAACAGTCCTCTCCACACACTGTCTTCAGGATCTCATCTCTCATAAAAGTATTAGCCACTTAACTCCATCCCGGCTCAAACTTTTCCATCTCTTATTCATAGAAGATCCCACTGTTACTTTAGAAGTTTGCTCCTCTCTAAATTCAGCCACTTTACTGCCAGACGCTCTTAAACCACCCCATACTAAACATTCTTGTCCTGAGGTCCTGGAGGCTCAACCCCCCAGCCACCTACACTTGCATGACCGGCCCCTTCAGAATGCACACCTAACCCTATTTGTGGATGGCAGCTCCTTTATCAACTCTCAAGGAAACAGACAGGCAGGATATGCAGTAGTTGCCTCCTCCACAGTTTTAGAGGCAAAACCCCTACCACAAGGGACCACATCACAGCAGGCAGAACCCACTGCACTAACCAGGGCACTCCTCCTATCAAAAGGAAAAACAGTAAACATATACACAGCTTCTAAATATGCTTTCCTAATTGCACACACCCATTCAGTCATCTGGAAAGAGAGAGGGTTTTTAACCACCTGCGGTACCCCTATTATTAACAAAATCCAAATACTCAAACTACTAGATGCACTGTCGGCACCTTCCAAGGTAGCCATTTTACATTGTAAAGGTCACCAAACTTCATCTAACCTGGTAGCAGCTGGCAACAATTTTGCTGACACCACTGTCAAGTCAGCCACCGGATTTTCCACCCCCAAGCCTCCTTCTGTCTGTTTTCTCTCCCTCCAGTATGCCCCTAATTACACTCAGGAAGAAAAGGCTAAACTATTACAAAATCCAACAGCCAAACTAACTACAGATGACTGGATATATATTAATAACAAATTAGTTATTCCTGAAACACAACTCCATACCATTCTAACAGACATACATAATTCTTTACATATAGGACCCAAGTCTTATACAATTTTCTAAATCCCCTCCTCCACTGTCCAACACTACAAAAACACTTACTTACAATCAACCAGCAGTGCTCTATCTGCCTAAAGGCAAATCCTCAAGGTGCATTGCATAATCCCCATCCCAGCCACCAACTCAGAGGACACCAACCAGGCGAAGATTGGCAAATTGATTTCACACATATGCCAAGACATAAAAAATTCAAATACTTCTTAACCCTTGTGGACACCTTTTCAGGGTGGATGGAGGCCTATCCCACCACAGGAGAAACTGCTAACATTGTTGCCTCAATACTCACTGAACATATTATCCCTAGGTTTGGCATCCTGGTCACCCTTCAATCCGACAATGGTCCAGCATTCATCTCCAAGGTAGTCCAACAGGTGGCAGCCCTCCTACACATCACCTGGAAACTCCACATCCCTTATAGACCTCAGTCTTCTGGTAAGGTGGAAAAAGCTAATGGACTCATCAAACAACAGCTCACCAAACTCTCAATGGAAACCCGGCAGTTGTGGGTAACTCTCCTTCCCTTAGCCCTGAACCGGCTGCAGGCAGCACCTCGAAGCCCAACAGGCCTCAGTCCATTCGAATTAGTCTATGGACGGCCCCTAACCCTCCAGCAAATACCTTCCCTGACCATCCCTTTGGCAAACTACCTCCCATATCTCACTCTTCTCAGACAACTCCTAAGACAACATGCTGAGTTAGCACACCCTCCTCCAACAGATGCTTACAACCCACATCTCTCCCTCAGTCCTGGAGACCAAGTGTACATAAAAGATATCCAAGCCAAAGACTTACAGCCCAGGTGGAAAGGCCCATACACTGTCCTCTTGTCTACACATACAGCAGCAAAACTCCTAGGACACACGCATTGGATTCATATTTCCCAGCTAAAAAAGGCCCTCACAGAGAACAATCAGTGGACATCAGTTCAACTTTCCCCCACTCGCCTCAAATTTACAAAACTTTCTTAACTATCTCATGCTCCCCAACCCCTGGTGCTTAGCTCGCTTTCTCACCATCCTCTATATAAACCTATCAGACTTCCAATACATAACCCCAGACCCATACCTGCCTCCATACAATAGTCCAGAGCAGTGGTTTTCCCGCCTCCTAACCTTCATCGAACATCTTCGGTGGCAGGGGACACTCTGTGACTACACTGAAAATGAAGTCTCATTTTATACTTATATTGCTGTCTCACTCCTACACTCAGACCTTTGCTAGTCCACCTACTGTATGGCAACTTTTCATCACTGAAACTTGATCACAAGACAGCCAAACACACTCAGCAGTACATAGTTCTGCCAGTTGTCTTCCTCAAGGCTGTCAAACTTCTCTCCGGACAATAGAGACCCCTTCTCATGGCTCACACTTATCCACCAAGGGCTAAACTTAACCTACACTGTTAATACAACCAATCTCTCCCATTGCTTCCTCTGTGCAACTTTAGAAGGCCCCCCCTTAGTGGCAGTTCCCCTGCCCATGGCCTTCAACACAACTAGTCAAACATCCCACAATTCACTCACACTCCAAGCACCACTGTACCAAAATCCAAATAGCCCAATCCTTCCTTTTTGTTATTCGACCCCAAATTCATCCTGGTGTAATCGTACTCAGGCGCCCAATGGAGGCCAAACAGCCCATATTGGAGGCTATTTCTGGTGCAATGGGTCTCTCTCAGAAACTCTTAACCATACAGCCATTAACCGGTCCCTCTGTATCCCTGTGTCCTTAGTCCCCAGTCTAACTTTATACAGCCAGGCAGAAGTAGCAGAGCTCTCCCAGCAACTTTCTATGCCACTATGCCACCTTCGTCAAAAGCGGGCTGTCTTTCTCCCCTTAGTAATTGGAATCTCTCTGGCCTCTTCTTTAGTGGCCTCTGGACTTGGAACAGGAGCACTTGCTTACTCTGTCCAGTCAGGTAAATCTTTACAGGCTCGCATACAACAAGCCATAGAAGCTTCAGCTCAGGGCTTAGCCTCTTTGCAGCATCAGATTACTTCAGTGGCTCAAGTAGCCGCCCAGAACAGATGGGCTTTAGATTTACTTACAGCTGAAAAAGGAGGCACCTGTCTCTTCCTCGGAGAAGAGTGCTGTTACTATGTCAACGAACCAGGTCTTGTAGATACTAACATTCAAACTCTCAACAGAATAAAAACTGAGCTACAAAGTCTCAACACTCCAACCATACTAGGGCCATCCTTCTGGGTTCTGCCCATAATACAACAAATGCTCCCATTCCTTATCCCCATATTAATCCTCTGTCTTATTTTATGTTTTGCCCCCATTTTGATCAAATTTCTCCGTGCCAAGATTCAAGAAATCACTCACGTCACCTTCAACCAAATGCTCCTTCATCCATACGTTCAAATACCAACCATAGACCCCAACCTTAATGACGCCCCTTAACAGCAGGAAGTAGCTAGACAGACCACGGCGCCCCTTATCACTATTATCAATAAAAGGTTGGACTGTTTGGATGAACGGAGGCAAGATGGCACACTTCCGGGTTCTTCATCACCAACTTTCCCGCATGCACGAAAATGTAGCCGGCGCCCGGGAAGGTGCAGATCAACCGGGTATGCGCCAGGTGACGTCAGTCCGAAGAGACCAAGATTTACCTGGTCGCACCTACGGAACGCCCCCCGACACGCCCGTGTCCTGCCTATTGCCCTCCCACTCCTAGAAAAGCCGCACCCAGCAGACGTGCAGCGCAAACTTCCTCAGCCCCCACTCCTGTTGGGACTTCACCAGGAACTTCACCCAAGAGCTCCACCGGGTGACTCCATTGGCCTCCTTTGCCAGAGACTGACAGACTCACCGCTACACCTTCTTCCCTGAAGCTGGGTGACCAAAAATAAATTTGCAGTTTTGCACCTAGCCTTGCCTAGTCGCTGGTTCTTTAGTACTTGCTCTGGTGGTCTTAGAAAAACAAATCAGAAAGAAAGATCAGACTGTTACTGTGTCTATATAGAAAGAAGTAGACACAAGAGACTCCATTTTGTTCTGTATTTGAGATGCTGTTGATCTGTGACCCTACCCCCCAACCCTGTCCTTGCAAGAGACATGTGCTGTGGTGACTCAAGGTTTAACAGATTTTGGGCTATGCAGGATGTGCTTTGTTAAACAAGTGCCTGAAGGCAGCTTGCTGGTTAAAAGTCATCACCATTCTCTTAATCTCAAGTACCCAGGGACACGTACACTGCCAAAGGTCGCAGGGACCTCTGCCTAGGAAAGCTAGGTATTGTCCAACATTTCTCCCCATGTGATAGTCTGAAATATGGCCTTGTGGGAAGGGAAAGACCTGATCGTCCCCCAGCCTGACACCCTTGAAGGGTCTGTGCTGAGGAGGACTAGTACAAGAGGAAAGAAGGTCTCTTGGCGGTTGTTGGCAGTTGACATGGAGAAAAGCATCTGTCTCCTGCCCGTCCCTGGGCAATGGAACATCTCAGTGTAAAACCCAATTGTATGCTCTGTTTACTGAGAAAGGAGAAAACCGCCTTATGGCAAAAGGTGGGATTTGCTGGAGCAATGCTGCTAAAAGGTTTATGGAGATGTTTGCATATGCATATCAAGGCACAGCATTTTCCTTTAAACTTATTCATGTCACAGAGATCTTTATTCATATGTCTTACTGCTGATTTTCTCCCTACAATGATCCTATTATCCTGCCACTCCCTTATCTTTAAGATGATAAAGATAATTATCAATAAATACTAGGAAACTCAGAGACCGCTGCCAGCGTGGGTCCTCTGTATGCTGAGCACCGGTCCCCAGGGCCCATTTTTTCTTTCTCTATACTTTGTCTCTGTGTCTCATTTCTTTTCTCAAGTCTCTCCTTCCACCGAACGAGAAAAGCCCACAGGTGTGGAGGGGTAGGCCACCCCTTCAGTAAGTGACAGATTTTTAAAATGAAACTAAATGCTCCTCAATCGCTCTTTTTTTTTTTTTTTTGAGACAGAGTCTCCCTCTGTCACCCAGACTGGAGTGTGGTGGCTCAATCTCGGCTCACTGAAAGCTCCACCTCCCGGGTGTATGCCATTCTCCTGCCTCAGCCTCCTGAGCAGCTGGGACTACAGGCACCCGCCACTGCGCCTGGCTAATTTTTTGTATTTTTAGTAGAGATGGGTTTCATCATGTTAGCCAGGATGGTCTCGATCTCCTGACCTCGTGATCTGCCCTTCTTCGCCTCCCAAAGTGCTGGGATTACAGGCGTGAGCCACCGCGCCTGGCCAATAGCTCAGTTTTTTATAGAACACCAGCTACTTTCCAAACATTAACTATTGAGAATGCAAAGTATATTAGAATAAGAATATGTTTACTTAAATAAATATTTGTTACATAGAATTAATATTAATAAATAATTGAATTTCTAATATTGCAAAATATTTTCCTAAGATAAAGAATTTAGCAAATACTAATTGAGCATGAAATCTATGAGGGCACTGTGCGAGTAAGTGAACATGAAGGAAGCTTTAATGATAACCTGAGAGATATAGTCTTGGAGAAATGAGCGCTGGATGAGAGAAAGGATGGCTGCCTAGAAAAGAATGCATTCCCTGGGATTGCTATGGCAGACACACCCTTTCTGTTTTCAGCATTTCCAGAATTTAGTCTTACATCTTTAATTTTCCTGTGATGAGAATCTTGGTGGCAATCAAACGGTGAAGGTGCAGGGATACTAAAAACACATGTGTTCTCAACCACATCCATTCTGAGGCAGAACTCTAGAAATGTAAAATGTTCCCGTCCTAGGACCAGGTATAGGAGACCAGAGAGACAGGCTGTAGTTATCTTCCCCTCTCCCTCTTTCTTTACAGAAGTCAATAAGGCATTCTTCCTCTTCCAGCTCCTCTTTTTCTTGAGTGTTTATTGTTCAATATGATTTAGTAACTATTAAATAAGTCATTTTTTTTTCCTCTTCACTACTTGGAACTTAAAAATCATCTAAAAACTATTTCATATATTTTGATTTTTACTTCTAGTTTTTTAAATAAGGTTCCCACTGCACAATTAGTATAGATTGAGGTAAGCACTCTAACTTGTGATTTTTAATTCTGATTTGTAGTAGGAAAAGAAATATTTCAGGTTTATTTAATTTTAAGCTTTCCTATGATAGGTCTGTACTATAATCTTTCACTCTGTATACTTTCCTTTTAAAAGGATGACAGTTTCCTTAATATGACAAAAGCATACCACATCTCTGTTTGGAGACAGCTCAGCTTATTCTCTGTTTCAACGAGTGCTCTCTCTGTATGCCTCTGGCACACTGGATATTGCAACTGGGTATTCAGTGTCTTAGCTTTCTATTTCCATCATCACTAAAGTGATTTTATGCAGGGGATTTTCCACTGATTATCTGAACTGGCAGATCATCTTGACTTCTTCCTCTTTATTCATAAGGGAGCTTCTGGGACTCCAACTATCAGCTGCCAATTCCTCAAGGAATCTGCATATTCTTTGCCAACTTCCTCTGTTCTCTTGACGTTTCCCTTTTAAAGTCTTTTGTAAAATGAAGTTCTTGCATTTTTAATAATTTTCACTTTGTAAAGTTAGCTGCTGAGCTACCAGGTCTATATACATGTTTACTAGTGTTTTACCTTTATGTAAAATGTGCCTTTTCTCATGACACAATACTCTTTACTGTTTCATGCCTTTAACCTTAAACTACAGTATATGCCTGTGTAATGCTAACAGAGCCATTATTTTTTAAATTTTATTTTTGAGGTGCTTAACTTTCAAGTTTTTGCTGTTATTATTGGTTTTAATTCTGTTGTGCATGACCTGCACTTAAACAGATGAATTTGAACTCTGTCTTTTGATAGAAGTCATCATTCCATTCTATCCAGATATAGGGTGAGAATCCTATATAGTTGTTGTGCTCCTTATATCTTCACGTTAACTTCTTTTTAAAAAATCCTTTCCTGTATTCCCTTATTATCTTGCATTATTTTAATCAAGTTGCTATTTATTCCATGTTTTTGCTACTTAATTAGATATTCTTATTAAAATTTCATTCTCTTCCCTTATCAGACCATGCATTTGTAACTACATAATGTGCATTTTTTATTATTGCTTGAAAAGAAAATAAGTATTTCTTCAAGAAAATATACTGATTCTTCACTAACATGGTGTGTGTTACCCATCCCATCCTTATCAGACATATAGAAACACATTAATTTATTCTATCTCTTCCCTCCTCTGTCCCTACTATGGTCACTTTAGAATGTTCCTCTTTTCCTGTTTTGCTTAGCTAGTTAAAAATGTTAATTCTTTATTATAATTTAAGTTTTCTTGCAGCTTACCATGGTCCTGCTGTTTTAAGTATGCGTAAAGCTTGCATTTTCTCCGTCAGATCATTATTTGGTTTAAATATTTTCTCAGTCATCCTCCTCAGATGGAACTCAGTACATTATTGTACACTAGTAATGATCTTCTCTGTGAGATGATGACTTTGTTAGGAGGTATAGGATTTGGAGAAAACATAGTTTTTTCATTAATAAGTAGATGTTTTATTACCCTTTTCTGGTTTCAAATGTTACAAATAAAAAAATGTGATGCCATTCTTTTTCTTGTGTGGGTAACACTTTAACATTATTTATTATTAATAATGCCATTAACAGTAACATCATATTATGCTATAGGAACTCAAAGATTTAAAATATTGTCACAATATGACTAGGTCTATTTATTTTATTGATCTACCTTAAGACCTCATAGATGCATTTATTTTCAGACTCAGGTCTTTCTAAAGGTCAGATAGATTTTCTCCCATTATTTACTTAGCATTACCTATACTTCCTGTGTTCTTTTTCCCTTCCCCCTTGAAATATTATTTGCATGTTAGGTGTTTTGTATTTTCCTTCTGTGTGTTTTATTTTTCTTCTCATATATTCTAAGTTTTTGTATTTTTCTTCTTCTCTTGGCAATTATTTTTAATATGTCAAGCTACTACTTTGAGTGACAATAATGATTTTTTTTATTACATGAAGAACATATTTGAAAAACAGTCTGGGTTTCTGTCTACTTAACCTGCAGAATACCCCTTATTACTACTTTTTTGGGGGAGGGGGATGTCGTTTTGATTTTAATCTTCCTTCCTCACCTGCTTTAATATGTCAAACTTGTGACAGATCTTTGTAACTACTGGGCCTGCTTAAACACATGGGTATTGTTATTTGCTGACAAACTGGGGCCCAGGTTCCCTACCTTTAGTAGATGTAGAGTGAAAGATTGTCTCTTAGCGTGGGCCAACAGTTTGAAGTAAGACTTGCAAGGCTGTGGATATTTTCCCGACTCTACACCCCCATTAAACTTTTCCATTCCTAGTGGTAGCCTCATATCTTAACCTGCTCTTTCATCTTTCTGTTGGTCACATTGCTGTGGGAACGATTACAGCAATGTGACCGTTGATGATGTGAGCTATATTATCTGCTGTCAGAAATGCCAGACAGCTGGTGGCCCACATTCTTCCTGTGAGCCTTTACTTTGAGGACCTCGTATCTGTGCTTCTTTACTCAAGCATTCCACAACTAACCCAGGCCATGGAGGAGAAAGTTATAGACCAGTTCTCTCTATTTCAGCTATCACAGAGCAAACAGCCTTATTTGTACTTCATGCCTTTAAGCCTCAGTTGGTCTTTTGGCTTAGGAAAGGCAGATAGACGGAAATTATCAACAGTAGAAAGGAAGCTGGATTCTCATAGTCATCTTCCTGGATCTTCTACTCCTCCTGGTGGAATCTTCCAAGGGTTCTAATCCTCCCTGCTTTAAACTCAAGCTTTCTAGAAAGAAAGATTTTTCTCCCATTGCTTTGTATCTAATTCGGTCTCTTTACATAGACCCTTCAGATTGTGTTCAAAAACCCTTTGAATTTCTTTCAGGTTTTCTTGATTTATTCATCCCCATTCCATCCTTTGCTTTTTTCTAGTATATCAGTTTAGGCCCTTTTTGAATTAAGTGGGGAACCTAGTTGCTGATTAACTAGTTCAACTATACAAATTTCCAGGAAAACTTTCACTTGATTCACATGCACATTATTTATTTAATTAGAAAGTAGGATTTTATACACATGTGCTCCATCAAGCTTCCTATATTTTTCGAGAAGTATTTTAAGTGCTTATTATATCTCCGCGAACGACCCTTAATAAGCTTTAAATGTCATTCTAAAAAACACAATGTGACCCTGGAGTCTTCACAAACTTCTTTATAGTCATTGTAACTGAATCGGTAACATCTTTAGTGTTACTATTTTGCTGTCATTTGTAATTAATTCTCTATTTGGGCCATTGATGGATGTTCTATGAATGTGCACATCACACATGTTGCAAAAAGTAAAGTGCAAACTTTGGCTTGTAAACTGATACAAATCAATTGTGACCGGTTCAAATTACGTTATTTTACTCACTGAGTATAATATTAAAAGGAATATTCAGCAAACTAGCTTATTAAAAAGTAAAATACTTTGTTGAGTCATGGTGTTGCTTTTCTTTTTTCTTTTTCTTTTTCTTTTTCTTTTCTTTCTTTTTTTTTTTTTTTTTTTTTTGAGACAGAGTCTCTCTCTCTCTCTCTGTCACCCAGGCTGGAGGGCAGTTAGCAAGATCTCAGCTCACTGCAAGCTCCGCCTCCCGGATTCACACCTTTCTCCTGCCTCAGCCTCCTGTGTAGCTGGGACTACAGGCGCCTGCCACTGCGCCTGGCTATTTTTTTTTATATATATTTTTAGTAGAGAAGGGGTTTGGTGTTTCATTTTTAATATCTCCTTTTATTGTCTAAGGTAAAAATAATGCACAAGATAAATAGCTATCAATGATAAAATAATATGTACAAAACATTTGCTCTGTGCCAGGTAGTACTTTAGATGCATTATATCCTTTAATAATTATAGCTCTAGGGAAGAAAGACAGAGGAGAGTGGCAGAATAGAAGGCTCTGCCAATCGTCCCCCTAGCAAGTATACCAAATTAACAAGTATCTACATGAATAAACACCTTGATAAGAACCAAAAATCAAGTGAACCCTCATAGTACCTGGTATTAAAAATGTATCACTGAAAGAAACATTAAAGAGGTAGATAAAATAGTCTTGGATTGCTGATGCCACCTCCTCACCACCCTCTGGCACTGGTGTCATGGTGCAGAGAGTGTCTCTGGGCATCAGGGGAGGGAGAACAAAGCAATTGTGAGGCATTAAACTCAGTGCTGTCTTGTTAGAGCAGAAAGGAAAACCGGACCAAACTCAGCTGATGCCCACCTATAAAGGAAGCATTTAAGCTAGCCCTAGCCAGAGGCAAATTGCTGATCCCTGCAGTATGAACTTAAGCTCCTTCAGACCTCATTACTAAGGGTCAAAATGCTGTGGGACTATATGCAAACTTGAAAGGCAGTCTAGGATTATATAGACGTCATCTCTTAGGTGAGTACTGGGGCTGAACTAGGCCCAGAGACAGTGAACTTGGGGAGTACACACCATATTGAGACAACAGCTGGGGCAACTAAGGGAGTGCTGGCATCACCTCTTTTCTAATCCCAGGCTGCACAAATTGTGGCTCAAAGAGAGACCCCTTCCTTCTGCCTGAGTAGAGGAGAGGAAAGAGTGAGTAGGACTTTGTCTTCCATCTTGGACACCAGCTCAGTCTCAACAGGATAGGGCAATGGTCATAGTTATGAGGTCCTTGTTCCAGGCAATAGCTCCCAGATGACACTTCTACATACCTTGGGCTATAAGGGAATCTACTCACTTGAAGTGAAGGACCCAATCCTGGCAACATTTATTACCTGCTAACTAAAAAGTGCTTGATAGCTGAAAGATCAGCAGTGATACCTAGGTACTATGTTGAAGGCCTTGCGAAAGCCTCTGAAAATTTCTGGCTTCAGGTGAGACTCAGCACATTATCAGCAGTGGTGTCTACAGGGAAAATCTCTTTCTGCTTCAGAAAGGTGGAGGGAAACGTAAAGGGGATTTTGTCTTGCACCTTAAGTGCCAGCATGGCCACAGAGGTTTACAACACCACATGGGCTCTTTGGGTCACTGATTTCAGGACTTGACTCTTGGATGTCATCTTTGACCTTCCCTGGGTCAGAGGTGTGCCAATGGCCCAAACGGGTGTGTCCCAAGTCAGGACTCTTTCACCAAAAGATGATGTAAGAGCCTTTTGGCTTTAGGAAACATCAGCAATAGTCTGGCAGAATTCTTCATGGCCTGTATTAGTGGTTACTATGTGACGAGGCTCTTCTGCTTTTTGGAAAAGGGAGGAAAGGGTGGGAAGGACTGCATCTTGTGGAATGATTGCCAGCTCAGCTGCAGTATAATAGAACACCAGGTAGACTTGTAAGGTATTTGATACTAGTCCCTAACTCTTGGACTGCATCTCTGGACCCAGCTGGGACCTGGGAGAATTCACCACCCTGAAGGGAAGGACACAGGCCTGATTGGCTTTACTTGATGTCTGTAGAGCCCAAGGGCTTTGAGGAAATACAGGTAGTAGCCAAGGAATGATTACTGCAGGCCTTGGGCAAGGCCCAGTGCTGCACTCTCTTCAGGTCTAACCCAGCACAGTCATAGTGGTGGTGGTCACAGAAATGCCTGTATAACTCTATCCCCAGCTTTAGGTGTCTCAGAATGAAGAAATAACTCTGAAAGAAAGAAAGTAAGAGGAGAGAACCTGTATCCAACTGATAATCCAGATAATTCTTTTGAATCTTGTCTAAGACAATCAAGGTGGTACCCCTACAAGTCTGTAAGAACCACAGAATTATTAAGATTGGGGTACCCCCTAAAGAAGATATAGCTTAGTTGACAACACACAAGTCTTTCAGATACCTGGAAAGCCTTCCCAAGAAGGATGTGTACAAACAAGCCCAGATAGTGAAGATTATAATAAATGCCAAACTCTTTGATTTACAGACACTGAAGAATATCTACTAGCATCAATACCATCCAGGAAAATATGACCTCACCAAATGAACTAAATAAGGCATCAGGGACAAATACAGGCTAACCAGAGATATGTGAACTTTCAGACAAAGAATTTGAAATAGTTGTATTGGGGAAATTCAAAGAAATTCAAGAGAACACAGAGTAGGAATTAAGATTTTTGTCAGATAAATTTAATGAAGAAATTAAAATAATTTAAAAGAATCAAGCAGAAATTTTAGAGCTGAAAAAATGCAATTCACATCCTGAAGAATAAATGATTCTTTAAATAGCAGAGTTGATTAAGCAGAAGAAATAAGTAGCGAGCTTGAAGACAGTCTATTTGACAATGTCCAGTCAAAGGAGACCAAAGAAAATAGAATTAAAGAAAAAAATATGCCTACAGGATATAGAAAATAACTTCAAAAAGGCAAGTCTAAGAGTTATTGACCTTAAAGAGGAGGTACAGAAAGAGATGTAGAAAGGTTATTCAAAGAGATAAAAATGGAGAACATCTCAAATCTAAGGAAATACAGCAAAACTCAAATACAGGTAAGTTATAGAGCACCAAGCAGATTTAACCCAAATAATACTACATGGTGATATTTAATAAGCAAACCCGCTAAGATCAAGGATAAAGAAAGAATTCTAAAAGTAAAAAGAGAAAAGGTACAAAATAACCCACAATAGAGCTCTAATATGTCTGGCAGCAGACTTTTCAGTAGAAACCATACAGACCAAAAGAGAGTGGCATGACATATTTAAAGAAGTGCTCAGGGAAAACAAACCATAAACTTTTATCGTAGAATTATATATCTAGTGAAAATATTCTCCAAACAAGAAGGAGAAATAAAGACATTCCCAGACAAATAAAAGCTGAGAGTTTTCAGCAACACTATGCCTGTCCTACAAGCAATGCTAAAGGGAATACTTTGATTAGAAATTAAAGGACATTAATGAGCAATAAGCAATCACCTGAAAGTACAACACTCACAAGTAATAAAAGTACACAGAAGACCACAGAGTATTATAACATTGTAACTTTGGTGTGTAAACTACTCTTATCCTAACTAGAAAGGCTAAATGATGAAACAATTAAAAATAATAAGTATGACAACTTTTCAAAACATAGAAAGTACAACAAGATATAAATAGAAACAACAAAAAGTTAAAAAGCAAGGGGATGAAGTTAAGTCATAGAATTTTTATTAGTTTTCTTATTTCTTATTTGTTTATGCAAATAGTGTTAAGTTCTTACCAGGATAAAATGAAGGCTTATAAAATATTATTTGCAAGCCTCATGGTACCCTCAAACCAAAAAAACTACAGTGGATACACACACACACACACACACACACACAAAAAAAAAAAAAAAAAAAAAATTAAACAAAATTATATCACCAGAGAAAATCACCTTAATTAAAGGAAGAAAGGAAGGAAAATAAAATGAAGACAACACTACAAATGACCAGAAAACAGTAACAAAATGGCAGAAGTAAATTTTTACTTATCAATAATAACATTGAATGTAAAGGGACGGAACTCTCCCATCAAAAGATACAGAGTGGCTGAATGGAAGAAAAAAAAATAAAACCCATTGAACTTTTGTCTACAAGAAACACACCTCCCCTATAAAAACACATATTGACTGACAATAATGGTATGGAAAAAGAGAGTCTATGACAATGGAATCCAAAAAAGGGCAGAAGTATCTAAACTTAAATAAAATAGATTTCAGGGAAAAAAAAGCTGTAAGAATATCTTCTTTTGAGAAATGTCTGTTCATATCCTTTCCCCACTTTTTGATGGGGTTGTTTGTTTTTTTCTCGTATATTTGTTTGAGTTCTTTGTAGATTCTGGATATTAGCCCTTTGTCAGATGAGTAGGTTGCAAAAATTTTCTCCCATTCTGTAGGTTGCCTGTTCACTCTGATGGTAGTTTCTTTTGCTGTGCAAAAGCTCTTTAGTTTAATTAGATCCCATTTGTCAATTATGGCTTTTGCTGCCGTTGCTTTTGGTGTTTTAGACATGAAGTCCTTGCCCATGCCTATGTCCTGAATGGTACTACCTAGATTTTCTTCTAGGGTTTTTATGGTATTAGGTCTAACATTTAAGTCTCTAATCCATCTTGAATTAATCTTCGTATAAGGGGTAAGGAAAGGATCCAGTTTCAGCTTTCTACTTATGGCTAGCCAATTTTCCCAGCACCATTTATTAAATAGGGAATCCTTTCCCCATTTCTTGTTTCTCTCAGGTTTGTCAAAGATCAGATGGCTGTAGATGTGCGGTATTATTTCTGAGGACTCTGTTCTGTTCCATTGGTCTATATCTCTGTTTTGGTACCAGTACCATGCTGTTTTGGTTACTGTAGCCTTGTAGTATAGTTTGAAGTCAGGTAGCGTGACGCCCAACAGACACATGAAAAAATGCTCATCATCACTGGCCATCAGAGAAATGCAAATCAAAACCACAATGAGATACCATCTCACACCAGTTAGAATGGCAATCATTAAGAAGTCAGGAAACAACAGGTGTTGGAGAGGATGTGGAGAAATAGGAACACTTTTACACTGTTGGTGGGATTGTAAACTAGTTCAACCATTATGGAAAACAGTATGGCAATTCCTCAAGGATCTAGAACTAGATGTACCATATGACCCAGCCATCCCACTACTGGGTATATACCCAAAGGATTATAAATTAGTCTACTACAAAGACACATGTACACGTATGTTTATTGCGGCACTATTCACAATAGCAAAGACTTGGAATCAACCCAAATGTCCATCTGTGACAGACTGGATTAAGAAAATGTGGCACATATACACCATGGAATACTATGCAGCCATAAAAAAGGATGAGTTTGCGTCCTTTGTAGGGACATGGATGCAGCTGGAAACCATCATTCTTAGCAAACTATCACAAGAAGAGAAAACCAAACACCACATGTTCTCACTCATAGGTGGGAACTGAACAATGAGATCACTTGGACTCGGGAAGGGGAACATCACACACTGGGGTCTATCATGGGGAGGGGGGAGGGGGGAGGAGGGAGGGATTGCATTGGGGAGTTATACATGATATAAATGATGAATTGATGGGTGCTGACGAGTTGATGGGTGCAGCACACCAACATGGCATAAGTATACATATGTAACAAACCTGTACGTTATGCACATGTACCCTAGAACTTAAAGTATAATAAAAAAAAAAAAAAAAAAAAAAAGCTGTAAGAAGAGACAAAGAGGGTCACTATATAATATTAAAATTGTCAACTTAGCAAGATAATATAGCAATTTCAAATAGTATCCACACAACACTGGAACACTTAGATATATAAAGCAAATATTATTAGAGCAAAAGAGAAGATAAATCCAAACACAATAATAGTGTGTCACTTCAACACCCCACTTTCATCAGTGGACAGATCTTCCAGACAGAAAATCAACAAAGAAACATTGGACTTAATCTGTACTATTAATTCAATTAATCTAGTGGTTATTTACAGAATATTTCATCCAACTATATGCAGAATACACATACTTTTCCTCAGTACATGAATCATTCTCGAGGATAGACTGTAAGTTAGGTCACAAAACAAGTCTAAAAATATTCAAATACAATAATATCAAGTCTATTATCTGACCAGAATGGAATAAAACTAGAAGTTAATAGCAATAGAAATTTGAAAACTGGGGGGAGGAGCAAGATGGCCGAGTAGGAACAGCTCCCGTCTCCAACTCCCAGGGCGAGTGACACAGAAGACCGGTGATTTCTGCATTTTCAACTGAGGTACTGGGGTCATCTCACTAGGGAATGTCGGACAATCAGTGCTGGTCAGCTACTGCAGCCTGACCAGCGACAGCTGAAGCAGGGCGAGGCATCGCCTCACCTGGGAAGTGCAAGGGGGAAGGGAATCCCTTTTCCTAGCCAGGGGAACTGAGACACACAACGCCTGGAAAATCGGGTAACTCCCACCCCAATACCGCTCTTTAAGCAAACGAGCACACCAGAAGAATATATCCCTCACCTGGCCGGGAGGGTCCCATGCCCATGGAGCCTCCCTCATTGCTAACACAGCAGCCTGTGGCGATCTAACCACAAGGCAGCAGCGAGGCTGGGGGAGGGGCGCCTGCCATTGCTGAGGCTTAAGTAGGTAAACAAAGCCTCTGGGAAGCTCGAACTCGGTGGAGTTCACAGCAGCTCAAGAAACCTGCCTGTCTCTATAGACTCCACCTCTGGGGGCAGGGCACAGCTAAAAAAACAACAGGGGAAGCAGCAGAGGGCTGAGCAGACGCGAACGACTCTGTCTGACAGCTTTGAAGAGAGCAGTGGATCTCCCAACACGGAGGTTGAGATCTGAGAACGGACAGACTGCCTGCTCAAGTGGGTCCCTGACCCCTGAGTAGCCTCACTGGGAGACATCCCAACTAGGGGCAGTCTGACACCCCACACATCACAGGGTGGAGTACACCCCTGAGAGGAAGCTTCCAAAGGAAGAATCAGACAGGTACACTCGCTGTTCAGAAATATTCTATCTTCTGCAACCTCTGCTGCTGATACCCAGGCAAACAGGGTCTGGAGTGGACCTCAAGCAATCTCCAACAGACCTATAGCTGAGGGTTCTGACTGTCGGAAGGAAAACTATCAAACAGGAAGGACACCTATACCAAAACCCCATCAGTACATCACCATCATCAAAGACCAGAGACAGATAAAACCACAAAGATGGGGAAGAAGCAGGGCAGAAAAGCTGGAAATTCAAAAAATAAGAGCGCATCTCCCCCTGCAAAGGAGTGCAGCCCATCGCCAGCAACGGATCGAAGCTGGTCAGAGAATGACTTTGACGAGATGAGAGAAGAAGGCTTCAGTCCATCAAACTTCTCAGAGCTAAAAGAGGAATTACATACCCAGCACAAAGGAACTAAAAATCTTGAAGAAAGAGTGGAAGAATTGACAGCTAGACTAATTAATGTAGAGAAGGTCATAAACGAAGTGACAGAGATGAAAACCATGACATGAGAAATATGCGACAAATGCACAAGCTTCAGTAACCGACTCGATCAACTGGAAGAAAGAGTATCAGCGGTTGAGGATCAAATGAATGAAATGAAGCGAGAAGAGAAACCAAAAGGAAAAAGAAGAAAAAGAAATGAAAAAAGCCTGCAAGAAGTATGGGATTATGTAAAAAGACCAAATCTATGTCGGATTGGGGTGCCTGAAAGTGAGGGAGAAAATGGAACCAAGTTGGAAAACACTCTTCAGGATATCATCCAGGAGAACTTCCCCAACCTAGTAGGGCAGGCCAACATTCAAATTCAGGAAATACAGAGAACGCCACAAAGATACTCCTCCAGAAGAGCAACTCCAAGACACATAATTGCCAGATTCACCAAAGTTGAAATGAAGGAAAAAATCTTAAGGGCAGCCAGAGAGAAAGGTCGGGTTACCCACAAAGGGAAGCCCATCAGACTAACAGCAGATCTCTCGGCAGAAACTCTACAAGCCAGAAGAGAGTGGGGGCCAATATTCAATGTTCTTAAAGAAAAGAATTTTAAACCCAGAATTTCATATCCAGCCAAACTAAGTTTTATCAGTGAAGGAGAAATAAAATCCTTTACAGATAAGCAAATGCTTAGAGATTTTGTGACCACCAGGCATGCCTTACAAGAGACCCTGAAGGAAGCCCTAAACATGGAAAGGAACAACCGGTACCAGCCATTGCACAAACATGTCAAAATGTAAAGACAATCGAGGCTAGGAAGAAACTGCATCAACTAACGAGCAAAATAACCAGTTAATATCATAATGGCAGGATCAAGTTCACACATAACAATATTAACCTTAAATGTAAATGGACTAAATGCTCCAATTAAAAGACACAGACTGGCAAACTGGATAAAGAGGCAAGACCCATCAGTCTGCTGTATTCAGGAGACCCATCTCACAGGCAGAGACACACATAGGCTCAAAATAAAGGGATGGAGGAAGATCTACCAAGCAAATGGAGAACAAAAAAAAGCAGGGGTTGCAATCCTTGTCTCTGATAAAACAGACTTTAAACCATCAAAGATCAAAAGAGACAAAGAAGGCCATTACATAATGGTAAAGGGATCAATTCAACAGGAAGAGCTAACTCTCCTAAATATATATGCACCCAATACAGGAGCACCCAGATACATAAAGCAAGTCCTTAGAGACTTACAAAGAGACTTAGACTCCCATACAATAATAATGGGAGACTTCAACACTCCGCTGTCAACATTAGACAGATCAACGAGACAGAAAGTTAACAAGGATATCCAGGAATTGAACTCATCTCTGCACCAAGAGGACCTCATAGACATCTATAGAACTCTCCACCCCAAATCAACAGAATATACATTCTTCTCAGCACCACATCGCACTTATTCCAAAATTGACCACATAATTGGAAGTAAAGCACTCCTCAGCAAATGTAAAAGAACAGAAATTATAACAAACTGTCTCTCAGACCACAGTGCAATCAAACTAGAACTCAGGACTAAGAAACTCAATCAAAACCGCTCAACTACATGGAAACTGAACAACCTGCTCCTGAATGACTACTGGGTACATAACGAAATGAAAGCGGAAATAAAGATGTTCTTTGAAACCAATGAGAACAAAGATACAACATACCAGAATCTCTGGGACACATTGAAAGCAGTGTGTAGAGGGAAACTTATAGCACTAAATGCCCACAAGAGAAAGCAGGAAAGATCTAAAATTGACACTCTAACATCACAATTAAAAGAACTAGAGAGGCAAGAGCAAACACATTCAAAAGCTAGCAGAAGGCAAGAAATCACTACGATCAGAGCAGAACTGAGGAGATAGAGACACAAAAAACCCTCCAAAAAATCAATGAATCCAAGAGTTGGTTTTTTGAAAAGATCAACAAAATTGACAGACCGCTAGTAAGACTAATAAAGAAGAAAAGAGAGAGGAATCAAATAGATGCAATAAAAAATGTTAAAGGGGATATCACCACCGACCCCACAGAAATACAAACTACTATCAGAGAATCCTATAAACACCTCTATGCAAATCAACTAGAAAATCTAGAAGAAATGGATAATTTCCTGGACACTTACACTCTCCCAAGGCTAAACCAGGAAGAAGTTGAATCCCTGAATAGACCAATAGCAGGCTCTGAAATTGAGGCAACAATTAATAGCCTACCCACCAAAAAAAGTCCAGGACCAGATGGATTCACAGCTGAATTCTACCAGAGGTACAAGAAGGAGCTGGTACCATTCCTTCTGAAACTATTCCAATCAATAGGAAAAGAGGGAATCCTCCCTAACTCATTTTATGAGGCCAACATCATCCTGATACCAAAGCCTGGCAGAGACACAACAAAAAAAGAGAATTTTAGACCAATATCCCTGATGAACATCGATGCAAAAATCCTCAATAAAATACTGGCAAACCGGATTCAGCAGCACTTCCAAAAGCTTATCCACCATGATCAAGTGGGCTTCATCCCTGGGATGCAAGGCTGGTTCAACATTCGCAAATCAATAAACATAATCCAGCATATAAACAGAACCAAAGTCAAGAACCACATGATTATCTCAATAGATGCAGAAAAGGCTTTTGACAAAATTCAACAGCCCTTCATGCTAAAAATGCTCAATAAATTAGGTATTGATGGAACGTACCTCAAAATAATAAGACCTATTTATGACAGACCCACAGCTTATATCATACTGAGAGGGCAAAAACTGGAAAAATTCCCTTTGAAAACTGGCACAAGACAGGGATGCCGTCTCTCACCACTCCTGTTCAACATAGTGTTGGAAGTTCTGGCTAGGGCAATCAGGCAAGAGAAAGCAATCAAGGGTATTCAGTAAGGAAAAGAAGAAGTCAAATTGTCCCTGTTTGCAGATGACATGATTGTATATTTAGAAAACCCCATCGTCTCAGCCCAAAATCTCCTTAAGCTGATAGGCAACTTCAGCAATGTCTCAGGATACAAAATTAATGTGCAAAAATCACAAGCATTCTTATACACCAGTAACAGACAAGCAGAGAGCCAAATCAGGAATGAACTTCCATTCACAATTGCTTCAAAGAGAATAAAATACCTAGGAATCCAGCTTACAAGGGATGTAAAGGACCTCTTCAAGGAGAACTACAAACCACTGCTCAGTGAAATCAAAGAGGACACAAACAAATGGAAGAACATACCATGCTCATGGATAGGAAGAATCAATATTGTGATAATGGCCATACTGCCCAAGGTTATTTATAGATTCAATGCCATCCCCATCAAGCTACCAATGAGTTTCTTCACAGAATTGGAAAAAACTGCTTTAAAGTTCATATGGAACCAAAAAAGAGCCCGCATTGCCAAGGCAATCCTAAGTCAACACGACAAAGCTGGAGGCATCACGCTACCTGACTTCAAACTATACTACAAGGCTACAGTAACCAAAACAGCATGGTACTGGTACCCAAACAGAGATATACACCAATGGAACAGAACAGAGTCCTCAGAAATAATACCACACATCTACAGCCATCTGATCTTTGACAAACCTGAGAGAAATAAGAAATGGGGAAAGGATTCTCTATTTAATAAATGGTGCTGGGAAAATTGGCTAGCCATAAGTAGAAAGCTGAAACTGGATCCTTTCCTTACTCCTTATACGAAAATTAATTCAAGATGGATTAGAGACTTAAATGTTAGACCTAATACCATAAAAACCCTAGAAGAAAACCTAGGTAGTACTATTCAGGACATAGGCATGGGCAAGGACTTCATGTCTAAAACACCAAAAGCAACGGCAACAAAAGCCAAAATTGACAAATGGGATGTAATTAAACTAAAGAGCTTCTGCACAGCAAAAGAAACTACCATCAGAGTGAACAGGCAACCTACAGAATGGGAGAAAATTTTTGTAGATCCAGAATCTACAGAGAACTCAAACAAATATACAAGAAAAAAACAAGCAGCCCCATCAAAAAGTGGGCAAAGAATATGAACAGACATTTCTCAAAAGATGACATTCATACAGCCAACAGACACATGAAAAAATGCTCATCATCACTCGCCATCATGGAAATGCAAATCAAAACCACAATGAGATACCATCTCACACCAGTTAGAACGGCAATCATTAAAAAATCAGGAAACAACAGGTGTTGGAGAGGATGTGGAGAAATAGGAACACTTTTACACTGTTGGTGGGATTGTAAACTAGTTCAACCATTATGGAAAACAGTATGGCAATTCCTCAAGGATCTAGAACTAGATGTACCATATGACCCAGCCATCCCACTACTGGGGATATACCCAAATGATTATAAATTATTCTACTACAAAGACACATGCACACGCATGTTTATTGCAGCACTATTCACAATAGCAAAGACTTGGAATCAACCCAAATGTCCATCAGTGACAGACTGGATTAAGAAAATGTGGCACATATACACCATGGAATACTATGCAGCCATAAAAAAGGATGAATTTGCGTCCTTTGTAGGGACATGGATGCAGCTGGAAACCATCATTCTTAGCAAACTATCACAAGAAGAGAAAACCAAACACCGCATGTTCTCACTCATAGGTGGGAACTGAACAATGAGATCACTTGGACTCGGGAAGGGGAACATCACTCACTGGGACATATCATGGGGAGGGGGGAGGACGAAGGGATTGCATCGGAGAGTTATACATGATATAATTGATGAATTGATGGGTGCTGACGAGTTGATGGGTCCAGCACACCAACATGGCACAAATATACATATGTAACAAACCTGCACGTTATGCACATGTACCCTAGAACTTAAAGTATAATAAAAATAAAATAAAATAAGATAAAAGAAAAGAAAAAAAAGAAAAGAAAAGAAAAGAAAAGAAAAGAATAGAAAAGAAAAGAAAAGAAAAGAAATTTTGGAAACTATACAAATATATACAAATTAAACAATATGTTCATTAATGACCAGTGGGTGAATGAAGAATTTCAGAAAGAAAGTAAAAAATATTTTGAAACAAATGAAAATGAAAACACAAAATACGTAAACCTGTAGGATGCAGCAAAAGCAGCACTAATAGGAAACTTTAGAGCTACAAGTGCCTACGTCAAAAAAGAGCAAAAATTTCAAATAAACAATCTAACAATGCATCTTAAGGAACCAGAAAAGCAAGGGCAAACCAAATACAAAATTTGTAGAATTAAAGAAATAATAAAGACCAGAGTAGAAATAAATGAATTTGAAGAAATTTGAATAAATGAAGAAAATTATATTAAAAAAATCATTAAAAATAAAACATTGCTTTCTTGAAAAATTAAACAAAATTGACAGACTGTTAGCCAGACTAAGAAAAAAACGAGAAGACAGAAATTGACAAAATCAGAAATGAAAAAGGAAACATTTCAGCTGATACTGCAGAAATTTAAAGGATCATTAATGGCTACTGTGAGCCAATAAATTGAAAAACCTAGAAGTAATGGACACACTTCTAGACACATACAACCTACCAAGATTGAACCAGGAAGAAATCCAAATGCTGAACAGATCCATGACAAATAACCAGATTGAAGACAAAATTAAAAGTCTACCACTAAAGAAAAGCCTGGGACCCAATGGTGTCACTGCTGTATTCTACCAAACATTTATATAAACACTATCAATCCTACTCAAATTGTTTTGAAACATAAAGAGGAAGAAATACTTCTAAACTCATTCTATGAGGCCAGTATTACCTTGAAAACAAAAATAGACAAAGTCACATCAATGAAAGAAAACTATAGGCCAATATCTTTGATGAATAATCAAAAATCCTAAACAGAATTCCAGCAAATAGAATTTAACAATACGTTAGAAACATCATTTATCATGACCAAGTCGGATTTATCTATCAGATGCAAGGATGGTTCCACATACACAAATCGATCAATGTGATATATTGTATCAACAGAAGGATGGATTAAAAAGTTATGATTACTTCTATTGATGCTGAAAAAGCATTTGATAAAATTCAACTTCCCTTCGTGATAAAACCCCCAAAAAAAACTGGGGACAGAAGAAACATAGCTCAACATAATAAAGGCCATATATCACAGACCTCCAGCTAATATCATACTGAATGGGAAAATCTGAAAGCCCTTCCTCTAACATCTGAAACACAACAAGGATGCCCACTGTCACCACTGCTATTCAACATAGTACTAGAAGTCTTGGCTAGCTCATTTAAACAAGAGAAAGAAATAAAGAGCATCCAAATTGGAAAGAAAGAAGTCAGTTTTTCTTTTTTTTGCAGTTGATATGATAGTATATTTTGAAAAACCTAAAGACGCAACTAAAACACTATTAGAATTGAATATACAAATTCAGTAAAGTTGCAGCATATGAAATCAATACACAAAAATCAGTAGCATTTTTGTATGTCAACAGTGAGAAATCTGAAAAAGAAATAAATGTATGATTCCATTTATAATAGCCAGACATAACATTAAATACCTAAGAATTAACCAAAGAAGTGAAAGATCTCTATAATGAAAACTCTAAAACACTGACGAAAGTAATTAAAGAGGACACCACAAATAGAAACAAAATTCATATTTCTGGATTAATTGAGTAAATATTGTTAAAATGTCCATGCTACCACAAGCAATCTACAGATTTAATGTAATATCTATCAAAATACCAATGACATTCTTCAGAAAAATCTAAAATTTATATGGAATAATAAATCACCCAGGAAAGCCAACTGTATCCTAAGGAGAAAGAAAAAACTGGGGGACTCACATAATCTGACTTTATGCTACAGAGCTATAGTAACCAAAACAGCATGGTGGTGGCATAAAAATAGACGCATAGATCAAGGAACAAAATAGAGAACACAGAAACAAACCCACACATTTACAGTGAAGCAGTTTCTTACAAAGGTGTCAAGAACATACACTGGGGAAAGACTCTCTTTTTGTAAATGGTGCTGGGAAAACTGGATATCCATTTGAAGAAGAATGAAACTAGATCCCTATCTCTCACTATACACAAACATCAATTCAAAATGGATTAAACACCTAAATGTATGACCTAAAGTCACGAAATTATTACAAGAAAACAATGAGGAAACTCTCTAGGATATTGGTCTGGGCAAAAATTTTCTTTAGTAATATCCCACACGCACAGGCAACCAAAGCAAAAATGGACAAATGGAATCACTTCGAATTAAAAAGCTTATGCACAGCAAAGGATACAATCAACAAAGTCAAGAGACAACCCACAGAATGGGAGAAAATATGTTCAAACTCCACATCTGACAAGAGATTAATAACCAGAATACCATAAGGAGCTCAAACAACTCTATAAACAATAATAATCCAATCAAAAAGCAAAATTTTATATAGACATTTCTCTCAAAAGAACACATACAAATGGCAAACAGGAATATGAAAAAGTGTTCAACATCACTCATCATCAGAGAAATGCAAATCAAAACTACAATGAGATATCATCTCACCCTAGATTAAATGGCTTATATCCAAAAGACAGGCAATAACAAAAGCTGTTGAGAATGTAGAGAAAAGGATATACTAGTATACTGATGTTAGGAATGTAAATTAGTACAACCACTATGGAGAACAGTTTGGATATTCCTCAAAAAACCAAAAATGGAGCTACCATACGATCCAGCAATCCCACTGCTAGGGATATACCCAAAAGAAAGGAAATCAGTTTACTGAAGAGATAATTGAACTCCCATGTTTGTTGCAGCACTGTTTGGAATATCTAAGATTTGGAAGCAACCTGTGTTCATGAAGAGAAGAATGGATAAAGAAAAATGTCGGCCGGATGCGGTGGCTCATGCCTGTAATCCCAGCACTTTGGGAGGCCGAGGCTGGCAGACTGCCTGAGTTCAGTCGTTAGAGACTAGCCTGGCCAACATGATGAAACCCTGTCTTTACTAAAAATACAAAAATGAGCCGGGTATGGTGGCAGGTACCTGTAATCCCAGCTACTCAGGAGGCTGAGGCAGGAGAATTGCATGAACCCAGGAGGAAGAGGTTGCAGTGAATCAAGATTGCACCATTGCATTCCAACCTGGGTGACAAGATCAAAACTCTGTCTCAAAATAAATAAATAAATAAATATTAAAAAATAAAGAAAAAAGAAAATAAAAGAAAAATGTCACACATATATGCAAAAAGTACTATTCAACCATAAAAAAGAATTAGATTCTGTCACTTTCAAGAATATGGATGGAACTGGGGATCATCATGCTAATCAAAATGAGCCAGGAACAGAAAGACAAACACTGCATGTTCTCACTTAATTGTGAAATCTAAAAATCAAGACTATTGCATGAACTCATGGACATGGAAGGTAGAACTATGATTAGTAATAATATTATAAAATAACTAAAAGAGTGTAATTGAATTGTTTGTATCACAAAGGATAAAAACTTGAGGGAATGGATACCCCATTCTCTATGATATAATTATTTCACATTGTATGCTTGCATCAAAACATCTCATGTACCCCCAAAATATATACACCTACTATGTACCCACAAAAGTTTTTAAAAAATACTTATAACTAAGTCTAATTAGCAGTGAGTTACGATTGTTTTCTCATTTTGTACATGAAAACATTATAATATAGAAAAGTTATCAAAGTTGTTCAAAATGTGACAAATAATTTGATGGAGGCCAATTTGAAAACTATGTCAAAATCCAGGTCTCACTTGCTTAACTATAATAGTATGGAATTTTAAATTTATTGATGAATAACTATGTGAAGAGGAGGCTACATTTAAGAAGTAGAGTTTAAAACAGTAGCGATATATAAAAACATAGGAGGTTTTGTGGCACCTGATCTAAAAAATTTTAGAGATTCAAGGCATCCAAACTTGATTTGCTGAACACATCATTTTCTACTCACTTTGAATAAATTTCTAATATCTGTACAATTCGACAGATGAGTCCGAGGGATAGTTCCCAAATCAAAGGTTATGGTAAACAAAATTATCTATGTACATGGAAAGATTGTAGATGTACTAAGAAACTGCAGGAGCAAGTCTAGGAATGTTTAAGGCTGTGAAAGTGACCCAAAATAAAAGAACTAAAGGAGTTTAGATTAAGAAGAGCTTTACATATGTAGCAAAAATGAACAGTGTCATATGTAGAAATCACTCAGCAAATATTGTTGAGATATCAGAGTGATGTTTTAAATAGCACCACAATACTAATGTTTATTTCAAAGAAAATTTCTTCTGAACATTTTTCTTCTTTAACCTTACTCTTATATTTAGAAAAATGTCAAGACTGAAATTATTTCAATGAGTCCTTGAAGCATATTGAGACTTCTCTAGGCATAACATTTTTTTTCGCCTTTTAAATACCTTCTGTTATGGATATATTAAAAATATCATGATAACATGTTATATACTCCATTTTTACAAATGAGCAGGTCCACAGAGAGTAAGTTTGGCCTATGAAGAGAAAACATTATTCTATGTCTGAAGACAAGGACAATAAAATGCCATTGTAAACCAGAATTTGTATTGAAGTACAATATAGTCTGACCCCAGACACCTTACTGGCTCTGAGACTTTGAAAATTTATACTTTCTTCCACCTCATTAATTTCAGCTCCACAGATGAAGAAATAGTGGTTCATAGTATTCAACTAATCTAGCCCTCATTATACTGAAAGTGGAGCTATCACACAAATTGTATTCTTTGGTTCCAGTGTTTATGTGTTTCTCCTGACAAACAGATAAACAAAGTGTGTTCAGTAGAACTATTCCAGTGGAAATGCAAATATAAAAATACTTCTGAGGCTTATTGTCTTAAAAAGAATTGATGCCTACATTATATTATTCTATGTTGCATTATCATACGTGTTTATTTATACTCATATATGACTATGTATGAGTGTGTGTGTGTATATATATAATATATATATAAAATATATATATATAATATATATATAAAATATATATATATAATATATATATAAAATATATATATAATATATATATAAAATATATATATATAATATATATATAAAATATATATATATAATATATATATAAAATATATATATATAATATATATATAAAATATATATATATAATATATATATAAAATATATATATATAATATATATATAAAATATATATATATAAAATATATATATATAATATATATATAAAATATATATATATAATCAAAGGTTTAGAAATACGCCAGAAAACAAAAGAACTACAAATATGAAAAGATGCAGCCAGAAAACAATAAAGGTCTTCTTTCTCTTTTCAGTCTTTATATTTATTTGTCTTAAAAATAATGAGCTACCTGAGAAAGTGGACTATCTCTTATAATAGCAATAAATTCACTCAACATATTTATATGTGTATGTATATACAGTCATGTGTTGCTTAACAATGGCAATACATTCTAAGAAGTGTGTCATTAGGCAATGTTGTCATTGTGCTAACATCCTAGAGTGTACTTAATGAAAACCTAGACAGTATAGCCTATTATACACACAAACTATAAGTTATTGCCTATTGCTTCTGGGCTACAAACCTGTACAGCATGTTACTGTATGGAATACTGCAGACAATTGTAACACAATGATATTTGTGTATCTAAACATAGAAAAGGTACAGTAAAAATATGATATTATAATATTATGGAACTATAGTCATATAGCTGGTCTTTCATTGTCTGAAACATTACATGGCACCTGACTGTATGTGTGTGTGTGTGTATATATATGTGTGTGTGTGTTTAATTATATGTATATATAATATGTATAATACAATTTTATATAATTGTGAAATGATCTGAACATACAAAAAGTAACTCACACAAAAAATAAATTATTAAAAAATGAACCTCATGACCTCTTAGTTATGAGAGTATCTTATCTTTATATACAGATTTTTTGTACATCCAATACCTTCAATGCTTTTGATTCTCTGAACTCAAAAATGTAATGAGAATAAAGCCACATCTATAATAAGGATACTACATAGGACCAGCAAACTTAGCATTTTGATAATAATTATTTTATAGTAAATTTGATGAGTGTGGATAAAAAGTAAAAATATTACAAAACCTGCTGCATGGTTTTACAAAGTAAAACATCACAAAGCCAGAGATCTTAAGAAGAGTTACAGGAGGAAATAAGTATGATGACCTGCATGACCATTAATAAAGCCAGACACATGGAAGATCAATGTATTACTTACTGCTGATGTGGATGTCAAACTTTATGAAAGGTTTAAGAAACTTAAGAATGTTTATTATTTGTTTATATTCTCATTTTGAATTGCTTACTTGTAAATTTACTTTGTAAAAAAATATGATTAAGTTTGACATTAAATTTTGTATTATCAAAAACCTTTACAGAAAAACTGAATTCTCAATGCAATAGAAACACATAAGAAAATTTAAACAAAATTAACTTCACAATTGTTATTATCAAGTTTATCACTTTCTTCAAGAATGACTAGAATATATATACTTAAACCATTATACAGTAAAGTTTGTTTCTCTCTGTCTCTAAGTCTATATAATATAACTAAACATTTGGTTGCTTTAATTTTTATTTGGGTTTTGAATCATTGCTATTATCATATTAAAATAACCACAATTTTAATAAAAACAAAGTATTTTTACTTCTAAAGACATGAGATTATTTCTCATTTTTCTATGACTAGGTCATTATCTTTTTTTAATGTTCAATATTTAACCCATTTGGAATGTATATAGTGTTAAGCATGAGCATTGTTGGATTTATCTAGTTTTACCCGTTGCTCTGGATTGTATTGAATGGAAATGGACCAAGTAGGAAAAAGAGTCCTTAAGATTCTGAGACAAGTAAAAGAGGAGCTGGTCCCCTGGAAACTCTCAAAAGACAGAAGAAAATTTAAAACCTGCGTTAATTTGCGGCCAGGTGCGGTGGCTCAAGCCTGTAATCCCAACACTTTGGGAGGCCAAATTGGGTGGATCACCTGAGTTAAGGAGTTCAAGATCAGCCTAACATGGTGAAACCAATCTCTAATAAAAATACAAAATTAGCCGGGCATGGTGGTGCATGCCTGTAATCCCAGCTGCTTGGGAGGTTGAGGCAGGAGAATTACCTGAACCCGGGAGGCGGAGATTGCAGTGAGCCGAGATCGTGCCACTGCACTCCAGCCTGGGCAACAAGAGCAAAACTCCATCTTAAAACAAAGCAAACAAACAAAAGCCAGTTAATTTGCTGCCTTGAGTTCTCAATAAATAAATTCTGTGGTCTTTGGATAAAATTATCTTTTAAATATTTCTTGATTATAATCATCCAGTATAAATCTACGCTTCACAAACCTTCATGTATGAAGATGGAATGCAAAATACACAACTCTCAAGGATGATGAAGATGAAAATTGTAAAACAAGTAACTTTTAAGCAACCAGTTTTAAGAATTTTTTTTGTCATGCTATCTGCAAATATCTGAGTTTTTAAATATGTTTTTATATAATTATCACAAAACTTTAACAAACATGGAATTTTTAAAAATATTTATCTCTGTCACAGTTGGCAGTGAGAACAAACGTAATATAAATTATAACTGGTATCTAATTACTAGGTTGTCAATTACTAGTTATTTCTGCATAAAAGCATTTTCTCATTATTGATAATTTCTCTGTTTTATCATTTATATAATTGAACTCTCCAGAAATAGTTCATTTTATGTGGACATCAGTAATAATCAAAATAAGTAACAGAAACTTAATCGAAGGATATGTGTTTATGGCTTTGTTATTCTGTCCTCTTTACTGGCAAATTAATTCAGATTGATCTATATAAACTTTCCTTTGAACACAGGGAAAAATATTGTGTTATAAATGTAGATGTAGCATAATAAGGAAGAAAGTCCTTATTGTAAGCCACATGCTTTCAATAAGCATTTGATGCTTGCTTGCTTATGTGAGGCAAGCAAACTGGCACACTTAAAATTATGCAATGGTTACATAAGTAAAGCATGTGTCATTTACATATACTTATTTTTAAGTAGAATTTTTTTGTCTTAAATCATATAGACAGAATTAATTTATAAATCTTACTATCTTCTAAGATTATTCATCTCTTTAAATTGTGGAATGTTAAAAATTCTGCCTATGATTATTTTCAAACAAAGGATCGCTTTGCTTCATTTTACTTTGTGTATTCCCATAAAGGCCTAGGTCAGTCCTTACACTTTCTCAGCTTGCTTACCCCAATACTGTCCAAGAAGCTCAGCTCTAGCCCATAGCCTGGACCAATTACTAAGACTATAATATACACACAAGACCCTGAAAAAAACATTTACTTTCATGTTGAATCTATCCTGCTGCCCTTAGCTTGTTCAAAACAATTGGGTATTTTATTTGATTGCTTACTTTATTTTATAAAAGGAAGAAGCAAAAGGGAGAGTAGATAAAAAGTGATCATTAATGACTACCCTTCCCTATGATTTAAACCCTATGTTTGTATTTCAATAAAAGAAAATACTCTAAAAATAATTCCATATGGCTGTCACCTAGATATTTTTGTTCCTAATTCATCATTGGGAGAAAAAAGACAATTTAGAAAATAGTAAGACCTAAAGTAATGATATTGGTACATTTGGAAGGGGATAAGAAAACTTTGTATATGCATTATTTAAATCTGAATTCATTATCAAGTACTGGCATATTTACTTGTTTCCATCAGTTATTTTTTTAAACAAAAGTAGAGAAATCTTAAACAACACAAGCAAGATAGTCACCTACTTTGTTTTTGGTGTGCATATGTGAAATTGATATTCTTGTATTTCTAAAATGTTATGTGAGCCGCTTGGTTGTTTTTATTATTCGTAATAATGAGAAGAAACAATGTGTGTGTGTGTGGTGTGTGTGTGCACGTGTACGTGTGTGTTGTTTTTTAGGGGAATAATTTTAAAGTTAAGGTCTATCTTGTGATTCTGTAATCAGCAGATGTGCTTAAAGATTTGGCTACATAAGCCTTCTCAAAATGCTCCAAGACAGCAGAGCCAGGTGGCATATGCCACAACATACACATACTGTGATGCCTTTCAGCATTCGGCAAGGAGGACTTTGTAATTCATCATAGTGAGACATAACCAGATAAATCAATATACATGCCAAAACAAAATATTAAAGGAAACAATTGGTTATGTAACCACACAGAAGCAATTACTTGTTCTGACATGACTAAACTTTTAATAGCTCAAGGAACTAAAAAGAATTGGATGTCTGAATATTTTATAAACACATTCTAAAAGATTTATCTTCTCTTAGGAGAGAAAAATACCTTTTCTATTTTCTTTGTCAGGTACCTTCGTTGCAAAGTTATGTATATAACTAGAGGAAGAAAGGAAAATCACTTCTGTCAGTCAGATAGCAAAATTTTAAAAAAATCACTTTGTGTATGTCTCTATTGACATATTTTAAAATATACAAAAATTTGTGATACCTTTCAGAGATTTAGTCCAAGTTTCTAAGTTCGCTGGACAGCACCATTAAGAGGCAGCAATGACCATGGAGATGATAATATCTTCTGGTCACTATTGTTAACTTTCTGTAATATTAAACAATGTCCAGGGATATATGAGTATATTCTGCCTCTAGAGCTTAAAAAACATTATACCTATTTTAACGAACAATTGTAATATAAAATTTAGGGTTTACACAATCACTTAATCACATTTCATCTGTGATAAGGCTTTTGCATAAATCAAATGAAACTTCTAAAATTTAGAGAACATTACATGTAATTCTATCTAAACTATTAAGGCACTAAGAAGTATTTAACAGAAAATAAATATTTTAAGTGATATATGCACAAAATTCTTTTTAAAGAAATACTAACTTCATATATCATGCCATTTTTTAATATTTACTATCAGAAAAATATAATGGGTACCAAAAACTAACCAATCGTACCTCACATATTTCCACTAAAAAAATTCTATTTTCCAGCATATGTTATCTATGAATCGTTTCTCAATGAATTTTTTGTTTGTTTGTTTTTTGAGACGGAGTCTCACTCTGTCGCCCAGGCTGGAGTGCAGTGGCCTGATCTCAGCTCACTGCAAGCTCCGCCTCCCGGGTTTACGCCATTCTCCTGCCTCAGCCTCCCGAGTAGCTGGGTCTACAGGCGCCCGCCACCTCGCCTGGCTAGTTTTTTTTGTAATTTTTAGTAGAGATGGGGTTTCACCACGTTAGCCAGGATGGTCTCGATCTCCTGACCTGGTGATCCGCCCGTCTCGGTCTGGGATTACAGGCTTGAGCCACCGCGCCCGGCCTTCTCAGTGAATTTTAAACAATCACTGGCTTCTGGTGGCTGCTTAGAAACTCAAACAAAGAAAGAAACAAAAACCCTGTAATTAAAACCTTGGTAGTAGGGATGACATTTTGTTTTCTGCTGTGTTTTTTTTTTTTTTTTTTTTTTTTTTTTTTCTGGACATTGACATCTGTTTTGCTTTCCAGAAACTAAAGTCTCTGTAAAAAAAAAAAAAAAAAAAAAAAAAAAAATTATCTGAAATGTCTTTCCAAAATCTTTAGCAAAATGTATTTTTTCTGCTGCTATCCCTTGCTTGAGACATTGCCTTATAAGTGAAGTGTGGCTGATGAGAAAATAAATACTGTGATCCAAATGGTTCTACTCCCTTGTATGGAAACTGTCCATCAATGGGCAGTGGATATCTTATGTTATATTAGCAGCACACAATTTTAATCTATACTTAAAACACCAAAACATAAAATAGATAAAATATATGTAAAAGATTAAAAGAAATACATTTAGTATTTCTGTCATAGAAATAGCGACCTGCTTTCTTTTTATGACTCAATCCTCCTCCTCCACCATATAAATTTATATTATAAAATATTATAATTTTTATATCTGTCTTTTTCAGCACAATATAAAAAATCTCAAGGGTAGGAAATGATTAATTTTAATTTGTTGCTCTAGTATATACTGTATTTTTTAGAATGTGTGGTATTTTTAGCATGATAGTATAATAAATAAAACTGTAAAGAAGTGCATTTTATTTGTCAGACTTCCACATTTAAAAACTTGACATGTGTAATATCTGCTAACATCACACCTAACAGGTTTCTTAAAGTAAAAACTAGAGTAAAGCATCTTTTATTAATATTTGCATTATATGCAGTCACACTCTTGCATACTTTTTAAAATTTAGATACTTGTTAAATAATAGTTTCTCATTAAATAATTTATTACAAAAGTTGGCCAGAATAAGATCTACTTATTAAGCATGGAGGAAGAGGAGCATTTTTCTGAGCATATTAGAGATATGCAGTTTGGCTAATAGAAACAGTATTCAAATGATTTTGTAGAAGAAATTGCAAAAATAGCCGCAAATGTGTTTGTGTAAGTTATATGAAGAGCCAGAAATGGAATTTCTACTTTTAAAAAAAAAATACTGAATCCAGACTGCAGACACAATTCATAGATTATTTTAGTCTTGATGTTAAATATTGATTATTATAGACAGAGCAACGACTCCTCAAAGCTGTCCGTGACTTAATCCTTGAAATCTGTGATTATGTTATCTTTCATAACTTGCATGATAAAGTGGAATTAGAGTTGCAGATGGAATTACGGTTGCTAATAAACTGACATTGAAGTAAGGAGATTATTCTTGATTATCTGAGTAGGCCTAGTGTAAGCATGATGGTCTTTAAAAGTTGAAAAAAAATAAAAAATAAAGCAGAATAAGAGTAGAGAAAGATTCGTGAGGATTGACTCCACTGTTGCTGGTGCTGAAGATGGATGGCAGGGGTCAGTTGTGGGCCGAGGATAATGGGCAGCCACTAGAGGCTGAAACATGCAAGAAAATAGATTCTCCCTTAGAGTATCTAGAAGAAAACATGACCCTCCCAATAACTTGAGTTTAGCCTAATAAGATTTCTCCTTCACAGAAATGCAAGATTAAACAAACAACGGCAACAAGCCAGTGTTGTTTTAAGCTATAAAGTTTGAGGTAATTTTTAGAAGAGTAACAAAAAATAATATACCCATTTAAATATAAGAAATATGGCTATCAAATTTTTGTTAGGTTTACATTGATTTCATTTCTTTATGTTCTTTAGTGTATTTGGAATTAATTGGAACTAATGAAAATGTGATACGTTTTAAAAATACTTGAAAACTCCAAAGCTGTTTTAATTCTGGGTTTTCAAAGGAGAAATATGGGTATTAGGGGAGAAAACCGTATTTATTTAGGTACATAGTCTTATAACCATATATATGTCATTCTCAAAAAGATGGGTTATATAATTGAAATTTCCATTATTTTCCTCTGACTTTGAGTCTCCAGATTTGGTGCTTGATTCTGCAAACCAACCGTCTTTGCCTTCCCAAGAGTTAAGGCATGTATAGCAATTTTATGATAAAAAGAGAGACTATTTTGTACATAAAGAGAGGAAACTTATCTTGGAGTTAGAAACCAGAGATATTGACTGAACACAGAGTGTTTTACCAAGAAGCCAGGCTGTCCACAAGGAGTTCCTAGCAGAGAGATAATACCCACCAGAGACTCAGAGATAGTAGACGCAAGTTAAGCATAACATGCACAAATTATTCCTATTAAAACATTACTCCAGGTTCAGGTTTTATTTTACATGTTTTAAATGATACATTGACATCCACAGACTATAGAATGTACAAAATATATTTTTAATTGTCACATCTTAGAGTTGCCAAAATTGATTTGATAAAATAATATATTTTTTTTTTCTACTTGGGGACTTCACTACTGAAAAGAAATTGTAGGCTATTAATAAATAGTAGGTGAATTTGTTTGATCTAATTTAAAAGGTATATAAAATAGCTGGAAGGAAAATTCAGTTTAGTTTTCATAACTTCTGGTGATTCTAGGAAATAAAATTGCTATTTACTACTGATAGCATATTCACCTTTTCGGGCCATTCATGGTTAGGAATGCAGTTCCTCCAGACTGTGTCCCATTTTTAATTGAACAGTTGCTTTAAGAGAACTAAATCTCTTTTCATCTGTTATAGTAGAAAGATAGTGCACAACGGCATTAGTACTTCAGCAACGTATACAAACTGAAAAATGTATAGCTTTCTCTAATATCAACCCTCTAACTGATGTAATGAGATGATAGAACAGACAGAAGAGAGTGAACCTCCTTCCTCCAATCCTTTTCTAAGGGCTCTAATCCCATCTCTCAGGGCTCCCCCCTCATAACTGTTCCATTTCCTAGAGGCCCAAGTTATTAATATGATCACATTAGCCATTATGTTTCAACACATGAAATTTGGGGGATATATTCAGACCATAACACTTGAATAGAATGGACTTGGGTTAATTCATATTTGAAAGGCATTTTTTAAAAAACTGTCAATGCTAGATTTCAAGGATCAAATTTTTACAAAAATTTTCTGTTCTTGCTTTATATACTGTATTTGAAAAATATTAGGCCTAAGTGGATAATTATTTCATTATGTAGTATTTATATACATACACACATAAATTGATATCCCTCTCTATATAATAATCACAATATTATTTTTGATAGCATCGTTCAGTCTTCTTACAGGAGATCAACAATAGGAATTGAGGGAAATTTATAAGATTGATGAATTTATGAATCTACAAGATTGCTCAATATCAGAGGTCTTCCAAAAGAAAGACCCTAAAGAAAGATCTTTCTAAAGAGGATTCTCCAGCTAAAATTAAGGCATTTTCAGGTGTGAAAGGATTTTTAAAGAGCTATATTAAATAATTTTAATAAAATCCGATGTTTCCGTAAATAGATAATTTCATCGGTATTTCATTTATGATATTATAAACAATCAGGGAAAATTAAATAAAATTAGAATAAATTAAATATTTTTATGTTTAGATAATCAGCAAGTACCAAGAGTAGTGACAAGGGCTGAAATAATTAAACAAGAGGATGATTAAAAAAAAAAAAAAAAAAAAAAACACTGGACTTAACAAGAATACATTGTAACAACTCAAAATAAATTTACTGAAGTAAAGGCACATTTGTTTATGGAACTCTAGTAAAATCTAAGGCAAATATTATTCTAAATTAGTTTACTGAGCTGTAGGCCAATTCTAAAAGAAATTTTTGCTTGTTTTTGAATGAATGCATCTATAAAATAAAATAGTTTTGGAGGAATAATTTATCTTCTCAAAATATAGAAATTTGTTTCTATCACTAATTTTAGTTACATTTAAATTTCCCAAAATATGTTTTATAAATATAAAAAGAACAAACAAACTTTTTTATTTCTAAACAGAGTTTTAGTTTAACACAGGAAAAATCAATTACTAACACAAAATAGGTTAGTAAGGTATTCTTTAAGTGAAATTTCTAAAGAGAGCCTAACAGACTCAATTGAAAATCTATTAACCTAAACTTACAAAAATGGAAAAATTCAGTCTATCATTTTTTTCATAGATTCAGAGACCATCTATGAATACTACATATATGTTTTAAATTAGCTTTCTAAGAAATATTTATGCCTTATCAGTGCTACTAGCAAAGGCTGTCGATATGATCTTTACAACCCTCAATTTAGACAAATCATTTTGGGTGACAAAATGATGGATTGTACAAATGTCATTAAGCTATAGTAATATTTGCAACTAAGAATAGCATTTCATAAATGCTTAGATTTAACCATCTGAAGAAAAACAGGTGAAAACAAACAGGAAAAGAACCCAGAGTTAAAAGTACAGAGTGATTTCCAGGAAGTATTGCCTATAAAGTGTAATAAAAGCATATATGTAACTATTTGACGGACTATTGTCATACAATTTTTATTTCTCATCTTAAATTTTCACATCTTTTATATGTTTTTCTAAATATAAAAATGTCTAGCACCAAGTAGAGCATATTGATGATTGGGCTTCTCCATCTTCATCTCGATATTTGGTATTATGAAGACAAACCTTCACTATATGTCTTTGAAAATCATAAAAATCACCAGAAACACATACATACATGTATCACTTATACAAGATTCTATTCCCAAGTTAGAGAAAATACAAATAAGAGTAATTTTACCAAATATAGTCATGTGCCAGCTAATAATGTTTTCATCGATAACTGACCACATACATAACAGTGGTCCTTTAAGATTATAATACCATATTATTACTGTATCTTTTCCATGTTTAGACATAGCATATTTAGTGATACGCAAACACTTACCATTGTGTTACAAAAATCTACAGTTTCCAGTACAGTAACATGCTGTGCAGGTTTGTAGCCTGGGAGCAATAGGCTGTACAATAGCATAGGTGTGTATTAGGCTGTATCATCTAGGTTTGTGTAAGTACATTCTATGATGTTTGCATAACAATACAATCATCTAATAACCTATTTCTTAGAATAGATCCCAGTCCTTAAGCAACACATGACTGTGATGTTTTATCTATTTCACATGTGGCAAGAAGTCCCATAGGACTTCTAGTGGCTGCTAGAGTATTCTTACTAGGCTAGGGCCAATGTAATTATTATTTTCTTGTATTTGCTATTGATTTAAATACTTTATTCTCTTATAGTCATAAAAAATTGCTTTTACAATTCTATACGTTGTGTGATATGGTTTGTGTACCTACCCAAATCTCACCCTGAATTGTAATCCCCATGTTTAGTAAAACTTTTGCTTTTTTAATGATCGCATAGACACCTGTGAATGGGCCAAGGAAAACTAAAATTGAATGCTTTCAATCAGTCACAAATGAATTCCCATATCTTTGAATAATACATTGCTCTTCAGTAGTATGTATCTGAAGGTGGATTAAATCCACCCCCATATTTATTTTGCTTTGTCTTTCTGTATTTGTAAATAGGTCATATGTACATATACACAAACATATGTATATGTTCACTCCTTACTCATCCATGTGCTCACATATTGAATAACTAGCTAGTTCTCATGAACTCAAGTTCATTTATTTTGAAAAAAAGTGTTATTAGTCATATAATGCTTAGTTAGAAATGTATGTCTAACTTTGCTATTACCATTCTTGTTAGTAATAAAATAAAAAAATCCGTAGATTTTTTCAAAGAGTTTCGTGGAAAATTCAAATCACGAATGGATGACATATTTGATTGAAAGACTGAAAGAATCAGTAAGGACAGAATAAAACTGGTATTTTTTGTCCTTTAATCCGTATCTAGTAGAATGAGACGAAGAACCATAAAAAGCTGAACTCTTCTCCACACTCTCATGATCCTGAACAAAGGTATGAACACTTGAGTCTTTTCAATGTCAGTCTACTGCCTTTGACAAGTACTATATTCACTGAACAATTTTAAAAAGAATCAGAAAAGAAGAAAATGCAGGTTGGGGAAAAGACTGAGTGGGAAGATAATAGAAAAATACATTGCTGTAGGTCTTTGATATTTTTTACTCTGATAAAATATTTTAATTAGTCAAATAATAATATTGTGATTGTGTCAATATTTTCAGTGTAGAGTTCAAATATTTTCCCCTTAAATTATTTTAAATTTATTTATTTCAGTGTAGGCATCCTTACTTTTTTCTCAAGAAACAGATAAGGCATTCCAGTTTCATAACCTGACAAAGTTTTTCAGTAGCTGAACCAAAGATTATCAACATATTCTATCATTTTGTTTACTAAAAATCCACTCTAAGGGTTTCAGGAGGTTATTTTATTATCTGAAATATATAGAGTACTAAAGAATAAAGACATTTAGTGATGCTAGCTAGCAGAGAGTGTTTGTATATTACATAGAAAAATGGTCAATTTCACAATAAATATCAGTTAAATGTAATTATTGTACTCAGTATAAGCAAAATGTTATGTTTATAATAATGTTGGAAGTATAATTAGTTTGAGGGTGCTGCAATAATTATGTCTGTGTGTGCATACATGAACATCTATTATGCTTTCCTATGTATTACCTAATATTCACTGATGCTGTGTATTTGTGTTAGAAGTTATAATTGATCTTGTGTACATGACATACAGAATATATTGCTTTGATATTTTAACTTATACTTTGGTTTTGCTCACAGTATATTATTATCTCTGCATTATGCAGTCTCAAAATTATGTCAACTCTCCAACATATTGAACCTGATAGATAACATTTTGGTAATTACAAGGTAAATAGAAACCAAAACTTTCTTTTGGACCAGGTTTAAATAAATCATGCTCCAAAGGATAGTTTAGATAGAAAGACAAATGTCCAAAACTTCTGAATAAAATTTCAAACGTAAGGTAAGAGGGGTCACAGTGCCTAATTACCACAGCTTGAAAGGATGACCACTACAGTATACTAGACCTATATTCTTTAAAGAAAAGGGAACCAACTTTGGGAGGCCAAGGTGGATGGATCGCAAGGTCAGGAGATAGAGACCATCATGGCCACCATGGTGAAATGCCGTCTCTATTAAAAATACAAAAATTAGCTGTTCACCATGGTGTGTGCCTGTAATCCCAGCTGCTAGGGAGGCTGAGGCAGGAGAATCACTTGAATCGGGGAGTGGGAGGTTGCAGTGAGGCAAGATAGCACCACTGCACTCCAGGCTGGGTGACAGAGTGAGACTCCGTCTCAAAAAAAAAAAAAAAAAAAATCTCAAAAGTAAAATAATACCATTAATAATAAGAAGACAAATATTAAGAACTAGAAAATGCAAGATAAACTGCCAATTCTTCATGGTCTTTGACAAATTTTGGTAAATGGCAATTATATAAAGATTAAAGTTAACATGAAAGCTATAAACAATGAAAATCATTTCAAAATCTGCAGATAGTGCATTCCCATATTTTACCACTTGAAAGAAATCAATTTTGTACACTTCATGAAAACAAAAGAAGGTAATTGTCCTTGCCTCCAAGCTCATTTACTATAATAGAAATTTGTCATTTGAATTACTCATAATAAAATGTGTGTCTAGTCCTTCATAATTTTGATTCTTTTTCTTTTTTTTGGATGCACATCAGAATCACTATTTGTGCTTTTAAGAAAAGGACAGATATCAGGATATTAACCCAGACCTACTGATATGGAATCTCTGAGTGTACAGTCCTAGCATCTTTATTTTGTTGAAAGTGAAATTGCAGGCTCACATAGGGTAAAAAATAGCTGCTCTGTTGAATAGGTGCTGAGTTTATAGTTGGCCATTGATTTATTTCCTTCTTATTTCTAAACCAATAGAAGACTTATCCTACAATAAATTAGTAAGAAAAAAGAGAAACGGAATTTTCTTTGGCATTTGGCATATCATGTGGTAAATCCTCAAAATAACAGACATCTGGCAAAATTCAGTTATGAAGAACTTGAAAGAATTCGGTTGTCCACCCCCAGGAACAATGAGTGCTTGTCTGCATTTTCAGTGTAGTGTATAATTAACAATAATAATTTTTTATTCTGATGCAAATTTATAAAATTAATAAAATTGAAAAATTAATAAAACAATCATCTAAATAAATCATGGGTCAGGAAGTAATTTAAAATGTAATAATCTGTTCATACTTTCAGGCCTTAATTATCCAAAACATTTGGAACATATCCCGATTGCTCTTTGTGTTCCTAAGTTTAATAATTCTTAATCCTGTTTGTATGATTGAACTACTTAGAGAGTTTTTTAAAAATACCTGCATCTGAGTCTGAAAGAAGGCAACTAAATCAGAGTCTAAGGGTAAGGCTGATATATTCGATATTTTTACCCTGGCAGTTAATTTTATTATTCAGGTAAGTCTCAAATTTCCATCTTGGGAGATGGTCTAAAAACTTACTCCATGTTTAAATGGGAATTACAAAGCAGGAAATAAGGAAAACAAACAAACAAACATAAAACAGAAACATAGGCTATTTTCTTGAAAATATTATACCTCTGAAATTATATGTTTTCTTTAGGAACTAAGTAATTCAATATGTAAAGAATAGTAATTTAACTCCAAAGGAACCTGGAGAAAAACTAGAAAGTATTAAATTAAATGAAGAGGAATTAGATAAATAAGAGCCGGACCACTGATTTTGAAAAGATTAAATAATTTAACCACCCTCTGGCAAAGATAATGAGAAATGTAAAAAAAAACAAAGTGAAAGAAAATATGAACCTGAAATGTGAACAATTGTTTGGAAAACCTTCAGAAAAAGAAAACTGAATTGAAGAAAATTATCAATGTTAAAGTCAATGGTAAAGTCTGTGACTTTTGGTGACTGTATGGGAGCTATGTTTGCTTTGTATCTTAGATATTTTACCCTTTTAATGTTTTCTGAATTGAACACATGGTACATATGCAATCGTAATAGGAGTATATACATATATTTGTGTTTGTATATACATATATGTGGGTGCATATATATATTTAATTGTTAACAATGACTCTCTCCAGTGGGTGTTTTTTAGAATTGGCTACTTGTGTGTTTTATTTATTTTCTAAATTTAAAAATTACTATGTAATCCAAAGTTTTAAACTGTAGAAAATGATATGGCCTTTTTATTAAAGGTGTGAAAATGCTAATAAAGAAACATGCTATGTAGAGATAATTTGCATAAAAGATTATTGCTTTCTGGTATGATTTTCTTTCCTAGTTCAAAGGTCACATAGTCGCAGCTGCCATGGAAGCATTTGCAACTTCAGCAACACTGGTTTACATTGTGAAGTTTCAGACGCTAATGGTAAAACATAGATTATACTTTTTTGTTACTCAGCTTTGTAACTTTCTAAAATGTGATTTATTCCTATGAATAAATCATAATGAAATAATTGCATTGCTGATGAATTTAATTTACAGGCTGGGTGACTAAAGAAGTGTATTTCAAAGTGTTCAGCCTTGTTAACCATAAAGTACAAGCTGGAGTATTCAACAGGTGAAGGAAGCAGATGTTGCAACTTTGATTTTACAAACAAGGAAATGTCTTTCTCTTATTATTTTCTTTTCTGGCAACTTGCATTGTTACATTTTTCATGCATATATATGTTTCATATATGCTTCATGTATATATATTTCAATATATGTATTTCATGTACATATATATATTTCATGTATATATATATTTTCTTTTCTGGCAACTTGCACTGTTACATTTTTCATGTATATATATTCACATATATTTGCTTTCATGCATTATATATAATTTATACATAATAATTCACATATATATTTCCTTTCATGCATACTCATTTCATATATATATGCAATACTTCAAAACTCTGTTTGGGATATCTTTTAGTTGAATGTGTGACCATGAATAATTAGCAAGATTATTACAAACATAAATTATTTTCTTTTTCTCATTGAGCAAACGATTTTGACACCAGGTCTTGATTACTGTATATCTTCTCTAGAAACCATCTGATTACTCTTTCATTCACACTCAAAGAGATGTTAGGTTTCACTGTTAGCAGCTGGCTGGCTCACCAAATTATTAACCTGAATTTTTGCAGAATTCAATCATATCTGACTCGAGAGGAAAGCAGTGTCGCAGAGAGAGATATAGTCAGTGGTATTACACTTGAGTTCAATAATGAAGAATCCTCAAAACCTCTTCTTGGACAATTCATTCATATTAAGACTACAGAATAGGCTACAAACAGGGCCACACCTTGAGTGTCATACAAGCTGGTCATATATCAAACACTTTCCAAAATAAGTAGAAGTGCTTTGTGGATGTGATTTCAATAACATGTAATTACTAAGTATGCAGATTAATTGCAACTTGTCTAAATATTTGCCTTATTTTCAATTTTCACTCAAATTGACACTCTATATAAACAAAAGTATTATTGTATATTGATATTTGTCGTTGTTACTTAGTGAAGACTACAAGCAGCGGGACCATTTATTAAAGCTTTGATTCTGTGAATCTTTTGTAAAATATTTTGTCAAATTGCTTTTACAAAATGTTTAATGTTATATGCCTATATACTGTGGATGCAAGCAGTCATTTCACTCCACCATTGACAAGTAAGCTATGACATTAAGCTGTGACATTTGGTTAGTAAAAATAGCATTTCATTCCCTTTTGTTTTATCTTTCACTGACTTATTACTGAGTACCCGCTATATGCCAGGTACTATTCTAAACTCTGTGGATTCAACACACACAAAATAAGTGTACAAACCTACCCTCATGTTGCTTATATTACATTCCAGTCAGGGACACAGGAAATTAAATAAAATAAATATAACACATACCCAATAACATGATGGTTTATTTTGTGTGTCAGCTTAACTAGGACATTCTCCCAGTTGTTTGATCAAACACTACTCTAGATGTTGCTGCAAAAACACATGACAAGTATTACTAACATTTAGTATTAGTGGACTTTAAGTGCATCAGGGCTGTAATATAGAAATTCTGAGTTCTATAGAGTTTCCAGTCACCAGTTCTGCCCTATAGATTTCAGATGTGCTAACCCCTGTAACTGTATGAGCCAATGCCTTATAATCAATTTTTTTCTCTTCTGTGTGTTTGTGTGTGTGTATGTGCATGCATTCCATTGACTCTGTTTCTCTGGAGAACTCTGACACAAATGATCATAGGTACCAAGTAAAGAAGGAAAACAAAGCAAAACCATGATATTGAAGATGACAAGTTTTGAGTGAGTTTGGTGTAAAAGAATTGGAATTTTTACATGGTGAACAAAAACTATATAATTGAGAAGGTAACTTCCCTTTGAGAGGGTTAAAACTTCCCTATATACTAACCCCAAATTTTTGTCTATCTTTTTCATTATAGCCGTCTTAGTGGGTATAAAGTAGTATCTCATTGTGGTTTTGATTTATATTTTCCTAACAACTGATGTTTCACATCTTTTCATATTTTTTGACTATTTTATATTGTCTCTGGATAAATGTCTATTTAAATACTTTGCCCACTTTAAAATTCAGTTGTCTTTTTGTCATTGAGTTGAAGGAGTTACTTATATATTCCTCATAAATTGCTTTTTAGGAAAGCAGTCTAGGAATACCTCAAAGACAAAACACAGAGTTATCATATGACCTTAAAATTTCACTTCCACATGTATAGCCAAGATAATTAGAAACAGATTTTGACATAAAAACCTATACATTAATGTTCACAGCTGCATTATTTGTAATCGCCGAAAAGTGGAAACATTAATGACTGTTAATGAGTGAATAAGTAAACAAAATGTAGTATTATATATTTGCACCATGGAATATCATACACTGTATCATTCCATTTATGTAAACTGTGCATAATACACAAAACCATACATACAGGAAGACTGGCAGTTGTCAGCAGTTGGGACAGGTATGCAGGAGGAATGGCAAGTGAGTGAAAATTGGTATGGGGATTTTTTGGGGGGAGCCGATAAAAGTACTTTGGAATTAGGTAGTGATGAAACTTTTTAAATATACTAAAATTTACTGATTGAATAGTATAGTATATTAATTGTATACAAATAAAAAATGATAAACAATTGTGAGTGAGCTTTCCGGTTTCCTTTAGATTTGGCATTTCAGACAAAGGGAAGAGCAGGTGCAACTGTTGTGAATGTGAGTATGACTGGCCTATGAAGGAGAGTAGAGGAAACTGGATGCACAAAGTAGAGAGTATCAGAGATGAGGCTGCAGATGCAATCTTGGAAGGCCAGCCATGTAGGGATTTGTAGGACTTTTAGAAGGGTTATTGTTTTAATTTCTTAGTGAGACTGGAATCCACTGAAATATTTTAATACGGGACCTTACTTTATCTAGTTTAAGTATTAAAAGGATCTCTTCAGCTGGTGTTTTGAGAATGAACTGTAGGGAGGGAAGAGCAGTAGCAGAGATACCTGTTACAATGTGATCACAAAAATCTGCAGAGAAGAGAGTGTTGCCATGGAGCTGGTGAGAAGCAGAAACATTTTGAAGGCAGGGATTTTAAGATGATTCAAAAATCAACTGGCTTAAGCAACTAAAAGGAGAGAATTGCCATTAGCAGACATGATGAATACATAGTAGGGAACAGTTTGATGGCAGGAGATTAATTCTTTTAGATATGCTTTAACCTCAAAACACTTGGATATCCAAGGAGAAATACAAGAATCTAGGCTACAGATAGATGTAAATTTACACACTATCATGCATCATTAGTATAAAAGTGATGCGTAAAGCTCTGAAACAGCATAGATCAACCCAAGAAGTTTATTTGGATAGAAAAGAGAAGGCCAGGGACTGTGCTCGTGGATATACAATGATTGAAGTTCAAGGATCTTAGATTAATGAACAAGGGAGATAAAGAGAAAGAACACTCAAATAGTAGAAAATTCAGGTAACTGCAAAGCTAAGGGACAAAAGTGTTTCAAGGAGAAGAGTAACTAACTCTATCAAATGCTGCCAATGCATAATATAATGACTAAAATAGGTCAGAATTTCAAATGGATTATAGCTATAGGATTTTGAGATAGAAATGAAGCAGGTTTAAGAGAAAAATAGAAGGAAGAAATGAAAGATGGCATATAGAGAACTTATAAAAAGATTTTTGCTATAACAGGAAAGAGTAGGGTGGCAGCTAGAAGAAATATAAGCTCAAGAAAGGCTGTTACTTTGTTCTGTTTCTAAGTTGGGAGAAATAGCACCATGTTTCAAGTTGAAGGATATATAAAAATTAATTTTGCAGCAGAAACAGAGAGAGGGAATGGTACAGTATATCCTTTCTATATACTGTAGAGTATATAGAAAGAGAGAATATGGTGGAACAATATTCCTAAAAAAGTAAGAGTCAATGGAATATAGGAATATACTTCATAATAGGAGCTATGAATCCTAGATATCAGTCTATGAATAAAGAGGAGTGACTAGAGTATATAATAATGAGGAAGGACAAAGCAGTGGAAGCTTGTGGAAATTGTCTTTAAGTTGCTATATTTTTTTCTTTATTTAGTATGAATTAGAATCATCATCTGAGAATAATGATGAACCAGAGATATAGCCAGATAAAGAGAAGAACATGTATAAAAGAGTTGTCTTAGAAAGAATGAATGGCTTTGAACATATAGTTTGGTTTGGTAGTAGCATTAAGGGCTGTTTTGGTTTAGTAATTACACGTACATACATACATACATATATTACACATACGTGCATACATATATACACATACATACATACAGACATAATATTGTTTGTCTGCATCCCCAACCAAATCTCATCTTGAATTTTAGTTCACATAATCCCCATGTGTCCTGGTTGGGACCCAGTGGGAGGTAATTGAATAACAGGGGCTGTTATCCCTATGTTGTTGTTGTCATGATAGTGAGTGAGTTCTCATGATATCTGATGATTTTGTAAGTGGCTTTCCCCATTTTGCTTGGCACTGCTCCTTGCTGTCGCCATGTGAAGAAGGACGTGTTTTCTTCCCCTTTTGCCATGATTGTAAGTTTCCTGAGGCCTCCCCAGTCATGCTGAACTGTTAGTCAATTAAACCTCTTTTGTTTATAAATTATCCAGTCTTGGGTATGTCTTTATTAGCAGCATGAGAAAAGACTAATACTGTGTGTGTGTGTATAACATAGTCAGCGTGATTGTATTTTTTCTAGTTATATTCAGTAACACAATATAGGCCGGCAGTAGGCAGAAAGTTTAAGTTCTTCATATAATTAAAATGAAGTGAAGGAAAGGAAAAGGGATGAGTATGTATGGAGATAAGTGAATATGATGATTCACCTTGGGAATTATGATGAATAAAGAGGAAAGTAAGGAAGCAAGAGGTTTGAGAGATGGTGTAGCATCAATGGAGCACTGGTGCAATTGAAGTTAAAGAGGGGAGCATTGGTACATCTGGAGTTAAAGAGTGCTGGAAATGGAACATTCGAGAGAATGAGTTGGAAAGATAAGAACTTGTGGCTGGAGAATGAAATATTTAAAACTGCGATTACAGAAGTGTTTCAGTTAATGGTAATGACACTTGCTAAGTGGCTACTGGGGATGGAAGACTACATCATTGCATGAGAGTAGATCAGAGAAATACGAGCAAGAGTAATGAAGTAATAAACATATTTCTGTATGCTGTCATCATCCATGTTATGGCAGGAGTTATTAAGCATTGAGGGGGCCATAGAGAAACAGATGATGGCAACAAACAGGGATTAGCACATAGCTAATTTGATAACATGAGATTGTTTAAAAGAGAAAGTAGAAGAACCTAGAAACAGCAGTGAAGAGCAAGAGCCCTTGCTCCACCTCCAGAAGGTGTAGATCAAGGTGTATTAGGGGGAAAAAAAGTGTTATTCCTTGAGAGAGCTGCAAGAAAAATAACACCATCAGAAATTTGTTTGATTTCATATAACAGGAATGTGAAGAGAAATTTCACAGAAGATTTGAGGATTCTTTTGTGTTTTCCTCTCTTCCTGTTTGTAAAAAAATTTTAGAATTGCCTGCTCATGACATTACCAACTATTCTATTTGAGTATTAGGAATTTCCCTCTTATTTCATACAAGCTGCTTATATATCAACTCCTCAACTGTGCCTAGGTTGCTAGTAAGTTTCTCGTTTTCATTTGAATTTTTTATATTTATGCTTTATTTATGATATATTTAAAAGTATGAAATAACACCTATTTGTATTTATTCAAGTGCATCAAACTTCTGCTGTTTATTTCATAGATTTTTCTCACTTCAAAGCCTGAGTCTATGCATACCCATATGCATACCAATAAATCTTACTCCAGGTTGGTGGAAATAAATTTTTATAAAACAGTCACTTCTAATTTTGGAACCTGTGGGGTGTAAGAGAAAGAGAAGTCAAGGATCAAAATTGATTTTTGTTATGTACTTAATAAATGTCCTCCAATCATTGTTAAATAACTTACTTCTTCTTTAGACTGTGATGTTTATTCGTAGTAACACAGAAGCATCATTTTTAGAATATTCATTCTGTTTAATTGATCTGACTGTCCATTCTTATATCAACACTACACTGTTCAAATGTTGTTTCAGAGATGAAAATTTATGAACATAGAAAATAACTTCAGATATCATGTTAATAAAAAGGATACAAAATGTTATATATATGTTCATATTTTACTTGTAAAAATGCACACATTCTTATATAGAATAAATGTCTGAAAATATACAAAGAAAGAGATAACAGTGATTATCATTTGATATTAGAAATAGAGATTTTTTTTGATTTTTGTAAAATAATATTTTCTTATTCTTCTCTAAGACACGTATTATAAGATAAGAAAATATATGTACTTTTTAAAATATTACAGACAGGTGGTTTACAGTAGCAACCACTTGAAGAGGCTTAGAAAACAAGAAAGCGAGGGAGAGAAATGAACCTCTTTCCAGTTTATTTGTGCCCTATGCAACTCTTCTTCAATTTATGAAACCTGACATGTTTGACCTTGAAAAATGTCATTTTAATAGGCATTGTCCAGTGTCTCCAGTCTCCCATAAACATAATTTGTGTAGTTAAATCCTATTTGTTATTCAGATCTCAGCTTACATATTCTAAATTAATGAAAACTTTGTTTCAAACCTGACTCCAAATTTTCATACAGTGTACTTTTCCTTGTTACATTTGGGCAAAATTGTCCTCACTTGACCAATTTCAATCCTCTCTTAGTGACTGTCAGTTTTACTAGTCAAGGAATTATATTTGTCTAGATTCTTGGATACGTAATACTAATACAGAAGCACATTAAAGTCAATCTATATATGGCATGTTGAATGGATGAATGAAAAGAAGGGAGGCTGTATAGACCCAGGTTTATATTCCCTCTTTCTCACTAGGTACAAAAACCTAGCCAAGCCACTTATCTTCTCTTGGTTTTAATTTCCTCATCAGAATGAAAATAATAAAGAAAGCAATTTATTAATTTCTTTGGCTAAAGATTAAAGAGATAAAAAAGACATTTAAATGCTTTATATATATTAAGGTATATATATTAAGGAATGAATGATCATACTATCATCGTTTAGAAAAATTTTCAGAAATACATTGTTTAAAAAGAAAAATGGAAAACCACTGCCATGGAGGGTACAATAGAAATTAAGAAGACATTTCCGAAAGAACAGCCAACCAAGAAAGCACTGGGAAGGGCAGCATGGGGAGTGTCAGTGTATAAAACATCACATTAAATTGTGAACTACTCAATTAACAAAGTGGTTTGGTTTTCTGTCACAGTGTTTAGCAGCATGGAAGGGAACGTAAATACATTTTAAATGGAAGTTGATAAATAATGGGCAGTTAGTAAAGCATAAGCTACTGCAGCTTAACGTTCAAGGGGGCCTTTGGTAGAAATCTAGTATGGTTTATTTGAAGAGAAAAATAAAGGCATCAAAGACTTGAGACAAACCACTAAAAGGGAAGAGATCAAGTTATATAAGTTAAAGAACAAGATGCTAATGAATTATAACAGATTATTGCATAAGTTACCATTAAGATTTTATTTGAAAAAAAATAGTAGAACACAAGGCAAAAAAGTCATGTTGTTAATAGAATTATTATTTGCAAACTTTAAACCTTCAAAGGTACTATACATTTCATATCATTTTCATAAATGTATCTCAGTTAGCCAATGACATGTGTCACCATGCATCTTCCCTCCACCTTAATTTCTCAATTTAATAAGTTAAACAAGTAAGTTTCTAAAGCACAAGCCTAGATTATGGCCATGATGCAGATTATGCTTAAAATATAAAACAAAATTAAAGCAGATACATGACAATCAATTTTGTCTTACCTTCAACTGCAAATATATACATTAAATACAGTTAGCTGAAATTCACATTGTAAAACATTTCTTCTAGTTTAAATGAAGTAGATGTTAAGCTCTTGACATAATGTGCTTCTGCCTTTGTTTTTGATCTCTAGAAGGTTTGACCTCCTTTTGAATGTTATAATGAACAGTATTTAAAAAAGATTAAAATAATAAAACCATACCTATTATATCCTATAAAATAAGAGTTGTTATCAATATTTTGTCTGGTAAAGATGATATTATAAAATCTAAACATGTGTAATTGTTAAGCTTTTGACAAAAACACAAATAGTACCAGTCATACTTAACAGAGTCGTAAGTGTTGAGGAGGGGGGACATCTCAAGTGTGCAAGGCCTTCAGTTTTTGCATATTCTCTCTAACCTTTCAAGTGTGAAACCATGTTAAAGTAATTCTTTAGTGGAATTTCTTTTTAATTATAAAAAGAAAATATAATCATGGGATTATACAATGTCGGTGATAAAATGGGCCTTAGAGACTATCTAATTCAATTCTGTGCTTTAACAGAAAAGAAACAAACATTTGAGGAAATTTAATGACTTTCAAATCTTGGGTTTCTCTTTTGCCCTATTATTTTTTAATTTTGATAACTCTTTCTTCCTGCTCTTCTTTTCTTCCCACTACACTATGTCCCGCCCTCCAGTCCTATGTTCTTTACTTTTTCAAATATTTTGAAACACCTTATTTTTTGTTGGGCACTGTTGTGATAAATAAAGAGAAGCAAGACATAGTAAAAATAGTTGGCAAAATAGTTGGCAATATTTGTCAAAATCAGAAATGCAAATTACTCATCAATATAATTTCTAACGATGTGTTCTACAAATATAATCACAAAATAACAATATAACAAAATTATTGGCATTTGTTGTTGTTTAAGAAAAGACTGGTATGATATATTAAAAGTGACTACAGATTCTATAACACTCCTCCAAATGAGAATTAAGAACTTTTCTACTTCTGCTTGAATCTGACCTGGTCTGTGACTGCTCTGGTTATAGGTTAGCAAATAAATGATGTTTTACTTATCTAAGGCATTGCCTCTAATAACATTGGAAGCATCCACCTAGGTATTATGACCTCTGAGTTGTTTGTAGGAAGGTCAGCTACCATGCTGTATGTACTATATGGAAAAGCCTGTATCTCATTTGGAGAAAGGCCAATTAAGCCCAGGCCTCTGGCTGTGTCCAGCAGGGCCCCAAACTTCTGAGATCATCCATTCTCTATAATCCAGCCTGGCCCAACCATCATCTAAATATTAATGAGTTACTCCAGTTGATACGTTATGAATCGGAAAAATCAACCAGCTGAGTCCTGTGCATATTCCTTATCCACAAAACACTTAGAGAGGATAAAATGGTAGTTGCTTTAAGAAATAAGTTTTAGCTAGTTTATCATGCAGGAATATATAACTGGAAAAACTGGATACAATGTGTTTACAATGAAATAATAAGCAACTATAAATAGAAAAAGTCAGCTCTTATTACCCAATATGGGATGATCTGTGAGATAAGTGCAAAGTGAGCTGCAAAATATTATCTATGTTATGTTTCTGCTTAAGACATTGTATATTATCTAGCTATATGTTACAACCATATAATTAAAGCAACAGAATATCTTCAAAGATGCCCCTAAAACTTACAACAGAGCTCAACTTTGGGAGGAAAAAAAATGAATTCTAGATGTCTAGGTTAAAAAAAGACATGCATATGTAGTGCAGAACCTGTAGCATTAAACCTTTTGCTATGGTGTATTACCTTTTTAGTGAATTCAATGGGAAGTAAAACAAAACTAAACAAAACAAAGCTAATCCGAGTATACTCCTGACTTTCCTTAGTCTTACACTTCTTAGTGCCTAGTATTACATAAAGGTAAGAATTGTAGCATGTATTCTTTTCTTTAGGGTGTCTTTTAGAATATTAAAATTATAAATAAGTTAATATTCAGTAACTTAGCAAAACATTTTATAAAATTCAATTGAATCTGAGGTTAAATTCTTTGCTGAGCAGATCTGGTCTTAAAAGAAATGTATAAATTGAGAATGTTAGATTTGCATTTCTAATCTTCCTTCATACCCCATACAGCATGTATAATGAAAGATGATTACACAGTAACTGCTAACACAGCTGGGAGGTGTTCTCTGAATAAGATTTTTGTTCTCTCTTCATTTCAAAACAGCTTTTATTTCCATGACATCTTGCATAGAGCAGATGGTCTCAAAAGTTAAATTTGACCATGAATACTACATTAGCTGTCATGTACTTGGAAAGGAAGATTATAAACAAGAAAAACTGCCCTTAAAAATGTTTCATTCATTTTGCCTTTTATATCATATGTGTATGTTTTCATTTTGTAAAGAAAGTATTTAGCAAATATGGTTTATTTCTCTTTTATAATTCAATATTGCTTCATTTTATTTCTGACCATTCAAATTCAAACAAGTAAGCATCTCAAGAGCCATTAATATGCAACAGGGCATTACAATCATATCGGCAGCAAAGAAAAAGAAAAGAAAAAGGTTTTCTTATTGTTTTCCAGCCAGAGGATCAATATAAGCAGATGTTCTATTTTTGAGTTGCAAAGAAAATTAGCGCTTTTGTAGAATGTATACACAGAATTGAAATATCCTTGTCATAAAAAAAAATAGAACTTATCATGGCAGTGATGAGTGAGAAGACAAACATTTTGAAATGAGACTGTCACCTAAAACTATCTAATACTCATAATTTTTTGCACAAAGAAGTCCACATAATTTGTATCTGCAATTTCAATAGCGTTAAGAGATACTACTCTGGCTTTCACTGATTTACCTTGTATTTTGGGTGCAAGAAAAAATAATATAGGGAGAAAATCAGTGTCATAGGGACAAAGTGTGAAACAAGGAAGATTTAGAAAATTTCAAAATAAAATGAATAGAGAAAACTTCAGAAAATCATATAATGAATCTAATAATCTGAATCAATTTTGCCTAGAAAGTTAAGATACAACTGAGCAGGTTTCTTTGTCACCATCTTTATTTCACCCATTGCTCCTTCCTTAGCTTGATGCTGTCAGTACTGGGAAGGAGTGCAATATAGGAGTAAAAACACATAACCCAAAGCGAGAACCCTGGCTGCTGAGCCCTGCAACTGCTTATCTGAGTGTGCTTTAGCAAGTTGTTTAGCCTCTATCTGCCAGAGCTCTACATATTTTAAACTGGAAAAAATAATTGTATCTTTATTATGTTGTAAAATAACATAAAATGGGGACCAGACTTGAAGAATACCTGAGCAAACAAAGCCAATTAGGCTTCATAAGTGACCTTAACCTTACTTGACTTGCAAACACAAGCAAAACTTAACTTGGGCAATTTCTGTAATTGACAGCATTAAAGAAAAATAGAATTTAAGCTTAATCAATCAGAAGCTACTAACTAACTTTACGTGTAACCAGAAACTTTTCCAGCAAAATAAAGTAAGGCAACTGTATAACTACAATAATTCAAAAATTTGCTTTGTTTTGCTTCTGCATTCCCCTGTAAAAGTCTGTTCCTTTTACTTCTTCATGAACTAAAAGAACACATGGAGCTAGAGAACCAAAAATAAACTGAAAAAAAAATATTGTGCCTCAGTTTATCTTTTAACAATAGAAAGCGTGCAAGAGTTAAAAGAGTTGAGACTATACAACTGAAAATACTCTAACAATGTTAACCATTATTCATATTTAGTAGTGAGAGAGAAATTAAGAGATTCACTGCTGCATTTCTTTATTTGTGTCATCTAATTGTATGCCGGGTTACTCAAATAACACTTTCAACACAAAAAAGCCAATGTAATACTAAACTCATCAGAGGAAAAAAAAAAAATAATAAGTCAACCTTCCAGGTAGCACCTCTACATAGTACAAATGTCCACGTAACCGTCTAGTTTGCTTAACATTGAATTGGTTAATTTCTAAAATGTACTATTTCTAATAAGCATCTGTATACTGGCAATCATTTTATCTTTATATATTTGTCATGAAATCCCATTTATTTATTTATCAAATCAAAATCTCTATACTGAATATTGAGGACATTCCAAAAATTATGCAGTGCTCTTTGCATGTAAAAAGCATAGGTGGTCTTCTCTTGATGGAATTCATTGTCTATCAGAGGAAAGAGAAGATCATAAAACTAAATATTGTAAAACGTGGTAAGTGCTATTCTTGTCTTGTGACCACAGTAATCTCAAGTACGGAAGTACAGAACAGGAAACATTTGAATCTACAATGGAGGGGAAAGGAATAGTACAATGTGAACAAGTTGTTACGGAGGCCAAGGCATTCAGAACTAAGGGAAAAAGCACAAGATAAAGTGATATGCATGGAAAAAGAAACTGGAGTCAGATAGTGAAGTGTCCATGATATTATGCTAAAGAGATTCATCATTATTTCTATGTGAAGAAGAATATTATAAAAGGTTACCACACACAGGAGCTAATCGGTTATATGGTTAATATGAGCACTCTTTGAATTATAGTATGAATAAAATACGTGATATAATCAAATATTACCTATATTCTAATTATTTTAATTAAGTGAGTTACTGGTAAAATTGTGTTTTCTATATGATGAAAACCTGGCGCAAAAATACATTAAACTTATACTGTAAAATACAATACAAAAGGAAAGAGCATCTAATGAATACAATTACTCCTTTCAGTCTCAGGAAGTTCCTGAACTACGCATGCCCTAAGGATTAAGCAAGTAATAGGAGGGAATGTTAAGAAGTTATCTTTCTTTTGGAATTTATGTTGTCATGATGAATCCTAATCACCTCCTCATCTGTCACCTCTTAATATGGAGGCATATCTAGTTTTACTTTAATATTCATGTTTAAGATTATCGATGGAGTAAAATATTACTTGTGTTCATGAAAATGATACACCAGCAAAGAGTTAAGGCAAAATCATATCTGCTGCATAATTTCTTTAAAAGCTTTAAATTATGTAGCATAGTTCAGTTCTGTAGCTTTGACCATTTGCAGGGTCAAGATCCAGGTTAAGCCTGCCTCTGAGATGAAATCAGAGATGAGTTTCTCTAGTGTGCATATTTCCTTTTTGTATCATTGAGTGACCTTGAGTGAAAGGTGTATTGGAATTCTTTATGCTATTTTTACAATATTTTGTAAATCTATAATTACTTCAAAATAAAATGTTTAAAACTTTAACAAAGAGAATAGAAACATTCATTCAAACATTACTTCTATGGACGGGCGCGGTGGCTCAAGTCTGTAATCCCAGCACTTTGGGAGTCCGAGACGGGCGGATCACGAGGTGAGGAGATTGAGACCAGCCTAGCTAACCCGGTGAAATCCTGTCTCTACTAAAAAAATACAAAATACTAGCCGGGCGAGGTGGCAGGTGCCTGTAGTCCCAGCTACTCGGGAGCCTGAGGCAGGAGAATGGTGTAAACCCGGGAGGTGGAACTTTCAGTGAGCTGTGAGCTGAGATCCGGCCACTGCACTCTAGCCTGGGTGACAGAGCAAGACTCCGTCTCAAAAAAAAAAAAAAAAAAAAAAAAATTACTTCTATTTATTCACAACTCCAAAATTGACATTTTCTGAATATTTCCAGTAAGAATATCATTCGAACAAAGACTCAAGAACAAGGTAAGCAAAATAAAGACAGCAATACAAATAAACTATCCAACAGCTTACTCTTCTATTTGTTACATAATGTGTTGTCTTCTTTGTAACATTGTCAACAAATCTGTTAAATTCAGGAATGTTAGTCATTAAAAACTAAGTTCCATTATAAAAAGTGAAAGAAAACTCTAAATTCACTATTATAGCATAAAAGCTAAGTAAAACATAAATCTTTTGCTATACAATTATTTATATACAAGTATATAAAATATTTAAACCTATACCTATTGAGCAAATATTACAAATTAAAGATATAAAATTCCCTAACTCATGTAGAGTTAATATTAAAATAATAATACATAATATAAATGCATTATGATATGTCATATGATAATCATAAAGTATTTCAGAATTAAAAAAAAAACTTTGGAGTCTAATCAAAATAAAAACTTGAGATTTCTCCCTGCAGGTATCAAAGCTTATGTTATGTAAAACATTTTCTCAATAATAACAATATACAACATAAAGGTCAAAATAATTTGTGCCTCCCAACTGTTGGATTTGCTCAGGTGAAATGATTAGCTGCAGCAGCATTGAATACTTGACAGAGACTTTATTTTTTCTTTCAGCTGTTCATATATTGGATCATTAAATGACATCAATTGTTAGAAAGAACATCTGAATTTGGTCATTCCCCATTTATTTATATTCTGATACTCATCACAGAGAGATGTACATAACACAATTAAATAGATAATTTTCAAATCCATGGGGCTATTTCAAATACAAGACATCTTGGGAAATTCACACACCCCTAATAGGGAAAGCATTGCTAGATTTGATTATAATGAACCCTTACGGTTAATATAATGGGCATTTAAATTGATGTTTTAAAAGTTTAGGCATTAATTAATGTGATTAATTTCAATAAAGACCACAGAATCAAGAAAATAACTTTATATGATGATGTTAGAAGGTTAATTCTAGCTGTCTCGTGCTCTGTTAGAGAAAATTTTTCTCAAAAGTTAATTAGTATTAATAAATATAACCTACATAATAACACACTTGATAGAGATTTTACACTCTTCATTATCTAATCATATATTGTTTCTGATCAAATTTAGACATTTCCACGTTCTCAAATAACAAATTGATTCTTTTTTAAAAATCTCAGAAAACATATTTCAGTCATTATTACATTCTTCTGTTTCATATAGTCAGAGAACAGCAATCATTAAGGCTTAGCTTGATTTGGTTGATTTGGTTTTCTGTCATAAGCATCAAGGATGAAAAATACTTTACAGCACAGCAATAAAGTGTGTCAATATGTCAATATGATTAAAGTACCAGTTGTTTTTTGCTATAAATAGTGCTCTGTAGCAGATCAGGAGTTCTGCAAATGACATTTACTCTACTGAAGTAATAAAAAAGGATAATCATGTAGTAGAAATTTACATCTCATAAGAAAAAAATGGTAAATTCTAAATTAAGTTACTGTTGAAACTTTCTATTTTCTTTTTTTCCATTAAAAAATCATTTGATATAACAGAGGTTGCTAAGAGATTAGTATTCAAAAATGTGCTTCTGAGCTTACTTAGCTGCCTCATCACTTTAGTACTAAAGTTAAAAATAAGAAGTAATAACAACCTAATGAGATTGTTCAGTAGGTGCAGCTGGTCACCATTACGGAACCAGAGCGTAAGCAGCATTGTTCATACAGTATTTCTGGCAAAGGACATTTTTCTTGTCCTGACTACTGAATACCGGATAACATGCTGATCCCGTAAGTCAGTCAGGCTTCATATTGCACATACCACTGGTAGCAATTATTCCATGTTATTAGCAAGGTCTTCAATAGATTGAAACTTAGTTTTGTTATGCCCAGACCGTTTATTCCCCGAAGAAGACCACCAGAGTCCAGAGTCAAAGCCAAGCAGCAAGGATCTTTAATGCAAGTTCGAACTTGGTCCCTCCATTCTACAACATACAAGAGGGCCCTAAATGATGCATGTGGCCGCTTTTTATAGCCCGATGCATACAGGATGTGTAAGGTTACAGAGGTACAAAGGAATTCTTTTGGTTGCAGCATTACAACTGGTAATTGGTTAATACAAATAACAGTTTTCCATTTGTTCCCACGCATTTAGTAAAACTACAAATGGTTGTGATCTTATCAGGGGCTCTCTAGGTGGTGTTTCTGAGATGTGTGGGGGGGGGGGGATGTGTTTGTGTTGGGCTCAGGACTAAGATATGTGGCAGACACCAGTAATTAGAGCAGGACAGAGACTTTCACAACGTTTGTCCTTACAATGTCCGGAGTCTATAGATAACCTAATCGGTTAGGTCTGGGGTCGATCTTTAACTAGGCTGAGGGCGCCGCCCGGGCTGTCAGGGCGCTGCCCGGGCTGTGAGCCTGTGGACTTCATTTCTGCCTTTTAGTTTTTTCTATTTCATCTCTTTCATTCCTCCCTTTCTCAGGTACCTCTGGAGCCAATCTTGGGTCTTATAAGTCTGATACTGTTTCAGCATTTACGGGTTGGTATTGGGCTCTGAGGACCATGAGCTGTATGGTGTCAATCCTTTCCCTGACAAACCGCAAAATTCTGTTAATAACACAAGGTTCTACGGTAAGCAGAAATAGTAGACTTAGCAGGGGTCCAAGGAAGGGGGCTAACAGAGAAAACATATAAGAATTCCACCATTGATTTGCAGCTGAGGCAAACTGCTGTTTTCTCATTTCTATGCTTAACTTGCATAACTGTTGGACCCGGTTCTCTACAAGTCCTGATTCATTTACATAGAAGCAACAGTCTTCTTTCAAGAATATACATGTACCGCCTTTTTCAGCAGTGAGTAGGTCTAGGGCCCTCCGGTTCTGCAAGGTCACCTGGGCTAGGGATGTGAGCTGTTGCTGAAGGGAGGCAAGGGACTCAGCCGACTCCTCCATAGCCATAGCAAATTGTTGGTACAATTTGTTGCTTTCTATGAGGGTGTGGCCTAGGGCTCCCCCAGCCAGTCCGGCCGCAATGAGGGATGATGTGAGGGAGATTCCCGCAATGAGAGGGAGAAATATTGCTCGTGTAGATCTCGGTTTAGGGGCTGGGTGAATAGCAGCACTAGTCCAGTTACCGGTGTACCCCAGGAATTCGCCAGCAGTTAGTAGAGTTAACCGGGGAACTAATGTGACAGGAAGACACAGTAGGTTGGTAACAGAGGGACCAGGTAGATTCTTAGATAATGTTCCATTACACCAAAAGAATATGCCTGGCGGGGCTCTTAGGGTGGTTCTAGGGGGTGTTACAGTGATGCTCCAGAGGCTGGAGTTAGTGCCTGAAAAGCAGTAGGGAAACTTTTCCTGACTGGGGTTCAGGTACAGTGGCACATTAAGAATAGGGGCAGTTGAGAGATTCCGAAGGTTGTTAGTTTGGGTAAAGGATTCCTATGGCAGAGGGACGGCGGTTAGCGGTGGACGCCCTAGGGTAGCACACAGAAAGCAGCCAGACAAGCTGTGAAGTCCTGTAAGGTTAGCAAGTTCCAATCCTTCTTGTAATAATTCTAACCAGGAGAAAGGGCTTAATTCCTGTGTTAGTCTGTCTTCCTGTCGCTGGATATCCCCATGGACCAGGGGCTGTACTTGAACTAGTCCACGCCACAGATAGAGGTGACTACTAGGCCACGTGGAGGAAGAGTAATAGTATACAGCCCCATGTTGAGGCATGGTCCAATGGGAGTTCCAAGGATCCTTAACTATCCAAGTATGGATACCGCCTCCACCCTGCTGGTAGAAGTTCCATTTGGATCGCTCGTCCCACCCTCTGACTGAGTGGATTTTACAGTAACTGTAGGGGCAGCCTGCGTTTTGCTCCCACCAATAGTGTTTACAATTGTACTTAGTCTGATCAAACTCAAAACATATCATTGGTGCCGCTGGTTTGGCTATCTGAAAACCAGTAAAATTCAGCAAAATTGGGGCACTGCACCCTGAGGAGGGGCAATCAGCACTGGCCAATAATTTCCAGGGCTTATGAGGTTGCCCAGGGTGGGTTCGGTTCTCATAAAGCCAGAATCTCCAGGCAAAGGGGTTAGGAACTGGTTTTATGTTTGCCCCAGCGGCCACTAGGGCGACTAACATTAGGGTTAGATTACCTAGCTGCATGTTTGCAGTGAGCTATGCTGCCGGCGCAGGGTGAGTTTTAAGGGGTTGTTCTTAGCTTTGTCCACAGTCCACGTGGTTGGTGTTTCAGTCGTTGCTGTGATGGGTCCGAGAAGGTCGGAGGTTGGGTCCACCGGTTTGACGTGGGTGTAGTGGATCCACGACGTGATGCCTTCTACCTTCAGGGTGGTGGGTGTGGTTAGGAGTACTTGGAGTGGTCCCTTCCACCTGGGTTCCAAGGTCTCTTGCCGGTGTCGCTTGACCAGGACCCAGTCTCCCGGCTGGTATGGGTGGGGTGTCGGTGGAGGTCCAGTCTTATACAGTTCCTGCAGCTTAGGCCAGATTTCCTGATGAATTTTCTGCAAGGCTTGTAGGGAAAACAATAGTTCAGAGACATTTTCTGTTTCAGATTTGAGCAGATCATCTTTTAGGCTGGGAACCAGGGGTGGGGGTCTGCCATACACGATTTCATAAGGGGTAAGGCCCAGTCTGTAAGGGGTGTTATGGGCCCAGAACAGGGTGTAGGGGAGAAGGACCACCCAATTAATGCCAGTCTCCATAGTCAATTTAGTTAAGGTCTCCTTTAAGGTCCGATTCATCCTCTCTACCTGTCCTGAACTCTGGGGCCTGTAAGTGCAATGTAATTTCCAATTAGCCCTAAGAATGGAAGCCAAATCCTGACTCACCTTAGCAATGAAGGCCGGCCCATTATCTGACCCTATCTGGATGGGAAAGCCATACCTGGGGAGGATGTTTCCAGAATTTTCTTTGCTACAACCTGAGCGGTTTCTCTTTTGGTTGTAAATGCTTCGGTCCACCCTGAAAAGGTATCTACAAAGACAAGTAAGTACCGATATCCATATTTTCCTGGCTTTACCTCAGTGAAATCTACTTCCCAGTAGATACCGGGCCTGGTTCCCCTGAGCCTTGTTCCCGCAGCAGCCTGGGATTGGGGATAGGCGTTGCTAAGCTGGCAGACTTTGCAACTCATCACGATGCTGCTGGCCGTTTCTGCTATGTGTCTGATCTTGAGCTTGGAGCGTCTAATCAGGTCTATCATCCGCCGGGCACCCAGATGGGTGGATCGGTGGATGTGTTCTAACGCTTGCTGTCCTAATTTTTCTGGTAGGATAATTTGGTCATTAGTATCAGTCCACCACCCATTCTGGATATGTTTCAGGGGAAGTTTGTCGATCCACTGGAGATCTTGTTCTGAATAATCAGGGTGATACGGCAGGTCCCGGGGGCCCGGATCAGGGAGCTGGAGTGCAAGGAGTTGACTGGGAGCCTTTGCCACACTCCTTGCAGTTTGGTCTGCCAGAAAGTTGCCTTGAGCAGTTGGAGTGGTTGGCTTCTGGTGCCCTGGGCGATGTACAATAGCCAATTTTTCTGGTTTCCATAGGGCTGTTAGCAGGGCTAGGATCTCTTGCTTATTTTTTATCTCTTTTCCTTCAGCCATTAGCAACCCTTGCTCCCTGTAAATGGCCCCATGTATGTGTGCTGTAGCGAAAGCGTACCGGCTGTCTGTGTATACTGTCAGTTTCCTCCCTGCCCCTAAGGTAAGTGCTTGGGTGAGCGCTATCAGTTCAGCCTTCTGGGCCGATGTCCCCGGGGGCAGGGGTTCTGCCCAGATTACCTCAGTCTCTGAAGTCACTGCTGCTCCAGCATACCTTTGGCCTTGGTGTATGAAGCTACTCCCATCGGTGAACCAAACGAGGTCGGCGTCAGTAAGTGGGCGGTCCTGCAGGTCCTCTCGAACTCCGTGCACCTGGGCTAATATCTTGGTGCAATTATGGAGCGGCGCGTCCAGGTCCGGGTTGGGCAGCAGAGAGGCAGGGTTTAAGGTTGTTGGGGGCAGGAAAGTTATTCTGAGGGGATTTAATAGTAGTCCTTGGTAGTGGGTGAGCCGGGCGTTACTTATCCATCGGTTAGGTGGCTGTTTGAGTGCACCTTCAATGGCATGTGGGGTAACAACCCGTAATTCTTGTCCCAATACAAGTTTATCAGCATCTTGTACCATCAGGGCCGTGGCTGCGATCACTCGGAGGCAAGGGGGCCACCCCGCAGCCACTGGGTCTAATTTCTTTGACAGGTAGGCGACTGGCCTCTGCCAGGGGCCTAAGTTCTGAGTCAGCACCGCCTTGGCGATGCCCTTACTCTCGTCCACGTATAAGTGGAAGGGCTTAGTGATGTCAGGCAGTCCCAGTGCAGGCGCAGAGAGTAGGGCAGTTTTAATCTGTTGGAAAGCCGACTCGGCTTCTTCTGTCCAATTAAATGGCTGCTGTCCCTGCGTTGCCTGATATAAGGGCTTAGCCAGCTCTGCAAACCCAGGTATCCATAGTCTACAAAATCCCGCCAACCCCAGGAATTCCCTCACTTGTCGGGTGGATTGTGGCCTGGGGATCTGCAGAACAGTCTGCTTCTGGGCATCTGTTAACCAGCGCTGCCCTCCTTTTAGCAGGTACCCCAGATATGTTACTTCTGGTTTACAGATTTGAGCTTTCTTTGCTGAGGCCCGGTAGCCTAGACTCCCTAGAGCTTGTAAGAGACTCTTGGTCCCTTGGAGGCAAGCTTCTCGGGTCTCGGCAGCAATCAGGAGGTCATCAACATACTGTAGTAAGGTTATTTCAGGGTGTTTGCATCGGTACTCACCCAGGTCTTCATGGAGGGCCTCATCGACCAGGGTAGGAGAGTTTTTGAATCCCTGCGGCAGTCTGGTCCATGTCAGTTGGCCACTTATGCCCCTTTCGGGGTCAGTCCACTCGAAGGCAAAAAGCTTTTGGCTCTGAGGGGCTAAAGGCAAACTGAAGAAGGCATCCTTCAAATCTAAAACAGTGTACCATTGGTGTTTAGGGTTTAGAGTACTCAGGAGGGTATACAGGTTAGGCACAGTTGGATGTATGTCCGTAACCCTCTTATTGACTTCTCTTAAGTCCTGTACAGGTCTGTACTCCCCGCTATTAGGTTTCCGTACCGGCAACAAGGGAGTGTTCCAGGGTGAGTGACAGGGCCGAAGGACCCCTTGGTTGAGGAGCAGACGGATGTGGGGCGTAATTCCTTCTTTGGCCTCTAGGGGCATTGGGTATTGGCGCACCCGAACAGGGTCTGCCCCAGGCTTGAGTTCGACAAACAAGGCAGGACGGTGCTTTGCTAGTCCTAAACCTCCCGTTTCTGCCCAGGCTCCTGGATATTGTTGAAGCCAGGTTGCTATGTCCTGGTCAGGGGCCACCTGCTCCTGGTGGAGCCGGTACTCATCTTCTAAGGTTATGGTCAGCATGGGTACGGGCTGATTTTGGGAATCGGTCACGATGGGCCCCTCAGGGAGGAAATGGATCTGTGCTCCCATTTTAGTCAGCAGGTCTCTCCCTAGTAGAGGACAGGGGCTCTCAGGGATAACCAGGAAGGAGTGGGTTACATTCTTGGCTCCGAGATTTACTGTTCTTTGTGTCGTCCAGGGGTACTTCTTAATTCCTGTGGCCCCTTGTACCCACGAGGACTTGGAGGATAATTTTCCATCAGTTTCAACTAGGACTGAGTGTTGTGCTCCTGTATCGACCAAGAACTGAACTGGGGACCCCTCCACTTGCAAAGTTACCCTGGGTTCGGGGAGGGGGACCGAACCCCGTCTTCCCTAGTCCTCGTTTTGAGTGACTAGTATGGGTGTAGACCTAGGGGGTCCCCGTCCTTGTTGTTTCTTTTTGGGGCAGTCTCTTGCCCAGTGGCCAGCTTTTTTACAGTAGGCACATTGGTCTTTGCTCAGGTTGTTATATCTGCAGGACCACTTAGGTTGGGTGTTCTCTGGCTGTAGATGCTCTTTTTGTACAACCGCTGCCAGGACCTTAGTCATTTTTTCCTCTGGAGTATCTCTATTATTATAAACCCGCTGGGCTATCTGAAGAAGGTCCTGAAGCTGTTTTCCCTCTAAGTCCTCTAATTTCTGGAGTTTCTTTCTAATGTCTGGGGTTGCCTGATTCACAAAAGACATTACAACAGCTGCTTGGCTTCCCGGGGCCTCTGGGTCTATAGGAGTATACTGCCTAAAGGCCTCCATTAATCTTTCTAGGTAGCTAGCCGGGCTTTCTGTTTTTCCCTGCAGAACAGACTATACTTTAGCCAAATTGGTGGGCTTGCGAGCAGCCTACCGGAGACCTGCCATTAGAGTCTGGCGATAAAGGTGTAGCCGTCCCCTACCTTCTGCCGTGTTGTAGTCCCACACCGGTCTAGACAGAGGAAAAGTTGCATTTATGAGGTCGGGGTTGGCAGTCGGTTGACTGTCGTCCCCCGGGACCAGCTTTCTAGCTTCTAGCTGTATTCTCTCTCGCTCCTCCGTTGTGAACAAGATCCGGAGGAGCTGCTGACTATCATCCCAAGTGGGCTGGTGGGTAAACATAACACTATCCAGTAAAGCCATTAAATCTTTGGGGTTGTCTGAAAACCGAGCACTCTGAGTCTTCCAATTATATAGATCACTGGTGGAGAATGGCCAGTACTGGAGCCTGGGAGTTCCCGTGTCATCTGGGGACCCTATTTCCCGAAGGGGTAAAGCCACTGTGGAGTCAGGCGGCTGGGGAGGGGTAACCCGCAAAGTGCGCCCTCACGTCCGCCCCGCCGGCCCTTCAGAGTTACTTTCACTTTCAGCGGGTCCCGGCGCGCCGGCTGCTTCCCATTCACCTGCTCCCTCCTGAGGCTCCACCCGAGGGGCTGGGACCCGAGGACCGGAGGGGTACGGAGGGGGTTCTATGGACAGAAGGTCCTCGCTATCAGGTAGAACAGGATGAGGGGGGGGCAGTCGGTTGCTTGGATTTCAGTGGCCGAGCAACCAGTGCCTTACAGGGTTCAGAGGCTAATTGGAAAGGGGACAGCCAAGGGGGCGGGTTCCCAGCTATATCCTGCCATATGAGGATATATGGGATATGATCCGGGTGATTAGCACGCCCAGGCTGGAAAACCTTGGACTTTACTCTAGTGATGACAGGGAGACAGAATGTCCCTTTGGGTGGCCACCCTACGTTAAGGGCGGGCCACTCAGAGCGGCACAGAGTAATTACCTTTCCCTTCCTGATGTCCATACCAAGATCTTGGCCCCTTGCCCTAACATCCTTGAAATTACTTATAAGGAGAGATAGGGGAGTGCTCTGGGTATTACCCATCTTGAACAGTAGCGCCCGGAGTGGCGTCTGGAACAGGTCCTGCAAGGGAAAAGTGAGTTGCGGAACAGGTCCTGCAAGGGAAAAGTGAGTTGCGGAACAGGTCCTGCAAGGGAAAAGTGAGTTGTGGAATATCAACAACAAGTTTACGTCAGTCGCAAGCGCGCTCCAGAAATCTGGGTCAGAATAAGTGCAAAGAAGAATCAGATGAGAGCCGGGGGAAGTCTCCCACCGGTCTCCGCTGGCTGTCCTATAGCGCGTCCGCCAGGACTTATGCCAGCTTTCAGCTTCAGATCTCGCGAGTCACAGATTCAGAGCGGACTTAGAGATCCGCGAATTCAGACAGGCTAAAGCCTCAGGCGGACGTAGAGAGCCGCAGGTTCAGAACGGACACAGACAGACAAACAAAGACTAGCCATCTCACCTATTAGCAGATCGATCCTAGTAGATCCATTGACCAGGGGTCTGGTGGGCTTGGGGGAATCCCGGACGAGCCCCCAAATGTTATGTCCAGACCGTTTATTCCCCGAGGAAGACCACCAGAGTCCAGAGTCAAAGCCAAGCAGCAAGGATCTTTAATGCAAGTTCGAACTTGGTCCCTCCATTCTACAACATACAAGAGGGCCCTGAATGATGCATGTGGCCGCTTTTTATAGCCCGATGCATACAGGATATGTAAGGTTACAGAGGTACAAAGGAATTCTTTTGGTTGCAGCATTACAACTGGTAATTGGTTAATACAATTAACAGTTTTCCATTTGTTCCCGCGCATTTAGTAAAACTACAAACGGTTGTGATCTTATCAGGGGCTCTCTAGGTGGTGTTTCTGAGATGTGTGTGGGGGGGATGTGTTTGTGTTGGGCTCAGGACTAAGATATGTGGCAGACACCGGTAATTAGAGCAGGACAGAGACTTTCACAACGTTTGTCCTTACAATGTCCGGAGTCTATAGATAACCTAATTAACCTAATCGGTTAGGTCCGGGGTTGATCTTTAACTAGGCTGAGGGCGCCGCCCGGGCTGTCAGGGCGCCACCCGGGCTGTGAGCCTGTGGACTTCATTTCTGTCTTTTCGTTTTTTCTATTTCATCTCTTTCAGTTTGTCCAGAAAACAAAACAAAACAAAACAAAACAAAACAAAACAAAAAAAGAAAGAAAAAGAAACAAAACACAGGCCACAGGGGTTTTTAGAGTCTTTGACTACTTGTTGCTAATCTTTATTTCTACAATGAAGAAAAGTGCATCTACAATGCTGGTTCCACCTGTGCTGAGACAAGAATTACATTTAATTGAAAATCATTTTCTCTGAAATTATTTCTAACCTTAGGTCAACAATTTTATATACTCTACTTGCTGGAGGGTATATCTTAGTTGCCTGATTAGATTACATTACCTAGATACACTTTGGAAGTCACTGAACACTTACTTAAACCTCTTATGTTTAGATTATTTTGCAGAATAATATACTATAAATAAATATAGCTATTCTTGTGTCATAAACACAAACTAGCCAACTGAGGATACTTTCTCTGCATACAAATTCCGGAAAAAAAAAAAAAAAAAAAAAAAAAAAAAAAAAAAAAAAAAAAAAAAAAACCTAGATAAGTCAAGATTTATTCAAAAATATTTGTATAACATTTTCTTTGAAAATAACATTTTGGGGGAAAATGCATGAAATATTATAGAATAATGAATGAAACATTCTTTCAGAACACTAGCAAACATCTTGAAGATAGATAACACATAATAAGTAGATGATATTTAGATAAATATAATAGATATAACATCACTTACAAAGCCAATTTTAGGATTTTACTTACAGAAAAATAGAGAAAAAATAGCTTTCAATATTTCTCTCATTAAATACAACTGAAAACCTCACACATCATATATAAATCCAACTTAAGACAATTGTGAAAGGGGCAGATAATAAGACATACTGACTGTAGACCTTACCACCCTTGGAAAGGCATCTGGTAAGTTTCTTAGGTTTTGTTTTTGCCTCATAATTGTTCTATGTGGTACTAAAGAAGCCAGCAACCCAGAAATGCCAAAAGGAGTAGATTTAAAAAGCTCCTCAAAATTTTTGCTGCCTTTAGCCTGAGAATCAGGAAACGAGTAGCCTAGCAATATAAAAACCTTTTAGACAACTGCTAGACTACAGGAAAAGGGCACAGAAAATACAGGTTGCTACCCCAATCTCTACCACCAAAGTTGGAGTGGGGAGGCTAGATTTCCACGCTTACAAGGTTATAAAGCAGCTCTCCAATCCATTCTCACCCGTGCTCAAATGGTGTCAGAAGGAGCCATACAGGGAGCTTGGACTTTCATCCTCTGTCAGGGAGGTGGATGAGGGAGGTCAGGGTGGAATGTGTTAAACATCATTCTCCCCTTGAGTTTTAGAGAAAACCATGTAAGGTGCCCAAACTTCAAATAACCCCACTCCTCCCTGCAAAGTTATAAGCTGCCACTCTCTCTCTCTCTGATAAAGTGATGTCAAATAAGACCCTAGTAGAGAGTCAGGGCTTTCACCACCACCTAGTCTCAAGAACACCAGTCCAGGTGTCTATGGAGGCTACATAGGGAGCAGTAATGATGTACTCTTGCTCCTCCAGCCAAGGAAGTATCAGTGGAGGCCTAAAGGATAATGAAACATTTTATCTCCACCCAACAGTAGTGAAAAGTCCCCATCTTTGGTGGCTAACAGAAGCTCAATGGGGAAAATGGAGTTTCACTTCCATCTACCAATAACCAGGCAGCATTTCTCTTTTTTCCCTGTCAGAGTGGTGTTAGGGGAAGCCAGATAAACAGAAAGTTTAGATAATATCCAGAGTCTGTTAACACAATACCCCAAATAGGTAGGTTTAGAACACAAATTACACAACATACCAAGAAGCAGAAAGGTGTCCAGATGAATGAAAAAAAAAAAAAAAAAAAAAAAAAAAAAAAGGCATGCAATGGATGCCAACACTAAAATAACAGAGATATTAAAATATAACAAACATTTTAAAGAAGGCATCTTAAAATATTTCAATGAGATAATAATTATAAGTATACCTGAAATTAAGAAAAATAGTCTCAGCAAAAGTATAAAAGATATAAGAAAGAAACAAGTACTTAAAAAAATCAACAAAATGACCAAAATTTTCAAAAATTCAACAAATGAAATTAATAGAAGAATGGAGCGACAGAGGAAATAATCAGTTAAGGAAAAAATGGATTAAAACAAACAACCCTACCTGACTAACAAAGAGATAATATAGTTTAAAAAATTAACATATACCCAGGAAACTGTGACAACATATTGTTTTTTTTTTTTTGTTTTTTGTTTTTTTTTTTTTTTGAGATGGAGTCTTGCTCTGCCGCCCAGGCTGGAGTGCAGTGGCCGGCTCTCAGCTCACTGCAAGCTCCACCTTCCCGGGTTCACAGCATTCTCCTGTCTCAGCCTCCCGAGTAGCTGGGACTACAGGCACCCGCCTCGTCGCCCGGCTAGTTTTTTGTATTTTTTAGTAGAGACGGGGTTTCACCGTATTAGCCAGGATGGTCTCGATCTCCTGACCTCATGATCCGCCCGTCTCGGCCTCCCAAAGTGCTGGGATTACAGGCTTGAGCCACCGCGCCCGGCCTAACATATTGTTTTAAAAAAATCTGACCTCTGTGTCACTAGGATTTCATCTGAAATTTCATAGGAAAAAAATGGGAAAAGGAAAAATACTTGAAGAAATAATGGCTAAACACTTCTAAAATTTGGCAAAGGATATAAACCTAGACAATGAAGAAACTGTGCAAACCCTACACAGGGTAAACACATCAGAAAATAGAAACAGAAATTTCACACCACGATGCATCATAGTCAAACATCTGCAAACTACAGAGAAATATAGCATTCTTAAGGCAGTGAGGAAAAAATAAAACCTCACCACTAAGGGAAAAACAATTCAAACAAAAGTGAATTGCTCATTGGAAATCATGAAGGGTAGAGAAAGTGATAAACTACTTTTCAAATTCTAAAAGAAAAGAACTGGCATCCAAGAGTCCTATGTTTATATAAAATGCTCTTTAAGAATTAAAAGGGCAATCCAAATATTTTCAGATAAATGAAATCTACGAGAGTTTGTGCCAGCAGGCTCACTCTCGAAGAATGGTAAAGAAGGAACCTTTGAGCATCAAGAAGCTATAAAGAACAGCAGGGAAAGGTAAAACTATGGGTAAGTACAATAGCAATAATTACATTAAAGGTAAATAGTCTAACTCTCAAAAAAGTGAAAAATCAGCATAACAGATTAAAAATATGACACAAAAATACACTGTTTACATGAAATTCACCTCAAATATACCAATATAGGCAGGTTGAAAGGGAAAGGTGGAAACACTGAAGCCCAAGGTTGGGAATTGAAACTACCTTTGCAAAATTATGACAGTATGAGAAATCTGACATAGCTGATTCCATCTTGCTTCTGACCTCCAAGTGGTCTTTGGTCATTCCTGGGTGTAGGCCAGATTTTAATTAATAGTTTAATTTTGAAATAAGCATAAGAGTCCCTCCCTAAAACTAATCCCCTTCTTGTTCAGGGGCTGAAACTACCTTTGCAAGACTAATGTAAGGCCACAAGATTAGGATTATGGAAGGGGCCTGAATTCTGTTAAAATGTAGGTGTAGTTCCTATAGTCCCTTACCACTCAGGAGTCATATGACCAGAGGTCACAAGATTTGTGACTATCCCAGTTACTTCTAAAGGTAGCATCAATATTTTAGTGTTGCAGGACTTTTCCTTAGTTTAGCTAAAGACAGGGTTCTTTGTCCCACAGCCATGAAAATTCAGGCTCACAGACAATTTGAATGGTGAGTAAGACAGGATTTTATTTGGTTAAAAGGAAGAAAAGGGGGGAACAGGGACCTTTGATAGGCCAGAGTCCTGCTAGAGTGCTTTACAAATGCAGCTTGAATCCCAGGTTACACACAGGAAGAGGAGGGGACAGGCTCCTCCCTGCTGCAAATGACACAAAGTTCCTGAGGCTCTGCCCCAGTCCTCATTTCCAGTGCACAGCCCTGTTGAAGTTTTGCCAGGGACCCTCTCCCACCTGTCTGTCTCATTTCCCCCTCTGAAGAAGTTCATCTAACTGCTGTTAGATTAAGGATGAGGACGAAGGCTGATCTTCACTGCTTCCTGATGACAGAGAGCACTGTTTTGGGGAAATGGCAGTCAGAGCTCCCTCAGAGGCCTACTTAAGGGTTCCAGCAGAAGAGGCCATTATCAGAGACTCTGGTTGTATGACCATTTGGAGTTTGATTGCCTGAAGGCAAGAAGAGACAAAGTGGGTTATTAGAAAGCAGATATCACAACAAAACAAGAGGAGGGGTAAGGACAAATGCCTAACTTGCAACAAACTTCCCCCTTTTGCTGCCACGTGGGCTTCAGGGTTCCCTTCTCCTGAGCTCAATCCTAACCCAACTAGTTTAAGGTTTGGGAAATTAACTCTTTCCAGTTTGGAGGATGCATCTCAAGGGACTGTCCCATAGTAGAGAGACACAACTAGCTATTAGTGAAGAGAGAACTGAGGAGAAGAAAGGGAAAAAGAAGGCGCCTTTTAAAGGAGGCCTAGAGGTTCAGGATGCATTTGAAAGGGGTACGGACTGAAGATGAATGGCTATCCATCTAGAAAGATGGAGGCAGGCATCACTCATTCTCTTCTCTTCCTAGCAGATACCTGGCATACACAAGGGAAGGAAGGAAGAGCGTCCTATTTCTGTCTTCTGTCCTTGCATTCCTGAGTCCCAGTGACCGTGGCAAATCCCTACACAAGTGGCAAAGTAGTTTGTACCCATTAAGCAGGGAGGATCTAGAGAATAGGAATTATCTGCTCTCACCTATGCCTCCATCCCCCCCCGCTGTCAGTAGCCTTAAAGTTTCCTAGACTTAATTTATGCCACAGATATCAACGAGGCCTTTATCCATGAAACAAGAAGCTTGGGGTTGGCTTAATTGGCAGGAATGAGCCATGTTCACCTGTCTGTGCCTTTTAACCTCTGTTGCCATTTGCCTCTGGATCTCTCAGATCCAGTTTTCCTTCCTAGGGCTTTGACTCGAAGCTTGGAATTAAGTTTGTGACAACAACGTTTTCTCAGAGGGTTACATGGACTCCTTATCATACGCCAAATAATAAGGTAAAACTGTGGAAACAAGTCATCATCCAACAAGGGAGAGAAAATGATGCCTTGGGACACACTCAGATAAATGGTAGCTGTAGTTATGCTTACTAGGATTTGGGTGCATGGTGCTTGGCTTTGGTTGATTTCCTTGGTCTTCGGTTCCCAAAAAGGAAAAAGGAAACCACCAAGTGATGGGTGTCCTATCTATTCCAGTCATCTGGTAGGATTTGTAGGATAATTGCTCAGAACTAGAATATTGATCTAGATTTTTATATTACCCATTTATCTTGTTCTTTCTGAGCTACAGCTGGAGATTGATGATAGGTTCACAGGAACAAGAAGGGTTAGTCTAAAATGTAGGCAAAAATTTAAAAATAACTGAGTTTAGAATTTCATGACAAATATGTGATGTTTTGAAACATTATATTTTGCCAAAATTGAGAGACAGGACTAACCAGATTTCCTAGGTTGACTAAGAGTTCCTAAGCCTAGCTGGGGAAGGTGACCACATCTACCTTTAAAAATGGGGCTTGTAACTCGGCTCACACCTGACCAATCAGGTAGTAAAGAGAGCTCACTAAAATACCAATTAGGCTAAAAGCAGGAGGTAAAGAAATAGCAAATCATCTACCACCTGAGAGCACAGGGGGAGGGACAATGATCAGGATATAAACCCAGGCATTTGAGACGGCAATGGCAACCCCCTTGGGGTCCCCCCCCCCCGCCTTGTATGAGAGCTCTGTTTTCACTGTATTAAATCTTGCAACTGCACACTCTTCTGGTCCCTGTTTGTTCTGGCTTGGGCTGAGCTTTGGCTCACAGTCCACCACTGCTGATCTCCACCATCGCAGATCCACCGCTGACTTCCACTCCTCCAGATCCAACAGGGTGTCCACTGTGCTTCTGATCCAGTGAGGCACCCATTGCCGCTCCGATCGGGCTAGAGGCTCACCATTGTTCCTGTGCGGCTAAGTGCCCGGGTTCATCCTAATCAAGCTGAACACTAGTCGCTGGGTTCCATGGTTCTCTTCTGTGACCCACAGCTTCTAATAGAGCTATAACACTCACCACATGGCCCAAGGTTCCATTCCTTGGAATCTGTGAGGCCAAGACCCCAGGTCAGAGAACAAAAGGCTTGCCGCCATCCTGGGAGTGGCCTGCCACCATATTGGGAGCTCTGAGAAAAAAAACCCACTGGTAACAAAATGATGACTCAGAAATTTTAATGAAGCAAGAGCCTTTGATAACCTTTTATATATTTTGCCAAAGACCAGATTAACATTTTATAAATGCCGTGTTGTTTTTTTATTTCAATGATCAATTTACAGAAAAACCATAAATGGCATTTTGAGTTTAGTCAATATGTTCACACAGAGAGCCCCTTCTGCAAGATTAATTGCCAAAATTGTTCCACCACTTATTTGAACCTTCAGTTTTTCCTATCTAACTCAAAACAATCCTTTAACCCTAGGAAAAAACTACATTTCCATGTCTTCTTATAACCTTTTACTAAAAAATATATTTTACTGTTCTTACCCACCTTGCATGTAAATCTATTTCTAATAGTTTCAATTACATGTTATAATGGTAATGCCTAGCAATTTTTAACTTGAATGTAAAACATGGTAAGTTGTTTTAATTGTGTGCTAAATGAAGTCAGGTTTTGCCTCCTTAATTAAGGGTGTGGTAAGTTCCACATGTCCCCAGGCCTTACCAGTTGTGAAGCTGGCAATACAAACAGTTCCGAAAACCCAAAGAGCAGTTTATAACCTCAAAACACTCAGCAAACCTTGCATCTGACCTGCATTTTACCAGTACTTTTAAGGAATGTTTTTATTTCTCAAAGATTAAAGTCATGTGAACTGAAAGGTACTACAGCATTTAACCTCCTTTAAAAAAATAATTGATCCAAGTGCTTTCTTTAGGCCAAATTAATTGGCACTCTTTTTATAGACATCACACACATTGTACACACCCAGGCAGGAGAAAACCCAGTTGCTGGTGGGGCACTTTAAGAGACAAGGCTAGGAAAACTTGCAGATATGGGACCAGGAGGAGCTCATTCCCTAAGGCAGGATTGCTAACCAAAGCATTGCCAAACAGTTACCGGCCAGGCCCCCAGCATGTAAGTCAAGATGGAGGCCTTCAGAAGAAACCATACAGACATGTAAAGCACACCAGATCTACCATAGCCCAAGACTAGCCCCACAAGTCCCTTTTCACAATTAAAGCTTTACAGACAATACAAACAGTGATAGTCCGGGGGCGTGGCCTAGTAATCATCTTCTAAAAAAAATTTAAAAAGCTTGCTTAAAACTTAACTACTGATGGGGTAGAGAAGGGGAAGTAAAAAAAAAAAAAAACAGTTTAAAAATGCCTGGGGAAGAACCTCTTATTTTTATGCCATTGGTTCCTCCACCAAGAGACAAGCTTAATTACTGTCTGATGCAGTAAAGCCCCTTAGCTGGAGAAGGGGAAGGCTCTGGTGGTGCGTGGTGGAAAAGGCCCACCAGAGGAACCCTTGGGCCCGGTGCTCCAGCCATGGCAAAGAGGGGAAGGTTAGTTCCCCACAAAAAAGGAAAGGGCCATTAAAAGGCCCAGGAGTGACAGGGTAGGTGGGGGGTGGGCAGGGGGGCCCTGGTTCCCCCATCCTCAGAAGTCTGAGGATAAAAGGCCACAGAGAGAAGTTTTGAGTCTGTATTTCACTCAACACTTCTTGAGCACCTACTTGCATGCCAAAACTGTTGCAGGACTTTTCTTTGATTCAGCTAAAGACAGGTTTCTTTGTCCCATGGCCATGAAAATTCAAACTCGCAGACAATTTGAATGATGAGTAAGACAGTTTTATTGGGTGAAAAAGAAGAAAGGGGAGAAACAGGAACTCTAGCTAGGCCATAGTCCCTGCTAGAGCATTTCAGCCCTGCAGCTTGAATCCCAGGTTCCACACAGGAAGAGTAGGGGCCAGGCTCCTCCTTAGTGGAAATGGAGGGAGCTTCCTGAGGCCCCACCCCATTGGACAGGATGGTTGCAGTTCCTCCAGGGACCTCCTCCCACCTGGCTGTCTCATTAGAACCTAAGATTGGTCTTTTGAAAATATTTTTTAGATGTCTACATTCTGACAAATGACGGAATCTACCCAGACCCATGACTCATGACTCAACCTGTTCCCTGTCCACACCCAGATGTGGACTCCGTGCAGGAGAACTCTTTTCCACACCCCTGTGATTTCATGCTCATCCAATCAGCAGCTCTCTGCCCATAGGTAAATTTTTTTGTTTGTTTGTTTTTTGTTTTTTGTTTTGAGATGGAGTCTCGCTCTGTAGCCCAGGCTGGAGTGCAGTGGCGCAATCTCGGCTCACTGCAAGCTCTGCCTACCAGTTTCACACCATTCTCTTGCCTCAGCCTCCTGAGTAGCTGGGACTACAGGGGCCTGCCACCACACCTGGCTAATTTTTTGTATTTTTAGTAGAGACGGGGTTTCACCATGTTAGCCAGGATGGTCTCGATCTCCTGACCTCGTGATGTACCCGCCTCGGCCTCCTAAAGTGCTGGGATTACAGGTGTGAGCCACTGCACCTGGCCAGGTAAAGTTTTATGCCATGAGAGTTTGTTGTACCAATTATTTTATCACCCAGATATTAAGCCTAGTACCCAATTGTTATTTTTTCTGCTCCTCTCCCTCCTCCCACCTTCTACACTCCACCCTCAAGTAGACCCCAGTGTCTGTTGTTCTCTTTTTTTGTGTTCATATGTTCTCATAATTTAGCTCCCACTTACAAGTGAGGACATGCAGTATTTGGTTTTCTGTTCCTATGTTATTTTGCTAAGGATAATAGCCTCCAGCTCCATATATGTTCCCTCAAAAGACATGATCTCATTCTTTCTATGAATGCATAGTGTTCTATGGTATAGATGTACCATGTTTTCTTTATTCAATCTGTCACTGATGGGCATTTAGGTTGATTCCATGTCTTTGCTATCATGAATAATCTTATAGTGAACATTCTTGTGCATGTGTCTTTATGGTAGAATAATTTAGATCTCTCTGGGTATATACCCATTAATGGGATTGTTGGGTCAAATGGTATTTCTGCTTTTAGCTCTTTGAGGAATCACCATACTGCTTTCCACAGTGACTGAAATAATTTAAACAATTTACACACCCACCAACAGTGTATAAGTGTTCCCTTTTTTCTGCAACCTCACCAACATCTGGTATTTTTTGACTTTTTAATAATAGCCTTTTCACTGTTGTGAGATGATATCTCATTGTGGTTTTGATTTGCATTTCTCTAATAATCAGTGATATTTAGCTTTTTTTAATGTGTATTGGTTGCCAAATGGCATCTAATTAAACTTAATTGCTTCTGCACAGGAAAAGAAAACTATCAACAGGTAAACAGACAACCTACAGAATGGGAGAAAATATTTGTAAACGATGCATCTGACAAAGGTCTAATATCTAGCATCTATAAGGAACTTAAACAAATTTACAAAAGGAAAACAACCCCATTAAAAAGTGGGCAAAGGACACAAACAGACACTTTTGAAGAGACAAATATTTATAGTGGAATTAATTCAGAGTTCATTTAGCCACATGTAAGATGTTCTGTTGAAGGTCTACTTATCCATTGTGTTTGTAACTGCTATTCAAAATTTAGATTATATAATTATTAAAACAAAACAAAAACTAACCAAATATTAGAAAGGAGTCAGATGTTACCCATTTGGAGGCTGTAAATATTTTTGTTTCTGTATAACGAGGTCTTCCTGAAAAGTTTTAATACAACTTGAGAACAGTGCTAAAAGACAAGACTTAGAAGTTAATTTATGACTTCATAGCCAGTGAGAACACAAAGGAGATTTACCACTCTAGAGGTATATGTTTATATTTTCAAAGCAGCCTCAGATCCCTAGGATCCTATAGATATTCCTGATTGGTAAAGCTAGAGACTCTAGTCTTATCTCCTTCCCTTGAAGAGATTTATTTACATTTTAAAGTATAAGATTTTAGGATCCTTCTCATTGTATTTCTGTGAAGACTGTCTCAGAAGGGGGAAGTTGGGACAGCAGTTTCCTCACATTCCTAATAAATGCACAGTTCCTACACTATAATACCAATTTGGTATATTAGGATGACATCTGATTTTCATTACATCATTCTGGAAGGAATAGGAGATTGACACCCTGACATGGTAGCACAGGAAAACTGGTGCATTATTTGTTGTGAGTAAATAATCACCTGTTCTGTTTCAGAAACCTTGCATTGGCAAGGTTTAAAAAAAAAATGTATTTTTTTCAGAAACAATATCCTCTCCAGATTCATTTTTCTTTGTATTGAAGACATTGGTTTCTTTTCTTTTCAATTAAAGAAATACTTGATCAAGAAGGTCCTTCTATAAGAAATATTGACAAATATAATAGAGAAATTATTCAAATTAACATTTAGAATGAGGCAGAGGAACAATAATGCACAGAAATGTAACTATACAGAGCCATTTAAATAGAGCTTTTACTAATATTTTACATATTTTTGACTAAAACACAGAAATATATATATTGTGTGTGTATATATATATAAAATGTGTATGTACGTGTATATATACATACACATACACACAACACATACACAAAGATTTTTTACTCTGACTCCCAAAACTTGTCCTAAGGACATCTGCGGACTTCACTGTAAAAATTCAGTTTTAAAAAGAACTCTACTGTCTGTTCAGCAAGAATACTCCACTCGGTATCTGATCACCTTGAATATCTGATCAGTTTTCTTATCCTCTACAATCTCTCAGGTGATGCCTACGTACACTGGCCTATCTTCAGCAAGAATCTTGTCCAAGATTCACTTAGCCAGAATCTCCTCTATTTCTGATGTTTCCTCTTAGTAATTTTCCATCCACTGATCCCCACCCTGCTCTTTGGCTATGAATTCTCACTTGCCCATGCTGTTTTTGGAGTTAAGCACACTTTCTCTCGTCCACTGCAAAATCCCATTAGAGTGGTTCCTACATCTGTTGAGATGGTCCTGACTAAATTTTGCCTTACCATGCTTTAGCAAGTGCCACTGAATAAATTTTAACTTAAATTAGAAAATCTGAGAATAACTAATGACTTTTAGTATTTCTCAAATAAAAGCTTCTGTAATATTTTTATAATAGCTGAATTATCAGATATACATGATTGAGTTCCTGATACATATGTATGACAAACATGTACTATGTAGCATCTGAAAGAGTAACATAATTTATAAATATATCTCACATATTAGATGTGAGAAAGGCAAATATACATACATATATATATATATATATATATATATATATATATGCATATATTTGCGTGTGAAATTATGAAACAGTCCACAAGATCACCCTCATTTCTGAAAACAGCTACAGATTCGGGGATTTTTAACACCATTTTGAAGTTCAATAATTAACTGGAAGAATTCACAGAACTCACTGAAAACTGTCATACTCATGATTATGTTTTATTCTGGTGCAAAGACACAGATTAAAGTCATCTAAAGAGTCACATGGGCAGAGTTCAGAAGGTTCCAAACATAGATTTTCCAGTAGTACTTCCCATGGAAAATACACATGGAATTAACTTCATCAAGCAATTATATGTCATGATGTATGTGTACTTGTAGCAACCATGAAAGCACACTCAAAACATGATGCCCAGAGTCTTTATTGGGCTCTGTCACTACATGGCCAACCTCACTCTCCAGGCCCTCCAGTGGTCCAGCTTATACTGTCTAACCCAAAGTCTCTACCATATATCATATTGTTAGATTACCTGGCATGTCCCAAGGCCCCAAGCAAACAAACACTTTATTAAGCAGGACATTCAAATGCATTAGTGATTTCTCCCAGGAGCTGAGGGCAAAGGCCAGACTTCTCTTTGGGAATGGTTACATTCTTTACTACACAGTATTTATGTGTTTCCTAGACCTGGAAAAGGTCTAGGCCACATAGTACACAAAGTCAACCTTTGATTTGTAAATAAATTTAAGACCAAATGAAACAGAAGATACAAATAATCTACTTTCATTATCAAAACGATGAGTTTTCTGTGGAATTAAGACCATGAATATAATTCAACTATTAGGACTTAAAACTTAGACAATCTTCATAAATGTAAGTTTTAGGAGTTTATTTCAGAAGATACTTATCCAGAAAATAAGCTCATAAGTCACTAACTAATCTTAAAATTTTCTCTGGAAAATTATTAAAAAACAGTGTATTCAGGCAGTTTATTCTTCTGGGCAATCATTACCATATTGGGCAATAAACTGTACACTAAAAAAAGAAAAAGGAAAAAAATTGTATTAGTCGGTTCTCATGCTGCTGAAAAGGGCTGCCTGAAACTGGGTAATTTATAAAGGAAAGAGGCTTAATTGACTCTCAGTTCCACGTGGCTAGGAAGGCCTCAGGAAAACAATCATGGAGGAAGGGGAAGCAAACACATTATTCCTCTTCACATGGCAGCAGCAAAGAGAAATGCCGAGAAAAAGGGGAAAAAGCCATTTATAATACTATCAGATCTCATGAGAACTCATTCACTATCATAAGAACAGGAATGTGGGGAAAACTGCCTCCGTGATTAAAGTTCCTCCCACCAAGTCCCTCCCACTACATGTAGGGATTATGGGAGCTACAATTCAAGATCAGATTTGGGTGCGGACACAGCCAAAACATATCAATCATACACTTGTCAAAAAATAGATTGCTCACTAGACCATTTTCTTATTGTGTTCACCAATAATGAACTTATAAAAAATTATTATTTTGAAATACACTTTGAAATGAAAAACAGCAAAATCTCAAACTTCCATTGGTCTGCATTTTGATGTAAATGAGAATGCTTCAAAACAAACTCAGATTACAATGTTTTTCAAAAATTCTGTAAACAAGACAAATTTTTAAAAATGTGCAAGACTTAAATCTATCTCTCTTTTGGATTCCCAAACAATAAATTGGATCTAATGGCTTTTATACTTCCATCACTCTCTGCTTCTACTCTTCCATCTGACTAATCCTGCTGCTGACCACCCAGAAATTCTCAATTCCCAATGCTTAATGACCTACTAAAGGTAAACCATAATTAAAATAAAAGAAGCTCTTTGCAACCTTTTTTTTTTAGACGGAGTCTTGCTCTGTCTCCAGGCTGGACAGCAGTGGCACAATCTCAGCTCACTGCAACCTCCGCGTCCTGGGTTCAAGCGATTGTCCTGCTTCAGCCTCCTGAGTAGATTAGATTACAGGTGTGTGCCACCGTGCCTGGCTAATTTTTTGTATTTTTAGTAGAGACGGGGTTTCACCGTGTTAGCCAAGATGGTCTTGAACTCCTGACCTCAAGTGATCTGCTTGCCTCGGCCTCCCAGAGTGCTGCACTTACAGGTGTGAGCCACCGTGCCCAGCCAGGCACAGGCTATTCGAGTCCAAAACCTAGAAAGATGGATGGAATTTTACAGAAGAATTTATAACAGTTCTAGAAACATAATCAAAGAACTTCACATGCAAACAATGGATGGCAAATGCTGAGTGGAAAAATCCTAAGATTGAATCAAGAAATTCCTCATTGCATAAGGACTTAAACTGGTTTCCAAAAGCTAGGTGATGTCTTTGGAGCCTCTCTCCAAATTCTTTATTGTGAAAATAGATTATATTTGATATAGTTCTGCCAACAAAATGATAGTTCCTTAGCAGACTTCAGGAACAGATTATTTAGTACTTTTATGTAACAATCAGGTGTAAATTCTGAAATAGATGTGCCCAATCTTTCTCTTCATAGTGTGTGACCAACCTTAAGCCAGAAATAGAAAATTTTAAATGCAGCAATACCTGGAATGGGAAATAATCCTCCTGCCAAATCTCGAATGATTTTCTGAGTAATTTGAGAACTTTAGAATGAAAAGAGAATAAGACCCAGGAAAAATTGATGTTGATGTCCTGATAAACAAAACAGGTACTTGCTTCCATCTACACATTACATACTAAGGAAGAGAGCATTTTGGTAAAGATATCTGTAGAACTGTAAGCAGAAAACAACTTTGGATAAACAATTGTTTATGTACTGTGTTCAATAAGGAGTTGAAGGATAAATAAAATTAGGCAGTGGATTAATGAAAGTGTGAGAAACAAGTGCCCCATTTCCTATTTTATCCTTAAACACTCACAAAAAATTGCCTAAATATTAAATGAAAACTCTACACACTTTTCATAGATATATGCAAGGAATATCTACCTTAAATTCCTGACACTCTTACATAAATTGTGCCTCAGAGTCTATTTCAAATAACCCACTTATGTTCCCTGTCTCCTGGCCTATATCCTTTACAATTAATGTCTCTTTACAACAAAAAGTAAACATCCACTTATTTTTTATAGGAAGCAGAAGAATATACCAGGACAGTTACATTTCATGAGTTCACTGAAGTGCTTTTCTAGTTTTTATAAGCTCTTAGCCAGAACTTTGAAGATTCGTCTATTTCCCTTAAATTCTATTCTTGTCCAAATATGCAAACGGCCTATTGGTATGTTCTTACATGAGGTGAGTATCTAAAACTGATTACAGCAATCTATCTGCTGTTTTAGCTCAGAAAGAATATTAAAATTCTAAATTTATGTCTTAATATTATAAAAATAAATTCTCTAGGCCATGATTTATACCTAGGAAGCAAAAATTCTTATACCATTTTCATCCTCACACATTTTCATCCAACTTTCCTTTTACTACCAAAAGAAGAGGAAATTCATAAGTGCTGTCATATCTGTCTGTAAAACTGTTCCTATTCCAGGTACATTTATTAAAATTCTATTCACTAGAAACTTGATTTAGTCTTGCATCTTGAGATGCCATACTTTATGACAGGAACATGAAAATAATAGGCAGGACACAATAAAACAGATATCAGCTAATCCTAGAATATTTCTCCTCAGTAGACAAACTCTGTTCAGATTACATAATTCCTGTCATTCACTGCAGTTTGTCAAGTATCGAGAAATGAGAGAGGACAGGTTCAGTGGCTCATACCTGTAACGGAGGCGGAGGCTAAGGAATCACTTGAGCCCAGGAGTTCAAGACCAGGCTGGGAAACATAGCAAGACCCAATCTCTACAACAAATTAAATAATTAGCTAGGCATGGTGGTGGATGCCTGTAGTTCCAGCCACTTGGGAAGCTGAAGTGAAAGGATTATTTGAGCTTGGGAGGTGGAGGCTGCTGTGAGCCATTGTAGGACAACGGCACCCCAACCTGGATAACAGAGCAAGACCCTGTCTTGGTGAATATTAACTGATAAATTGAAACAAAAAATTTAAAAAGGTAAGGCATTTCCTGAGAGGAGCAATGATTTTTAACTATTATTATTATTACTATTATTATTATTATTATTAACATAGTCCATAATTTGGAATATTGTGGAAATAACAAGATTTATTGATTTCAGCTGAATCTCCATTAAGAATGACCAGCATGTTAAAGATATTCAAGTGCTGCACTGCCTGTATCTATAAAAGTAATGGCTCATACAGAAAAGAATAATAGAGAAGAAATACCCTCACTGATCATTACAGCAGGCAGGCAGCATCCACTGACCTTGTCCTGTAATACTCCAAAATGCTTTTTGGAGAGTTTCAAAGAGCCCATTATGAAATGTCAACAATTTATCTAGAATCTGGAAGGAGATATTTGGGAAAATAAAATTGTAATTTTTAAACACTACCAGCCTTTTTAGCACAACATTTGATAACACCACATGGCATAAAATGGAGTCTTGCAAAAAAAAAAAAAAAAAAAAAATCACATCAAATTACTCACCACAGGCAAAAAAAAAAAAAAAAAAAAAAAAAAAAAAAGAATCCACTTATTCTCAATCAGCATCACTGGGCAAACTTTACCAATATTACTGAGGCTATCTCTGGTGAATATCTCATATATCACCAACATAATATTGTTAAACTGCAAAGGTATAACATGGAAAGAACCCAAGCTTCAGGATTCTTTTGAAAACCTCTAGATAGATTTCATACAACTATGCCTGGGATAAAATTTTAATAAATTATTTTCATATTCTAAAGATGAATTGAAAATTTATCTTGATAGACAGGTATGGTCATGGTGGAAGCAAAAGTGTTGTTATATTTTGAGTTTTCATCCTAAGAAATTCCAACCTCTTTGCTAATGACAAGGCAACCACTTTGTTGAGACAGCAGGAAAGAGCTTTGGGAGGCCTTGCCACCGACAAAGACATTGTATTATTTTTTCACCTCAATATTCAGGAAGCTTACATAAAAGCAACAGAAATTTTAAATTTGTACTGTCAAACAGTCTGACACAACTGTGGTACCTATGGACCTTATGATCTCCAACAACCATTGCTTCTCACATAAAACTAATCAAGAGTCATTCTATGACATTCAGTATTTTTCCCCTAATTCTGAACTCCACATTAATTCCTAGGTCCCCTAGGAAATACACTGAGCCATAAGGCATTGAAATACAACCTGTCCTTCCTCAGGATACTTCCAGGTAGTCTCCACATGCTTGAAAACCTGGCAACTTCATCTTCTGGAAAAGACTGAAATGCTCGGCAAAATACAAGTTTTTAGATATGCTTCCATTTCTCTTTAAAGATTTGGTAGTCTCTATACTGTTGTCAGAAAGATTCAAATACTCATTCTGAGACAAAACATGGAAAGATGGCCTTCATGACTTTACTAAAGTCACTATCATTATAAATGCGAAGAAGGAAGGCTTAATGTACTTCTTGGGGAGAAAAAGAAATCCTCTGCTCTCTTATGATCTTCAGCTGGGTGTAAAAATTAAACTAACATAAGACCAATTAATAGGAGAAATGCTCTTGTTTTATTAAATGTTTATACATACATGGAACCTTGAATACTCAAAGAAGTAACTACAACAGAAAGCTTAAATGTATGATCAAACACAAGACAAAGGTGCTTGGGGCAATAAATTTTGGAGAAGTGACTAGGAGACAAATAATGGGGGTGGGGGTAAAATCAGTTGAAGACAAGAGTTATTTTGGTAAGTTTGTTTGTACAGATTCATTTCAGTGTTGATACCCAGTCTCTGATGATAAGAATGTTCTCATTCTGGTAGGGGGAGAATACCTTTTTCATGGACATTTTATGGCCTGTTCTTAGGTAGAAAAGAATAGATTAGAGGGCCTTCCCTGCATCTGATGCTTCCCAAATGCTTTCAGCTCAAAATGACTAACATGCCAAAGTAGCGCATTTGAAGTAGCATGCTCTTGTCTCCTTCATACATTGTGATGTCATCCACACAGAAGCAAAAAAATGGAGTGGGTACTACTGATGGCAAACACAGTTGGCTTCATATGGCTGTGCCATGAGGAAAGTTTAATAGGAGATACTGAGTCAGAGGACATGATATGTCCTTTCTTTTTCCCTCTTCTTTAGCTAGGGATAGAGTTAGGGTGTAGGGACATAGGTGGAAACTACTTTCTTTACATAATGCAAAACAGAAACAAAGTTGCTAAATAATTCAATTGCAACATTTTGGCAAGAAAATTATTCAAGTGTAGCTTCTAATTTTTAATACTACATTTGTGGAACTGAGTTACATTTGGTTTCCCTGAAAAATAACATATTATCCTGGTCTTCTAGTGAGTACATGTTACCTTGGAGTATTGCCTCAGGTTTATCTCATAGGGTTAGTTAGAACTCACAACCTTTTTGGGGATCCTCACAGATACAAACTATTAAGGCATGAAGGTGGAGAAATGTAGATGACTAATTATGGAAAAAGATGATATTCTAGATCAATAAGAACTTAACAAATGAGTGCTAAATCATTCCACCTTTTCACAAATAAAGGATTTTAAACTGCCATTTTCTGTTCCAGTGCTGCCTCAATTCGAGTGATGAAAGAAGTTCAGAAAGTTAGGAGGATTATTCATGCCATGAAAACGAATTACCCAGTCACAGGCAATTCCAACAAGACACTTACTGACATACCTAGTAGAACACTAGCCAAAAATGGGCAAGTAGCTGAATATAATAGAACCATCATCTATCTTTGTTTAGTCTTACAGGCAAGTTATTGTGCTATCTTTGGTGAAGGATTTTGTACTTACATTCCTGGAGGCATTTCTAAAACCTTTAAAGTTGTCAAATAAATTTTAGATAGAAATATTAAAATTAGAAAAATAGATGACTTCTCAAACAGAATGACACCAAGGCAAGAAATTTCTTCTAGGTTGCCTTAGACCTAGCTCATTGGTGAGGTTTTTGAAACAAAGGTGACTGGCTCAGAAGTGTCCTTCAGTTTTTAATAACTATGCTCTTGTTAATTTGTATGATCAATGTCATGTACAATGGTGTGATCTTCAATATCCTAAACATTTTAATATAGCTGTTGTTTTTCCAACTAGCCCAATAAATAATTATGTAATAACAATGAAATAATCTGATCCTCATATAGATTAAAAGGACTATCACTTAAAATTTGATAAGCAATCACAACACACCAAACCACAGTGCAAATCTGGATTGATCATGCTTCTGGACAATAATGATATGTACTCCAGCTCTAGGTGTATTATGGTTTTCATAAACAATGTATATGTCTTTTCCTTGCCTATGTTTCATTTTCCTCCTGATGTACGTTCAAATTAAGAGTACATTTACTAAAAAGCTACTGTAGCTCTACAATATGGTTTGTAATCCAACTTTTTGTTTTGATTAGTCTTTAAAGGTATTCATCATGTTAGTAATCTTTTCAAAGAACCGTATTTAGCTTTTTTCTCTACTGTATTTGTTACTGTGCTCATCTTTATTTTTTTCATATGCCTTTCTTTGGTTTCATTTTTTTCCATATTTTCTCACAAAATATGGAAAAATATGTGTTTTTAATATTAAAATTTTTGTGTTCAGTCTTTTGTATTTTAACATAATTTATCAGAAAATGTATATAATTTACCTTTACCTTACATGAATATTTAGTTTTACAGTAATATTAGGTTATGATTTTTCTTTTAACATGTAACGTGTTTCCTTTGACTTTTAACATACATGGTTTCTGTTGAAAAGTAAACCATTTTATTATTGTTTTTGTGAAAGTTTCATGTCATTTTATCCTTACCACTATAAGGATTTTACATTAGTTTTTCATCTTAGGAAGTTTGACTATGGTATATCTGTGTGTGGTTTTTCTTTGTATTTTTCTTTTATGGAGATTCCCAAGCTAGATTCTGTGGGTTAAAGTTTTTCTTCATTTCTGGAAAATCATTAGTCATTACTTTTTTGAATATTTATTTTGACTCAATATCATTTTCATTCTAGCATTCCATTTAGACTTAGAGCTTTTGCCGGTATTCCACAGCTCTCATACGCTTATTTCTTCATTTTCTTTCTGTTCATCTCTTTCAGTTTTTTTTTTTTTTCTGTTCACCTAAGTTTCATCAGAATGTTCTTCAAAATTTTTTATTCTGTAGTTTTTCAGACTAACAGTCCTATATTCTGTCATTAAACATATCTAGTAATGTCTTGATCTAAGATATTTTTGAAATTCTAGAATAATTAGTTTCTAATTATTTGTTTAAACTCTTTAATTCTGCATATCTTTAGTTTATATTCCTTTCATATCTTTGAATAAAGTTATAACCATTAAAGTATATGGTTAATAACAACTATATTGAAATAATCTGGGATTTATTTTTATTTTTTCCTGATTTGAAGATTTCTTCTATATTTTCATATGTTTCATTTTTTGTTTCATTGTTTCTTTTAATTTTTATGGTAACCTTACAAATAAAGGTTGTGAAGGCACATGAAAGATTTAATGCATAAACTTCTGAATAAGATGGATTCTGCCTAAATCTTATGAAAATAAACCTGCTATATCCCTCTTTAAAAATTCAGAAGATGCACATACTTTTAAAAAGAAAATAAATAATCCAAACTACGATGCCTACACTTCAATTGCTAAGAACTTTTGAACTCTAAAGTTATACATTTTATTTTATTTAGATTTCTATTTTTATATTTTAACATTCAGGACAGTAGAACAAATGAATAATTTCATATACAGTTTGCCCAGTTTCAGCAATTTTTAGTATGGCCATTTACTCCTTAATATTGTATGTGTATTTTTCTTAAAAACAAAGTATTTTATTTAAGTAACAATGCTATAGTTATCATGTTTAGAGAATGTAACATTGGCATAACACTTAAGCCTGAAGTATATATTAAAATTTCATCAAATTTTACAACAAATTCCAATTTTAATTGCTTTACCCAAAAAGATTCAACCAAGACAAGGGTTTGCTACTGTTTACAATGCTCATTTGGTCTCATTTAACCTGGAAGCTTTCCTCAGTCTTGTTGTGTCTTCTTGGGCTTCAGTAATAACAGTCATTTCAATCTGACTTCAGTTGTTTTCTGTTTTTCTTCCTCATTACTTGGTTCAAGATATGTATTTCTGGCTACAACAAGATAAAATTGATTATTTCTTCACAAAGTAGTATCTCATGAGACCTGGTTTTCCATTATTGTTTATTTTAATTTCAACCATTTGAATGAAATATTGCCGGCTTTTGCTACTCTATATTTATTCTACTAATTTTTGAATTTATTAAGTAACTCGTGCAGAAACAAATAAGACTCTATGTATTCCGTTTAAAATGTTCTGAAACTCTAATGTACACTAAAGTAATATTACATAAAATTGTTTCCAGTATATTCCACAGAAATTTTCTAATCAGTGGTCAGAACACTAAAATCATGCTCTTAGCATAGCTTAAAAGTGAATGTAAGTAATTAACTACAAAAGAAAAGTGACTCAATTATTTTAAAGATAAAGTGGCAAATTTTGACTTACTGGTTTATTTAATACATTACAGATAGTTGGTTGCAAGTCCCACATTTTGGATCATAAAAATATGTTTGAGAATTTAATGCAATTTCAGAGTATTAACCAGACTTTTTAATTTGTCACGTTTCATTTGTATTTTAGCAATAGTAAAGTCACTTTGCATGCTTGGTAAGAACAGCAACAACAAAAATGCTTTAGTACCTCATTATCTGTGAAGCAATTTGTTTCAAGGAGCCATATTCTTTTAACTTTGCTGTATAATATGCAGTAATATTATTTCCAGTTTATATTCCAGCAATTATATTTTTTGCATGAATACATTTAAAGTGTCATAGATGTAAGACAAGTAAAGCATTTAGTTATTTATATGATTAGAAACACAGCTACTGAAAATTTGTGCTCAATTTAAATATGTGGGAAAAAATAAACCTATACCCCTTTATAAAGCTCAGTTTTATAATTCGCTACTATTTAGTGAATGAAAAGTAATTTACAAATGTATTTACTCAGACATCATTGTGGTAGAAAGAATGTTTAGACTATGCTAAGAAATAAGAAGTGGCCAGGTGCAGTGGCTCACGCCTGTAATCACAGTGCTTTGGGAGGCTGAGGCAGGTGATTCATGAGGTCAGGAATTCTAGACCATCCTGGGAAACATTGTGAGACTCTGTCTCTATTAAAAATACAAAAATTAGCCAGGCATAGTAGTACATGCATGTATTCTCAGCTACTGGGGAGGCTGAGGCAAGAACCAGAACCCAATTCGGGGTCCAAGAATTGCTTGAACCCGGGAGGCGGAGGTTGCAGTGAGCCGACATGGTACCACAGCACTCCAGCCTGGACAACAAAACAAGACTCCGTCTCAAAACAAAACAAAACAAAACAGTAATAGTTTGTGATTAATATATCATTTAAGTGGTAAAGAGCATATATTTGAAAGTTTACTCCAGAAAACAAACTTCCTTCTTTTACCTTCTGTGTGTTTTTTTTTTTTCATATCTGTTCCTTAGGGTACTAATTTGGCTTTCTGCAGTATCTTTTGTAGACTCTGATGCAATGTAGTATTTAGAAGAATAATTAGTTTGCTTAAGTTGATTTCTTATTACTGCTGGTTTTAGTTTTCATTTCTCCCATTCAACTAAGACTTACAGAATCAGATAGTACATATACAAAATTATATTATAGAGATATTTTCTTGGAGAAAGAAAAGCATTCAAAATATAGGGCAAATTATTTTAATTTTGGAATAGAAATATGAACTAAAAATACACATTTTTTTTTCAAATCATGTGTGAGCAAAGTATACTAGAAGCCTTAGACTGGATTCCTCAAATATCAGAGCCTGAGTCAAAGCCTGAGCTACTATGTTATGTAAGTAGGTAATATGAGGAAATAGAAGTGAGGCTGATAAGGAAGGAGAATTCACTCAAAGCGCCTTTTTTTTTCTTTTTTTTTTTGAGACAGGGTCTTGCTCTGTTGCCCTAGCCATGGTGCAGTGGTGGATCAAGGCTCACTGTAGCCTCCACATCCTGGGCTTAAGTAATCCTCCCACCTCAGCCTCCCAAGGGGCTACCACTATGTGCTACTACATCTGGCTGTACTGCCCAGACTAGTCTTGTACTCCTGAACTCAAGCAATCTTCCAAATCCTCCCACATTGGCTTCCCAACATGCTGGATTATATGCGTGAGCCACTGAGCCTGGCCTAATCCATCAGGTGCAATTGATTGTTCTATTTTGTGGGATCATCCTTTGACAAACGATATTCATGTAAACTGTTTTAAAATTCAGCCCATCTAGATAAAAATAGATAATTTATATATGGCTGTTATCTCACATTGGTTAAACATTGGCCCCAAAGTTTATTAATTCTGCAACTTTTCTGCGAGGCCTTGTATGGTAAGCCTTCATTAAGTAAGCTGGAGCCCACATCTTGCTGAATGATTATTCTGGTAGTAGCAAAACAAAACAAAACAAAACAAAAAAAACAGATAAAAAGAAAAAGAAAAAAATTGGGGGCAAGATCTAGAATAGCTCATAAAAAATGTTTGATACAATAAGCAAAATTAATAAATAATAAACAACGTATTTCTGGGTGAATTTTAAGGGAAATAAAAAGCATCTCATATAAACCTGGGAAGATGCAATTAGTTTGCAAAATCAAGACAGTGATGAAAGTTGAATGATATCTCACAGATTGTTAAGAATAAGGGCAACGTGAACATTTCTGACACTGGAGTAAGGAAAGGTTTTTATATAACAAATGCAAAAGCACTATATATTTTAAAAAGACAGATAAAAGTGTCTACATTAAACTTAAAAATACTTCTAGAAAAAAAAATTAAAAATGAAAGCAAACCCTAAACTTGTAAAAGACATATAAAACTTATTTTGATAAGAAAGATTAATATATAATGGATCGTATTCTTTCTTTCTTGTATATTTTATTCAGTTTTCATTTCTTATTCTTTTTTGTTCTTATTAAATGGATATTATCTCTGCAATTATAATTTGGGGCATTTTCATAAGCCTTTTTTAAAAAACCACCTGATATTAAATATATACTTATTTTTAAATAGGCACATATTTTTTCATACTGTTGTATCAATTTAATTTAATTCAGAAAAAGCACACATTTTATTTAAAAAATTTTCTGTTTGTTTTTGTTTTCACATTTTATATGACACTAGACACACAGCACATGTGTGTATGTATATGTGTGGATCCCAGAGTAGGCAAATGAGAATAAGCTTACTGGACTATATGGATCAAACTATCTACATTTTTGCATAATTAAAAAATAATAAAACCAAAAGAAGAGTATGTAGTGACAAAAAAACCTAATTTATGGAAAATAATTAAGTGGAAAATTCAAAAGTGATAGGTCACATTGTCTTTAAATATGTGACTTATGTCCACCAATTTTTCCCTCTTTCTTAGTAATAAATTTTTGTAATTGGTTAGCTGTTTATAAAGTGGTTTTCTACAAATAGTATCAATTTTAACTTGATTCGCCTGCTAACCAAATACTTAATGATTGCATTAGTCTGTTTTCACGCTGCTGATAAAGACATACCTAAGACTGGGCAATTTACAAAAGAAAGAGGTTTAATGGACTTACAGTTCCACACAGCTGTAGAGGCCTCACAATCATGGAAGAAGGCAAGGAGGAGCAAGTCATATCTTATGTGGATGGTGGCAGGCAAAGAGAAAATGAGGAAGAAGCAAAAGCAGAAACCCCTGCTAAACTCATTAGATCTCATGGGACTTACTATCACTAGTATAGCATGGGAAAGATCTAGCCCCATTATTCCATTACCTCCCCCTGGGTCTCTTCCACAACTTGTGAGAATTCTGGGAGATACAATTCAAGCTGAGATTTGGATGGGGACACAACCAAACCATATCATTCTACCTCTGGTCCCACCAATCTCATGTCCCCACATTTCAAAACCAATCATGTTTTCCCAACAGTCCTCCAAAGTCTTAACTAAATCAGTGTTAACCCAAATGTCCACAGTCCAAAGTCTCATCTGAGACAAGGCAAGTCCTTTCTGCCAATTAGCCTGAAAAATCAAAAGCAAGCTAGTTCATTCCTAGATACAATAGGGGTACAGGTATGGGGTAAATACACCCATTCCAAATGGGAGAAACTGGCCAAAACACAGGGGTTACAGGCCACTTGCAAGTTTGAAATCCAGCAGGGCAGTCAAATTTTAAAGCTCCAAAATGATCTCCTTTGACTCCAGGTCTCACCTGCAGGTCACACTGATGCAAGAAGTAGGTTCTCATGGTCTTGGACAGCTTCAACCCAGCAGGGTACAGCCTCCTTCCCAGATGCTTTCACGGGCTGGCGTTGAGTGTCTGTGGCTTTTCCAGGCACACAGTGCAAGCTGTTGGTGGATCTAACATTCCAGGGTCTGGAGGATGGTGGCATTCTTCTCACAGCTCCACTAGGCAGTGCCCCATTGGGGACTCTGTGTGGGGGCTCTGACTCCCTTCTGCACCATCCTAGCACGGGTTCTACATAAGGGCACCAGCCAGGCAGAAAATTGTTGCCTGGGCATCCAGGCATTTCCATACATCTTCTGAAATCTAAGTGGAGGTTCCTACACCTCAATTCCTGACTTCTGATTACCCAACAGACTCAAAACCATGTAGAAGTTGCCAAGGCTTGGGGCTTCTACCCTCTGAAGCCACAACCTGAGCTATACATTGGCCCCTTTCAGCCATGGCTAGAGCAGCTGAAACACAGGGAACCAAGTCCCTAGGCTGCACACATCATGGGGACCCTGGGTCAGGCCCATGAAACCATTTTTTCCTCCAGGTCCTCCAGACTTGTGATGGGAGGGCTGCTGTGAAGGTCTCTGATATGGCCTGCAGACATTTTTCCCATGGTCTTTGGGATTACCATTAGGCTCTTTGCTACTTTTGCAAATTTCTCTAGCTGGCTTGGATATCTCCACAGAAAATGGGCCTTTCTTTCTAATTGCCATCAGGCTGCAAATTTTCCAAACTTTTATGCTGTGCTTCCCTTTAAAACTGAATGCCTTTAACACTACCCAAGTCACCTCTTTAATGCTTTGCTACTTAGAAATTTCTTCCACCAGATACCCTAAATCATCTTTCTCAAGTTCAAAGTTACACAAATCTCTAGGGCAGAGGCAAAATGCTGCCATTCTCTTTGCTAAAACATAACAAGAGTCACCTTTACTTCATTTCCAAACAAGTTTCTCATCTCCATCTGAGACCATCTTAACCTGGACCTTATTGTCTATATTGCCATCAGCATTTTGGGCAAAGCTATTCAACAAGTCTCTAGGAAGTTTCAAACTTTTCCACATTTGCTGTCTTCTTATGAGGTCTCCAAGCTGTTTCAACCTCTGCGTGCTACCCAGTTCCAAAGTCGTTTCCACATTTTCAGGTATCTTCAGCAATGCCTCACTCTATTCATACCAATTGACTGTATTAATCTGTTTTCACACTGCTGATAAAGACATACCCAAGATTGAGCAATTTACAAAAGAAAGAAGTTTATTGAACTTCGAGATCCACATGGCTTGGGATGCTTCATAATCATGGCAGAAGGTGAGGAGGAGCAAGTCGCATCTCACATGATGGTGGCAGGCAAAGAGAAAATGAGGAAGAAGCAAAAGTGGAAACCCCTACTAAACCTGTCAGATCTCGTGAGACTTAGTAATTATCATGAGAACAACGTGGGAAAGACCTGCCCCCATGATTCAATTACCTCACCCTGGGTCCCTTACACAACACGTGGGGATTCTGGGAGATACAATTCAAGTTGAGATTTGGATGGGGACACAGTCAAACCTTATCAATGTTGAAATAAAGCATAATTTTCAAGTGGACATGTAAATATATAAAGTAAAATATTTGATAAATTAAATAACTTTCCTTAACTCATATTACTGGCAAAATCATGAGCTTTTGCTAGGGGCTAGTTATAATCTTGCATCATAATTAAGACAGATTAAAACAGAGAGGATTAAAGTTTAAACACCCTCAAAAAATTTTTGACTCAATCATTTTACATAAGCTCATTTGCCAAAGTAATATTTCCTGTATGACTAATAAAGTCTAGTAGAAAAGTTGACCCTTTCGTCATAATGCATTAATTATTGAAAGTAATTTTTGCAACACTTGATAAAATATTATATTAAGTAGTGATGACTACTTTTTAAATTTCCAGTTACTCTCTCCAAATAAGTTCATTTCTTAGAATTTAAAACTTATAACTTGAATGAATATAGTTTAACATGCTATTATCAGGTGTAAACTAACTAGAAAAAAGACAGGAGAGAGAAGAGAAATGAGAAAATAATATACAACCCACATTTAATTTACTAATATAATTTTGAATTAAAATTTAAAAAATTGTTACTATATCAAATTCTGCCTTTATTGATCAAAGCATTTTAAATGGTGAAAGTGCTATCTGATTCAAGTAAGTGACTAGCCAGTGACTCTGTATCATATCAAAAGAAATTTTAATTTTAAAGGCTGTGAGCTGGGTTGCTCTGCTCCAATGCTAAAAAATAGATGTGAAAAAACTAGACAAAATTAGTGTGCATGCAACCAATGAGCATTAAAATTAATGATTGTAGAAAGCTGAGGCACAGATGAAAGATGTTTTGCTCTTAGACATATATAGAAAGATTTAATTGGTAAAATCAATGCCTTTGAAGTAATTTACTGAGAATAGGTAGTCATTCGTAACAGTAATTATTCTGAAGTAAGTGGTAAAACGTATTTAATTTAAGTAAGTCATATTATTATTGAAATAAATGAGTATTCATGCTCCAATCTTAAAGCAATTCTTTTAGCAAGAGCAAAAATAACATAGTCAACTTAATGCTCTAAGTTTCTGAACTTTTGTAAGATGAATGCCCCTAAATGAAAAGGTGTTCATGCCTAAATGAGCATATTGAACATAAAGCAATTTAACACAATGAAATTGTTCTTAGATGATGCCTTCTCCATGAATTAATTTTTCCAGCAGATGAATTAAGTTGTTAAAGATAATACTACGGTTAAGATCATTACATGTTATTTAACTTTTGTCAGCATTTCAAATTTATTAGATATTTACAAATTAACTATAAAGGGAAGTATAATAAAATAAGAAAGATTTAATAATATGTATTTGAGATTGATATTTAAAACAGAATTATATTTAACCACATTATGTATTGTTATTGTTATTGATTTTATTATTATTATTATTATTATTATTTATTTTTTATTTTTTTGAGACGGAGTCTTGCTCTGCTGTCCAGGCTGGAGTGCAGTGGCACAGTCTCAGCTCACTGCAACTTCTGCCCCCTGGGTTCAAGAAATTCTCTGCCTCAGCCTCTTGAGTAGCTGGGATTACAGGTGCATGCCACCACGCCCGGCTAATTTTTTTCATATTTTTAGTAGAGATGAGGTTTCACCATGTTGGCCAAGCTGCTCTTGAAGTCTTGACCTTGTAATCCACCCACCTCGGCCTCCCAAAGTGCTGGGATTACAGGTGTGATATTATTATTATATTAACAAAGAGGTATAGGCCTAGAATGCTCTAAAAATATAGAGCAAAATTTTTAAGTGAATTGTTAATCATCAAGTTCATAAATATTAAAAAACAACCTATATTTGGGACAAAGTTAAATTTCTCTGAAATGAAACAATTTTTCTTAGAAATAATTAAGGGATCTGTGTAAGTCCTTCAACAAAAACTATAATTTTGAAATAAAAACTTTTGTTTTTATTTTTGTGAGTAAGATTAACTATTAAATTTTTCTTTCTTTTTTTTTTTTTTTCTTTTTTTTTGAGACAGAGTCTCGCTCAGTCGCCCAGGCTGGAGTCCAGTGGCGCGATCTCGGCTCACTGCAAGCTCCGCCTCCCGGGTTCACGCCATTCTCCTGCCTCAGCCTCCTGAGTAGCTGGGACTACAGGCGCCCGCCACCTCGCCCAGCTAGTTTTTTTTTTTTTTTTTTTTTTTTTTTTTTGTATTTTTTAGTAGAGACGGGGTTTCACCGTGTTAGCCAGGATGGTCTCGATCTCCTGACCTCGTGATCCGCCCGTCTCGGCCTCCCAAAGTGCTGGGATGACAGGCTTGAGCTACCGCACCTGGCAACTATTAAATTTTTCTTACGAAATGAATAATTTTTCATTTTGACATAGAAAAATTTAACTAAGCTCCAATTTTGTAATAAACTTATGGACATCTGTGTTTTGTTTACATGATGTGATGTCACTCCTGTCAGTCCTTTTTAGTGTGTCCAGATATTTGTTTTTTGTGTGTAATTTGTCTATACCATAAAAAAATTAAATCATTTAGCAAATAATTTACTGAGTACCTACTCCATGTAAGGCAGAATTTTGTGTAAGTCACTGAATTGACTGTCATAAATATAACAAATAAAAATCCTGGACCTCCAGGATACATTTTAGTTTGGTTGGAAGTGGGGATAGGATCAAATAGGATCAAAGTGAGTCAGTCACCACTTGAACATGTGCCGTGCTCATCTTGGGCATATTTTGGTTTACCAATAAAAATATATAGGCAGAAGACAGGGTACTAAGGTAGGAGTTGGGGCTTGACTCCAGAGGTAGGACTGGGACACCAGACCAAATTGAGGACTAGCTAAAACAGGGACAGGGTGGAGGCAGCTTTTCATAAGACATGCTCAGCAGTGTACCATGGCAGTTTACCATTGCTATGGCAACATCCAGAAGTTACTGTATCTTTCCATGTCAACCACCCGACAACCCAGAAGTTACCACCTCTTTTCTAGAAATCTCTACATAGTCCACTGTTCAATTTCTGTATAATTAAAAGTGGGTATTAATATGACTGCAGATGCCTCAGAGCTGCTACTCTGGGCACACTATTTCTGGTGTAGCCCTGCTCCACAAACAGCGGTACCTCTGCTGCTGCTGTACACTGCCACTTCAATAAAAGTTGCTAACACTATCAGCTGGCCTTTGAATTCTTCCCTAGGCAAAGCCAAAAACCCTCCCAATAATAAGCCCCAATGGTGAGGCTTAACTGCTCTGCACCATTACCACTACTACCTTAACTGTTGTTTACAGTTGTGTACTATATTTGAATATTTATCTCACTGTGTTTCAGGCAACACATCCTTTACATTCATTAGGGAGGCTGAGGTACTGTATTTGGTAGCTGAGTTTCAGCTCCAGGCCTTATATAGGTTTGAGATTTTTACTTACGTCTCAAGATGCACGTTGCAATCTCATTACCAAGTCTTGTGTAATTTCACTTGGCCACGTGGCATCACTCACTATTTATCGTTCTGTATTTCTATTTAATTTTTATTTCCAACATCTGAAGATCTAGTGCTTTGTTGCCAATCACGAATCATAATTCCCAAATGGGGGCAGTTTTGCTGTTGATTTCACACATCTCTGAAAATGACCCAAAAATGTTTTTTATAAAAAGCCTTAAATTTGTAAAGAAAAGGAAGTTGATCTTAGTTGTATCCTTTATTGCTCTAGTTACATAAACTTTTCAATAAGTACAAATAAACCAGGGAAAAGCAGTGAAACAATTCTTATTTAATTTCATTAATAAGAATAATCTCAGACTTTAAAGAGAAGCGTGAAAACTCTTCATTACACAAAAGCATAAAACGTGTATTGTTTCTCTTTATCACTCTAATATTTCAATACCAAAGCACCAAATAGTATCTATGAAATATCAGCATAGCAGTAATAATTACTGGTAATACAATTTCAGTTTTAATTGTTACCATAATAAAAATGAGACAGAAAATTAGAACTTTATAAAAACATCTAGCAATTTCTTATCAATTCAGCAAATGGCTTTATTTTCTATCATATTAGTAAAATACAACCAAGTTCAACAAGCTGATCATTTCAATTTCTCACGTTAGATTTTTGGTTTCTTATTTTGTCTTACTGCTCTCTAATCTCAGTAGCTTAAGTCAAAGCCTAATGGTCTGTAGCAAAGCTCAGCCTCAAAAATCATAATCAGGTGAATGTTATGTTAAATAATATCTCATTAAAAAGGCTCACATGACCTTATTATCTAGTCTTCTAATTTCAAAATATTATTTCGTTACAAAATCTGATACTTCTCTGTCAAATATAACTAATTATCAAATATCATGTACTATGAAATTTCTTCTTCCCAAATGTTTTTAAAATGCAATTCACTAACATCTTGATTGTTCCTTCTTGCTATCTTTTAAAGTCATTCCTCTCTTTATATGCTGAAAACATTCTCAGGCTTAATTACTAGAAGCCTCCATAAAGGCAGATGTCTGATCAAAATCTCAGACTTCTTATGTGACCCCAATTGTGGGTAAAGGAATAAAAGTTTCCTGGAAATAATAATAAAACATGCTGGTTTCTGTTCATCTAATTTTCTAAATGTCACTAAGGAGGTCAGCTATTAACTTGTCTGAGATAAAATGTGAAATGAGACATACTTATCAGAGAAAGAATCAGAAAGTGCATTAATCTAGTAACAGAAAATATCCACTGGAATATTTGGCAGAAATGTAATGAGTCATGCAAGCAAATTGAGGACAATATACACAGATCATCATGTTGATATGGAGGAGCAATCAAACAAGAAGATGTAATGATTTGCTTTCTTGCTACCAGAAGTATGAAGTGTGAGGTGAGCCGAAAACAATGAAGTAGTTTAATAAAATAGTATTATGCTCTGATCCCCAAACTATTCCTGATTATAAATTAAAAATAAATATAAGTAAATTAATAATTATAAATTAGAAGCTGGGGGTGTCAAACTCTTGCAAAATATTATGAGAAAGTCCAGAAAAGAGTCTTGATGTGAATCTACTCATAAAACTAAATTAGAAGAATATGTGTGCTAAGATATTAACTTGAATGTGCATATTTAAGAATCTCTTCAGAGCTACAGACCTGTTTTATTTGGCTCTGGTCTGGTCATGGTCAGGATAAATAGTAAAGTAAATGTTCCTTGAACATATATTTGTTCACTTAATCTGCTGATTACATTGTATGGAAAGGAGTATGAACAAAACAGAGTGGGTGGATACATTCATAAGGAATACATTCATCAGTCTTCTGGAATTAAAAAAAAAAAAAAAAAAAAAAAAAAAAAAAAAACTACTGACAGTAGGATTTATTTGTATCCTGAAGTGCACTGCTAGCGTAGTGACTCAAAGTTGTTTTCAGAAATTCAGTCTGTTTCCATCTTTTCACTTTCACACTTCAAGGCTCAGTTTTTTACCACATGTTTATGGTTTTGTGGTAATATATTTCCTTTTTCTAACCAGGCAGGAAGGAAGAAAATATTATGGTTGTCATCTGTAAGGGGAATGTATGCTGAAATGACCATCTGATTATGTCCCATTGTTCATAATAGTGTTTCATGATTTCATATATTTTACATAGCACATTGCCACCTGTGATGGTTAATAATGTCAACTTGATTGGAATGAAGGATGCAAAGTATTAATCCTAGGTGTATCTGTGAAGATACTGCCAAAAGAAGTTAACATTTAAGTGAGTGGGCTGGGAAAGACAGACCCACCCTTAGTCTGGGTGGGCACAATCGAATCAGTTGCCAGCATGGCCAGAATAAAAAGGAGGCAGAAGAATGTGAAAAGACTAGACTGGCTCAGCCTGCAAGCCTATATCTTTCTCCTGTGTGGGATGCTTCCTGCCCTCGAACATCAGACTCCAAGATCTTTAGCTTTGGGTCTTGGACTGGCTTCCTTACTTCTCAGCTTGAAGATGGCCTATTGTGGGACCTTGTGATTGTGTGAGTTAATACTTCTTAATCCTATCTTATAGGATATATATATACATACACACATATAGGATATATATATACCTTATAGGAGATACACACACACACACACACACACACACACACACACACACACACACACATCTATCCTATTAGTTCTATCCCTCTAGAGAACCTTGACTAATACAGATTTTGATACCAGGAGTAGTTCTAGAGGAACAGAATATTAAGAATGGATTTCCTTTGTTGGTTTTGGGAATTCTGGGGATGGCTGCTTAATATGATTAGACACCAAAACGTTAAGGACTCTACTTCTAATAGTATGGTGAACACTGATTAGTCCTTGGCATAAACTGTTTAAAGAGTTATGCAAAATAATGCATTCAATTGACACTCCTGATTCACTGCTCCTGAGAGGCAAGGAGTTTAGTGACTCTACATAATACTTTTGACACTATGTGAAAAAACAGGAAACATAATGAAGTTGGTTGGTTGCACCTAAGTTCACTGGACAAAGTGATGAAAGGAAATGATAAACTTGGGATTCTAACTCCCACCTTCAGAAACAGATACTTAGCCTCAGGTCTGCTAAGATTGCCCTGAGTGAGGGTTTTATCTCCTGTGGAGAAAGAACTGAAATTGTGGAAAAAGAGACACAAGCTTTTATCATTTGAGTGGCTGCCCTGCAATGAAACGTGCATGCACAGCCTCGCCATGTGTCTACTGTTAAACTGAGGGCATTGACTGGAAAAAAAATGAGACCCTGCAACTTGGAATAGGGAGGTGTGAGAGGACCCTGGTGAAACTGGGGAAGCTGAGCTTGTATACACTGATGAACCTTTTTTTGCCAGAAGAAGCAGATTCCCCATCACCAGTATTGGCAACATCCCCTCCCTGACCCACACTGCCATTGGCCTTTGCACCTTTGTCTGAGGAGATAAACTCTGCGCTGCCTGAGGCAACAGTGATGGCCTCCCCTAAGGCAGTTGTCAGGCAAAATAACGTTGATTCTCCTCAGTAGCCACCCCTAACACCCCTGTTTGCTTCTAGACTTATAATTAGATTAAAGTCCTGGCGGACCCCTGAAGGTGACATTCAGAGTGTGACCCATGAGGATGTGTACTACACTCAAAAAAACCAAAAAGCTTTAGTTTTCCAATTTATACAAGCAAAAATCTGAACAACAAGCATGGGAATGGATATTAAGGGTGTGGGATAATGGTGGAAGGAATATAGAGTTGAATTAGGTTGAATTTATTAATTTGGGCCTAATAAGTAGGGATTCAGCATTTAATGTTGCAAGTTGAGGAGTTTAAAAAGGTTCTAATAGTTTATTTGCTTGGTTAGCTGAAATATGGATTAAAAGATGGCTCTCTGTGACTGACCTGGAAATGCTTGATCTCCCTTTGTTTAATGTAGAGGAAGAGAGCCAAAGGCTTAGGGCGATTGGGATGGTGGAGTGGATTAATCACTTTAGACATACTCATCCCAGCTGGGAGGGTCCAGAAGACACACCCTTGACCAACACTTTGCAAAACAGATTTGAGAGAGCAGCAGCTGCGTCTGTGAAGAGCCTCGTAATTGCTATTCTCTGTATGTCAGCTCTAACAACGGGAACCACAGTCACTCAACCACAAAATTTAAATTCAATGTGAATAATTGGATCCTGAGTTGGCAGGGGCCAAGTTGTGGCACTCAACTATCAATGGCAAGGTGGGCATAGCTACCATAAAGGACAACAGAGTCAAAACAGCAATCAGAATAGTCTGATTGGTGTAGAGCTCTGGCACCGGCTAATTATTCACAGTGTTTCTAGAAGAGAAATTGATAGGAAGTCTACTGCATTCCAAGTTAATTTATATAAGTAGAAAACTTCCAGGTCGAGTGGACAAAAGACTAATTTGAGTTATAAAAACATAGAATCACTGACCCTCAACCAATGAGCCACTTTACAGACCCTGAGTTACTTGAATGAAGGGAAGGTCGGGTCCCCTTGAGGAAGGACTCCACTACACTACCGACAATTTATGCCATTAATCTTTTTCCCATTCTTCCCCAAGATGACTTCCAGTCTTTTACCAGGGTAACTGTGCTTTGTAGAAAGGGAAATTATCAGACATTTTGTGGACTATTGGATACAGGCTCTGAGCTGACATTGATTCCAGGGTACCCAAAACATCATTGTGGTCCTCTAGTTAAAGTAGAGGATTATGGAGGTCAGGTAATTAATACAGTTTTAGCTCAGGTCTGACTTACAGTAGGTCCAGTGGATCCCCGGACTCATCCTGTGGCCATATCCCCAGTGCAAGAATGCATAATTGTTATGGATATATTTAGCAGTTGGCAGAACCCCCACATTGGCTCCATGACTGGTTGGCTAAGAGTTATTATGATGGAAAAGACCAAATCAAAACCATTAGAGCTGCCTCTACCTAGAAAAATGGTAAATCAAAAACAATATCATATCCCTTAGAGAGACTGCAGAGATTAGTGCTACCACCAAGAACTCGAAAGACACAGGAGTTGTGATTCCCACCACATCGCCATTCAACTTTCCCAACTGGCCTGTGAAGAAGACTGGCAGATCTTAAAGAATGACAGTGGATGCTTTTTGTCATAGTTCATATTAATATATTAGGTTGAATTTTATACAATTACCAATATTCTACTATTTTGTCCTATATATATGTCAATTTAATATGGTTCAACACAAGATATAATATATAATTCCCAGTGTTTTCTTTTTCTTTTTTTGTGCATTTCAAGGTTTATGTTTGACATTCTTGCCTTTCTTCCTGAAGCACTTGCTTTATTTATTTTAATCAAGGTTTTTGGCAACAAGTTTATCTTTATTTTATCTTTACATTTAAATATTTTTCCCTGGGAATTGTAGGGGTGGAGAAACCTTATGTCCTTTCTCCTAGGATCCTAGCTGGGTCCAAGAGTTAAATTAACATAGCATAGATTAACAGGAGAAAATTTTGATATGTTTGACATGGGACAGGGACCCTTATAAAGAAGTAAAGACCCTAAAGAAGCAGTTAGAGTCAGGTACTTACATAGTGGATTGGACAAAATATAGTAAAATGTGAAACTGTGACTTAATTATGTGTGGAGGCTTACTTAAAAGATAACAGTCATTCTAACACGATCTTTATCATATTCTTTGGATCTCAACTGCTTGCCCTTGAGGATAAGAATGTTGCCTTTTGCTTTAGTATAGGTAGAGAATCTTTCTAACAGGAATTTCATCTCCTGCTCTTAAGAAACAGCACGAAGCTCAAATGGTCTCTTCGCATCTGCTCTTTTTAAAGTGTCTTTAAATAGTCAGTATGGCAGAATAGCATATTTTAACACTGTCACAGGATTGAATTAAATATGAAGATTAACTTGAGGGAGAATCACATCTATATAAGACTGAATCTTATAAATCATAGACTTCTCACTTGGATGCTTTTATGACACCCCATGGTTAAATTTGACCTAGTCTAATTAAGAATGAAGCAAGCACCTCCTAAGTAAACATATACTTTCTTACCTATTTTCTTCTCTCATGTATAAAGCACTCAGTAAATATTTGCTTAATGTAATTTATTTGGTAATTAGTGATAAGTATGCCTGCATCACCTGTACCACTGGGAACAGTAGTACCTGAAAAGGTAGAACAAACATCCATCTATCTCCACAGGAGGTAGTCAATAAAGAGACAAATTAGTCTCCCTTCTGTTTTTCTTCATATACTGTGCTCTCAAATTGACTATGTTTCATTTAAATTTCATTATTTTGTAATTACCCTCCATGAAAGACAGCTCAAAGAAGCATTCTCTGAGCATAATATGCATTTGTTGACACGTACAATGTAATTAATGTCAAAGGAATATAACTGACCTCATGCAGCAGGCTAAATATATTTCATTCCTATTTTAATGCTTAAATACAGAGTGAGAAAACTTAGAAAGTCTATCTGAACTGAAATAAATTAATAAAGGATAGTAAAAGAAAATTGAAACTATTATCTAGTAGTGCAAATAGATTCCATGATGGTAGAAGGTTCTACAGATTAGTTGAAGAGTTTTCTTTTTTTTTTTTTTCCTGATTATACCTTTATTTTTACAGGAAGAGATTATGTAACTAGAGTATGTGTCTACCGGGATGATAATGGTTTCCAAAGAGTTTTTTTTTTTTTTTTTTTTTTTTTTTTTTTTTTTTTTTTTTTGAGATGGAGTCTCGCTCTGTCATCAGGCTGGAGTTCAGTGGCGCAATCTCGGCTCACTGCAAACTCTGCCCCCTGAGTTCAAGCAGTTCTTGTGCCTCAGCCTCCCGAGTAGCTGGGATTACAGGAACATGCTACCACACCCAGCTAATTTTTGTATTTTTGATAGAGATGGGGCTTCACTGTGTAAGCCAGGATGGTCTGGATCTCCTGAGCTCCTGATCCACCCGCCTCGGCCTCCCAAAGTGCTGGAATTACAGGCGTGAGCCACCGCACCCGGTCCCAAAGAATTTTTTTTTTTTCATTTTTTTATTATACTTTAAGTTCTAGGGTACATGTGCATAACATGCAGGTTTGTTACGTATGTATATTTGTGCCATGTTGGTGTGCTGCACCCATCAACTCGTCAGCACCCATCAATTCATCATTTATATCATGTATAACCTAATCACAATAGAGACAGGGAAGATAACTGCTTGCAAATTCTCAATGTAAGAGGCCTCCACAGAGGATAATTAATATGAAGAATATAGAGAAAGTTATACATGAAAGTGAGAGAAAGGGGATACATCACAGAAACAGTTTTCTCAACCTCTGCAAGAAAAAAAGAAAGTCAGAAATAAGTGGAACATGATAAAAAGAATAGTCAACTTTGGGAGTTAGAGGACACTGATAATGAAAACCTGTCATGAGTTGGCAAATGAGAAAAATAAATACATTGAAACAGTAAATAACACCTGTTGCCTGATGGTTTTTCTTTGCTTTTTGTTTTTGTTTGTTTGCTATTCATTTGCTTTCCACTAAATTCAAACTTTGAGTAAATATCCATCAATTATTTTTTACTGTAGGAGGTGTCATAAGAGAACTGTCACTATGGTTTGCTTACGGAGGAATGCTGAAGCCAAGTTCACTGAAGCAAAGTTAAAGGGGAGGTGACCAGACAAGATCCTCATTTCTATGATTTTTACCTCTTTGAATAAAAATAATGGCTCTATTTCTTGAATATTTACAAGGGAAGAAATGGTAGTATTTGATACTAGCCACATAGTCTGTTTTATAAAGAGAAATTTAAATTCAATAATCTTTTTGAAAGCCAAAATTCTACTTTTTTTTAAAGTGAATTATTGGTTTCTCTTTACAACTAGCACTTTATTCCTAATTCCTAATATAATTATTACTCTAGGGAAACCTTGAAAAAACTCTTTTACTCAGGCAAGGATGAATTATCTTTTATAAAATAGTATAGAAAGTATGAAGAATGACAAGGTCAGCAGGAGCAATATTTTGTAACATAGCATCAATTATATTCACCAGATACCAGAAATGAAAACATTTATATCTATTTCATGAGCATTATAAAAAAAAGTATTCCAATTTCAGTCATTTTTCATTTGCATATTTCTGTCAGTTAATGAATAGTGTGAATTTAGTATATATTCCTAATTTTGAATTCACCTTACAGAAAAAAAGGTTTTATAAACATATTAATGAAGTACATAAATTTTAAATAACTTTCTGATATTTTGTTGATGAGTGGAATGTAGAAGTGCTAACTTAAACATGCAAATTTAGGGGGAAAAGCAAATAAACTGGAGAAAACATTATATTTTTCACGAAAATCTGGCCATAAAAATACTGTTTCCATAACTACTAAATTTTATCTTCAGAAATAAAACTATTGTAACCACAAAAAAATAAACTTTTTCTTAAATGATTTCTCTCAAGGGTAAACAACTCTATAAAAAGTAACTCCTTGCTTTTCAGGAATATCCTTGGAGGGGGAGGTAGAACCAGAAGGAACAGACATATCCTGGTAATTTAATGCCTCATTGATCTCCATTTCAATCCCCCATCTCCCACTCTTGGTTAAGCAATCAAAAATACAGTTTAGCAAAGCATATACAGTTCAAGAGAAAATACCAAACTCACTGACAATTACATTCATCTCTAGGCAGAAAGAAAAGGTATAGGGGGTTTCTTAGTTGGCACCACTTTTGCATTTGTCTCAGAAACTCATTGCTGCATCCTCCTTGCTATTCTCAAGTATTTTGTGTTGTGTATTTATTACAGTTAATTTTATGTGTCAATTTAGAGGGTTCTTTTTGGATGAAATAAACATTTAAATCAGTGAACTTTGAGCAAAAAATAGGTGAGTGGGCTTCATGTAATTAGTTGAAGATCTAAACAGAGGAAAAAAACAAACAAACAAACAAACAAAAAAAAAAACAGGCTTCCCAAACAAGGGGAAATTCTTCAGTTGACTGCCTTTGAACTTTATCTGTATCATTGGCTGTCCTGGATCTCCAGGTTGCTGGCCCACACAACAGATTTTGTACTCACCAGCTTCTATAACCTTGTGAGACAATTCCTTTATATATGCACATCTTTTGGTTTTGTCTCTCTGGAAAACCCTAATACTGTACTCAGTTTGATTATTTCAAATATTAAATCAATCCAAAATTTAGTTTTGTTTTTTGCTATATTGAATTTACAGATGAATATTTGGTTAAACTGGCAATCTGATAGAGACAGAGCAAGATGGCAGAAAAGAAAGCTCCACTGATCACCCCCACTGCAGGGAAACCAAGTTAACAACTACTACACAGAAACAAAACAAAACAAAACAAAACAACACAAAACCTTCATGAGTACCAAAAATAAGGTGAGCACTCAGTACTTGGTTTTAAATTTATGTCACTGAAAGAGGGACTGAAGAGAAAGCAAAAGCCCTGAATCACAAACACCACCACTTCCCCAACCCTGGAAGCCGTAGTATGCTGAAGAGAGCTTCTGTGGGCACTGGGGGAGGGAGATCACAGCAATTGGAAGGCACTGAACTCAGAGCTGTCCTGTTAGAGCAGAAGAAAAACCTGACCAAACTCAGCCAATGCCCACCCACAGAGGAAGCCTTTAAACCAGCCTTAACGAGAGAGGAATCACCAATTCCAATGGACTGAATTGAGTGCCAGCAAACCTCACCACTGAGGGCTACAGCATTCTTTGTCTCCAAGTAAACTCAATAGGCAGTCTACAACATAAAAACTGCAAATCTTAGGAGGGTCTTACTGCTGAACCAGGCCCAAAGACAGTGGACTGAGGGGGCACCTGCTATACTGAAACTCCAGCTAGGGCAGCCAAGGGAGTAACAGCATCACCTCTCCTCTAACCTCAGGCTACACAGCTTGTGGCTCCAAAAGACACTTTTTAAATTCCAATCGAGAAAAGAGTGGGGAGGACTTTGCTTTACATCTAGGATACCGTTCAACCACAGCATGATAGGACAATGGTCAGAGTCATGAGGCCCTCATTCCAGGTGCTGCCTCCCAAATGACATTTCTAGACACATCCTGGGATAGAAGGGATGCTGCTACTTTGAAGAAAATAACTCAGTCCTGGCAGCATTCATTACCTACTAACTGAAGAGCCCTTGGTCCCTGAATAACCAGCAGTGATATCCAAGTACTACATCGAGGGCCTTGGGTGAGCCTCCAAGACTTGCTGGCTTCAGGTGAGACTCACAACATTACTATCTGTGGTGGCTACAGGATTAAACTTCTTCTGCTTGAGAAAAGCAGAGGGAAAATTAGAGGGAAATTTGTCTTGTGCCTTAGGTACTGGCAAAGCCATAGGGGAATAGGCACCAAGCAGACTCTTGACATTGCTGATCACAAGACTTGACTCTTGAATGGCATTTCTGCACTTGCTTTGGGCCATAGGGAAGTCCACTAACATGAGGATGAGTCCCACGCTAGGCAGTATTCACCAAAAGATGACTTAAGAGACTCTAGGCCTTAAGGGAACATCAGTGGCAGTCTGGCAGTATTCCTCATGGCCTGAGATAGCAATAGCTATGGGGTGAGGCTCCCTTACCTTTGGAAAGGAGAGAGAAGAGAGGGAAGAAATGTGTCTTGTGGTTTAAGGGCCAGCTCAGTCACAATACAAAACACCAGGTAGACTTAAACGTTTTTTGACTCTCGTTGCTGACTACTAGACAGCACTTCAGAAATCAGCTGGGACCTAGGGGACCTCACTACCCTAAAGGAAGAAACACAGGCCTGGCTGGCTTTGCCAACACTGATTTTAAAGCCCCAGGGCCTTGAGTGAACATACACAGTAGCCAGGGAGTGGTTACAGCAGGCCTTGCGCAGAACCCAGTGCTACTCTGGCTTTATGTCTCATCTAGTGCAGTCACAGTAGTGGTAGCCACAGGGGTGCTTCTGTCACTCTACCCCAGCTTTAGATGGCTCAGAATAGGGAGGGAGAGACTCTGTATATTTGTGAGAAAGTAAGGGAAGAGCACAGGAGTATCCAACTTGTAATCCAGAGAATTCTTCTGCACTTGGTTCAAGACCATCAAGGCAAAACTCAGGTGGGAATGATTTTTCACCTGCCACTCACCTCCTACTGTGTGGTCCAATTCCTAACTGGCCATAGACCACTACTGGTCCATGGCAGGGGTTTAAGAACCCCAGGTTAGAGAACACTAAGCAGATTTAATCCAAAGAAGACTGTTTTAAGACATTTAATAATGGAACTCACAAAGGTCAAGGATAAAGAACGTGTCCCAAAACAGCAAGAGAAAAGAAAAAAATAACACACAATGGAGCTCCAATATGACTGGCAGCAGACTTTTCAATTGAAACCTTGTAAGCCAGAAGATATTATTAGTAGAAGAAAAGAAATAATAAAGACCATGGCAGAAATAAATGCAATAAAAATGAAAAAAAAAAAAAAAGAAACAAAAAGTTCCTTTCTTAAAATGTTAAACAAAATTGACAAGAATTTAGGCAGACTAAGAGAAAAAGAGAAAATATTCAAATAAATGAAATAAGAAATGAAAAGGAGACATTAAAACTGATACTGCAGAAATTCAAAAGATTATTAGTGACTACAGGAGCAACTATATGCCAATAAATGATAAAATCTATAAGAAATGAACAAATTCCTAGATATATATAACCTACCAGCATTGAACTGGGAAGAAATATACAACTTGAACAGACTATTAACAAGTAATGAGATTAAAGCCATAAGAAAAAGGATTCAACTAAACAAAAGCCTGGACCCTATGCCTTCACTGTTGAACTCTACCAAAGACTTAAAGAAGAATGAATACCAATCTTACTCAAACTATCCCCAAAAAATGAAGGTGGAGGGAATATTTACACACTATTTCTATGAAGCCAGTATCACCATGATACCAAAAGCTGACAAAGACAAGTCCAAAAAAGAAAACCACAGGCCAATATATCTGATGAGTGTCGATGCAAAACTCCTGAACATAATTATAGCAAAACGAATTCAACAATACGTTAGAAGATCATTCATCACGACCAAGTGAGATTTATCCCTGAGATGCAAAGATGCTTCAACATATACAAATCAATCAATATGATACATCATAAAAACAGAATGAAGAATAAAAGCCATACGATCATTTCAGTTGATGCTGAAAAAGCATTTGATAAAATTCCACATCGCTTCATCCTAAAAACCCTAAAAACCTGGGGATAGAAGAAACATATGTCAACACAACAAATATCACATATGACAGACCCTCCCCGCTAATATCATAATGAATGGGGAAAATGTGAAAGCCTTTTCTCTGAGATCAGGAACATGACAAGGATGCTCACTGTCACCACTGTTATTCAACACAGTACGGGAAATCCTAACTAGAGGAATCAAACAAGAGAAAGATATAAAGGGCATCTAAATTGGAAAGGAAGAAGTCAAATTATTCCTGTTTGCAGATGATATAATTTTATATTTGGGAAAACCTAAAGACTCCACTAAAACATTATTAGAACTGATAAGCTCCTATGAGAATTTAACGCCATGGCTTATCTGACAGGAGATAAGAACTGATGAACAAATTCAGTAATGTTACAAGATACAAAATAAACAAATAAAAAGGAACAGGAAATCTATGTTGCTGCTGTAACCAGTACCATTTCTATATGCCAACAGTGAACAATCTGAAAATAAATTTAAGTAAGTAATCCCATTTACAATAGCCATACATAAAATTAAATAAATATCTAGGAAATAACCAAAAATTAGAAAGATTTTTAGAATGAGAACTATAAAACACTGAAGAAAAATATTGGAGAAGATATCAAAAAATTAAAAAATACTTCATTTTCTTGGATTGGAAGAATCAATATTGTTAAAATGTACATATGACTTGAAATCTACAGATTAAATGCAACACCTATCAAAACATCAATGGCATTCTTCACAAAAATAGAAAAAAAAGCCTAAAATTTATATGAAACCACAAAAAAACCAGAATAGTCTAAGAAATCCTAAGCAAAAAAAAGAAAAAAAAAAAATTTACATTACTTGACCAAATTATATTACGGGGCTATAGTAAACAAAACAGCATAATACTGGCATAAAAACAGACACATAGACAAATGGAATAAAATAGTGAACCCAGAAACAAATTCACAGGCCCTGACAAAAGTTTCCAAGAACATGAACTGAGGAATAGATTGTCTCTTCAATAAATGGTGCTAGGAAAACTGTGTATCCACATCCAGGGGAAAAATTCTAGACCGCAATTTCTCACCATATACAAAAATCAAATTAAAATGAATTAAACACTTAAATCTAAGATCTGAACCTATGAATCAACTACAAGAAAATATCGGGGAAAATCTTCATAACACTGATCTAGGCAAAGATTTTTATAGCAGTACCCACAATCATAGGCAACAAAAGTCAATATGGACAAATGAGAGCGCATCAAGTTAAAACGCTTCTTCACAGCAAAGGAGACAATTAATAAAGTGTTAATCAGCCCAGGGAATGAGAGAAAATGTGATAAAGCATTAATAACCATAATATATATGGAATTCAAGCAACTCTATATGAAAAAGTTTAACAATCCAATAAAACATGGACAAAATATTTGAATAGACATTTGTCAAAGAAGACAAACAAATGACAAACAGGCATATGAAAACGTGTTCAGCATCATTGATCATCAGATAAATGCAAATCAAAACTACAATGAGATATCATCTCACCTCAGTTAAAATGGATTATGTACTAAAGACATTAAATAACAAATGTTGGTGATGATGTCGAGAAAAGGGAACACTTGTACATTGTTGGCCATAATGTAAATTAGTATAAGCACTATGGAGAACAGTTTGGAGGTTCCTCAAAAAATTAAAAATTGAACTAAAATATGACCCAGGGATTTCACTGCTTAGTATATACCCCAAGAAAGGAAATCAGTATATTGCAGAAATATATGCATTCCTATGCTTGCTGCAGCACTATTTACAATAGCTCAATTTAACCTAAGTGTCCATTAACAGATGAATGGATAAAGAAAATCTGATACATATACACAATGGAGTATTATTTGGCCATAGAAAATAATGAGATCTGGCTGGGCGCGGTGGCTCAAGCCTGTCATCCCAGCACTTTGGGAGGCCGAGACGGGAGGATCACGAGGTCAGGAGTTTGAGACCATCCTGGCTAACACGGTGAAACCCCGTCTCTACTAAAAAATACAAAAAGCTAGCCGGGCGAGGTGGCTGGCGCCTGTAGTCCCAGCTACTCGGGAGGCTGAGGCAGGAGAATGGCGTGAACCTGGGAGGCGGAGCTCGCAGTGAGCTGAGATCCGGCCACTGCACTCCAGCCCGGGCGACAGAGCAAGACTCCCTCTCAAAAAAAATAAAAAAATAAAAAAATAAAGAAAATAATGAGATCTTGTCATGTGTAACTACATGAATGGAACTGGAGATCATTATGTAAAATGAAATAAGCCAGACACAGAAAGACAAAAATTGCGTGTTCTCATTTATTTGTGTGATCTGAAAATTAAAAAAATTAAACTCATGAACATAGAGAGTAGAACAATGGTTACCAGAGGCTGGGAAAGGTAGTGGAGGACTTGAGTGGAAGTGGGGATGGTTAATGCATACAAAAAAAAAAAAAAAAAAAAAAAAAAAAAAAGGAGGAATAAATAGAATTTCTTATTGGATCACACAATAGGGTGACTATAGTCAATAATAACCTAATTGTACTTTTTGCAATAACTTAAAGAGTGCAAGTGGATTTTTGTAAATCAAAAAATAAATACTTGAGGGGATTAATACCCCACTCCCCATGGTGTGCTTATTTCACTTTGCATGCCCGTATCAAAACGTCTAATGTACCTCTTTAAATGTATACACCTACTATGTAGGTGTAAATTTTTTTAAAAAAAAATTTTAAAAAACTCTAGAAACCCTATTAAATAATCTATTCTTTAAGGTCTGGACTAGCACATAGTAAATTCTCAAATATATTAAGGTATATTTGTAAATTTTCTCTTTTATTCTACTAAATCCATACTTTTTTGCCAATATTTACAATTTATTTTAGTATCTGATATTCTGATATCTAATCAAACTGATAAACCTCTACCATCACAACAACCCCAACCCAAATATATGTATACATTGCTCTTTGTGCCTTTAAAAAATTGATATCATTAGACATTAATAAATAGGAAAAAAATTATTCGTTTTTCAAACCATTTTCAAACATTTTCTGTTTCAGAACTATGTTTTTCTGTTTGATTTAATAATGCAATATGTTCACATGAGTATTTTATTCAATTAAAAGCTGTCAATAGCTTGAAAGTCTCCTTAACTCTGAAAAACAAAACAAAGGATCGGCAACATTTTAAGCAAAAAGTCAAAAATATTACTTTAGATGTCTATTAGTTTAGTTCCTGCAGTTAATTTCTGTCCTGCTTAATATTCATGAACATTTCAGCGGTCCATTAATCCTGAAAGTTTTCCCTCTATCTTGATGTCACAATCTCCAAAGTTATCAGAAATCTTCATTCCTCAGTTCCAGGAATTTCCCATCCCTTTTCTGGAAAACTCATGAATAATGCTTGTTTCGCATGTAATCAGGAAATAACTGTAAAAATGGGCAACCAGTAGTCCTTGGCCCTTCTCTGCCAATGGAGTAGCCATTCTTTTATTCCTTTACTTTCCTAAGAAACTTTCTTTCATTTCAAATAAACAGAAAATATGGATGATTTTATTTAAACACAGTATCTATTCCAAGAAAATAATTGATTCTTCACTCATCTTTCCATCCCACGATATAAATGTTTAAGCTAAGTTTCTTCCTGTCTTCTTTTCACCTTTTGAAATCTTTTTTTTTTTTTTTTTTTTTATTATACTTTAAGTTCTAGGGTACATGTGCATAACGTGCAGGTTTGTTACATATGTAAACTTATGCCATGTTGGTGTGCTGCACCCATCAACTCGTCAGCACCCATCAATTCATCATTTATATCATGTATAACTCCCCAATGCAATCCCTCACTCCTCCCCCCTCCCCCCTCCCCATGATAGACCCCAGTGTGTGATGTTCCCCTTCCCGAGTCCAAGTGATCTCATTGTTCAGTTCCCACCTATGAGTGAGAACATGCGGTGTTTGGTTTTCTCTTCTTGTGATAGTTTGCTAAGAATGATGGTTTCCAGCTGCATCCATGTCCCTACAAAGGACGCAAACTCATCCTTTTTTATGGCTGCATAGTATTCCATGGTGTATATGTGCCACATTTTCTTAATCCAGTCTGTCACAGATGGACATTTGGGTTCATTCCAAGTCTTTGCTATTGTGAATAGTGCCGCAATAAACATACGTGTACATGTGTCTTTGTAGTAGAATAATTTATAATCCTTTGGGTATATACCCAGTAGTGGGATGGCTGGGTCATATGGTACATCTAGTTCTAGATCCTTGAGGAATTGCCATACTGTTTTCCATAATGGTTGAACTAGTTTACAATCCCACCAACAGTGTAAAAGTGTTCCTATTTCTCCACATCCTCTCCAACACCTGTTGTTTCCTGACTTCTTAATGATTGCCATTCTAACTGGTGTGAGATGGTATCTCATTGTGGTTTTGATTTGCATTTCTCTGATGGCCAGTGATGATGAGCATTTTTTCATGTGTCTGTTGGCTGTATGAATATCTTCTTTTGAGAAATGTCTGTTCATATCCTTTGCCCACTTTTTGATGGGGTTGTTTGTTTTTTTCTCGTATATTTCTTTGAGTTCTTTGTAGATTCTGGATATTAGCCCTTTGTCAGATGAGTAGGTTGCAAAAATTTTCTCCCATTCTGTAGGTTGCCTGTTCACTCTGATGGTAGTTTCTTTTGCTGTGCAAAAGCTCTTTAGTTTAATTAGATCCCATTTGTCAATTTTGGCTTTTGCTGCCGTTGCTTTTGGTGTTTTAGACATGAAGTCCTTGCCCATGCCTATGTCCTGAATGGTACTACCTAGATTTTCTTCTAGGGTTTTTATGGTATTAGGTCTAACATTTAAGTCTCTAATCCATCTTGAATTAATCTTCATATAAGGGGTAAGGAAAGGATCCAGTTTCAGCTTTCTACTTATGGCTAGCCAATTTTCCCAGCACCATTTATTAAATAGGGAATCCTTTCCCCATTTCTTGTTTCTCTCAGGTTTGTCAAAGATCAGATGGCTGTAGATGTGCGGTATTATTTCTGAGGACTCTGTTCTGTTCCATTGGTCTATATCTCTGTTTTGGTACCAGTACCATGCTGTTTTGGTTACTGTAGCCTTGTAGTATAGTTTGAAGTCAGGTAGCGTGACGCCTCCAGCTTTGTCCTTTTGACTTAGGATTGTCTTGGCAATGCGGGCTCTTTTTTGGTTCCATATGAACTTTAAAGCAGTTTTTTCCAATTCTGTGAAGAAACTCATTGGTAGCTTGATGGGGATGGCATTGAATCTATAAATAACCTTGGGGAGTATGGCCATTTTCACGATATTGATTCTTCCTATCCATGAGCATGGTATGTTCTTCCATTTGTTTGTGTCCTCTTTGATTTCACTGAGCAGTGGTTTGTAGTTCTCCTTGAAGAGGTCCTTTACATCCCTTGTAAGCTGGATTCCTAGGTATTTTATTCTCTTTGAAGCAATTGTGAATGGAAGTTCATTCCTGATTTGGCTCTCTGCTTGTCTGTTGCTGGTGTATAAGAATGCTTGTGATTTTTGCACATTAATTTTGTATCCTGAGACTTTGCTGAAGTTGCTTATCAGCTTAAGGAGATTTTGGGCTGAGACGATGGGGTTTTCTAAATATACAATCATGTCATCTGCAAACAGGGACAATTTGACTTCTTCTTTTCCTAACTGGATACCCTTGATTTCTTTCTCTTGCCTGATTGCCCTAGCCAGAACTTCCAACACTATGTTGAATAGGAGTGGTGAGAGAGGGCATCCCTGTCTTGTGCCAGTTTTCAAAGGGAATTTTTCCAGTTTTTGCCCATTCAGTATGATATTAGCTGTGGGTTTGTCATAAATAGCTCTTATTATTTTGAGGTACGTTCCATCAATACCGAATTTATTGAGCGTTTTTAGCATGAAGGGCTGTTGAATTTTGTCAAAAGCCTTTTCTGCATCTATTGAGACAATCATGTGGTTCTTTTCTTTGGTTCTGTTTATATGCTGGATTACGTTTATTGATTTGCGAATGTTGAACCAGCCTTGCATCCCAGGGATGAAGCCCACTTGATTATGGTGGATAAGCTTTTTGATGTGCTGCTGAATCCGGTTTGCCAGTATTTTATTGAGGATTTTTGCATCAATGTTCATCAGGGCTATTGGTCTAAAATTCTCTTTTTTTGTTGTGTCTCTGCCAGGCTTTGGTATCAGGATGATGTTGGCCTCATAAAATGAGTTAGGGAGGATTCCCTCTTTTTCTATTGATTGGAATAGTTTCAGAAGGAATGGTACCAGCTCCTCCTTGTACCTCTGGTAGAATTCAGCTGTGAATCCATCTGGTCCTGGACTTTTTTTGGTGGGTAGGCTATTAATTGTTGCCTCAATTTCAGAGCCTGCTATTGGTCTATTCAGGGATTCAACTTCTTCCTGGTTTAGCCTTGGGAGAGTGTAAGTGTCCAGGAAATTATCCATTTCTTCTAGATTTTCTAGTTGATTTGCGTAGAGGCGTTTATAGTATTCTCTGATGGTAGTTTGTATTTCTGTGGGGTCAGTGGTGATATCCCCTTTATCATTTTTTATTGCATCTATTTGATTCCTCTCTCTTTTTTCTTTATTAGCCTTGCTAGCGGTCTGTCAATTTTGTTGATCTTTTCAAAAAACCAACTCCTGGATTCATTGATTTTTTGGAGGGTTTTTTGTGTCTCTATCTCCTTCAGTTCTGCTCTGATCTTAGTTATTTCTTGCCTTCTGCTAGCTTTTGAATGTGATTGCTCTTGCCTCTCTAGTTCTTTTCATTGTGATGTTAGAGTGTCAATTTTAGATCTTTCCTGCTTTCTCTTGTGGGCATTTAGTGCTATAAATTTCCCTCTACACACTGCTTTAAATGTGTCCCAGAGATTCTGGTATGTTGTATCTTTGTTCTCATTGGTTTCAAAGAACATCTTTATTTCCGCTTTCATTTCGTTATGTACCCAGTAGTCATTCAGGAGCAGGTTGTTCAGTTTCCATGTAGTTGAGCGGTTTTGATTGAGTTTCTTAGTCCTGAGTTCTAGTTTGATTGCACTGTGGTCTGAGAGACAGTTTGTTATAATTTCTGTTCTTTTACATTTGCTGAGGAGTACTTTACTTCCAATTATGTGGTCAATTTTGGAATAAGTGCGATGTGGTGCTGAGAAGAATGTATATTCTGTTGATTTGGGGTGGAGAGTTCTATAGATGTCTATTAGGTCCGCTTGGTGCAGAGATGAGTTCAATTCCTGGATATCCTTGTTAACTTTCTGTCTCGTTGATCTGTCTAATGTTGACAGCGGAGTGTTGAAGTCTCCCATTATTATTGTATGGGAGTCTAAGTCTCTTTGTAAGTCTCTAAGGACTTGCTTTATGAATCTGGGTGCTCCTGTATTGGGTGCATATATATTTAGGAGAGTTAGCTCTTCCTGTTGAATTGATCCCTTTACCATTATGTAATGGCCTTCTTTGTCTCTTTTGATCTTTGATGGTTTAAAGTCTGTTTTATCAGAGACTAGGATTGCAACCCCTGCTTTTTTTTGTTCTCCATTTGCTTGGTAGATCTTCCTCCATCCCTTTATTTTGAGCCTATGTATGTCTCTGCATGTGAGATGGGTCTCCTGAATACAGCAGACTGATGGGTCTTGACTCTTTATCCAGTTTGCCAGTCTGTGTCTTTTAATTGGAGCATTTAGTCCATTAACATTTAAGGTTAATATTGTTATGTGTGAACTTGATCCTGCCATTATGATATTAACTGGTTATTTTGCTCGTTAGTTGATGCAGTTTCTTCCTAGCCTCGATGGTCTTTACATTTTGCCAAGTTTTTGCGATGGCTGGTACCGGTTGTTCCTTTCCATGTTTAGGGCTTCCTTCAGGGTCTCTTGTAAGGCAGGCCTGGTGGTGACAAAATCTCTAAGCATTTGCTTATCTGTAAAGGATTTTATTTCTCCTTCACTTATGAAACTTAGTTTGGCTGGATATGAAATTCTGGGTTTAAAATTCTTTTCTTTAAGAATGTTGAATATTGGCCCCCACTCTCTTCTGGCTTGTAGAGTTTCTGCCGAGAGATCTGCTGTTAGTCTGATGGGCTTCCCTTTGTGGGTGACCCGACCTTTCTCTCTGGCTGCCCTTAAGATTTTTTCCTTCATTTCAACTTTGGTGAATCTGGCAATTATGTGTCTTGGAGTTGCTCTTCTGGAGGAGTATCTTTGTGGCGTTCTCTGTATTTCCTGAATTTGAATGTTGGCCTGCCCTACTAGGTTGGGGAAGTTCTCCTGGATGATATCCTGAAGAGTGTTTTCCAACTTGGTTCCATTTTCCCCCTCACTTTCAGGCACCCCAATCAGACGTAGATTTGGTCTTTTTACGTAATCCCATACTTCTTGCAGGCTTTGCTCATTTCTTTTTCTTCTTTTTTCTTTTGGTTTCTCTTCTCGCTTCTTTTCATTCATTTGATCTTCAATCGCTGATACTCTTTCTTCCAGTTGATCGAGTCGGTTACTGAAGCTTGTGCATTTGTCACGTATTTCTCGTGTCATGGTTTTCATCTCTGTCATTTCGTTTATGATCTTCTCTGCATTAATGAGTCTAGCTGTCAATTCTTCCACTCTTTTTTCAAGATTTTTAGTTTCTTTGCGCTGGGTACGTAATTCCTCCTTTAGCTCTGATAAGTTTGATGGACTGAAGCCTTCTTCTCTCCTCTCGTCCAAGTCATTCTCTGACCAGCTTTGATCCGTTGCTGGTGATGGGCTGCGCTCCTTTGCAGGGGGAGATGCGCTCTCATTTTTTGAATTTCCAGCTTTTCTGCCCTGCTTCTTCCCCATCTTTGTGGTTTTATCTGTCTCTGGTCTTTGATGGTGGTGACGAACTGATGGGGTTTTGGTATAGTTGTCCTTCCTGTTTGATAGTTTTCCTTCTGACAGTCAGAAGGACTCTCTGTTGGTCTGTTGGAGATTGCTTGAGGTCCACTCCAGACCCTGTTTGCCTGGGTATCAGCAGCAGAGGTTGCCGAAGATAGAATATTGCTGAACAGCGAGTGTACCTGTCTGATTCTTCCTTTGGAAGTGTCCTCTCAGGGGTGTACTCCACCCTGTGAGGTGTGGGGTGTCAGACTGCCCCTAGTGGGGGATTTCTCCCAGCTAGGCTACTCAGGGGTCAGGGACACACCTGAGCAGGCAGTCTGTCCGTTCTCAGATCTCAACCTCCACGTTGGGAGATCCGCGGCTCTCCCCAAAGCTGTCAGACAGAGTCGTTCGCGTCTGCACCGGCTCCCGCTACTTCCCCTGTTGGTCTTCAGCTGTGCGCTGTCCCCAGAGGTGGAGACTACAGAGACAGGCAGGCTTCCTTGAGCTGCTGTGAGCTCCACCCAGTTCGAGCTTCCCAGCGGCTTTGTTTACCTAGTTAAGCCTCAGCAATGGCGGGCGCCCCTCCCCCAGCCTCGCTGCTGCCTTGCGGATAGATCGCGGCAGACTGCTGTGTTAGCAGTGAGGGAGGCTTCGTGGGCGTGGGACCCTCCCGTCCAGGTGTGGGATATATTCTCCTGGAATGCCTGTATGCTTACAGCGCAGTATTGGGGTGGGAGTTACCCGATTTTCCAGGTGTTGTGTGTCTCAGTTCCCCTGGCTAGGAAAACGGATCCCCTTCCCCCTTGCGCTTCCAGGTGAGGCGATGCCTCGCCCTGCTTCAGCTCTCGCTGGTCAGGCTGCAGCAGCTGACCAGCACCGATTGTCCGGCACTCCCTAGTGAGATGACCCCAGTACCTCAGTTGAAAATGCAGAAATCACCGGTTTTCTGTGTCGCTCGCACTGGGAGTTGGAGACTGGAGTTGTTCCTGTTCGGCCATCTTGCTCCGCCCCCCAGAAGTATTCTTGAAATCTTAAGATTGCTTTTATATTATATTTCAGGTGTAACTTAAAGGATGTAGAGCTTGTCCCTTTAGTCTTAAGAATTTTAACCTACTAGTTGTTTATATATATATCAAACTGTAAATTGAATTATATATGTTGTAAATTTCCTTGCTCATGAAACTTTATCTTCCTTATCTTTATCCTCTTTAGCCCTATACATGTTCCTAATTCCTCTTTATCTTGCCCTATACATCTCTGTGCTGTTTCATTTTTGTTGATTAGACTTTTCTCCACTATTTGATTCAGTGTATCAAACACTCTTAATTCTTGTGTAATCACAATAATTTATAAAACTATCTGAAACGATATCTAATTTACTGCCTTTTAGTTTACAGTGCTATAGTTAAGAATGTAATGTATGTCTAATTGTTTTTTCTTTAGCGTTTCTTGCTCTCCCAGGGTTTGTCTTTGACCTAAGCATTCCAAAGTACTCCTAGCTATGCATAGGAGTGCTTCAAGCAGCAGTAAAATGTTAAGAACATTAACTCTGATTCAGCCACTTGGCCAGATTATATGTCTATGCCATAGATTCTTCAGTTGTAAAATAGTATCTAAATCACAGGTTGATGGTAAAGGTTAAGTGAGTTAATATATTACAAACACTTAGAGCAATGCTTGACACTTGGTAAGTGCTATATAAGTGCATTGTCTTTAAAATTATGATTATTATTATTACTATTATAATCATTTTGTTATTATTATCAATCCAACCTACAAGTTGATGACTGTTTTTATTTGGAAAATTCAGGTCTTTTTATCTTTCTATGCTTTTTATTTCAAGAGTGTTTACTTCTATTATTTATTTCCACTATTTAAATATTTAGTGAAATCCCACTATTTAAATATGAGTCTCCTGTATTATGTGTTTTCACGTTGCTGATAAAGACATACTTGAGACTGGACAATTTACAACTAAATGAGGTTTAAAGGACCTAAAATTCCACACACTGGGAAGGTCTCACAATCGTGGCAAAAGGTGAAAGGCATGTCTCACATGGCAGCAGACAAGAGAAGAGAGCTTATGCAGCGAAACTCCTGTTTTTAAAACCCTCAGATCTCATGAGACTTATTCACTATCACAAGAAGAGCACAGGAAAGGCCCATTCCCATGATTCAATTACCTCCCACCAAGTTCCTTCATGACACATGGGAATTGTGGAAGTTACAATTCAAGATAAGATTTTGGGTGGGTACACAGCCAAACCATATCATTCCATCCCTAGCCCTGCCCAAATCTCATTTCCTCATATTTGAAAACCAATCATGCCTTCCCAACAGTCCCCCAAAGTCTTAACTCATTTCAGCATTAACTCAAAAGTTCACAGTTCCAAGTCTCATCTGAGACAAGGCAAGTCTCTTCTGCTTATGTGCTAGTAAAATCAAAAGCAAAGTAGTTACTTCCTAAATACAATGGGGGTACAGGCATGGGGTAAATGCACTCATTCCAAATGGGAGAAATTGGCCAGAACAAAGGGACAACAGGGCCTATGTAAGTTTGAAATCCAGAAGGACAGTCAAATCTTAAAGCCCCAAAGTGATCTCCTTTGACTCCATGTCTCACATCCAGGTCATGCTGATGCAAGAGGTGGGTTCCCATGTTCTTAGGCAGCTTTGCCCATGTGGCTTTGCAGGGTATAACCTCCATCCCAGCTACTTTCCCAGGCTGGCTTTGAGTGTCTGTGGCTTTTCCAGGTGCATGGTGCAAGCTCTCAATGCATCTACCATTCTGGGGTCTGGAAGATGGTGGCTGTCTTCTCACAGCTCCACTAGGAAGCAGCACCCCAGTAGGGACTCTGCCTCCTCAACCCCTCCAGACTTTAGGCACCAACCAGCATGGGAAGGAGTCCAAGGGGGAGCTGAGGATAGTTCAGCATGCCCTGTAGCGACTCCTCAACATTAACAGCTGGTCGCAGTGGGTGCCGTCTACAGCAGGTTGATGGTGACAGGAGGCAGACAGGCTCCTGGGCAGAAATGAGTGGGTCCCCAGTGAAGCCTCACCTTCAAACTGGGGATGGCCTGAAGCATGGAGGGCCAGGTTGTCAGTTCCATGGACCATAGTGAGGACTTATGGTGCTTTTTCTAGGCCTACCCATGGCGGCACATGGACCAATCAGCACAAACTTTCTCCACCAGCCAAAGAGACTTCCAGATAGAAAAGTGACACCACAAGGTTCCTGTGGCAAAATCACACTAAGCCTTTTGTATTGGTCTGTTTTTACGATGCTGTGAAGAAATTCCCAGGCCGGTCGCGGTGGCTCAAGCCTGTAATCCCAGCACTTTGGGAGGCCGAGGCGGGCGGATCACGAGGTCAGGAGATCGAGACCATCCTGGCTAACATGGTGAAACCTCGTCTCTACTAAAAAAATACAAAATACTAGCCGGGCGCGTTGGCGGGCGCCTGTAGTCCCAGCTACTTGGGAGGCTGAGGCAGGAGAATGGCGTGAACCCGGGAGGCGGAGCTTGCAGTGAGCTGAGATCCGGCCACTGCACTCCAGCCTGGGTGACAGAGGGAGACTCCGTCTCAAAAAAAAAAAAAAAAAAAAAAAAAAAAAAAAAAAAAAAAAAAAAAAAAAAAAGAAATTCCCAAGACTGGGTAATTTATAAGGAAAGAAGTTTAATTGACTCACAGTTCTGCAGGGTTAGGGAGGCCTTAAGAAATTTACATTCATGGAGGAAGGAAAGCAAACACATCCTTCTTCACATGGCAGCAGGAAGAAGTGTGGAACAAAGGGGAAAAATCCTCCTAAAAAATCATCAGATCTCGTACAAATTCACTCACTATCATGAGAACAGCATGAGGGTAACTGCCCCCACGATTAAATTACTTCCCACTGGATCCCTCCCATGATATGTGGGGATTATGGGATGAGATTTGGGTAGGGACACAAAGCCTAACCCTATCACATGTATTAGTTGAGTTTGTTGTTCTCAAAAAGTATTTTATATAAGCTATAATGCTTTCTTGCTTAGTAATTTTCTGATTCTATGGATAACAGTGTTTCTTTTCATTCTTAGAGTTCTCAAATATTAAGTAAATATTTAAAAAATTTAAAACATTTTCAAATATTAACTCTGTTCAATAAATCATAATACCATAGTAATTAGTAATTAATTTTAGTTTGCAAAAAATAACATATTTGATTTATTTGTCAAATAAGTTGAGAATGTTTAATTAATCATGATCTCATTTAAAATATGCCCTAGTATTCTATTTTGTTAAAAACTTGCTAGAATACTTCATAAAAACAGATTTAGACAAAATAGTGATTAGAATTTGAAACAGCATAAATTAATATGGTATTTAAATTTGGCTATTTTTAATTATTAAAAGAAATTAATATTGAGAATATTTTCACCATGTTCTTTGAAAAATTTTAAAAGTTTATTGCTGTTATCATAACTCAATCCTGACAAATTTGCTATTTGTTTCAGTAATTTTTTGCATATCTAAATAGAAATGTATCTTATTCCAGCATTTATTATTTCTCACATAGAGTTTAAGACAGGATCCAATATAATCAATATAATCATTTTTAAGAGCTGAAACTGTGTAAAATTGTTCTTCAGTTCTTTCCTACTTTCACGATTCACTGTGAGTTTTCTTATTTTAACACCCAATACTGACAAGCCTTATAGTACTATTTTTAAGAGAATGAAGAAATACAATGGCAATAGTGGAATTATTTTTCTTGTATAAATGTAAATACAGCAAGAAAAAGAATAGCTCACTGAACAAAGTCTGTTTTTTGTGTGTGTCTTTATGTATTGATAAAAATCTGTAGTACCTAAATGCAATATATCTTCCATTCTCCTCTCAGACTCACAGACTCTTGTTGCTATTTTAAGAGTAACAAAAAAATAAGACAAGGGGTTATGGGAGATAAAAGAAAATAAACTCCTTTTATGTAAATGATTTCTGACCCACTTGTTCTCCTTGCAGTCACCCTGCTTTGACTTTTAAAATTATGTTCCTATAAAACTTATCTCATTGTATACCAAGATATTCCAAATGAAGAGCATTTATTTTACTTACAAGCCTTCTTTTCCGTGTTTCAAAGAGGACAGGAATAATTTTTTGCATATTTGTCTTTATAACTGACAGTCGATGCACAGGATAAGTAATCATTAATAATTTGTTGAAAGGATGCATATATGTATTTGCTATTTTTAATTTTACAAAGCATACTCACATACTCCTTCTATGAAAACACAATTTCATGAAAAGCCTTTAATGAATTCCAAAATCCAATTGTTACTTTGGTAACCAGTGTAAACTAAAAACAGGACAATAATCTCTAAGGGAAAAAAATGACAATGTAAGGAGTTTTTTTGATGATTACTTTCATGTGTCAATTGGACTGGACCACAGGGCGCTCAGCCATTTGGTCAAGCATTATTCTTGGTGTGTCTATGAGGTCTTTTTAGATGAGATTGACATTCAAATCATTAGATGAGTAAAGCAGATTGACCTCCCCAATGTGAATGGATATCATCCAATCAATTTAAGAATTGATTATAACAAAAAATCTGAGTAAAAGGAAACTCCTTCTGCTTGCCTGATTGACCTGGGATATCAGCTCTTTTGGGATCTTGAGACTGCTGGCTTTGGGACTGGAATGTACAACATCAGTTCTCCTTGGTTTCCAGGTTGCCAACTGCAGATAGTGGGACTTTTCGCGCTTTATATCACAAGAACTGATTCCTTATTTTCGTTATTTGTAATTTTCAAATTTAACTTGGTGGACATTAAGACAAATTATTGCCTTCCTATCTTTTTTACCAGCATGCCTTATTCTCCTTCTTTGTTTTCCTATGTTTACCCTCTTTGGTATGGGTAGATAAACCTCAGGGGACTTAAAAGTGTCTGACCATTGAATTTCAGCCCCAATCAATCATAAATTGAGGAATTCATCTTTAACACCTATCTCGCAAGGGTTTTGGAGGTGGTTGTGTTCTGTGGCCAAATAACCAAGGAAAAATCTGGGTTAATCAGTTTTCTTTTTAACTATATAAATTTTCTGATCCTTTAATGTCTATTTTGTGATAAATGAATAACAATATCCATGGTTAATATTTAGAAGGGTGCTGTAGAATACAGATTTCTCAAACATATTTGACTAGAATTTATTTTATTTGTGAATAATTTCTGAATTTTGTGTGTGTGTGTGTGTATGTAATCATACATGAGAAACTCTCTACAGAAATATTATTTTGGCTTGCTTCATGAGAGTACAAGTTCTCTCTTGCTATCATGACTCTCTCCTTTACCTTCAAAAGGTTTTAATTTGCAAATCTGTCAAGTGAGAGATTTGAAATATATGAGCTTTAAGATTCCAGATTTAAAGTATTATGATTCTATAAGGCTAATGTAAATATTTCATCTTTTTGATAAGTTCTGAGTAAATCAAACAACTTTAGTCAATAAATCAGATGTTTCTCTCATTATTTTTACAAGAAAACATGCATTGTCCTAACAAGAAATAAAGACCATTTATCTGAGAAATACATGCACATTGAAAAATGTTTAATATGATTTATGCCCATTTGAATTGTAAACAATTTCTATGGAAATATTGTACCACACACTTTCATAGTTTGTAGATTTAGCTCTCATGGCTGTGGAACTTCTTTCAGATGTCATGTTTGCACAATCTCGTGCATAGAATAAAATGCTCAGATGTTCTTGCTGTATTTTATGCCACACTTTACTTTAGTTAGATATTTTTACAGTGTGTTTCTTGGCATGCATTTCTATTATTATATTCTATCTTATAGCCATTTCATCCTATATCAGGATCACTTTCTGAATTTTTAGAAGCATTTTAATTAGTATTGTCTATATTTTTCAAGTTTTTCATTTTCTTTATAAGAAAACTGATATATAATAACAAACACATGATAAAAATATTGAAAGAGGTTAATAAGAAAAAACATCTTTTAAAATTTTTACTCTATTAGGAAAGCTAAAATATTATTAAAATATTATCTGTGCTTAAAAATACTTTATCATGAGAACACAGTACATGTAAGTACACATTAAGATTTATAGCTTATTGCATTATCACAAGTTAAGCCATCATCAAAGACAGAATACATAATATGACAAATACTGTAGAATATTTCTAGTAGAAGTCCCTCTTATACTAAAGAAATCACCACCTTTTCCTCGTTCTCAAATGTACCATTGTCTTTTTTTGTTTTAAGTTTAATTGTTTAATTTTGAAATGTATATAGACACACTCAAACAGGTTATATTCTTTCTGTTTTGCATGTGATATTATATATTTTTATCTATAGAATTTGTTCATTTTCATTGCTGTGTATAATTCCAAGTTCATTAATTTATCTATTTAATATTGGCAGATGCATTCTAATTTTTGTGTACTTTATATTTTCCTGATGCCTAAATATCTGCACCAACAGGCTGACGAATGCTCTGTCCAGGCTGCCAGGCATATCAGTGTGATAAAGTCCATCTCTGCCACAAACTTCCCTTCCTCCCATCTCCTGACTGTTAACTACTGACATTCAAATGCACCAGTAAATTCCCCACATGCCTTTTGCTTTTGTACTTCCCCTGACTCCCAATAAAGTTACTCATCCATAGGCCCTTACTCTATCTCTGGGCTCCTCAACATCTTGGTTGACCTCCTCTTCCTTCCTGTCTCCTTGTGTGCCATGTGACACCTCCCTCTTCTAGACCTATGAGGATAATATATCTCTTTCATTTTCATATGCCTCTCCATGGTGTTATTTTCTTCACACAAATTAACAATTTTAACCATCAAAAAAATACCCATTTCAAGTAACTCATTTAAAATTTTTACAAGACAGTAGGCATTTGGGTTGTTTTCATTGTGGAATTATTATGAACAATGCAGATATGAACATTGTAATGTATGATTTTCACTTCATGTGTACATGTATTTTTGTTGAACATATATCTAGGAATAGAAATGCTGGGTCAAAGATATATTTACGGTAAACTGGAGCAGGTCATACCAAAGGTGTGACTACATTATGCCAATAGTGTGGAATAAGGGAGCAAACTTATTTGTCTTACTCCATATGAAAATGTATGTTACCCAGCAACATTTATTGAAAAGGCTTTTTCTAGTACCACTGTTGTCACAAACCAGATGACCATATATGTGTGAGTCTGTTTCAGTATTCTGTTCCAGTTTTCTGTTTGTTGGTGTTTGTTTTTAATACTACTACTTAAAAACAAATGGCTTTTATTGAATTTAAAACCATTTATATGTCCACATGGGATAAATCAAATATTAATGTCTCAAATACATTTTAAAGTTTAATAAGAAAGCTCACTTCAAAAAAAAGCCTATAGGAAATTATTTTCATCACAATAATTCCATTTATGTAAGCTGGTCATAGGACTAGCAATTTGTTTTTTAAGTCAGGTTTTATATGATTATTCCTTAATCTGTATTGTGAGTTGGATTATCCCCAAAAGATAAATTCTAGTACTAAGTTCCACGACCTATGAATGTGATCTAATTTAGAAACTGAGTCTTTGCAGCTGTAATCAGGTTAAAATTGTCATACCTGTTTAGGGAGAAGCCCAATCTAATTACTAATGTTCTTTTAAGAACAGGAAAACTTGAACACACAGATGCGCAGAGGGAAGACAATGTTAAAACACAGACAGAGGAAGGCCACGTGATAGTGGAAGCAAAGGCTGTTATATAAATCTATCACTCTGAGTTTTTTAAACTGCCTAATTTTTAATATCCCTAAGCAAGTATCGTTGTCCAACTTAAAATAATTCAGTATATATATAAAATTATGACATATATTTAAAAAATCAAATGAAAATATACTACTTTTTTCTGAATAATTTCAAATAAATTATCTAGAGAATTTTATATTCATAATTTGAAAGCTACGTTATATTAGGAGCCCAACAGGTGTTGCACTGGACTTTTAAATACCAAACATTGAGAAAACTAATTTCTAACTGTCAAATTAACTATATTGTCTTTTATACATGTATTTATAATCAAACTATTTACTAGTGACAGTAAATAAATATTAAAAACATGGAAAAATTAACAGCATTTGAATTCCTGGTTTCTTTTTGTAATTTACATTTATGCAATATATATATATATATATATATACACACACACACACACACATAATATATATAAACATTGTTCTAAAATCCTATTTCTTAAGTTTTTTCAGAAATACTGATACTATATAATTGTAAATAATTTAGATATTATACTGGAGTCATTTCTTATTATTTTATATAAGTAGAGATTTAAAACTCCTAATGTGGGACACAAAAATTCCTTAGGAAATGTACATATGCATTGGGATAAATCAAATATTAATGTCTCAAATACATTTTAAAGTTTAATAAGAAAGTTCGCTTCAAAAAAAGCCTATAGGAAATTATTTTCATCACAAAAATTCCATTTATGTAAGCTGGTCATAGAACTAGCAATTTGTTTTTTATATCAGGTTTTATGTGATTATTTCTTAATCTGTATTGTGGGTTGGATTATCCCCAAAAGATAAAGTCTAGTACTAACTTCCACAACCTATGAATGTGATCTAATTCAGAAATTGAGTCTTTGCAGATGTAATCAGGTTAAAATTGTCATACCTGCTTAGGGAGGACCCTAATCTAATTACTAATGTGCTTTTAAGAACAGAAAACCTTGAAAATGCACATACACAGAGGGAAGACCACGTTAAAACACAGAGGGAAGAAGGCCACGTGATAGCAGAGGCAAAGGCTGAAATGATGCCATGTGACTGACAGCTAAAGAATGATAGGGATTGCCAGTACCACAAGAAGCAAAAAAGAGGCAAAAAAAAAAAAAAAAAAAAAAAAAAAAAAAGACTCTTAGAGCCTTCAAAGAGAGCGTGGTCCATTAACTTTTATATTTTGGACAGCTAGTCTCCAGAACTGTTGGAGAATAAATATCTGTTTCTGTAAGCCACACAGTTTATAGTAATTTGTTATAGTAGCCCTAGGAAAATAATATCCACTAGAAACTTGTTCATAAAACTACGTATTAGATGGAACATGTAAAAAAATAGTTTTTCAACTACATTTCGAGATATGTGTTAAATAGCTTTTTATAACAGTCTTTTACACATCTGAATGAAGGGCTAGCAAGCACCTTTTTCACATTGTGGCAGGAGATAGATAGCAAAGGTGGAAGTTCCACAAACTTTAAACCATCAGAGTTCATGAGAACTCACTCACTGTCACAAGAACAGCAAAGGGGAAATCTGCCCCCCATGATCCAATCACTTCCCACTAGCTGCCTCCCCTGACATATTGGGATTAAAATTCAAAATGAGATTTGAGTGGGGACACAGAGCCAAACCATATTATTCTGCCCCAGACTTCTCCTAAATTTCATGTACTTCTCACATTTCAAAACACACTCATGCCTTCCCAACAGTCTCCTGATGTCTTAACTCATTCCAGCATTAACTCAAAAGTCCAAGTCCAAAGTCTCATCTGAGAAAAGTCAAGTCCCTTTTGCCTATGAGACTATAAAATCAACAATGAGTTAGTTACTTCAAAGATCCAATGGGGGTACAGACATTGGGTAAATACTCCTATTCCAAAAGGGAGAAATTGGCCAAAACAAAGGGGCTACAGGCCCCAAGAAAGTCTGAAACCCAGCAGGGCAGTCATTAAATCTTAAAGTTCCCAAGTAATATCCTTTGACTTTATGTCTCACATCTAGGGCATGCTGATGTAAGGGGAGGGTTCCCAAGGCTCTGGGCATCTCCGCCCCTGTGACTCTGCAGGTTATGGACACCATGGCTGCTTTCACTGGTTGGCATTGACTGCCTATGGCTTTTCTAGGTGCATAGTAAAAGCTGCAAGAGGATGTACCATTCTGGATACTGGATTATGGTGGCCCTCTTCTCACAGCTACAGTAGGCATTGCCCCAGGGGGGACTGTGTAGGGACTTGAACCCTGCATTTCTCCTCCACACTGCCCTAGTAGAGGTTCTCCATGAGGGCTCTGCCCCTAAAGGAGACTTTTGCCTAGACGTCTAGGGGTCTCCATACATCCTCTGAAATCTAGGTGGAGGTTCCCAGACTTCAACTCTTACCTTCTGGGTAGCCTCAGGCTACATCATGTGGAAGCTACTAAGGGTTGGGGTTTCTGTTTTCTGAAGCAATGGCCCAAGATGTACTTAGACCCTTTTTTGTCATGGTTGGAGCTGGAGTGTCTGGGACACAGGATGCCATGACCCAAGGCTGCACAGAGCAGCGGGGCCCTACAACAGGTCCGCAAAACCATTTTTCCCTCCTGTATGTCTGAGCCTGTGATGCAAAGGGCTACTGTGAAGGCCTCTGAAAGGCATTGGAAATATTTTCCCCATTGTCTTGGTTATTAACTTTAGACTATTCTTTACTTACGCAAATTTCTGCAGCCTTTAATTCTTCCCTCAGGAAAGGGGTTTTTCTTTTCCACCACATGGTTGATTTGCAAATTTTCCAAATTTTTATGCCCTGCTTCCTTTTTAAATACAAGTTCTCTTTGTTTATGCAAAGGAGCACAGGCTTTTAGAAGCAGTCATGCCACATCTTGAATGCTTTGCTGCTTGGGAATTTCTTCTGCCAAATACCCTAAGTAATATCTCTGAAGTTTAAAGTTCCACAAATCTCTAGAGCAGGGATACAATGCCACCAGTCTCTTTGCTAAAGGATAGCAAGAGTGATCTTTACTCCAGTTCCCAATGAGTTCCTAATCTCCATCTGACACCTCCTCAACCTGGCAAGGCCCTACTTTCCTGGTTGCAATTTTCTGTATTAGTCCATTCTCACACTGCTGTAGAAACATACCTAAGACTGAATCATTTATGAAGAAAAGACTTTCAAACAGCTCATGGCCTCAGGAAACTTACAATTTTGGTGGATGGGCTAAGGGGAAGCAAGCACCTTCTTCACATGGTGGCGGAAGTGAGAGAGCAAAGCAGGAAGTGCCACACACTTTTAAACCATCAGAGCTTATGAGACCTTACATACTATCAGGAGAATGGCAAGGGAAGAAATCTGCCAACATGATTTAAGATCCTCCTAACAGGTCTCTCTGCCAACATTAAGAATTACAATTCAAGATGAGATTTCAGTGGAGAGAAGGAGCCAAATCATATTCACTTTCTTTGGGGCAGTTTTGCTCTTGTTTTTCTAGTTTCTCTAGGTGTTAGATTGTTAATTTGAAATCTTTCTAACTTTTTGATGTGCATGTACAGCAATAAAAGTTTTCCTTTTAACATTGCTTTAGCTGTTTCATAGAGATTCTGGTATGTTGTATCTTTGTTTTCATTAGTTTTATAGATTTTTTTTAATTTCTGCCTTAATTTTATTTTTTTACTCAAAAGTCCTTCAGGAGCAGATTGTTTAATTTTCATTAAATTGTATGGTTCTGAAATATTTCCTTAATATTGATTTCTGTTTTTATTGCTCTGTTTTCTTAGTGTGAAGTTCATATGGTTTTATTTTTTAAACTTGTTCACAATTGATTTACAACTGAGCATATGTTCAATTTTAGGGTACGTACCATGTGAGGACCAGAAAAATGTGTCTTCTGTTGTTGTTTGGTGGAGAGTTCTGCAGATTTTGTTAGGTTAATTTGTTCAAGTGGCAAGTTTAGGTCACAAATAACTTTGTTAGTATTCTGCCACAGTGTTCTGTCCAGTACTGTCAGAGGGGTGTTGAAGTCTCTCATTATTATTTTGTGGTTATCTGAGTCTCTCTGTAATTCTCTAATAGTTTGTTATGTAAATCTGGGCCCTCCAGGTTTGGTTGCATATATATTTAGGACAGTTAAGTCTTCTCGTTGAAGACTTTTTCATTATGTAATGCCCATCTTTGTCCTCTTTGATCATTGTTGGTTTGAAGTATATTTTGTGTGAAATAAGAATAATGGTCAGGGCAAGGCAAGGTGGCTCACACCTGTAATCCTAGCACTTTGGGAGGACAAGGTGAGCAGATTATGAGGTCAGGAGATTGAGACCATCCTGGCTAATACTGTGAAACTCCGTCTCTACTAAAAATACAAAAATTAGCTGGGCATGGTGGCAGGTGCCTGTAGTCCCTGCTACTCAGGAGGCAGAGGCAGGAGAATGGCATGAACCCGGGAGGTGGAACTTGCAGTGAGCCAAGATCCCACCATTGCCACTGCACTGCAGTCTGGGCAACAGAGCAAGACTCTGTCTCTGTAAGAAAGATAAAATAAAAAAAAATAAGAGTAGTGGTCAAGAATGGTATCTCCCTCCTATAATCCCAGCACTTTGGGAGGCCAAGGCAGGTGGATTACCTGAGGTCGGGAGTTTGAGACCATCCTGGCCAACATGATGAATGATGAAACCCATCTCTACTAAAAACACAAAAACTAGCCAAGTGTGGTGGCAGGTGCCTGTAATCCCAGCTACTCAAGAGGCTGAGACAGGAGAATATCTTGAACCTGGGAGGCCAAGGTTGCAGTGAGCCAAGACTGCGCCACTGCAATCCAGCCTGGGCAACAAGAGAAAACCTCTGTCTCAAAAAAAAAAAAAAAAAAAAAAAAAAAACAAAACAAAAACTCTTTTGAGAGTTTTTGTTTTTTTTTTTTTTCCATTTGCTTGATAGATCTTTCTCCATTCCTTTACTTTGATGCTATATGTATCTGTGCATGTGAGATGGGTCTGGTGAAGACAGCATACAGTTGGGTCTTGCTTCTTTACTCAACTGGCTACTCTGTGCATTTTAAATGGGGTATTTAGCCCCTTCACGCTCAAGGTAAATATTGATGTGTGTGGATTTAATCCTGTCATTGTATTGTTAGCTGGTTGTTCTCCAGACATGATTTTATAGTTGTTTATAGTGACAATAGTCTGTTTACTTAAGTGTGTTTTTATGGTGGCCAGTAACAGTCTTTCATTTCCATGTTTAGCACTCTCTTCAGGACCTCTTGTAAGATCAGTTCAGTGGTAAGAAATTCCCTTAACATGTGCTTTTCTAAAAGATATCTTATATGTTTGCCTATGAAGCTTAGTTTGGCTGTATATGAAATTCTTGGTTAGAAATTTTTTTCTTTAAGAAAGATGAAGACTAGCCCCTAATCTCTTCTGGCTTGTAGGATTTCTGCTGAAAGGTCTGCTGTAAGTCTGATGGGATTCTTTTTGTAGTTGACCTGTCTCTTCTCTCTAGCAGACTTTAGCATTTTTTCTTTCATGCTGACCTTAGAGAATCCAATGATTGTGTGTCTTAGGGATAGTCATCTTTTGTAGTATCTTAGATGGGTTCTCTGCATTTTCTGTATTTGAATATTGGCCTCTCTCTTGACATTGGCCAAATTTTGTGAACAATATACTCAATTACATTTTCTAATTTGCTTTCTCTCTCTCCACTTTCAGATATGACAATGAGTCATAAGTTGAATCTGTTTACATAATCTCATATTTCTTAGAGCTTTTGTTCATCCTTTGTTTTTTTGCTTTTGTTTTATTTTTGAGACAGAGTCTCACTCTGTTGCCCAGGATGGAGTGCAATGGCACAATCTTGGCTCACTGCAACCTCCGGCTCCCAGGTTCAGGTGATTCTCTTGCCTCAGCCTTCCAAGTAGCTGGTATTACAGGTGCATGCCACCATGCCTGGCTAATTTTTGTGTTTTTAGTAGAGATCAGGTTTTGCCATGTTGGCCAGGCCAACTCCTGACCTCAGGTCAAACTCCTGATCTCAGGTGATCTGCCTGCTTCGGCCTCCCAAAGTGCTGGTGTTACAGGCATGAGCCACCACTCCTGGCTTGTTCATTCTTTATTATTATTTTTTTCTTTATTTTTGTGTGAATTGATTCAAAGAACTTCGAAAATGGTCTTTGAGCTCTAAAATTTCTTCCTCAGCTTAGTCTATTTTGCTGTTAATAATACTTGTGATTGTATTATAAAATACTTTCTTTTTCCTATATCAGATAAATTTGGTTCTTTCTTAAAATGGCCATTTCATCATTTATGTATGGTATTATTTTATTGGATTCCTTGCATTCATTAGGTGGATTGTAACTTTCTCCTAATTCTCAATGATCTTCATCTTTGTCCAGATTCTGAATTCTACATTTGTCATTTGAGTCACTTCAGCCTAATTTAAAACCACTGCTTGGGAACTAGTGCAGTTGTTTGGAGGTAAGAAGACACTCTGGCTTTTTGCATTGCCAGGGTTCTTGCACTGGTTCTTTCTCATCTGTGGGGGCGAATGTTTCTTTAATCTTTGTAGTTGCTGTTCTTTGGATGTGTTTTTGCTTTCATATTCTTTTGTCTTTGAGGGTTTGACTGTGGTAGAAGGTGGATTCAGTCAACTGGCTGTGTTTAATATTTTTGATTTGTCAGTGTGCTATATCAGTTTTGGGAACTCTTTGTCCGATTTTTTTTGCTCATCTTCAAATGCTCTGGTATCTTGTTGTTGTTGTTTCTTTACTATAAATGTTGTTTCTTTACTATAATTCCTAAGGGTTTCCTGAAATATGTCTCTATAGAGATTCTTGTGAGTAGTATCCAGCAAAACCCACTCCTCCTGGGTGAGGATCACAGCCATATCTTCAAAAGCCATTGGGTCCTGCAGGTCACATGGCAATAGTGGCTGTGGCAGAGCCACTTGGGTCTCAGAAACCAAAGAAGAAGAAACAGTGGATTATGCCCACATCTAAAGGAAGAGACAATCTGAACAGGCTAAGTGTGAGCAACAAGGCTGTTTATTCACTTGGATGTGAGCAGGCTGACTCCAAAAAGAGAGTCAACGAGGGTGGTGGAATTGGAGGTAGCTTTATAGGTTAGGGGTAAGCAGTGGAAAGTTATTGTTAGGGACTGTTTATTGCAGGCAGGGGAAGAATGTCACAAGGTACATTGTCACAAAGTGGGAGGGGTCACAGAGCACAATGTCTCAAGGTTGATTGATCAGTTAGGGTAGAGCATGTTACAATGGTAGAATGTTGCAAGGTTGGGTAATCAGCTAAGACCGGAGCTAGCTGTTTTTCTTCTTTTGAAATTTTTCTGTTGTCCTAGACTTTCTGGTTCAGGGAGGTCTTCTGGATGTGTATGTGTGGATCACAGACGTCGCGATGGCTTGACCATGGTGCAGTCTGCTCAGAAGATCTCACAGAGTGGACACTGTATTAATTTATTATGTATTTCATCTTCAATTGTGAAAGAATAATAATGACATATTTTTTGTTGTATCTCTTGATATTTTCCTATGGGAATACTAGAACATAGCAGTTTTATATTGTATAACTATTTTTTTGCCAGGTAAGGAGGTTATTATTATTTTATCTTAATGTTTAAAATTTGTCTCTTCTCTTCACATTCTATAGCAGTGTTTTTAACTATTGTATTGAATTTTAACTTTCATATATTAAATTCGTTTATTTTAAGTGTACGATTCCAAGAGTTTTGTGAATTTAGTGTTGGACAGTCATCATAGCTACTAATTTTAGAGCATTTATTCACCCTGAAATGATTCTGTCTGCCTCATGCAGTCAGTGTTCTTTCGCACTTAATACCCAGGCAAACTTCTCTATTGTGTCTCCATAGATTTGCCTTTTCTGGGCATTTTAAAAAGATGACATTATAAAATATGTGATCTGTTGCATGTGGCTGTGTTCAATTAACAATTTTTTATAGGTTTACTTATGTGGTAGCATGTATTAGTATTTTGATGTTTTATTGTTCAATACTTTTCCATTTTGTGAATATACCACATTATATTTATTCCTTATCTGATTGATGAGCTTAAGTTTATTTCCCCTTTTTGAGTATTTGAATGAGACTGCTCTAAATATTCACTTATAAATGTTTTTGTCAACATATGCTTTCATTCATCTTGAGTAGATACCTAGGAGGGAAATTGCTGGGTTATAGAATAAATTCATGTTTAAAAATTTTAGAAACTCCCAAACTGTCTTCTAAAGCAGCTGAACCATTTTACATTCCTGTCAGCAGTATATGAGGATTTCACTTTCTTTCACTTTCTCTTCATATTGCCAACATCTTATTATTGCCTGTCCTTTTTTTTTTTTTTTTTTTTTTTTTTTTTTTTTGAGAAGGAGTCTCCTTCTGTCGCCCAGGCTGGAATGCAGTGGCCGGATCTCAGCTCACTGCAAGCTCCGCCTCCCAGGTTCCCACCATTTTCCGGCCTCAGCCTCCCCAGTAGCTGGGACTACAGGCGCCCACCACCTCGCCCAGCTAGTTTTTTGTATTTTTTAGTAGAGATGGGGTTTCACCGGGTTAGCCAGGATGGTCTCGATCTCCTGACCTCGTGATCCGCCCGTCTCGGCCTCCCAAAGTGCTGGGATTACAGGCTTGAGGCACCGCGCCCGGCCGCCTGTCCTTTTTATGATAGTTATTCTAATAAGTTTGAGGTGTTACTTTATTATGATTTTAATTTGCAATTTTTCTAATGAGAGATAAGGTTGAGGTACTTTCAACTGCTTATTGACTATTCTGTTTTTTTTGGTGAAATGTCTATTCATATCGTTAGTCCAAGTTTTAAATTCATTGTTTGTCCTTCTATTATTGACTTGTAATCGTTCTTTCTATATTCTGTATGTGTTGGGGTGATCAGACCCAACACCAGGCCGTGGGGGCTACGAAGTCCGGCAGAGTCAAGAGAATGAGAAAAGACAAGTTAAGAGAGAAAGTGGACCAGGGGGCCAACGCTAGTATGGAGGCCACGAAGGCCCTGAGCTCTGGGAGCCCACACTATTTATTGGCGAGCAAACGAAGAAGCAGGTGGTGAGGATGTGGGGGTTGAAAGGAAGTGGTGTATCAAGTGAATGAGCTACAGCTGTGAAGGTTTAGCATTTTTCCTTGAAACATATGGCTACTTGAGATAATGGGAGTGCTAGAAGCAAGGAGCCAGCAAGTCTGGACACATTCCAAAGGCCATGAGGGGTTTTACCCTGGACCCTAGACATGTTCCAAGCCCTGCCTCAGCTTCTCTCCCAACACTCAGCTTTTGTCCCAATAGGATGCAAGTGCATTAACAGATACATGATTTGCAAGTTTACCTAACATTTTGTGTTGTATCTTTTCATGGTGTCTTTTGAAGCCCAAAACTTTTAATTTTGATGAAGCTTAATATTTCAAAAATAGAACTGATGTTTCACTCCTGTTTCATGTTTTCATCATCTTAAAAGTTGCATAAACAAAAAAAAAAGTTTCTGGTCATTTTATTTATAAAATGTGAATAAAATCAGTCACTCTTCAAAGTGAAGCAGGCACAAATGTATTTTAAGAGCTTCCAGAGTAATTCTTATGTGCTACTAGTTTGAAAAAATGCAGTTGGAGATGGAGACCAAAGTACACATTACAAAGAACTTCTCCAGAGTCAGAATCACAGGAGAAAACAAAACTGTTCTCAAGGGCAGAGTATGTATTAGGATTTTTATATGCTTGTATAATATATGCATGCATCATACATATTTTAAAATATTCATAAACAATATTAGAGGAACAGAGTAGAATTGAGGGAAATTTCTGAGAGAGTGTAGCAAACACTTTTAAATGCTTGCATAAAAGCAACATTTTGTAGAGATAGACAGGAAAACAGCAATTTAAGTTTATGGAAAATATTTTGTTGATAGTGTCTTAACATTGAGGGAGAAATGCAGCCTCGTCCAGTTTCATTCAGCACCAACCCATGAAAAGCATGGAAGCTTCTACTTGTATTCTTACAATAAGGAAAAGCTGAACAAACTCAAAATCAATGGCTTTTCTTGGATATATTAAAGAACAAAGTTTGCATTGTAAACTAGCCAAACAGGAGAGGCAAGCATACCCAGAAAGAGGTTGTCACTTAGATATGCTTGTCTGCTGCAGAAGCCACTGGACCCATGAACTGGAATAAATACTTAAATAATCATTTGACCAATTATTGAAGATAGAATACAACCAATGTGAAAGTGAGAAACCTATGTGACCAGAGTTTGAAGGAGGGCCATGCTTTAATGGGCTATCTTCCAGGAACCCTGGGAGTTTTTAGTTTTCACTGAGAAGATGCAAAAAAATTTTCTCTTACCTTTGGCAAGAAGAAAGGAAGTATAACTGCTGTGAAACACAGTAATATTTGTCTCTGAAACAAAGGACTACTCTCTGAGTAAAAGTACTTCCAGAAAGCACAATTGCAAAGGTTTATCCAAGCTGGGAAAAAAGAACCGATCTCCAGTCCAGCTCACACCAGCATGGACTCAAAAAACAAGAACAAACAACAACAACAACAGCAACAACAACAAAAACAGTAAAAAAGTACTGGGGTTCCAGGAAGTAGATTTAGAACTTTTCAGCCAGGGCAGAAAGTAGGAGATGGGATAGACACTCTATCATTGAGAAAAGCTTGTGAAAGTCACAGCACTAAAACAACGGCCTCTCAAATGCTGAATCTTAATTAGTAAATTATAGAACACTCCCCTGCCCTGTGAGTTTGCCATGGCACAAACAGGGATCCAATATAATTACAGTGGATTTAGATGCAACAGGTGTACAATAGATACTCTCTATGAAGAAGTATATACATACATGAATAGATGTGTATTCAGTGGTGTTTATATGTCTGTGTATGCATGTATACACATACAGACATATAAATATATGTGTGTATATATTTATTCCAAATATCAAGACAGGAGATAAAAACACCAAAGAATTGGAAGTCTCTGGTACAAAAGTTGCAACAAACATTAAACATAACCCAATTTCTAGTCTGATTAACTTAAATTCTCATACTAAAGGCCTATTTACCTGTTTCCATTCCCTACTTTCTACCAAAAATGTATTCGTATGCCAAAAGGCAAGAAAAAACACAACCTAAGAAAACAAAGCAATGATAGAACCAGCCTAAGATTGGCGCAGATGTTAGAACTATTGGACAGGAAATTTAAAATAACTATAATTAACATGTTAAGAACTGTAATGGAAAAAGTAGACAAAATGAAAGAACAGATAAATAATGTAAGTACACAGATAGAAACTAAAATACAGAAAATGTTATAATTCTAAAACACAGTAATATAGATGAAAAATGCCTTGTGGACACATCAATAGACTCAACATAGCTAAGGAGTGAATGAGTAAACTTGAAGATAGATCAATAGAAACTTCTCATACTGCAATGCACAAAGAAAACAGAATGAAAACCACAGAACAAAGCATTAACAAGCTGTGGTCCAGACACGGTGGCTCACTCCTGTAATCCCAGCACTTTGGGAGACCAAGGCAGTTGGATCACGAGGTCAGGAGATGGAAACCGTCCCGGCTAACCACAGTGAAACCCTGTCTCGACTAAAAATACAAAAAAAATTAGCCGGGCATGGTGGCGGGTGCCTGTAGTCCCAGCTACTCTGGAGGCTGAGGCAGGAGAATGGTGTGAACCTGGGAGGCGAAGCTTGCAATGAGCCAAGATCTCACCACTGCACTCCAGCCTAGGAGACAGAGTGAGACTATGTCTCAAAAAAGAACAAAAGAAAAAACAAAAAAACAAACAAAAAAAAGCTCTGGAATAATATGAAAAAGTTTAATATAAAATAATTGGAATATCAATAGCAGAAAAAGAGAACAGATTAGAAGAATTATTTAAAGTAATAATCGTCGAGAACTTTCCCATATTAATGACAGACATCAAACCATAGATTCAGGGAGTTTAGACAATACCTTGTAGGATAAATACACACCCACACACACACACATGCACAAATACATACACGAACCACCCCCAAGACATATCACATTCGAGGTGCATAAAACCAAAGACAAAGAGAAATTTGTAAAGGATATCAGAGAAAAGTTACCTTATCTATAGAGAAATGAGGATTAAAATTCCAGTGGCCCTCTCTTTATAAGCAAGGCAAGCAAGAAGCAATTGGAGTAAAATATTTAAAGTGTTAAAAGTTTTGCAATAAAATACTAAATTTTGTATTCAGTAAAATTGTCCTACAGACATGAAGAAGAAATAAAGACTTCTTCAGACAAACAAAAGCTTGTGTATTTTGTTTCCAGCAGAATTACCTTTTAATCAATTTTTTAAAAAGTTATTCAGAGAGAAGAAAAACGATACAGAAACTTAAACTTACACTTAAAAATGGAAAAGCACCAAATAACAAGTAAATGAAGGTAAATAAATATTGCATTTTTATTAATTGATCTAAAAATAAATGTTTAAGTAAATAATGACAACAGATTGTGTGATCATAGTGTATATAGAGAAAATTAATACTAGCAATGTTATAAGGGAGAGCAGAAACTGAATCCTCTGTAAAAAGTTATTTGAACTATATGTAAAGGGTGACGGCATAGTCAAAATGGATTTAGATTGGCTAAAAATGTATGCTATGAGCACAGGACAACAATTAAACAGTATATATATTGTTTTATCTTGACACCTGAAGAGCAAGATAAAATGTCAATGAAAAATGTTCAATTAAAACTTGACAATGCAGAAAAATGGGGTGAATAAAGAATGAAAGCAATTATTAAAAAACAGTTACAACAATTTTTAGATACTCACCCAATGATATTAGTATTATTAATCGCTTTAACTGTTAATCATCTGAATACACCAATTAAGTCAGAAATTGTCCAAGTGAATTTATAAAACCAAGAATTAACTATATGTTGACTTTAAGAAAATCACTTTAGATACAAAGTTGAAAGAAAAGGGATGGAGAAATATATAATATACCACTAATATAGAAAACTGAAATATCTATCTATACTAATTTCAGATAAATCAGACATACAAACAAGAAAGCTTATCAAGATGGGAAGATAAAATATTCCTATATGATTATGCATTGAACAAGAGTATCAAAATTCATGAGGTAGAAACTGATAGCACCAATGCTAGAATGTTATTCTGCTCTCCTATTGCTGTATGGAGTTCTGATTTCTGACTCAGGCCACATGTTTCTGCTAGTATGTACACATGTATGCTTTTGTATCGTGTATCTATCTGTGTACACACCCAGCTACACAAAGGTAAAATTTAAGATGCTTCACAGTTTCTTTCTGACTTAAAAATTAAAGAATGAGAAAATGATCTTGATTTTAATACATGGAAATATTTTTGCATGTAAAATTATAAACAAGAGAATAGAAATATTTGTAATTCAAACTAGAAATAGGACAGTCAATATTTTTTTCTTCTTTGGCCTGATGTTCTCTGTATACACACAAATACAAACAGATCGACATGTTCTATATCTCCATATTATGCTTGGCTCCTTAGTAACATATAAGGGTTCTAAAGTTAACCATTTTTAAAAATGATGGGTTTTTTAAATATATACTGTTTAACAATTTTATTTAAATCTTCTTGAAAATGAATAATTTTGTTTTTTCTTATTTTTATTCTAAATATGCTTGTGGTCAGTAGATAATATGATCTGTTAATTATAATTGCTCGGCTTCACACTATACTAAAATTAATATAAAACATTAAATCTTTTAAAGTATTATTCAGTTTTTATGTCTCTAATATTTTCTTATTTGCCCTGATTGTGAAAATGAAAGCAGATATTTTTGAACTAATAATGAAAATAAGAGAAATATTTGTCTCCAAAAAACAAAAGCAAAAATGAAATAACTCAGTGGATATAGGGTGTATTATTACAAGACTGAAGGATTATGCGATTAACTAGAAGGAAGAAGAGGCAATAAGGCAGATTCAAAACTTTCAGTAGCAAGACATTATACATCTTCTATTTATGGTTATAACGTTAGATAATACTTCTTCGGTAAATTTTCTGTGTGTCTCTGTTCATACTATACATTTCCACATGAGAACGTTAAGAGAGTGCAACCAGTCATCTACTCTACTATTTTAGAGCTGAGTATACTATAATTATTTTTGTCAAAAATTCACACAAGTGGAGGAAAGAGAGCTCTTTAATCGAAGGAAATTTTAATAAAAGAAAAAGAAAGAAAAGAAAAAAAGAGTACTGCACACTCACAGCTTTCTTTATATACAAACAAACCCAGAAAAATCTTCCAACCTTACGTGCAACTTTTCTTCATCAACAAATAATAAACATATGTATTCCTTTTCCGTGATGGAAAATACAAAGTCATAACTTGCTAGTGAGTCTTAAGAGACAATGTCATGAAGACATTGCTGTCCTAGTCTAGGACCACTACGTGATGACACTGGCTGCTCTTCTAGTTCTCATCACTAATAAACCTCACATAATATCATTGTGAGGAAGCAGACAAATATATATATATTTTACATAAGAAAAACTTACAATAACTTCAGTGGCTCTGCCTGTGTTTGGTAGCAGTTGCTTTTTAATAATCTCTTCCCTTAATCATGGAAATACTATGAAGCACTCCAAAATATACAATAAATATAAATTTCATTTGGGTTTCTATTATAAATCAGCTTTCCCCCTCAATACTCAGGGCCAGCACGATATACATTTTATTCAATTTTCAAAGATCTAGTGAGGAATGCTGATTGCAATATCGCAGTACGAGATTTGAATTTAGGGAAAATATAATTGTATACCTTGGTGGAATCAGCCCTCCATTGTTTGCTAAGAAGTGTAGACTAGAAGAGCCCAAAATCACAGAAGCAGGCCATAAACCTGTTCAGAATAAACTACTAGTACAATCCTAAGAAGCATGTTTCTTGTTTAAAAAAAATTAATGCAGTTCTAACTTTGATTTCCCATATCATTTTACAAAACTCCCTTTCCTCATAGAGAATATTCTTTTTCAAAAATTAAAGTACCTACTTTAAATAAACATCAACAGATTCATGTTAGCTTCTGTTAATGATAGATAATTTGCATTATGATAATGCATTCTATTTGAAATCTGCCTCTCATGTTTTAGTTTTAGATTATTTAACATTTTAAATTACACTCCTTTAATTATACAATTAATTAGAATATAATACTCTTAATTAAGAAAATTAACATACGATGCAATATAGATTGTTTTCAAATGTGAAAATTATCATGGTTTACTGAAAGCTTAGGTGATTTTCATTTACAATTGCATAATTCCATCCATTGGTAGAAAATTTTTCCTGGACATTGTAGTTAGACTCATTTCTGCTTTCTTTACATGTGACTGTTATACTTTGAGGAGTAATTGAAAACCTATTTAAGATGCATTATAAATTTAGGAAAAGAGCCTCTTCTCAGTAATAACTATCCTCTATGTTTATGACATTAAAGCATTAAAATGTTTCATTTCTTGTAAACTTTGAGAAAATAAATTTATTTATCATCATATTTTTTCTTAAACAGCCAGCAGCTAAATTCACAAAATTTTACAGGTTCATAGTTATAGATATTGGCTAACTCTTTGGGTTATTACGAGAAGAAATGTAGAATAAGCAACTCGAGTCTTCAAAATTGTACAAAGTGCAAATTATACAAAGTCTTCAGAGTCATATTACATATTAATTTGAAGGAATACCTCTTCATATCTGATCTCATCCCTACGACTTTCAGCATAAAAAGATAAGGCAGTAAACCAATTTCCATACTAATTTTAATTTATGGTATCTTTTTATACACTCTCATTTTATTTGTTAATTCAGTTAACACTTATTGAAAGAATATACTTACTAAGGTTTTTGATAATAAGGTAGTAGGCTGATATCTCTTATAGTTGACTAAATAAACTCTAGTTGGTTGCCATCTCACTTCTTAGAAACATTCTGGTCTAGGTCCCTGTAGGTCAAGACATCCTGGTTATTACTCCAATCTTACAGTCTATTTTGCTAATTAATTTTATTTTGCCTCTCATGATTAAGTACTGTCTTTTAATCACTGGTTTTGAAAATACTAACAATTCTATCCATACAAAGGACACCAGTTTCATGGCAATATCTCATACTGTAAACATTAGCCTACTGAGCTTCTTACATATCCTCCTGCACCCCCATCAGTGCATTTATTATTACCTTGATGAAAAGTTATTTTTTTGGTGGGACCTCCTTGGAAACACAGTCAAGTTGTGGTTATCTTCTAGTTGGACTTTGTAGCAATCTAATCCGATTTAAGACAAAATTTAGATAAACCTGAAATTAGAGGTGTTGAAGTGGGCAAATAGAATCTTTGAGGCAACTGTCTCAGGTGAGAACTTTGCCTGTTTTCCAGATGATACAAGGTGGTTGTCTTACAAGGAGAGAGAGAGAGAGAAAGAGTCGTTTGTTTTGGATGGTAAAATCAGGGATATTTGATGATTACCTATCAATTTATCATCTATCTATCTATCTATCTATCTATCTATCTATCTATCTATCTACCTACATATCTATATAATCTACCATCTGTCAATTAAATGGAAAAATTTCTGTATTATGTACATCAGCATTCTACTTTGTTTCCATCAGGGTCCTGACTTAGGCACAAATATTCAAATATGTCCATTCGTTGCCTTTTGAAGCTCTGTCACCATTACTATTAAATTTCAGCCTGATTTTAACACAGTGTACTTTGCAGCTATAGGTGACAAGGAGACCTTTAAGTGCTCCCATGGAGGTATTCTGAAATCTACAGTGTGGCTTGCATTGATAGTTTGCTAATCTGATATTGCCCTTTCAGTGGTTCTAAACCGAGTATCAAGCCTTCCAACTCTAGTCCTTGTCATTGTCTTCATCTTTATAATATTCAAGTGTAATCTCTACGTTATAGTTATAAACCAAAATTTCACCCTCCACCTTGTAGTATGCTTAATGTGTGGCTAAAACATATGTCCATGTCCTAACTCCCTGAACCTGTGAATATTGATTTATGTGGTAAAACATGTGAGCAAGTTAAGGATCTTGAGAAGAGGAGTTAATACTGAATCATCTGTGTGAAGCTTAAATGGAATCATATGTGTCTTTGTAAGACAATAGCAGTGGTTGCTGGGACATAAGATGTACACAAAGGAGAAGGTCAAGTGAATGAAAATTACAAGCCCAGGTACACAAAGGATTCTCGGCAGCCACCAGAGACCAAGAGGGAGCCATAGAACAGATTATATCCTGGAGACCTTAGAGAAAGCACAGTTGTGCCAATGTGTTGATTTTGGACTCCTGGCCTCTGAAATGTCACATAATAAATTTCTGTTGCTGTAAACCACCCAGTTTGTGGTAATTTGTTATGACAGCCTGAGGAAACTAACACAAATCTCACTGATATATTCCACCAGTGAGATTCTTAGCAATGTTAACATCTCTGCCTGTCAGGAGTTATTAGTACTCCCCTACCATCAATATCAATGGAGTCCTTATTACTATCTGACCTCTGGATGATCCATTTCCAAGATCCTGTCTTGATAGTCTGTTTTCTAAGGCTACTATGATATAAATTATCTCAATTTTTCTTTCCATCTTCCAAATGAGACTCTATGACAACTGTTTGCATGCAGGTAGTTTATGTAAGGATATTCTCCTAGGGATGAAGACTGGGGTGTCAGGGGAGAATAAAGTAGTAAAGCCAAACAAATCCTGTGTTACTCAATTGGTTTATGTTTTGGACCAATAAAGCTCAAACTCTCATGATCTTTTCGATGTGTCAACTTGGACAGGCTACCATTCTAAGTTATTCAATCAAACATTAATCTAGCTGTTGCTGTGAAATTATTTTGTATATTTGATTAACGTTTGTATCAAATGATTTAAGAAAGGGAGATTATTTTAGATAATCTGGGTGAAAGTGATTCAATCAGTCGAAAGATTTTTGAGAGCAGAAGTGAGTCTTCTCTGAAGAAGAAAAAATTCTATCTATGAGCAGTAGCTTCAGCTTCTGCCTGAGAGTTCCAGCCTGCCCTTCCTGGGGGCTTCTTTAGCCAAGTTTGTTTAGCCATCCCCTCAATTACATAAACCAATTTCTTGAAAGAAATCTCTATCAGCCAAGCACAGTGGCTCATGCTGGTAATCCCAGCACTTTGGGAGGCTGAGGTGGGTGGATCACGAGGTCAGGAGATTGAGACCATCCTGGCCAACATGGTGAAACCACGTCTCTACTAAAAATATGAAAATTAGCTGAGTGTGGTGGTGTGTGCCTGTACTCCCAACTCCTGGGAAGGCTGAGGCAAGAGAATCACTTGAACCCGGGAGGTGGAGGTTGCAGTGAGCCGAGATTATGCCACTGCACGCCAGCCTGGCAACAGAGCAAGACTCTGTCAAAAAAAGAAAGAAAGAGAGAGACAGAGAGAGAGAGAAAGAAAGAAAAGAAATTTCTATCTATCATCTACCTATTTATCTCATCTATCTACCAGCTATCAATTAATCAATATATGTCTATCTATTTATTATCTATATATCTATCATCTCTCTATATGTGTCTCCTACTTGTTCTTCCTTATATCTGTCTCCTACTCATTTCTACAAGGAATTCTGTCCACAAAGTATAATTTAGTGGAAACATCAAGTTGTCAAACTTTATGTGCTTGTGTTAGTATGTCATAACATGAAGGGCACAACAATAAAACAATCACTAAAAATCTGTATGTTCCCAGGAAAATTTTATTCTGCAATTTTTATAACTAATGCTTAATAATGAAAGTAGGAGAGAAGGAAAATTTTACTTTTCTTACTTTACATATCTCTCCAACATTTTATATGTGCATATTTTTAAAATTCAAAAATAAAACAGTATGGAAATATTTAATAAATTATGAAATAATATAGCATTGTATTCTAAAAGATTTTAGTACTCACAATTTATCTTTTTTTCTGATTATATTTTAAATATAAGGTAGAAGCTTTCTCAAGGTCACAAAGAAGAAAGCAATAGATCAGTGACTTGAACTCACATCTTCTAAAGCCCAAATTCATACTTTTTTTTAAATCATGCCCAGTAGTCCTTGTCAGCAATAGTAAATGACTTTCAAAGTCACCTGCTATTTGAAAGGCTTTAAAATTACGTGAGAAAATTAAAACTAGTTTTTATAATTTAAATCTTTGATGTCTTCAGTATAAAATATTCAGATAAAGACAACTACACATTCAATTTTTCACTGACTGAATCAACTGCCTCTTCAGATGTTAATAGGAATTCATTAATTCTCAAATTCCCCAAATTCTAGAAAATTGGCATCAAATGTACATTATAGCTCAAATCATGAAGTTATCTCACTGTATTCTCATTACTTAGAAACTTATAATGCCATCACTGTACTCCCCAATGATTTTTTAATTAAAACTATTTACTGCTGATCTTTTGTCTATAGAAATCAAGTGGAGGATAAAGACATTGAGGATTTTTCCAGATCAGACTTCTAAAACCCAGAATGACTTAGATTAACTAACCTGTATTTTCTTTTATAGAAAGTTTATTATGGAATTAGCAGATACCTTGAATGGACACACAAAAGTTGTTTAAAAGTGGACCATACACATGACGCTTATGCATCTCAGTGCAATCTTCAAAAATAAATAACACAATGGAAGTTATATACACACATTATTAAATGTAATGATGAGTCTGTTAGCAGCGGAACATATTCCAGTCAGAAGACACCAAAGTACGTTACCAGTTGCAAATCCATATGCGTCAGCAGCAACCTCAATTCTAGCCTCCCCAGAAGAAAGAATTCAACTGAGGAGAATAAGGTAGAAGGAGAGATCAAGGTAAGTTTTAGAGTAGGAACAAAATTTTATTAAAAAGCTTTAGATCACGTATGAAAGGAAGTAAAATCACTTAGAAGTGGGTCAAGCGGGTAACTTGAGAGATCACGCGTGCTGTTTGACCTTTGACTTGGGTTTTATATGTTGGCATAACATCTGGGGCTTTGCATTCCTTCTCCCCTGAGTCTTCCCTTGGGGTAGGCTGTTCACATATGCAGTGGCCTGCAAGCATTTGGGAGGGAAACATGTGCAGTGTATTTACTGGAGTTATATGCATGCTCATTTGAGGCATTCTTCCGTTATGAGTCAAAAGTCCCTAGAAGATTGTAGACCAGATAAACAACATTTTGTCTCTTAATTAGGCTGCTTGATCCAACTGGCCCAACTCCTGAGATCTTTTTGAGAAGCTGCTAATCACTAGTTTCAGGTTTTTTCTATCTATTGCAAGAATGCCTTTTCCTGGCGCTGGCTGCAACCAATTATTATTTTAGAGAGACAGTTAACCACCTGACCCTCACCTGATGGTCGCCTGACCCTCGGGAGTCCTCTCCTGTCCTGCTCATGCTTGACTAGCTACTGACAGTAATAAGTTCAATTAATGCCCCCCTTGAATGTAGGTATGTGATCAAGTGCTAAACTAATGCTAAAAGTTACCTATTCTTGTTTGATATAATTTAGTGGTATAAAAGGAGTAACTTTTGAACAAAAACTGAAAAACTACTTAAGCAAAATAATTTAAAACGTAAAATATAGTTCACTGGGTAATGTTTCTTCAATTCAAAATGTTGCATTTCTCTCTCCCTCTCTCTCTGTTTCCTTCTGTCTCTCCACCTCTCTCTTGCCTACAGGGGTTCAGTCCATCTTTAAGACAACACTTTTACTGATTCCTAAGTGAGAATAAAGATGAGTGAAAATTAACATCAATTGGTATTAGTGAACTACCATTTCCTGATGAAGGCTTGTATCAATTTTCCTTGCTAAAACAAAACTAATCAAATTAGCAGACCTTCATTTATGCACTCAAAATTGAATACATTAATCCTGGTATATCACAGAGAGAACCACTGGTATGGAGTTTCTTTGATTTCCTTGGAATATTTAGAATAAAATTAGCAGAAATAATTTAAACATCATTTCTTTTATTGTAATGCAAAATACAGGTAGGTTAGTAAGTACAGTCACAATAGCAAATGCAAGTATATTACTCAACCTCCTGCTGTTCATAAAAGGATCATCACTCAAAACTCCAGGATGATTTCTCCTTGGTACCTTTAAACTATATCCTTACCAACTTTTATTTCTGTTTTATTTTTCTCTCCTTGGAAATGCTACTGCTTCTTAGATTTGCAGCCTCCCTAATTTCCATCCTCTGTTTTCTGCTTGATCATGGGGTCTACTGGGATTTTCTGTGCTATCTACTTTTCTTCTCCAACTGAAATAGAACATTCTGAATTCCTGACCTCTTCACTCCTAAATGAAGTTCGCTCATTTAAAATGCTACCAGTGGTGAACTCCAACTTATTATCCCGCAAACTGCTAAGCCTAAATAATCACTGAAACTGTATAAGTCTTTTGAAAGCATCATATCAGAATTTCACTGCTGTGGGATACACAGCAGCTGGAAACTGAAACAAATTCCATTTAAAATATAACAACATGAGGTGGGGAAAAAAATCACAAAAAAGAAAATGAATGCTTAAAGCTTTATGTGGTCCAAGTGTCCAATGATCTGCAATTTTTGTTACATTGACAAAGGCTCAGTCAAGGGAAAAAATGTTACTGGTGACATTTGTTTCTGCTTTGTTTGTTCTTTGTCACCTGTCACCAAAGCACAGTGAAACCACATCATTTTCCCTGAAGAACAGCATGTTTTCAGAATTGTTTTACACTATTCATCATGATATATTCAATGCTACTCCATGGTATTGCAAAAGGCTACCAAAAATATATTAACCATAAAATAAATAAAATTTAAAACTAACAACAAATTTGCTCCTGTTTGTGCCTAAAATCTTTCCAAGATTAAGGCAGCCCATCAGCATAGCAATTATTAAATGAATGAGGCCAAATAAAGTAGTGGACATAACAATTAAATACTCTTTCATATATACTTTATTGCTTAAGTACTACCCAGCAAAGATTTCATTTTTTTTTATTTCAAATATTTACTAGCAACTTGTTTTATATCACCTTGTCAGGTACCTTGAGCAATATGTTCCACAGGGGTACTTACTTAAATATCTGTGGCACAGTGCATAATGCCATGTTGTTTATTCTTTTTTTTTTTTTTTTTTTTTTTGAGACAGAGTCTTGCCCTGTCGCCCAGGCTGGAGTGCAGTGGCGCAATCTCAGGTCACTGCAAACTCCGCCTCCCAGATTCAAGTGATTCTCCTGTCTCGGCCTCCTGAGTAGCTGGGATTACAGGTGCATGCCACCATGCTGGGCTAATTTTTGTATTTTTAGTAGAGACGGGGTTACACCATGTTGGTCAGGCTGATCTTGAACTCCTGACCTTGTGATTTGCCTACCTCGGCCTCCCAAAGTGTTGGGATTGCAGGCATGAGCCACCACGTCTGGCTCATATTGTTTATTGAATTGAAATTATTAAGCCCTCCTTTTATGGTCTAGGGAAGTGGGGGATGAGTGAAGAGTTGAGGGGCAGGAAACTTCACTGGGGAAATACTGTTGTAAATGTCAAGGTCCTACTAAGAGTTTCAATTTCAATAAACATATTTTATTGTCATTACCTTTAAAAAGATTGTTCTAAATGTAAACAATTGTTCTAAATAGTTCTAAATGTAAGGAGAAGTTAAGTAACCACACTCACAATTTCATGATGGAAATAGTGATAAAAGCAGGCAATGCTATATATATATATATATATATTTTTTTTTTTTTTTTTAATGAGACAGGTCTTGCTCTGTCACCCCGTTCGGTGAGCAGTTGTGCTGTTACAACTCACTACAGCCTCGATTTCCCAGGCTCTAGTGATCATCCTACTTCAGCATCCTAAGTAGCAGGAAATGCAGGTATGCACCACTATTTCTAGTTGTTTTTTTTTTTTTTTTTTTTTTTGGAGAGATGGGGTTTTGCCATGTTGCCCAGGCTGGCAAGACATCTGCCCACCTCAGCCTTCCAAACTAATGCCACTTTTTGTTATATTTTTAAATTTTTTTTTTTTAATCTTACTTTCCTTCTCCTTTCTTTAAGTTTGTACCTCTTTCTACATAGATGTGCACTGTGGTTTATTAAATCTGTTTATACAATACATCTTTACAATAGCTACTTTGATCTATGTGTATCCTTGAATAACTTATTCTTACATATTTAAGATTCCTGTCATCTTGACCTCTAAATTTAATCTTTTGATATATTTTTATTCAAAACTTTATGAGACTCTTATATTCCTGTTTATAACATATTTATTTAACATACCTGTCATTAGTCACTCTAACATGCTAATCTAATGCTAAACACATGTATCAATTTATTGTGATGGCATCACCTCAATTTTATATTACTATCTGTACACTTAGGAAAACTCTACCTGGATGTCTTTAAATTTTGACATACTTTTGTTGTAAACTTCAACTTTTATTTTTGATTCGGGGGTGTATGTGAAGGTTTGTTACAAGAGTATGTTGCATGATGCTGCAGTTTGGGGTAGAATTAAACCAATCACACAGGTAGTGAGTATGGTACTTAGTAGGTAGTTTTTCAACCCTTGTGCCCTCCTTGTCTCCAATGTCTATTGTTCCTATTCTTATGTCCATGTGTACCCAACATTTACCTCCCATATACAAATAGAAGCGTGGTATTTGGATTCGTTTCTCTGTTAATTCATTTAGGAAAATGGCTTCTAGCTCCATCCATGTTGCTGCAAAGGACATGATTTCATTCTTTTTTGCAGCTGCATAATATCCCATGGTGTATTTGTACCACATTTTTTAATCAAATCCACCATTGATGGACCCATAAGTTAATTCCATGTCTTTGCAACTGTGAATAGGATTATGATGAACATACAAGTGCATGCATCTTTTTGGTAGAATGATTTATTTTTCTTTGGTTATATACTCAGCAGTGGAATTGCAGGGTTGGATGATAGTTTGATTTTTAGTTCTTGGAGAAATTTCCAAGATGCTTTCTACAGTGGATAAAATAATTTTACATTCCTACCAACATTGTGTAAGCATTCCCTTTTCTCCACAACCTTGCCAAGATCTGTTATAGTTTTACTTTTTAATGATTGCCATTCTGACTGGTGTGAGAATACATCTCATTGTGGTTTTAATATTAGACTTTTGTCAGAGGAATAGTATGCCAAATATTGTGTCCAATTTTATAGGTTGTCTGTTTATTCTATTGATAATAGAATAGGATAATAGCAGTGTCCATTCTCACACTGCTATGAAGAAATACACGAGACTGGGTAATTGATAATGGAAAGAGGTTTAATTGACTCACAAATCCACACGACTGGGGAGGTCTCAGGAAACTTACAATCGTGGCAGAAGGGAAAAAGCCCCTTACAAAACCATTAGATCTTGTGAGAACTCACTATCACGAGATTAGCATGAGGGTAACCACCCACATGATTCAATTACCTCCCGCTGGATCCCTCTCAGGACACATGGGAATTATGGGAAACTACAATTCAAGATGAAATTTCAGTGGGGACACAGCCAAACAATATCAGAGGCTTTTGCTGTGAAGAAGCTCTCTAGTTTAATTAGGTCTCACTTGATGGCTCTTATTATTTTGAGAAATGTGCCTTCAAACATGAGACATATTTCTCCTAGTTTTTTGAGAGTTTTTATCATGAAGAGATGTTGGATTTTATCAAAAGCTTTTTGTGTGTCTATTGAGATGATCACATGGTTTTTGTTTTTAATTCTATCTATGTGGTGGATTATTTTTATTGATTTATGTATGTTGAAACAACCTTGCATCCCAGAAATAAAGCCTCCTTGATAATGATGAAATAACTTTTTGATATGCTACTATAATCAGTGTGCTAGTGTTTTGTTAAGGATTTGTGCATCTATATTTATCAAAGATATTGACCGGCATATATCTTTATTCACTGCCTCTTTGCCAGATTTTGGAATTAGAATGATGCCAGTTTTCCTGAATGAGTTACAGAGAAGTCCCTCCTCCTCACTTTTTTGGTATAATTTCAGCAGGATTGGTACCACCTTCTCTTAGTACCTCTTTATGTGGTAGAATTCAGTTGTGAATCCATCTAGTCTAGGGTTTATTTTATTTGGTAAGTTTTTTATTACTGATTCATTTTGGAACTCATTATTTTTCTGTTAAGGGTTTTAATTTTTTCCTGATTCAATCTTGGGAGGTTGTATGTTTCCAGGAATTTATCCATTTCCTCTAGATTACCTAGTTTGTATGCCAAGAGGTGTTCATAATAGTCTCTGAGGAATTTTATCATGAGATTAGTTGTAATTGATATAATTTTAAACTCACAAAAAATTTTTCTAGAATAATACAGGAAACTCTCAAAAGACATTTTTCATAGATCTGCTTTATTTATTTATTTATTTATTTATTTATTTATTTATTTATTTGACAGAGACTCATCGAGTACAGTGGCATAATGCCAGCTCACTGCAACCTCCACCTTCTGGGTTCAAGCAATTCCCCTGTCTCAATCTCCTGAGGATCTGGAATTATAGGTGTACACTACCATATAATAACCATGTCTGGCTAATTTTTGTTTTTTTAGTAGAGATGAGATTTCACCTTGTTGGCCAAGATGGTCTCAATCTCTTGACTTTGTGATCTGCCCACCTCGGCCCCCCAAAGTGCTGGGATTACAGGCATGAGCCTCCATACCCGGCCAGATCTGCCAATTTTTAATATTTTGTAATATTTGCTTTTTCACTCTCTACAATATATTATAAACATTTTGAAAATAAAACGCAAATATAATGTCTATACTCCAAATTATTCAGTATTTCCTAAAAAAGAATCCCAACCAGATTACAATTATGAAAATTATAAAATTCAAAGACACAATAGTAGTCTAAGATCATACAGTTTTCCAATAATGTACTTTATAGATATATTTATCTTGCCAAGATCTAATCTGGGACCAAACATTGCATTTAGCTGCCTTGTCTCTTCAGTTTCCTTTAGTTTAGATCTGTTTGTAAATCTTTTGCTATTCTTCTTTTGATATTTTTGAAGAATATGGGTTAGTTATTTAGAAGACTGTTCTTTAATTTGTGTGTTTTTGATGTTTCCTCATGGCTGTATTTAGGTTATGCATTTGGGACAGGTTTACCACTTAAATAATAACCTATTGTGTCTGGAATTGGTTCCTTCTGGTGGGTTCTTGGTCTCACTGACTTCAAGAATGAAGCTGTGGACCCTCACGGTGAGTGTCATAGTTCTTAAAGATGGTGTGTCTGGAGTTTGTTCCTTCAGATATTCAGATATTTATGGAGTTGCTTCCTTCCAGTGGGTTCGCTGTCTTGCTGACTTCAGGAGTGAAGCCACAGAGTATTACAGAAGCAGTGAGTGCTACAACTCTTAAAGGTGGTGTGGACCCAAAGAGTGAGCAGAAGCAAGATTTATTGTGAAGCACCAAAGAACAAAGCTTCCACAGTGTGGAAGGGGACCCGAGCGGGTTACCTCTGCTGGTTCAGGTGGCCAGCTTTTATTCGCTTATTTGGCCCTGCCCACATCCTGCTGATGAGTTCATTTTACAGAGTGATGATTAGTCCATTTTACAGAGTGCTGATTGGTGCTTTTACAATCCTTTAGCTAGACACAAAAGTTCTCCAAGTCCTCACCTGACCCAGAAGCCCAGCTGGCTTTACCTCTCAATCCCCCCTCTAAATAGGACACCCTAACTGCTGTCAGGAATTGGGCAATGACCACACTAGCTACTTCCTGCTGTATATGGGCAAAGAAGGGGCCCTGCAAGTTGTAGTGTCCTCTAGAGGGGAACTTTTTAGGCCAGTCAAAGGGCCAGCAGGTATGTCCAGGGGTCCTTAGTAGAAGTTGTTAGTTGAGCTCATTTGGGGTTCCATTTGAAAGACTATCTGTAGCTTGATGGCCTTGATCCTGAGAAAATGAATTTGACAAGGAGGTTAAAAATACAGGGCCCAAAGGCGAGTAATAGTAAGATGGCTGTCACAGGACCTAGAAAGGGGAGAAGCCGTGTCGCCCAACTCCAGAGGTTGGTATAAGAGTTTGAAAGGTGCTGTCTGATTTCAGAAGACTTTTCCTATAAATGCCAGGTGGCATCTCATACTATCCCTGACTGGTTAGTGTGAAAACAACACTCTTCCCCTAAGAAAGTGAAGATTCCTCTTTTCTCAGCAGTGAGGAGGTCTAGGCCTTGGCGGTTTTGGAGAGTCACTACTGCTAAAGAGTCGATTTGGGATTGTAGAATAAGGATAGATTTTGTTATTTCTTGCAAACTGTTTGAGAAAACCTTTGGGAGTGTGTGGTAGTAGGATAATACATGCTACACTGTTAACTTTTAGCAAACTTTACTTTTGTTGAAAACCTTATAAGATTTGAATTTTAATTTTTCTTTGCTATTAATAAAACCTTGTTCAGTCCATATAAACTTAAAATTGGTATAGATGGCTCCTTCATGATTCTGTAAGTATTTTAATGTCTGGCTGAGTGCAAACAGCTAGCACATTTGAGCAGAGCAATTATTAAGCAATTTTCCTAACTGCTTCCACAAGAGTTTCCTTATACTTATTGAATACCCATTGTGTCTTTTTCCCTTAATCACCCAGGAGGAACCATCTATCATCCTGTCCTGAAGGGAGTTCCTCCTAGATCTGGTCGGAACTTTGTATGGCAATTAATTAAGATTTTGATCCCCTGTTAGGAAATCTGCTGCGTTTAAGGATTTTTGACAGGAAGGCTTTGGGTTGTCAGTGGCCTCAGTGCTTTCTGGCTATGCCCTTGTTTACACTGACAACAAGGTGGTATTGGAGTGTTATAGGGTCTGTTTACACTGACAGCAAGATGGTATTGTATTGTTACAGGGTCATTGAAGAAGACATTCAATTATCAATTATAAGTTTTAAATTTACCCTGGCTTTTAAAGGAATACAGTACACTATTTTTTCTTTACTGCTTCCATCTCTTTTTCTCTCTGACTCCTTCTTTGTCTGTCTCTTCCTCTCTCCTTCTCTCTTTCACTTTCTGTCTCTCTGTCTCTTCCTCTCTCTGTCTCTCTCTTTCTGTCTTCCCCACCTACTTTTCTTTCTAACTCCCTCTTTGCCTCTGTCACTTCCTCTCTTTCTCTCCCTCACTTCCTTTCTGCTGGTCTTTCCCTGCCTCTGTCAGTTGCTTATGCTGTGGTTCTTCCCTCTCCTTCCCCTTTTGGTGGCTTTGGCAGTGTAAGATTGTTACCTCCTTGGGTTTTTTCACTGCATGCAATAATTCTGTGGTTTTGTTGTGATATTTAATGGGGGTTTCCCCAGAGGTTAGGAAGTCCCTTTCTTTCCATATTGCAGCATGGGCATGTAGGATTAGATAAGCATACTTACTACATGTAGCAAAGTCTCCCAATTACAACTGAGGAGGTGGGAGAAATACCTGGTTACAGGCTGTGAAAGGACTCCTTGGATGGTAACAGACCTTGAGGACAGCTATCCAGGACAGGAGATTAACACCAAGAAAGCTGTGCCAGTGTCCAGGAGGAAGTCAATTTCCTGACCCTCAATGGTTAAATGTACCCAGGGCTCAGTGAGGGTGATGACATGAGCTGGCACTTGTCCCGGCACCCTCAGTCCTGTTGTTCGATCATCTGGTTGGGGGCTTCTGGCCCAGAGAACCTTTCCACTCTGGGGCAGTGCACCTTCCAGTGATTGCCTAGGCACAGTGGACATTGGCGAAGGGGCAGCTTGTTTCTCGTTGGATAATTTTTTTTAAAGTGTCCTTGCAAACCACACTGATAACAAGCCCTACCAGATGATTGGCCTGCTCTAATTTCTGTCCTCCCTGAAACAGCAAGGTTTGTTTGTCTGAGGGCCATGACTAAGGCTGTGGCCTTTCTCAGATCTTGCTTTTCCTTTTCGGCCTGGTCTTCTTGGTCCCTATTATAGAACACTGAGGTTGCCAGGTTTAATAATGCCTCCACATTTTGTTCAGGGCCCAGGGATCACTTTTGGAGCTTTCTTCTGATAGCTGCAGCTGATTGGGTAATAAACTTATCTTTTAGGATCAACTGACCCTCGAGTGAGTCAGGTGACAGAGGAGTATATTTTCTTAAAGTCTCCCATAGATGTTCAAGGAAGGCAGAAGGATTTTCTTCCTTTCCCTGAGTTATGATGGACATCATTGAATAATTCATGGAATTTTTCCTAATTCTCCTTAGTCCTTCTAGAACAGAGGTCAGCAGATGTTTGCAAATCCAGTCCCCATTATCTGAGTTGAGGTCCCAGTGGGGATCCTTACTGGGAATGACTTGCTGACCAGTAGAGAATTTGTCCCTTTCTTGAGCTGTCATTTTATCATTTACTTGACTGAGATACCAGGCATCTTCAACCTCTTGGGCTGCAGCTAAAGGCACATTATTTTCATTAAAGGCCAGGGTTGGATTTAACAATAGGATGGCATCTCTCCAAGTGAGATCAAAGGTTTGCCCTAGACCCTGTAGGACATCTATGTACCTATCAGGATAATCTGAAAACTTCCCCAGGTCTGCCTTGATCTGCTTTAAATCAGAGAGGGAGAAGAGGACATGTACCCGGGTTGGGCCAAATTCCCCTCCTCCTACAGCTTGAAGGGGACATAACCGATAGCCTGGGGATTTTTGTGGTACTTTGGAGATTTCTTTGCTTATTTCCTTTTGGGTGGGAGAGATTAGAAGAGGATTAGCATTAACAGGAAGGGGAGCTATAGGGAGGCTAGGATATAGGGGTAAGCTGAGAAGTCCTCCTATGGGAGGTAAACTGCAAGCTTTGAATAGTTGTGTATTCTCCTTTAATGAAAGTAAAGCTTGGACATAAGGTATTTCACTCCATTTGCCTTCCCTCTTACAGAAAAGGTCAATCTACAGGATAGTATTGTAATTTATATTTCCCTCAGGTGGCCATTTTTCCTCATCAGAGAGAGAATATTGGGGCCAGGCCATAGTTCAGAAAAAAATAAACCATCTCTTTTTCAGGGTTTACAGGTCAAATTGGTCCCAATGGCTTAGGATGCATTTCAAGGGTGAGCCTGTTGATGCCTGAGTGTTTCCCACCTGAAAGACAAAACTTCCTTTAGTTTTGGTTTGTTTGTTTCTCTCCCCGCCCAAGAACCTGCAATGGTCCCTGGACCCTACTGCTCAGAATAGTTGCACTCACCAACATAGCAGCAGAAACACCTCTTGCCCAAGAAACCACAATGGTCCCTGGACCCTGCTGATCAGAATAGTCGCACTCACTGATGCAGTAGCAGAAACAGTAGTTTTCCTCCTAGACCACAAGGAGGACCGAGGAAGGTAGGATTTAGTGGTCCTTACCCACTCATTGTTGAAAACCTGCACCCTTGCCTGTCCTCCTAGACCACCAAGAGGACCAAGAAAAATCAGATTCAGTGGCCCTTATTGATGCAATCTCAAATGCGTGTTAGAGTCCTGAGTATTCTCCTGTTAGTATTGGGACTTGACCCCTGTCCTATAAAGATGTTATACCCCAAAAATGAAGTGAATGACCATACCTGAGGGAGAGAAGGGACCTCCAGGGTTGGAAGAGTGATGCCTTTTGTCCTCACTTGAATAGGAAGGATATAATTTCTGAGGCTCCCCATATCCTAGCTTCAGGAATAGCTTTTGTTAGGCCTGTTCATCTGAGGAGGGATCCTAAAATTCCAGATAGTCCCCCTACCATGGGGCTTTGGGCAAAAATTATGTCTTTCTGATTGGTGAGCCTGGATGCCTAAAGAAGGGAATAGAGTCCTGGAGTTTATACTAGAAATCATTCTTAGCAGAGAAACTAGAAAAGCACCAGAGACAGGGGGTGGTTTTTGGAATGGGGACTAGCCTCGGAGAAGAGAGGTGAGAGGAAATTTGTCTGACAAGCATTATGACCCAGGAGGCAAGGGTCAGGATAGATAGGATAGACTGAAAGTTTATCTAGGGTGACATGCCTTTGAGAGTTCCGCTCATGGCTGCAGGGTCAACCAACTTGTTGTCGGGACCTCAGAGCTGAATGACTTTCCTCTCTGTTGACCCTTGGCTCAGCCCAGAAGTAAAGGAAAAGTGGAAGCTGGTTCCAGGCAAACCAACACTCCCAACTCCGAAGAGTTGGGGGTTGTTACAGAGCCCTTTCCCAGAAAGCCTGACACCTGTGTCTTTTGTCCGGCAGCTGCACTCATCACTTTTAACTGGCTGACAGGTGCCCAGTATTTAGCCCTCAAATTCTAAGGGAAAATAGGACAGAATAGCAAGCAAAAGGGGTCCAATGGTGCTGACTGCTTGGCAATAGTCCTTTCATGGTCACCAAAATGTGTCTGGAATTGGTTCCTTCCGGTGGGTTCTTGGTCTCACTGACTTCAAGAATGAAGCCTTGGACCCTCATGGTGAGTGTTACAGTTCTTAAAGATGGTGTGTCCGGAGTTTGTTCCTTAAGATGTTCAGATGTGTCTGGAGTTTCTGCCTTCTGGTTGGTTTGTGGTCTCACTGACTTCAGGAGCGAAGCTGCAGACCTTCGTGGTGAGTGTTACAGCTCTTAAAGGTGGTGTGGACCCAAAGAGTGAGTAGAAGCAAGATTTACTATGAAGAGCGAAAGAATAAAGCCTCCACAGTGTGGAAGAGGACCCAAGCGGGTTACTGCTGCTGGCTCAGGTGATTAGCTTTAATTCCCTTATTTGACCCTACCCACATCCTGCTGATGCGTCCATTTTACAGAGCGCTGATTGTTCCATTTTATAGAGAGCTGATTAGTCCATTTTACAGAGTGCTGATTGGTGCATTTTTACAGAGTGCAGATTGGTGTGTTTACAATCCTTTAGCTAGACACAGAGTGCTGATTGGTGCATTTACAATCCTTTAGCTAGACACAAAAGTTCTCCAAGTTCCCACCTGAACCAGAAGCCCAGCTGACCTCACCTCTCAATGTCTTCCTCAGTGCATTATTTCAGAAGGCACATTATTGCCCAGCATGGGTGATGGTGACATTGAGCACTTGAAGCAGCATCTACAAAGTTTTTCTGTAAAGTTACTATTTCTTCTTTTGTAATTAATAAGCAATTTCCTGTGAAAAACTATAAGAATGCATAAATATACTCTTTCTTATCAATGTTTTTCTGGATATCTTATCATTCATTGATGATTTTCCAACATCAACTACTATATGTATTAGTTTCCACTCAACTATAAAAAGAGCTTTTATTTTTGTGCTATTTATTTATTCATTACATCAATATGATTTCATGACTTCTTATTTATTTCAATGAGTCATTAAAATTTGGTTATTTATTTTAATGTTTGAATTGTCCCAAATTTGTCTGTTGAAGCCTCTATACATTAAATTTTGTGTCCTTTTGACAGGTCCTTATATCTCTTTAGGCACTTCTTTACTTTCCAGTGCTAAATTAAGTACCAGGTTCATCTTATGCTTTGCCAGCCACATGCCTGTAACCACCTGTTACTCTTGGTTCATTTTCATGTTGATGAATTGTGTTTAGCAAACAAGTGTTGTATGCTCATTGCCATTGAAATAGCATTCTTTTTAGGTCTTTTTAGTAGAAAGAGATAGAAGAAGATATATATGAACACACACATACACACACCCATAGATTGTATCATGAGTCTGTATCAATGCCTCCAACTGCAATGCTACAATATATATTTAATGCTAGCACTTCTACTTCTGTATTTTAACTCCTCTTACCACATTAAGAAAAATGACTTTTATTATCTTCAGTACATTTACTTATTTCCTCAAGCTTAGTATAACAAATGGTAGTTTTAGAAATGCTGACATATCTCACCAAAAAAAGTAAACTTACTAATTGAATACTCATTTTTATCATTTTAGATAAAAATAATACAAAGTGAAATGAACAAATCTTAACAGTGCAATTCAGTGAATTTTGAAATGTGCCCTTACTTGGCTAACCCACACCTCAATCAATATATACAAATTTTTCATACCAGAAAGTTTCCTCATAACCCTTCTGATTTTTTAAATCATAGACTAATTTTGGGATATTATATAAATAGAATCACAAAGTATGTGAAGTTTCACTTTTATCTTCTAAGTTTCAGTGTAATATTTTTTAAATTATTTGTGGTATTGTTCTTATCAGTAATTTGTTCTTTTTTAACTGTATGAAACTATTAATAAATAACCAGATTCCAGATTTAGTCTGAAGCCAAATGAGAAAATATTGTATATGAATCAGCTATAGAAGAGGTGAAAGAGGGAAGTCAACTTGGCCATCAAAATTTTTGTCATCAGTGATTGGTACTATAGAGTTAACTTTTACTGAAATGAAGATAACAATGAGATGAACAGGCTAGAGCTCGGATGTGGGCACATACATTTTGAGATACTTGTTAGAAAACCAATTATAATGGTAGTGTTTCCAGAATAAGTAGGTTCTTGGTCTTGCTGACTTCAAGAATAAAGCCGCGGACACTCACAATGAATGTTACAGTTCTTAAAGACTGTGTGTCTGGTGTTTGTTCCTTCAGCTGTTCAGATGTGTCTGGAGTTTCTTCCTTCTGGTAGGTTTGTGGTCTTCCTCGCCTCAGGGAGTGAAGCTGCAGATCTTCACAGTGAGTGTTACAGCTCATAAAGGCGATGTGGACCCAAAGACAGAGCAGCACCGAGATTGCAAAGAGTGAAAGAACAAAGCTTCCAAAGCCTGGAAGGGAACCAGAGCAGGTTACCCCTGATGGCTCAAGTGGCCTGTTTTAATTCCCTTATCTGGCCCCACCCACATCCTGCTGATTGGTCCATTTTACAGACAGCTTATTGGTTCATTTTACAGAGACTTGTTGGGTCCGTTTTACAGAGAGCTGATTGGTCCATTTTGACAGAGTGTTGATTGTTGCATTTACAAACCTTTAGCTAGACACAGAGTGCTGATTTGTGCATTTACAACCCTTTAGCTAGACAGAAAAGTTCTCCAAGTACCCTCCCCTCCCAAAGCCCAGCTGGCTTCACCTCTCACTGGAACTCCTGTGGGAGTTTGCAGTACATAACCTGGGCTCTCAGGCAACCTAAAGGGAGCTGTCCCAAACAACCAAGAGGAAAAGAGGGGAAGGGAGAAAGAGAGGGAGACCCGCCATGGTGACCAGCGATCCCACAAAGAGGGAACTGGGGTCCACGCACAGAATTCAGCTTCCGATCAAGGTCAGCAGGTGCTGGCCGGCCATGCCAAGTGGAGGGCTTGAGGAGCCCATGCTTACCCGGAACCTGCGCCGGTCCGTGAGCACCACAGGCAGTCCCAGCTCCCACCCGCACCTTTCTCTTCACACTTCCCCGCAAGCAGAGGGAGCCGGCTCTGGCCTCGGCCAGCCCCAGAGAGGGACCATCACAGTGCAGTGGCAGGCTGCAGGGCTCCTCCAGCGCGGTCTGAGTGCATGAAGAGGCCAAGAAAGTGCTGAGAGGGAGCGAGGGCTGCTAGCACGTTGTCACCTCTCGGTAGGGTATATTTTTATTTGTTTTAGAAGTTGAATCTACAAAGAACTCAAACAAATATACAAGAAAAAAACAAACAACCCCATCAAAAAGTGGGGAAAGGATATGAACAGACATTTCTCAAAAGAAGACATTCATACAGCCAACAGACACATGAAAAAATGCTCATCATCACTCGCCATCAGAGAAATGAAAATCAAAACCACAATGAGATACCATCTCACACCAGTTAGAATGGCAATCATTAAGAAGTCAGGAAACAACAGGTGTTGGAGAGGATGTGGAGAAATAGGAACACTTTTACACTGTTGGTGGGATTGTAAACTAGTTCAACCATTATGGAAAACAGTATGGCAATTCCTCAAGGATCTAGAACTAGATGTACCATATGACCCAGCCATCCCACTACTGGGTATATACCCAAAGGATTATAAATTATTCTACTACAAAGACACATGCACACGTATGTTTATTGCAGCACTATTCACAATAGCAAAGACTTGGAATGAACCCAAATGTCCATCTGTGACAGACTGGATTAAGAAAATGTGGCACATATACACCATGGAATACTATGCAGCCATTACAAAGGATGAGTTTGCGTCCTTTGTAGGGACATGGATGCAGCTGGAAACCATCATTCTTAGCAAACTATCACAAGAAGAGAAAACCAAACACCGCATGTTCTCACTCATAGGTGGGAACTGAACAATGAGATCACTTGGACTCGGGAAGGGGAACATCACACACTGGGGCCTATTATGGGGAGGGGGGAGAGGGGAGGAGGGAGGGATTGCATTGGGGAGTTATACATGATATAAATGATGAATTGATGGGTGCTGACGAGTTGATGGGTGCAGCACACCAACATGGCATAAGTATACATATGTAACAAACCTGCACGTTATGCACATGTACCCTAGAACTTAAAGTATAAAAAAAAAAAAAAAAAAAAAAAAAAAAAAGCACGGCCTTTGGAGAAAAAAAAAAGAAAAAAAAAAAAAGAAGTTGAGAGAAATAAGAGCATGCTGGAGAAAAGGCTTCATTGTAGAACACCAAAGTTTGTATTGATCTTTTTAATTTTGCTGTTTTTTTTCTGAGTTCTTATAATGAACACTTCACTTATTGTTTTCAGAATTTTATCATTCCTTATGTACACAACTGATATGAAGTGCTCCATTAGCTTAATCCCATGTGTGTTTTAGATAATTGTTATAAGTATTTTCTAATTTTAATTATTCTTTATTGTAGCATCATTAGTTATGTAAAGTGCAATGTTTTTAAAATTTGAAAACAGTTTTTGTCAAGTTATCCCTTGTTATTTTTAGTTTCTCTCACTATGATCAGAGAGACAGGATTCTATAATTTCAATTCCCTGATATTTATTGAAACTTACTTTATGACAAAGACCATGATTAATTTTTAGAAGTACTAAATAACTTCTTGCAAATAATTTGTATTATTCCACATTTGAGGTACCAGATTATAAATATATTATATACATTAAGTGAGCAGAGACCAGTAGTACTAGTAGAAAAAAATGTTAAACTATATTAATTTCAGTCCCAAAGAAGAAAACATCAGCACTTTTACAGATGTGGTAGATAAAATCCTTTGGATTAGTAATAGAATTCTTGGAATTTTGAAAATAAATACAGTTTCTCAGCTACAGGTTACATTCTCAACCTCCTTTGCAGCTATGTATTGCCATGATAGCAATTTTAAACTGATAAGATATGAGAGGATGTGATATGTGAAACTTCCTTGATGGACTGCTGGCCCTAGATTTTCTCACAGCCAATCCTGTTGTCTGAGAAGGTGTTAATTGGAGGTAAACACTTTTGATGCAAAGCTAGAAGTCACACACTCAGAATGCAACAAATTACCTAATTGACTCAAAGTCCGCAATCTAGGTCTGTGAATTAATGGCTCAAGTCCGGGAATTAGGTAAGTCATGAAATTTCCACACTTGATTTTAATAAAATGCTCATCTATGTCAAAGATGTCTGGTGTGTCAAAACATTCTGATTATTGCCAGTCTTGCTGCCCATTCTGATGACTATGCTGACCTAATTTCTCATGGTTATTTGAAGTCTGCAAACCTAGAATCCTGTCATCCTACCAACAAAGCCTAAGAGCTCATTGCAATACCATTATCTTTATCTATAACTTTGGCTTCCAGAGAATAGCCAATATAGAGGTTTTCAAGGATGTTGGTACTTCCTACACAAACGTATTCACTCAAGGTATTGGTGGGGGAACTGTCCTTTGGATACTCCCAGGAGACGATACGAAGCAGGACATATATAATGAATTTACTCTTACACTCTTATCATTTAAAGCCTTTAGATTCCTTCCATTACAGTATAACAAGGACATGATGAAATCTCAACTTTATTTGATGTAGGTCATTTTTGATCCCAGGTTTCATTCATACGAATGAGTAACATGTTATAGTCAATTTCATATGCTCAAGATAACAGATTTGATATTGTTAATGGCTCAAATTTATTGTTCAGCATTTTTGCTAGTTGTATTAATATCAGTAATATCAGTTATATGCAACATTTTTTTTCATTCCTGATATAACATTCTTCCTTTTTTTTTTTTTTTTTTTTTTTTGAGATGGAGTCTCGCTCCCATCACGCAGGCTGGAGTGCAATGCAGCAATCTTAGCTCACTGCAACCTGTGCCTCCCAGGTTCAAGCTATTCTCCTTCCTTAGCCTCTTGAGTAGCTAGGATTACAGGAGTGTGCCACCATACTTTTGTACACCACTTTTGTATTTTTAGTAGAGACAGGATTTTGCCATGTTGGCCAGACATTTCTTGAACTCCTGGCTTCAGGTGATCCACCTGCCTTGGCCTCCCAAAGTCCTAGAATTACAGTCATGAGCCACCGCGCCTGGTCATAACACTCTTAGAAATTATTCTCACCCATATTCGTCAGGTTTGTGCCAATACAGCCAACAACATTATGCCATTCTTCAGTGTACGTGGGGCATCCTGTCAGTTTAGGCTGACAAAAGTAAGTCATCCTTTTCCAGTATGCTGGGATTTAAGTCTAACTATGAGTCTGAAAGCAGGAAAAAAGTTAAGGATATTGGAAATGAATATCAGCGTCTACCTAAAAGGCTACTGTATTAGGTGAAATCGTCGCACCGATGTCAAGCAAGATTTAGCTAATCCTCTAAATGGGGAGGAATGACTATTTCTATTGGCAAGGGAAGCTCAGAGGGAATTTCAAGGTCTTTTTACTCATTAGAATCCACCCAAATGTCTACATTGTAATTCAAAGTCTTAGTCTCTCTTAATCAACATTGTGCCTTCAATTTAAATGACCTGATGAGTCTGTGAATTAAATATACACAAGGAAATTTAGTCTTCTGTAGAATCAAACTTGTTCAAAGACCAGAAAATTTAACCTTTTTGCTTTAAGAAATTAGGAAATTTTCAGGGTAATCAAAAAAGCACTTCAGTTTTCCTCTCATGATTTAATCTGGGAATATAAAACTCTAAACTTACAATTTTTTTTCTGCAAATTATTCAGAGTTTAAGTGGTACAAATCTTAAACCAACAGGTCTTGTATACCTGTATTATTTATTCTCCTCCATATTTAACTGAAGGACTAGTTTTCCCATCGCTTTGTCTTCTATAGGTACTTCATTCCAGACAATTAATAATTGAAGAAAATATTTTTCCAGTGAATTCAATAAAACACCAGTGTCTAAATTGTATTTGTAATGAATTTATTACTGCATTCAAACTTCCTTAGAACACAGAACCAGTGACAGGTTTGGGAAACTGAGCTTCTGTTTTCTGAACTACTTTTGATACATAATGATAAGTTGGTTGGAGTTTGATTACAAAAACAAATATGAAGAGTTCTGGTATAAAGGATCAGAAGCTTACTATAATTGGATAAGTAAAGGCCAAAGAATGTCGCAGTTTGTTTTCTAGGACTCTGTCTGAAGGCACAACAATTCTCAAATAACTCTAGAAAATTCCTACAGTTTGTTACATTTTTTGCCATCAGATGGACAGCACCATTCAATCTTTAGATGTTCTAGATACACATCTTATTCTAGGTCATCACATTCACACACCTTGTTTGAAATAGCTTCTAAAAAATAATCATCTCTCTTTATTCCACCTTCTAATTTCACTTGACTGTCTCTCATCGACAGACACTAATGTAAAACTATATACTGAAGGACACTTAGTCTGATTGTGGGAGTTCAATCAGGCCAGTGACAAATATTTTAAGGATAGCTGTAGAAATAGCCACAAACCTTCTTGGAAGGCCAAGAAGTTTGCATAGCTTTAGTAAGGGTTATGGCTGAAGGCAACCTGATCCTTAGCTTGAGTAAATAGCTTAAAGGGGGTACAAAGTAATGTGGGGAAGTTGTCTAGCTAGCTTGTTTACTCATGTAGTGTAAGACTAAACATTCATCTACCCATGGTGCTTAATTGCTTTCTACTCAGGAAGTCCAAAACGTCAATTACCCTCTAGTGGTGTTTACTAACGACCTTTGTCAATTAATCTTTGCTGAGTAAATACTACTCTTGCTGGCAAGTTGAGGGCGTGGTCACAACTATTTATAGCATTCTGCTTGGTGTCTGTAAGTGGCCCGGACACTCAGCCGGACTGGCAAAGCAGAATATCTGTGTGTCTGTGTACTTAATTCATCCATCATTTGAGTCAGGGTCTGTGGGCAGACCCCTGTATCTGATCATCTGGGTCTCCAGCTACCCATGTAGGGAAGAGCTTCTAAGTGCTGAACTGCCTCCCAAATTCTCTAATCTTATGTAAGAGAAAAATAAACTTATTTCTTATTTAAATCACTATATTGCATTTCTTAATTATAACAACTTATTAGCATGTACTCCAACCAATACAAATGACATTTTAAAATCTATTTTTACACTTTTAAAAAAATATTTACTTTTCTTAAACTACTTGATGTTTTATAAATTCGACATATTCTTGGATTCAGTTAACTCCCACTTGCTTTCCTGGCATGTCCAGATATGGATTTGGAAGAGAGAGGTAGGAATATAAGCCATATCCCTATCTTATTCTTGCACTTATTGTTTTGGTTTTCTTGAACACCCTAAAGGCCCACTGGTGGGAATGTAAATCAATTCATTATTTCTGGTAATGAATTATACAATATGCATCAAGGACTTTAGAGTGTAGTATATATAAATACTAAGACTTAGGTGAAAAACACACAATGTACCTAAATTCAACATTATTTTAATTATAATAAATTTTAAAATCATTTGAAATTAAAAGATAATGGTTAGTCATATTTTATAATAGTTCTTTGATTTAACCATTTGCTCTGTACTAAATTTTTTCTCCTCAAAATTCTTACGTTGAAGGCTTAACCTTCAATATGACTGTATTTGCAGATATTAGGTTAAATGAAGTCATAAGAGTGCAGTTCTAATATGATAAAAATTGGTGTCTTTGTAAAAGAGGAAGAGACACCAGATAAATTTGTCTCCATGCATGCACAGAGGAAGGATTGTATGATCCAGGGAGAAGGCAGCCACCTGCAAACCAAGGAGAGAAGCCTCACCAGAAACCAATCCTTTCTGTATGTTGATCTGAGACTTCCATATTCCAGAACTGTGAAAGGATAAATGTACATTGTTTGAGTCAACCAGCCTGTAGGATATTGTTATGGTAGCCTGACCTCACTGATAGAACATTAAAATCAAGTTATAAAACAATATTTAATAACATGAGGTGAAAAGGAGAAAATAAAATTAGTATGTATTGTTGGTATATATATGATGTGTATACATATGAGTATAATGTTGAACATAGAAAAGTAAATAAATACACATACAGTTTATACATTACAGAGACTTGAAAGAACTACATTGGAATAAAGAGTGTGTTTAGTAAGAGTTCATGAAAACCACTCCATTCTTTGGGAGCAAATCCATGTATTCTGCAAGAGACACGATGAATGTCCACTGATGAGTCACTAAACCTTAGCTCCATTCTGGCTAGCAGCATCTTTTGAAAGTGCTCCTGTTAATTCTGTACAATCTCTGCATAGTCTTTATGACCCTGCCTGTATCAAGTTATATTGTTCTGAACCTGTGACGGTTGGAGGGAGGGTGGAATGATGAGAGTAAAGAGCTGACACTATAAATGATCATTGAGGAGGCAGAAATTTTACACAACTCTAAATCAAAGACACTTTGAAATGAGACAGTGATAGAGTCTGTTACACATAGACTGCTCCCAGTAGTAAACAAATAGTTGCTACACAGAACATGTTTTATTTCACCTAGTTATTTAGAAATAAAATTGGACCTCATCTGACCTCCTTGATTATTCTGCCACCTGTCCATTTTTTGTGGAGGCTGTTAATTTAGTGTGTGCTTGGAGTTTCACTTTGGAAGTCTTTTAAATATAGCATTCCTTTTTATTTATTTATTATTTTATTTTATTTTATTTTATTTTTTTTAGTAGAGACGGGGTTTCACCGTGTTCGCCAGGATGGTCTCGATCTCCTGACCTCGTGATCCGCCCGTCTCGGCCTCCCAAAGTGCTGGGATTACAGGCTTGAGCCACCGCGCCCGGCCAGCATTCCTTTTTAGAAATTCAGCTTTTAATTTTAAAATATGTACCATTTACTTTTCAAAATATTATGAAGTTACTAGGAGATACCACAGCCAATGGTGGACATTAGAAATAAGCCTAAAACATGAAGATGGGTGTTTCAATGCCAACTAACAATATCTTTTCTTTTCTTATACCCCAGAGCAGATACAGTTATCTTCCCACACAAATATACTAATCTTAATCTCAACCAACAGATACTTCCCTGGAGACCCATTGTCTATTCCTCCAATAATTTATACAACATTGAACTTACTCTTTTATTTCCAATGCTAGCTGGCTATCCATTGAAAACTAGTCTGTGACTCCAAAGCAAACATATCACGCTTTCTTATTGGTTGTTACATGCTTCTCAGAATTATCTCTATTGGAGTGGTTCACAAATTGGAAATCAAATATTGAGGGGTTTTTGTTTGTTAGTTTGTTTCAGTTTTGCTGTTTTTCTTCTTTTTGTTTGTTTATCACAGAAAGTGGCTACTATTTTCTCCAGGGGCTAAAAAGGAAGGACTAGAAAGCAGGTAATTATTATATTGTCTTTGTCTTTTTCTCTACACTTGGCTCTGCTTGATTTAGGAAATTCCTAGATCTTCATAGAGCAAGCTGATTTTGCAATTTACATAATACACTTGCATGAATGTCTCTTACTAGTCTCTCATAAATACTTGTATCTTCAAAGAAATATCTTAGTATTTTCAAGGAGCAGTCTTTGCAATTACTTACTTTTGAAACTTCTGAAAGAGGTCTTTCTGTGAATATGTGCAAACCTAATGGGAGAAATGGAAAGAAAAATGGAATGAATGTCCTTGAAAGGTCAAATAAAAAAAACTGAATGGCATTGAAAGATTTGCTGTTTTTGTTATGTAATTTATTATTTGATGTAATTTTCAGATAACAATCAAGTAGTATATCATATGTAAGAAAAATAAAATGCCTATATTATGAAAAACAATGTACAGGAAACTTTGATCCAAAAGAAGAAATGTGCATATATTTCTTCAATTTAAATGCATCAGTTCAAAGTAAGGCTGAGATTGGTTTAATCTAATATTTATTGTTAAATCATGAAAAAAAAGTACCAATGGATGCAGGTACTACTACTGAATATATACCAATCCTGGTGATTACAAAAGAACAAAACCTAAAATGAGAATTACATAACATTCACTTAAAATCTTTCAAGGTGTTTTCCTAACATGTATTTGATGTTAAAGAACCTAAGGATTTCTGAGATTTATTGAAGTAGAGTTACCAAGGGTAAATCTAATGTTCTGTAGTGTCATAAGTTTTTGTCTTCATAGTTGATTTATGCGGTGACTGAGATTCGTATTATAAGCAGCTCATGAATTGGACAGTTACCATCTCCTGTACCCCTATTATTCAGCTACTTTCATATTCCATACTGTTCTCCCTGGCTGAACAATGATGTGGAAATCCATACTTACCGCTGACTGGCCATCATGAATGGGGTAATTTCATTACTGCTTCTCTTGTTTTAGACGTGTCCAGAGCTATCATTTGAATAAATATGCCAATACACCTAACTAAATAATGTTTTAGCAGACTGTGTAGGCACTTTTGAGAATACTACAAAAAAGGTTATAAAGTTATTTGGTTTCTCTCCTACCTATTTGTAAAAATAAGATAATCTTTATAAAAGATTATCTACAGCTAGGCTAACTATTTGAAAATTTAGACCGTTCTCAGATATATCATTGCCAACAGAAATAGTATAAAGATTAAGACTCAAGTGATTGACATCTTTTTCTCATCTGATCACTAACCAGGTAGGAGCATTAAGTTCTGGCAAGTGCAAATTTGTTTATATTTGAAATAAGGCTAAGACTGTATACTTTGGGGATTTAATTGAACTAACTTTGATTTCAGGCTATCCTGCTAACATTGTGAGTTTAATCACTCAGTCACTTTGTCTTTACTTCCTTACATTATAAAAAGTAATAGCATAACTATGTCATCAATTTCTTAAAATTGAAAGGGAATAAATGAATTAATTCATGTTACAAACCAGGAAATTGGCAAATCTTTAATCAATAATGATTATTTTATTCTGTTCTTTAATAGATGTTTCATATGAATATAAAAGAAATTTAACTTGTGAAAGTATTTTACAAAAGTGAAAAGCTATAGAAACAATGGAATTTTATTTTATATTTTTACAATCACCAGCATCCACATGTAAAAGAAAGCATCTAATGGAATCTATGAAAATATTTTTGCCTTTTATTTTCCCCCATTTTTATTTTAAACAGTTGCAGGAGTAATAAAATAGCAAAACAGCAATCTATGTACTCCTCATCAACATTCACTGACTGTTAACCTTTCCTTCTCGCTCTCTGCCTCTTCTGCACATACATCATTTGGGAATGAAACATATGAGAATTAGAATTATGTGTAGATATGATAGCACTGTACCCCTAAATATTTTAATATTTATCATTATGAAAACAACGACTCTCTCCTACATGGCTATATTAAAATTCTTACACACAGGATTTTTAACATTGATACAATATCAGCGTAGTCAATGCCTTTTACAATTGCTTATTTTCAAGAATTCATTTAATTGCAATGTATTGCTGGGTCCAGCCCGCAGACCGTGACTGAGCAATGGATGAAAAAATTCACTCACACACACCTTTCTGCAATTTTTCCCACCACCTTGACCAATCTCATACAATGTATTATAAATTGTTTTACATGTGCTTTAAGTAAGATTCGTAATTGTTTAGCTGATACAAACTTTTAGGCATATCTGTAAGAGTTGATAAGAGGGTAAAGTTTTCTAATTATTAATCATGATTTCAAGGGCAAACCGTGGTATTTTATAATTTTTTTAAAAAATAAAAATTTCACTAAAAACAACAATAAATTTTTCAGGTTAAGCAATATGAACAGATATTTATACAATGGCAATGACTGTCAAATGGAAGCCATCCATAACAAGTTTTGATTGATCATGAGGTCTAATATGGTTTAATAATGGTATGCAGCTCAATACACATAGTGAACACTTACTTAAAATGAATAATGTTGGCTTGTATAGTAATCCCCAATAATCATTTCTCATATTCATCATTTTGTTTTGAAATACCTGGGGTCATCATAAACCAAATAGAAATTGTGAAATTAAATGGTGTTTAGACCAAGAATATAGTAAGATAACGCTAGTCAAATCGTTTTTCACATACAAAAGCAAAAGTATAATCTAAATTAGTACCCTCATGTTGAGTCTACCTTTATTTAACTTTAGTGCCTTTTTATTAAAACAGGTATGTATGATATATGCTTTTAAAACATCATTTGTATATGTTCTAAGAGTTATTTTCTTTCAATATTTCTTCTGGGGTAAGCAAACTGGTTGGGAGAGAGAAAAAAATTCAGAAAGTTCATTCCCTACCAAAATGTATGAATCTGTGTAAAAAACAGGTCACCTAAAGCCAATAGCAAAGGAAATACTCACTGTTGATTATTACCCATGTAGGTATCCCAGGGTAGTAGAAGATACCTCAGAAATACTACTCTTACCAGTGTTTAAGTATGGGCTATATGGCCTGCCATATTGGTTTTTAGTTTGAGTTTCCATTATTTTATTGTTTTGTGTAATTATTTTCACTTACCTGTCAGTTAATTTATATTTGTTCTAAATGCAGTTTGTTAAAACAAAATCATTCCATGTGCTTCCAGTTTAATATTTAATATTTTGGTAATTTTATAGATAAACCTCAACTTGTACATCATGTAAATGTTGAAAAATCAAGACAAGCAAATAAAAAACCCAAAATATTATAATTGCATTGAATAGCAGTGGCATTTTCTCAAAAACTTGCATGTTATTTTAACCCATAAAAAGGTACAGAGTTGTTATATTTTATTACAAGTTGTATTGCCTATGAAATTATCACTATGCTATTTGATTTGGTGTATTTTGCTTGCCTATATTTTTGTCTGAATTTTTGGTGCTATTATTATTATTTTCTCTGGTTCTATCTGCTTTTTGTTGGTGTTTTTGTTTTTCTTTCTCATTGAAAACTTTCTGTACATAGTGAGATATATGAACAATCATAGTGCATGAATTTTATCATATAAAACTTCTGCCACTATAAAATATATACTTTTATTTTATACTAACTTTTTAAAATTTGAAGGAAGACCTAACCGGCTAGGTCATGGAAGAACATGAAAGTTATTCTGGTAAGAATTTATGAGCAACATTTCTATGTCAGTCACTAAGATAACTTCCAATATAACCAGGAGTCCTCAAATTACAGGAAAAATAATTAACAATTACAGCAGTAGCTAATTCTACAATAAAGACATCATAAGGTGCTTTGGGGTTTTACCTCTGCTGGGGTACAGTAAGGACTTACTGAAATATTTTTATATGCATTAGTTGAAGTTTATATATAAATCCTACATCACAAATAACATAACCTAATTGAAATAATGATGTATGTGCATGTAACACTTACTTTTTTCTTTAATTCTTTTTTTCAGAAATGTGAGTGATATATTTTAGAGCAAAAGATATAATTTTGATGTAATGGGCATGTTAATAGATTACATATATATGAATGACCAAGGGATAAGTGATAAGAATTATATGATAAGTCTATTTCTGTCAACTTAATGTGTGCCTGGGCCTTGAGGTCTCTATATATTATGAACCTAGATCAAATGATAAATCGTGAGAATAATTACCAAACTCAGAGGATGATGTTTGACTAATTTATCTCTAAAACTACTTTGAATTGTTTACATACATGTGAGTATTAGTTTCATGAGGGCATTGCTCCCTTGACTCATTCAAGATAATTGTTCAGTAAGTGCTTTGCCTAAATTATCTTTATTACTCAATATGAATAACATTTTGTTATCCACTCTTTCATGAAGTGTGCAGTAAATAGGTGCCCCATTAATAAAGGAGGCCATATAATAAAATAGAAGAGTAGTTATACGCAGACTTCAAAAGAAGGTTTTTTAAGTTAACACTAGAAAAATATTGCAAAAATTTGGCACATTAAATAGAAAAAAAAAAGTGATATTAACTGTGTGTAAAATTATGACCTCACTCTTTTCTTTAAATTTTTGGTCTACCTTGCAAAAAATGTTAATTCACTATGGTTTCCTAATTTATCAATTCTTTCCCTTGCAAAATCTATTCTTTACTTATGAGAAATGTTTTACTGAGCTGTAATGATAGTATAGACACAATTTTAATATATTAAAATTATTCATCTCGATTGCTACATAAACTTCATAATGATAATATTTAACAAAGTACATATAGCAAATATAGCGAGCCATAATCTTATATCTAGTCACATACTCAAATTTTAGGTAGCACTATATATCACCCAGATGCATTGTTTAAAATACAATATTGAAATAGTATCTAATAATCATTGCACTCATAGTTTTCGTTAGAGTTTATAGCCATCATAATTATTTTTTACTACATCTGAAGTTAAACAACTTTTCTTCACAGAAGTACAATCAGCCTTAATGTTTTATCCATGGGTGACTTTGAATGGCTGCTTATATTGATCTTCACTATCAAGTGTCATTGTTGCTTCACTCTTGTATACATATAAATAAATTGCATATACTGTTTCAATCATGTTGAACCAGAAAGTTTGATTTTTTTCTCCATTTCTAGTCATGTGAAAAATTAATGTCAATAAAACCTAAATAAACCTGGACTTTGGACTACTCTATTTTCAATGATGCAAAAATCAAAAGAAAGCCTGTCATATTTAAATTTTCCAATAATTATTTAAGGGAGTAAGGTGTTTTTAACTTAAAAAGATCAGTTTTACAAAAAGCAAAACTTTGAAAGGAAACGCAAGTACATCCCTGTGACATTCACAAATACATATACCCCTTGGTTCATTATGCCCCAGCCCCATACCATTTGTTCTAATTACTGTTCTTTTGCATACCATGAGGAAGCAGAGTTACAGAGAGATACCCACTTATGGATGATAAGCAATTCAAAATTTTAGTTTTGAAATTATGTTCCTCAACCAGAAAGTTCAGTTTTTAAGTTTTGAAAGTCAATAGAAACTTAAAAGATTATTCTAACGTGTAACCTCCTAACAAAAAGAGAACCAGATCCTTAAGAAGTTTTATCTAAATTATAAAGCAGTAAATTTAGGATGGATAATTTAGTTTTTTTGTTTTTGTTTTTGTTTTTGTTTTTGTTTTTAATTGGCTTAGAATCTTCCTCTACACCCCTGAAAACCATCCTTTGGAGCCCTTAGAATATACATCAGGGCAGGCTTACATCTCTAAATCATGGACAATCTGGTAAGCTGATTAAATACTATATTGGTTCTTAATGCTAGTAGATAAGAGGGGCAGACCCAGGTTGAATTATAAAGTTCAAAATCATTTATAAAATGTCATCACCCAGAGCATTTACTTATCCATAATACCAAAAATCCATTAACATTCACAGATTAAACATCAAAGGATAAGCTATCTTTACTCTCACTAGAAAAAAAAGAGCTATTAGAGATCCACATCCCTCCAAAAAGACTTTCATGGATTTATGATTTTAAGACACACTTTCCACATTCAAATCCTCTTAAAATTTAGTCACACTTTCCCTTTAATATTTGGCATTTGTGTTTTGTTCTGTAATGACTTCTCAATCTCTTTCAGCATTAATTTTTAATAAATAGTGATGTATAAATTATATTTTTTCATCAAATAAACACAATTCTGATTGCCTTATAATTAAGTTTTGTGTAATCATTTCTCAGTAAAATTGCAATTGCTACTAAAATATTATTTTTTCTAATAACATCTTCATGGAGAAATAATTAAGAAATACTTTCATAGATACCATCTCAAAAAACAGGTTAGGACATGATTTAAAACATGAATAGTTAGATTTCCTGGAGGAACAAAAAAAAAGAATAAGTAGCTAAGCAGGGATCTATGTAAAATATCAATCTGCAAGACCTAATTGTCTTGTTTGCCCTCTAATTATGCTCAGACCTCAGGGGAAGATCAGCTTCATGCAAGAGTGCAAATAGGATTTCTTTTATCCTAATCATATGTATTCTTTTCATCATCTCCTTTCTCCTTTCTTTTTTTTTTTCTCTTTTATGCCCTAGATTTCCACAGAACTGACCCCTTCTAATAATTGTATTCCAAATATCCCCATTTCTAGTCCTACAACTCCATTACAATTTCCCTCCCACTATCTCGCAGAAACTGCTTTATCTAAAACCAACTCATATCAATCTAGTGATCTAACCTGTCCCTCTCTGTCTGTGTCTCTGAAGTGTTCTTGTCTTCTAGTTCTTGAGGGGTGGGACTGAGGTAAAGGAGTAGGGCAGTATGGCAGATTTTTTATATCACCCTAAATATTAGAGAGAAAATTGCCTATATTATCCATATAGAATTTTCCCTTTCTGTCTTCAATAAATCTTTTTATTGTACATTTCAGCACCAATTAATGCAAAAGATACAAGGGAGAAATATTGTCAATCAAGCAATATTTCATAGATATCATTTAAAGTCTGATTCTTATAGTTCTACTGGACAAGAAAAACCGTCTATGTATAGTAACAATAAAGGGCTTTTATTTATTTATTTATTTTTTTAATTATACTTTAAGTTCTAGGGTGCATGTGCCTAACGTGCAGGTTTGTTACATATGTATACTTGTACCATGTTGGTGTGCTGCACCCATCAACTCGTCATTTACATCAGGTATAACTCCCAATGCAATCCCTGCCCCCTCCCCCCTCCCCCCTCCCCATGATAGGCCCTAGTGTGTGATGTTCCCCTTCCCGAGTCCAAGTGATCTCATTGTTCAGTTCCCACCTATGAGTGAGAAAATGTGGTGTTTGGTTTTCTGTTCTTGAGATAGTTTGCTGAGAATGATGGTTTCCAGCTGCATCCATGTCCCTACAAAGGACACAAACTCACCCATTTTTATGGCTGCATAGTATTCCATGGTGTATATATGCCACATTTTCTTAATCCAGTCTGTCACAGATGGACATTTGGGTTGATTCCAAGTCTTTGCTATTGCGAATAGTGCCACAGTAAACATACGTGTGCATGTGTCTTTATAGCAGCATTATTTATAATCCTTTGGGTACATACCCAGTAATGTGATGGCTGGGTCATATGGTTACTTCTAGTTCTAGATCCTTGAGGAATCACCATACTGTTTTTCATGATGGTTGAACTAGTTTACAATCCCACCAACAGTGTAAAAGTGTTCCTGTTTCTCCACATCCTCTCCACCACCTGTTGTTTCCTGACTTTTTAATGATTGTCATTCTAACTGGTGTGACATGGTATCTCATTGTGGTTTAGATTTGCATCTCTCTGATGGCCAGTGATGATGAGCATTTTTTCATGTGTCTGTTGGCTGTATGCATGTCTTTTTTGAGAAATGTCTGTTCATATGCTTTGCCCACATTTTGATGGGGTTGTTTGTTTTTTTTCTCATAAATTTGTTTGAGTTCTTTGTAGGTTCTGGATATTAGCCCTTTATCTGATGAGTAGATTGCAAAAATGTTCTCCCATTCTGTAGGTTGCCTGTTCACTCTGATGGTAGTTTCTTTTGCTGTGCAGAAGCTCTTTAGTTTAATTAAATCCAATTTGTCAATTTTGGCTTTTGTTGCCGTTTCTTTTGGTGTTTTAGACATGAAGTCCTTGCCCATGCCTATGTCCTGAATGGTACTACCTAGGTTTTCTTCTAGGGTTTTTGTGGTATTAGGTGTAACATTTAAGTGTCTAACCTGTCTTGAATTAGTTTTCTTATAAGGAGTAAAGAAAGGATCCAGTTTCAGCTTTCTACTTATGGCTAGCCAGTTTTCCCAGCACCATTTATTAAATAGGGAATCCTTTCCCCATTTCTTGTTTTTGTCAGGTTTGTCAAAGATCAGATGGCTGTGGATTTGTGGTGTTATTTCTGAGGGCTCTGTTGTGTTCCATTGGTCTATATCTCTGTTTTGGTACCAGTACCATGCTGTTTTGGTTACTGTAGCTTTGTAATGTAGTTAGAAGTCAGGTAGCGTGATGCCTCCAGCTTTGTTCTTTTGGCTTAGGATTGTCTCAGCAATGCGGGATCTTTTTTGGTTCCATATGTCCTTTAAGACAGTTTTTTCCAATTCTGTGAAGAGACGCATTGATAGCTTGAAGGGGATGGCATTGAATCTATACATTACCTTGGGCAGTATGGCCATTTTCACGATATTGATTCTTCCTATCCATGAGCATGATATCTTCTTCCGTTTGTTTGTTTCCTCTTTTATTTCACTGAGCAGTGGTTTGTAGTTCTCCTTGAAGAGGTCCTTTACATCCCTTGAAAGTTGGATTCCTAGGTATTTTATTCTCTTTGAAGCAATTGTGAATGGAAGTTCATTCCTGATTTGGCTCTCTGCTTGTCTGTTACTGGTGTATAAGAATGCTTGTGATTTTTGCACATTAATTTTGTATCCTGAGACTTTGCTGAAGTTGCTTATCAGCTTAAGAAGATTTTGGGCTGAGACAATGGGGTTTTCTAAATATACAATCATGTCATCTGCAAACAGGGACAATTTGACTTCTTCTTTTCCTAACTGGATACCCTTGATTTCTTTCTCTTGCCTGATTGCCCTAGCCAGAACTTCCATTACTATGTTGAATAGGAGTGGTGAGAGAGGGCATCCCTGTCTTGTGCCAGTTTTCAAAGGGAATTTTTCCAGTTTTTGCCCATTCAGTATGATATTGGCTGTGGGTTTGTCATAAATAGCTCTTATTATTTTGAGATACATTCCAACAATACCGAATTTATTGAGCGTTTTTAGCATGAAGGGCTGTTGAATTTTGTCAAAGGCCTTTTATGCATCTATTGAGATAATCATGTAGTTTTTGTCTTTGCCTGTGTTTATATGCTGGATTATGTTTATTGATTTGCATGTATTGAACCAACCTTGCATCCCAGGGATGAAGCCCAGTTGATCATGGTGGATAAGCTTTTTGATGTGCTGCTGGATTCGGTTTGCCAGTATTTTATTGAGGATTTTTGCATCAATGTTCATCAAGCATATTGGTCTAAAATTCTCTTTTTTTGTTGTGTCTCTGCCAGGCTTTGGTGTCAGGATGATGTTGTCCTCATAAAATGAATTAAGGAGTACTCCCTCTTTTTCTATTGATTGGAATAGTTTCAGAAGGAATGGTACCAGCTCCTCCTTGTACCTTCGGTAGAATTCAGCTGTGAATCCATCTGGTCCTGGACTTTTTCTGGTTGGTAGGCTATTAATTATTGCCTCAATTTCAGAGCCTGCTGTTGTTCTATTCAGGGATTCAACTTCTTCCTGGTTTAGTTGTGGGAGAGCGTAAGTGTCCAGGAAATTATCCATTTCTTCTAGGTTTTCTAGTTGATTTGCATAGAGGTGTTTATAGTATTCTCTGATGGTAGTTTGTATTTCTGTGGGGTCTGTGATGATATCCCCTTTATCATTTTTTATTGCATCTATTTGATTCTTCTCTCTTTTCTTCTTTATTCGTCTTGCTAGCGGTCTATCAATTTTGTTGATCTTTTCAAAAATCCAGCTCCTGGATTCATTGATTTTTTGGAGGGTTTTTTGTGTCTCTACTCCTTCAGTTCTGCTCTGATCTTAGTTATTTCTTGCCTTCTGCTAGCTTTTGAATGTGTTTGCTCTTGCTTCTCTAGTTCTTTTAATTATGATGTTCGAGTGTCAATTTTAGATCTTTCCAGCTTTCTCTTGTGGGCATTTAGTGCTATAAATTTCCCTCTACACACTGCTTTAAATGTGTCCCAGAGATTCTGGTATGTTGTATCTTTGTTCTCATTGGTTTCAAAGAACAACTTTATTTCTGCCTTCCTTTTATTATGTACCCAGTAGTCATTCAGGAGCAGGTTGTTCAGTTTCCATGTAGTTGAGCGGTTTTGATTGAGTTTCTTAGTCTTGAGTTCTAATTTGATTGCACTGTGGTCTGAGAGACAGTTTGTTATAATTTCTGTTCTTTTACATTTGCTGATGAGTGCTTTTCTTCCAATTATGTGGTCAATTTTGGAATAAGTGCGATGTGGTGCTGAGAAGAATGTATATTCTGTTGATTTGGGGTGGAGAGTTCTGCAGATGTCTATTTAGCCCACTTGATGCAGAGTTGAGTTCAATTTCTGGATATCCTTGTTAACTTACTGTCTCGTTGATCTGTCTAATGTTGACAATGGGGTGTTGAAGTCTCCCATTGTTTTTGTATGGGAGTCTAAGTCTCTTTGTAAGTCTGTAAGGACTTGCTTTATGAATCTGGGTGCTCCTGTATTGGGTGCATACATATTTAGGATAGTTAGCTCTTCCTGTTGAATTGATCCCTTTACCATTATGTAATGGCCTTCCTTGTCTCTTTTGATCTTTGATGTTTTAAAGTCTGTTTTATCAGAGACTATGATTGCAACCTCCATTTTTTTTTGTTCTCCATTTGCTTGGTAGATCTTCTTCCATCCCTTTATTTTGAGCCTATGTGTGTCTCTGCATGTGAGATGGGTCTACTGAATACAATAATGTGATGGATCTTGACTCCTTATCCAATTTGTCAGTCTGTGTCTTTTAATTGGAACATTTAGTCCATTTACATTTAAGGTTAAGATTGTTATGTGTGAACTTGATCCTGTCATTTTGATATTAGCTGGTTATTTTGCTCATTAGTTGACGCAGTTTCTTCCTAGCATCGATGGTCTTTACATTTTGGCCTGTTTTTGCAATGGCTGGTATCGGTTTTCCTTTCCATGTTTAGTGCTTCCTTCAGGATCTCTTGTAGGGCAAGCCAGGTGGTGACAAAATCTCTAAGCATTTGCTTGTCTGTAAAGGATTTTATTTCTCCTTCACTTATGAAACTTAGTTTGGCTGGATATGAAATTCTGGGTTTAAAATTCTTTTCTTTAAGAATGTTGAATATTGGCCCCCACCCTCTTCTGTCTTGTAGAGTTTCTGCTGAGAGATCTGCTGTTAGTCTGATGGGCTTCCCTTTGTGGGTAACCCGACCTTTCTCTCTGGCTGCCCTTAAGATTCTTTCCTTCATTTCAACTTTGGTGAATCTGGCAATTATGTGTCTTCGAGTTGCTCTTCTCGAGAAGTATCTTTGTGGTGTTCTCTGTATTTCCTGAATTTGAACGTTAGCCTGCCTTACTAGGTTGGGGAAGTTCTCCTGGATGATATCCTGAAGAGTGTTTTCGAACTTGGTTCCATTTTCCCCCTCACTTTCAGGCCCACCAATCAGACATAGATTTGGTCTTTTCACATAATCCCATATTTCTTGGAGGCTTTGTTCATTTTTTTTTCCTTTTTTTTTCTCTAGATTTCTGTTATCACTTCATTTCATTCATTTGATCTTCAATCATTGATACTCTTTCTTCCAGTTGATAGAGTCAGTTACTGAACCTTGTGCATTTGTCATGTATTTCTCGTGTCATGGTTTTTATCTCTGTCAGTTCGTTTATGTCCTCCTCTGCATTGATTTTTCTAGTTATCCATTCTTCCATTCTTTTTTAAATATTTTTAGTTTATTTGCACTGGGTACATAGTTCCTCCTTTAGCACTGAGAAATTTGATCAACTGAAGCCTTATTCTCTCAACTCGTCAAAGTCATCCTCCATCCAGCTTTGATCCATTGCTGGCGATGAGCTGCATTCCTTTGGAGGGGTAGATGTGCTCTGATTTTTTGAATTTGTTGTATTTCCAGCTTTTCTGCCCTGCTTTTTCCCCATCTTTGTGGTTTCATCTGCCTTTGTTCTTTGATACTGTTGACGTACTGATGGGGTTTTGGTGTGAGTGTCCTTTCTGTTTGTTAGTTTTCCTTCTAACAGTCAGGACCTTCAGCTATATAGGTCTGTTGGAGTTTGCTTGAAGTCCACTCCAGCCCCTGTTTACCTGGGTATCAGCTGCGGAGGCTGCAGAAGATAGGATATTGCTGAACAGTGAGTGTTGCTGTCTGATTCTTGCTCTAGAAGCTTCATCTCAGGGTTGTACCCCACCGTGTGAGGTGTGAGGTGTCGGTGTGCACCTAGTGGGGGATGTCCCCCAGTTAGGCTACTCAGGTGTCAGGGACCCACTTGAGCAGGCAGACTGTCTGTTCTCAGATCTCAACCTCCGTGCTGGGAGATTCGCTGCTCTCTTCAAAGCTGTCAGACAGGATCATTAACATCTGCAGAGGTTTCTGCTGCTTTTTGTTCTTTTTTTTTTTTTGCTATGACCTGTCCCCAGAGGTGGAGTCTACAGAGACAGGCATGTCTCCTTGAGCTGGGGTGGGCTCCACCCAGTTCGAGCTTCCTGGAAGATTTGTTTACCTACTTAAGTCTCAGCAATGGCAGGCACCCCCCCGCAGCCTCGCTGCTGCCTTGCAGTTAGATCTCAGACTGCTGTGCTAGCAATGAGGGAGGCTCCATGGGCATGGAACCCTCCTGGCCAGGTGTGGGATATAATCTCCTGGTGTGCCATTTGCTAAGACCCTTGGTAAAGCACAGTATTAGGGTGGGAGTTACTCGATTTTCCAGGTGTTGTGTGTCTCAGTTTCTAAAGGGATTCCCTTCCCCCTTGCAGTTTCCAGGGGAGGCGATGCCTCGCCCTGCTTCAGCTCTGGCTGGTCAGGTTGCACCAGCTGACCAGCACTGATTGTCTGGTGCTCCACAGTGAGATGAACCCGGTAACTCGGTTGAAACTGCAGAAATCACCCATCTTCTGTGTCGCTTGCGCTGGGAGCTGGAGGCTGGAGCTGTTCCTATTCAGCCATCTTGCTTGCACGCCCTTGAAAAATATTTTTATGTAATATTTAAAAAAAGGTTTTTGTTTGCCCCTTTGGATAAATGGCAGGAGAAAAGGGAGGAGGGAGAAAAGAGACAGATTCAGCTGGCCTCATGCTGTCCTCATTGGGTCTTACTGTTTGGAAAATTAAGTCCCCTCTATCACATTAAAATTTTTCCTTTTATAAAATTTTGGAGTTATTATTTTGGCCAAATGAATGACTTATGGTGACTTGAGATTCTATTTTGTGACATCTGGTGTTTTAAACCTTTGATATTTGAAAAACTTTCCAAAATCAAATTATAATGTATGTCTTTTTCTAACCTAATTATGATTTTAGATGTTAAGTCCCCTAAACTCCAAAAATGACATATTTGTCTTATTTGGTATAAAAATCATACAAGAAGCATTGTCAAATATGAAATGGTTTTTGGCTTTCTTTGGGCTGTATTTATATAAATATGTTATCAGTATGTGTTCCATAATTATGGGAAACTTCTGTAATTCTTATATGATTTAGTATCCTTATTAATAATTAAAATTATCATGTAAAATTGTTGTATGCCACAGAAGTAACAAATTCCTAGTCAATTGTAGTTTTTTTAGTGGCTCTCCTAAAACTTTTGTCAGGCACCTTTGTCTTGCTTTGATCCTTTTCAGAAGGCAGTTTATAATCAGATGTAGGACTCTGATGGGTACTCTTGCATGCAGATCTCTGATAACTTTAAAAAATGTGCCATTAGAATAGAGGAGAAAACAAACCTTCTAGGACCATCATGAAGAGCAGATGTGCTAAACATTGCTAATCTTTTTGCTTCAGAGTCAAGAAAATGTGTTTCTTTTGTGCTATTTACTGCTTTTACTAAGTGAGAATAGTATACTTCTAGGGGCAAAATTTGGAACATATTGCTTTCTCTCTGTCTGATTTCTCCAGAATTTAGACACTGTTTGTGAGTATTCTCAACTTATGGCTGTATAGTTATTTGTATAAGTGCAGCAAGAATCTGTTTTCTTTTGTAACAGGTCACAATTGGAGAAAGTGTTTATTTTACCAAGGCTTTGATTGGAATGGCATGCTTTCTGTAAATAAACAAATTTGACTTCTAGGGCCAACAAAAACCCCTTAGAAAATCTGTCCTAATACCTTGTCTACACAAACCCAGTATGAGTTTCCTAATCTGTGGTTAGCAAAGAATATCACTTTCTGCCAGGCTCAGGACCCCCAAGTTTTTTGGGGATGTCTGGGGGAGAAATTCACAGGTATTTGCAAGCATAGATAAATCCTTGACTGGGCTTCAAGGCTTTAAAAAAGTACAATCTGAGATTCCTTATAGAATAAAATTTCTGCAAAGTCAATATTCAAAACAGCCTATATGGAAAATAATTATTTCTACTTCTCTTTATGCAAATAATCAGGCAGAGCATTTTAAGATTAAAACAAATTTTACATGTCAACTTGACCTACCTTAATTTATTTTCAACAAAAATGGAGACTAGGGTGAAAAATTATGCTTAAAAAAAAAAAAAAACCCATAACGCACCTGTTGTTAGTTGTTCTTGAGTGTTTTTTTTTTTTTTTTTTTTTTTTTTTTTTTCCTGCAGTTTGGAGTAAATCCTACATTTTTTTTTGGGCCACAAATCTCCTAAGGTTTAAAATCTTTACTTTTAAAACTTGGAATTTCACTCGTTATCCAAGAACTCATTATTTTCCTGTTCCCTTAAATGCTGTACTAAAACTATAGATGAGAATACCACTGCCTTTGTCATGCAAGCCTTCGAATCGCAGCCTGGCCTACATGAGTATGCTAATACTGTTGCAAAGAGGTTCTACTCCTTTCACCTTGGGGTCAATTACACCTACCTCCCCTATACCCCTAGTTGGCAGGAAGAGGTTGGAGCAGTCTTAAGCCTTTTTCCATCTTCTTTAACCAACACCTTAAGATTAAGATGTCATAAAAGCCAAAGGGAGGAACTGAAACCACCACTGCAAAATTATAAGTGAGATAGTGAAAGAAACCTGACCTAACCAACTGCTTCTTGCTTCTAACCTCCACACTATTCACATTCATTCCTGGGCATAGGCCAAACTAACTTTGGGAGGAACTTAGTTTCTAGTTTATAATTTGAAACAAAGATGATAAGAGCCCTTTCCCGATATAAACCCTTTCTTGCCTGGGAGCTAGACTGTCTTTGTAGGACTAACAAATTAGCCAAAAGATTAGAAATTATGATCTATGAGTCATGTAACTGAAATCTGCTAGATTCTGACCCTCCCCAAATTGCTCCTGGGATAACATCGCCACTGTAAAATCTAAGATCAGGGCTTGAGATATTTTGCAGGCCTTGCATCTGATAGATCATCTGATATCACCCATACTGATAAATTAGCTCATCTCTTTTTGCCGCTGTCACCTGGGAACTGACTCATCACAAGAAGACAGCTTCAACTCCCGATGAATTCATCCCTGACCCAACTGATTTGAGTAATAATAAAATTCTGGTGTCCTGCAAAATAAATAAATAAATAAATAAATAAATAAATAAATAAATAAATAAATTCACAAAGAAAATTAGAAAATACTTAACAGACTGACATTATTTGTCAGTAATTGTATCGATACCTATGATATTATGTATCAATAATCCTTATTTAGGTACAGAAATCATGCTAGGTAGCATTGCAAAAATAGACAAAATGTAACACAATACATAATCCACAAAAAGCCCAGGTATATATTGATACCTGAATTATGACAAAAGGGCCATTGCAAAATGATAAGGAAAGGACCATGTTCTCAATAACTGGTAGTAGATAAACTGGAAATTCATATGAAACTTGTCCCCTACCTTATGCATGAAAATACATGTACAGAATAATATTTATAAAAGCAGTCTCTGCACTGGTCTTAAAGCCAAACTACCGCATATGCGTATCAACAATAGAATGGATAAACATACTATAGTGTTGGGAGCAAGCCCCCCAAAATCTGGTCATAAACTGGCCCCCAAACTGGCCATAAACAAAATCTCTACAGCACTGTAACATGTTCATAATGGCCCTAATGCCCAAGCTGGAAGGTTGTGAGTTTATGAGAATGAGGGCAAGGAACACCTGGCCTGCCCAGTATGGAAATGCCCATGCTATTCCATTTGCCAACTTTCTCCAGGATTCCACATTTTAATATTTCTCAGTTAAAATGTCTTTAGAAACATATCACCTTTATGAAAAGGTTTACCAACTTACTAAATTTGATAAATAATTGTTGTGATACAAATGTATATTCTGGTCAAAGCTGGTATGCACAGTTTCATGCCTTCATTGACATATTTTGGATTGACATATTTCGTATTAGGTATATTTATGACAGGACATGTAAGTTCCAATAAAAACCTTATAAAATATCCTAAGCTTCAAAATTTCTGCATTTACATACTTGCATGAAACTACAGTGTTATATGTATGGCTGGATTCCAACCAAATATAAGGGCAAGATCTTCCATAAATTTACACAGGCACTTAAGATGATCAAATTATCAAAGCATTCAATTATACCCATACATCCATTTTAATTTTTTTGTAATTTTTATAATTTTAAAAGTATTTATAAATGGTATCACAGTTATTAAAGTTTAAATGAAATATAAATATGTATCTTCTTTAGCTTAGCAACTGATTATTTTATTGAATTTTTTAAAAATGTAGACTACTTTATTCATCTTCAAGGGCTGCTCTAACAAAGTTTCACAAACTGGATGACTTAAACCAGTGGTCCCCAACATTTTTTGAGTGGGTGACCAGGAACCAGTTTTGTGGAAAATAACTTTTTTCCAGGGGGAGGAGTCAGGGAAATGGTTTCAGGATGAAACTGTTCTACCTCAGATCATCAGGCATTACTTAGATTATCATAAGGAGCATGAAACATAGATCCCTTGCATGTGCAGTTCACAAAAGGGCTCAAGCTCCTATGAGAATTCTGAGAATCCAATGCTGCTGCTTATCTGACAGGAGGAGGAGCTCAGGTGATAATGCTCACTCGTGAGTTGCTCACCTCTTGCTGTGCGTCCTGGTTCCTAACAAGCCACAGAAAGGTACTTGTCCATGACCCGGGAGTTGAAGAACCCTGGCTCAAAAAACAGCAACTAATTGTCTCACAGTTCTGATGGCTACAAGCCTAAAATCAAGATGTTGGCAGAGATGGTTTCTTATGATGGCTTTAAGGAAAGGATCTATCTAGGTTCCTCTGCTTGACTTATAGAGACCACCTTCACATATGGTGTTCTCCCCATATCTTCACATTGTCTGCTTTCTATAGATATGTACATCAGTGATAGTGTAAACATTTTACAACAGGCATAAGATGAGTGTAGCCAGTTAGTATATGTATGTAATGTATCGTCTTAAACATTACATTAGGCTGTACTGGTGTATATCTGCAAAATATCAGCTCTATCTACATGTGTGTTGAATAAGTATGTAACAGAAAACAAATATAACAATGAAAGCAAAGAAGCAAGGAAGGAAGAAAAGAATGAAAGAAGAAAAGAGGGAAAGAGAGAGGGAAGAAGTGAAAGAAGTGTACAGTTAAATATTATGTGCTGCTTTGGCATCTGGTAAATTGGCAGAGCCTCAGATAGCATAACTGCACATGCCTCTTCTTGCTCAGCTCCTGTGAATAAAGTCCCCTGGTCAAATGATCCTTCATATCTGGGAGACTAGGTGCAGTTTCTGTTTTTCCCTGAGTAGTGGATTTTAGTACTCTGATAGCCTGCAGAATTATTCAAACAAGCAAATCACATCCTCAGGTGGGAACCACAGGGGCACCTCACCCTCTTGACACCAGTAAACCTGCCTCTCACAGTCCCTGACTGCTCACTCTGTTCTGACTGCAACCATTGTGTGGCACAATGTCTTATTTCCCCATACTGTGAGTATATGGGACTGATAACCCACTCTCACTATCATCTGTCCTGTGTTGCATGTCATGTGTTTGGCCTCCCCCTAATTCTAGGGTGGGAATTGTTCCATAACCACTGGAGTAAATACAAAGCAATAAAAACAAATGATGTCACAAACAAGGTGGTGCAATCATGATCAAGAACACCTCATCAGCTTTAAATAACTGCTCCTTGGGTAACTATCTCGTTCGATGATGTCAAAGGTTGACTAAGACACAATTGCCAATTGCTGGAGGGTTTGCTTTTTTCCTGTTATGTACACTGTTGACTTTGCTAAATATTTACATTTCTTCTCACCTTAAAATGCTCTTTTGAGCCAAGATGATAATTAAGTGACTATTCCCTAACATGATATACGTCCAGATTCAGCTTGGCTTTGGCAGGTGGTCTCTGAGGCTTCCTGCTGTAACAACACAGTCTAACTGTTCAGTGCTTGAATTCCACTTACCAATAATAAGACTACAGCTCTCTGGTCACTGCCACAGCTTGGTGACTTTCACTAGATGCCTGAGACAGTCGTATGAACATTGTGATTGTGCACTTCAGGGCTGGGAAGGTCATGTTAAAGTTTGCAGCAAGAAAGGAGACCGCATCCTGGGTTGAATTAATTATGGCATCTCAGTTACTTAACAAGAACAGTTGTTCATTGAAGAGCAGAAATCTTGTCCATCTCTTGTACTGCTATTTCCCTCGCTTCTGTCATGTATGCTTTCTTTATCCCCAAGTGTATGAGGTGTACATCTATGGTAGCCTGAGCCCCATGAACTAATGAAAAATGAAATTAATAAATAAAAGGATGGAAGGATGGAAGAAATGAAGGAAGGGAGGAAAGAAAGGAAGAAAATAAAGAAATGAGATAGGGAGAGAGGCAGGGAGAAAAAAGGTAAGGAAGTAAGGAAGGAAGGGAGGGAAGGAAGAAAAAAAGGAAAGAAAGAAGGAACAAGGGGATGGAGGCAGGGAGAGGGGAAGGAAGAAAGGAAAGAATGAAGTAAGGAGGGAGGGAGGGAAGGTAGGAACAGAGGGAGGGAGGAAGAAAAGAGGGAAGACATAAGAGAGGGAGTAAGGGAAGAATGAGGGAGGGTGGGAGAGAGGGAGAGAGGAAGGAAGAAAGGAAGAAAAGAAAGAAGGAAGGAAGGAAGGGAAAGGAAGGAAGGAAGGAAGGAAGGAAGGAAGGAAGGAAGGAAGGAAGGAAGGAAGGAAGGAAGGAAGGAAGGAAGGAAGGAAGGAAGGAAGGAAGGAAGGAAGGAGGGAGGGAGGGAGGGAGGGAGGGAGGGAGGGAGGGAAGGAAGGAAGGGGAAGGAAGGAAGGATGGAAGGAAGGATGGAAGGAAGGAAGGAAGGATGGAAGGAAGGAAGGAAGGAGGGAAGGAAGGAAAGAAGGAAGGAAGAAAGGGAGGGAGGAAGGAAGGAAGGAAAGAAGGAAGGAATGGAAGGAACGAAAGAAGGAAGGAAGGGAAGGAAGGAAAAAGTGGAAGGAGCATCTAGTCTAGTCGTTCCAACCCACCAGAGGAGATAACACAACTGTTATCCCAGTGGAAAACCCTTATCCAATGTGCTGGTCTTAGTAGGTTTTATTTAATGCTACTGCTTACAAGTATGCCACAGAGTTAATTTTTTGATCACCAGAGTTGATAGCCACACTTGGGCCATAGACAAAATTAACTTACTAGATGTAGACATCACCTCTGGAAGATTAACTAGAAGTCCTTGGGGGAAGAGAAAACCTCCTGTGAGGTGGGCCACAGACTATCAAACTTTTTCCCATAACCTCTCAGAATGTCAGAAGAGAGAAACAAAAATACATGACTATGTGCAGCTAGGAATCTAAAATATTCTGAAATAATTTATAGAGAGAAAAGAGAAATACAGTCCCATACATTAGAAGGGGAATGGTAAAAGCAGAATTGGTTTTCAGTCCACTGGTCTCTAGACTGCAGGTATAAGTCACTTCCACTATAACATTCTGTTGCCTACACTTCTTTTGTAAGAAAGATCGTGTTATAACTCAAGGTTATCGGAGTAAAATGCCCATGGCATCCATATGATCCAGCAAAGAGGTTAATTTAAAAGCAAATTAAGCCCAAGGTTTTAAACCATAAGAAGAAACCATTGCTGTGGAAGAGGATACTAACTTGCTGACACTGATTTGAGGCTCTCTGGAGGAAAAAAAAAATTAAATATGAATATTGTAGAGTTTTTCTTTTTGCTTTTGTATTATAGGAGTTCTTTTTATATTCAGGATATCAAACCCTTATCAGACATAGGATTTGCAAATTTTTTTCCCATTCTTTGGGAAATAATTGTTTTCCCATTCTCTTACTAGTGCCCTTCATTGCACATACATTTTAAATTTTGAAGTAAATTTTGTCTATTTTTTGTTGTTGTTACCTGTGCTTTTGATGCCGCATTTCAGAAACCCGTGACAAATCTAAGCACAGGAAGGTTTTCCTCTGTTTCATTCTAACAGCTTTACAGTTTTAGCTCCGAAATTTAGGTCTTTGATCTTTTGAATTAATTTTTGTATATGGCAAAATGTAAGGGTCCAACTTGCATTGTTTTGTATTCTATTTTTTTTTTTTTTTTTTTTTTTTTTTTTTTTTGAGACGGAGTCTCTCTCTGTCACCCAGGCTGGAGTGCGGTGGCCGGATCTCAGCTCACTGCAAGCTCCGCCTCCCAGGTTCACGCCATTCTCCTGCCTCAGCCTCCTGAGTAGCTGGGACTACAGGCGCCCACCACCTCGCCTGGCTAGTTTTTTGTATTTTTTTAGTAGAGACGGGGTTTCACCGGGTTAGCCAGGATGGTCTCGATCTCCTGACCTCGTGATCCGCCCGCCTCGGCCTCCCAAAGTGCTGGGATTACAGGCTTGAGCCACCGCGCTCGGCTGTTTTGTATTCTTTTACATATGACTATTCAGTTTTCTTAGCATTATTTCTTGAAGACATTAATCTTTTCCCATTGAATTTATTTGGCACCATTTTAAAAAATCATAAACTGTAGATATGCGGCTTTATTTCTTGGTTCTGTACTCTGTTCTGCTGGTCCACACGTCTTTACTTATGCCAGTACAACATTGCTTTGATTACTGTAACTGGGTAGTACATTTAGTAATAGATAAGTATGAGTCTTTAAGTTAATTTAAACATCTGGTGAAGTGCACAAATTGGCACATTTCTGTTGCCTTAATCAGTACTGAGACTCAAGTTACAGGAGCAGAATATTAGATGGTTCCACTAATTTAATTATTTTACCTCCGATGACTTTGGGAGAGTTCTGAATATAAAATGGAACAAATAGGTATAGCTGACCTTAACCATCAGAACTATTATCTTGCCTAATTCCCCATGCACATAGTACACATTGCCTTAAAATATTCTGTATAATAGGCATGAGCACTTTGAAAAAATGTGTAATAAATAAAAATTAAATTAAAACTTTGGTACTTAAAAATTGACTTGATGAAATTCTACACCATGGTCCTCCATTTAAAATAATTAATATGATCCAATGTAAATTAAAAGAGAAGCTTCATGGATTGAAACTTTTATAAAATACATAATGACACAAAGATTGATTATCCCACTGCTTCTTCATTTACTAGACAAATTTGCCCTGTAAAAAATGATTAACACCCCATGGTAGATTACCACAACCTTAATGCCGTTATCTCATCTGCTAAGGTCCTCGTACTCAATGACCAATCTTACTAAAATCATTGACTACATCTAATAAAAAATATTTCACTATTATAGATTTCCTTACATATTTTATTCAGGTCCTATTTCAATAGGCTTTTAGACTCTAAAGAGACAAAATACATCTTTATCAGGTCAGCAGTGGGGTACCTCATAAACCTTGCCATCACACACCTTCTTTGGAAACAACATTTTTTTTTTTTTTTTTTGAAATGCAGTCTCGCTCTGTTGCCCAGAGATCGTGCAATGCAACTCGGCTCACTACAACTTCCACCTCCCGGGCTCAAGGGATTCTCCTGCCTCAGCCTTCCAAGTAGCTGGGACCACAGGCACACGCCACCACTCCCGGCTAAATATATATATAATCATTATTATATATCATTATAATATATATAATTATATTATTATATTATGTATTATTATATTATATTATAATAATATAATATATAATATATAATACATATTATATTATATGTATTATTTATCTCAGAATATATATATATATATATATATATATATATATATAGAGAGAGAGAGAGAGAGAGAGAGAGAGAGAGAGAGAGAGAGAGACGGTGATTATCCCATTGCTTCGTCATTTAATAGCCAAATTTGTGAGTGAGGTTTTTAGAACTCCCTAAAAATCTCAGTCATTACCAAGGTTTAAATTTATGTCAAGGCATCAAGGGGTCAATTGTGGTACAAGGATTAAAATTAAGAATCAATATTATGTCCTGCCTTGACACCTGGTGGCACTGAAGAGCCTCAAATAGCCTAAATGAAAATTTCTCAACAGGAGTGCAAGTTGGCTTTGGCCAAACCAGCTTGTCCCTGATTACTTATAATTTTCAGGAAAAAAAGTACAAAGAATGCAACATCCTGAGAAAAACAGAAAACGTCTGTAACTACTAGGGTTATGGCCTCATTCCTCTGAGAACGGGATGTTCTATGATGGTTGAAATCAGCAATCCAAGTTGTGCTGAGGATATAAAATTCAGAGCAGAGTGCCTTGAACCTTAGATCAATCAGCCTTGGTGCAGTGCGGGGCACATGCAGACATGACTCTATCCACCTTGGACAGCTTTCGTGAGCATTAGGAATTCTAGCTTATTCCAGGGAAGTGGTTTTTAGTTCCCTGCAAACCCACGATATTACTCAAAGAAGCTAATCACATTCCCCTGTGGTGACTAGGCATCACCCCATCCTCTTGATAATACAAATTCTGCCACCTACAACTTCTGGATTTTCACTCTGTTTCTCAGTGCACCCTCTATGTGGCCCTGCATAGCACAGTGTCTTCCTCTTCCTGGCTGAGCATATGTGACTAATAAACTGCTCTGGATCCCATCTGTCTAGTGTCAGGTATCTTGTGCTTGCTCATTCCTCTTCACCAATGGGGACTTCTTCCTTCACCACTGGAGAGCAAAGGAGGTGATTAAAACAGAAGAAAGTAAAAAATAAAAAAGGAGGTAAGAAAGGCAATTGTTAGTATTACTACAATAAAATTTACCATTTAAATGAAAATGTGACTATTTTTGCCCAATGAATTAAGAACATGCATTATCTATATTTGTTCTTAAGTCATTTATCTTAGAGCAGGTGTTTTCTTGAAGTACTGGGAAAATGAATATTGTTGTCTACATGTTTCTTGGTTAAATGATTGCTTGGTTGATATTTGAGATATATTACTATATCTTTTTTATCTATTTTTAAATAAGTGCTTCTATTTTGGGTAGAGTGGGAAAACTATGAGTTTCTACAATATTGTTTATAATACAGGTTGAATATCCCTTATTTGCAACACAGAAGTGTTTTGGAATTGGGGTTTCTCTGGGGAGATTTTAAAATGTTTGCATTACATACTCACAAGTTGAGCATCCCCTATCCAAAAACCCCAAATTAACAATGCTCCAGTGAGTATTTCCTTTGAAGATCATGTTGACACTCAAGAAGTTTCAAATATTGAAGCATTTAAGATTTTGGATTTTTAAATCTGGGATTCTCAATCCGTGAATGCATTCCAAAAAGACAATTTACTGAACACCATTATCAATAAAATAAAAACCAAACCTGTTATAAACACTAAAACTATCCTGTAGTGCCTATCATCTGCATTTTATGGGGAGATTATCACAGTTCTATCATTAATAACAGAAGAAATCCACTTTTGGAAAATTTTGGTTCCATTTTGGAATACTTTAAATGCTCAGACATTAATATTTTAATTTCTAACCTATTAACAATAAAATATTTTTAGAATTTATATACATATATAGACACACAAACACATCTATTTACATTCATTCATTTATTCCTTTTACATTCTCTACAGGTATAGTAAAGAAATGTAGTTCATAGATTTCATGTATTATTTTACGCTCACTTTTACTTGTGATTTTATATGGAAGAAAGGGAGGATACTTTTTAGTAGGCCCCAGAAAAACTATTTTGACTAGGAAATAGAAGCAGGTAAATCATAATCGAGGTAAGACCCTCCTCATATGGATTGCTTATTATATCATTCCCTCCCAGGTCAAAACTATGAAGAAGAGATTTATCATTTATTTTTGGCTCCTCTAAGTATTCTAAACTTCTTCATTTCAACCAACTTCTGAAGTAAAATGGAATTTATAACTCTTTACATTTCTGTTGATGACAAAGAGACATATATAAATAAATAAATGAATAAATAAGTAAATATATAAATAAATCAATTTCTTGAAAATTGCAGATAACATGTTTGTTTGCTTGCTTGATTTTTATTGTGTGTGTGTGTGTTTTTTTTAATATTACAAGCTCTTAACTTACAAAGCATAGGAATTGCATTGTGATAAAATACTACAAGGAGACATTTGTCTGTTAAGTTTTATAAAAATGTTGTCTTTGAGGTATGAATGGTGAGCTTATAACACAACAGTAATTTAAAGTTCTAAAGCATCAAATAACAATAACAGGTCAATAAAAGTTCAGAAGAAAAGCTTTTAGCACTAAATGATAAGTTCTAAATTATACGACATACAGACCATGTCTTTAAAATATACTGTCATTATTTATAGTCAATAAAAATAAACGATTTTTAGAGGGAAAACTTGTTCAAATTAATCTTATTGTATAGTATAATAACTCTATTATATTATAACAAGTGTCTTATTGGGCAAGAGGAAAGGTAAGATTGGACCAATGGACATAGTTAAAATTAATTGAATGTATTTAATACTTTTACATTGAAGAAATATTTACACTTGATTTTATTTATCTAAACCAGGAGTGGGAAAACTGTGTCCATGGACCAGATATGGCCCACCATTTCTCTTTACTCTTTATAGGTAAATATTTATTGAACCAAAGCTATGACTGGCATAATTTCTAAGGCTGTCTTTGTGCTCCAAAGCAGAGCTGAGTAGTTATGACAGAAACCATATGCACTGCAAAGTAAAAAATTGTACTGCAAAGTAAAAAATGTACTATATGCATTTTTGTACTATGAAGTAAAAAATTGTACTATCTGATCCTTTATAGAAAAAGATGGCCTGCCTCTAATCTAGATCATTACATTAAACTGTCTTTGGTAAATAGGATTTGAATATCTATTATTATTTATATATTTGGATCCAATATTAGTGAATCAAAGCCCCTCTTCTCTATACGCTATTCACATGACAGCAAAACTTAAGGTTTCATGGTCAGGAATGGAGACGTATGTTTCATTTTACTAAACCATCATCTGAATAATGGTATTCCAAAAATATATCCTCCAATAATCATAGATGAATTTTAAAGGGATATTGTCAAAATAATCGAAAACAGGGATTAATTTGATCCTGTTGATTGATTTTACATGGCATGAAACAACATCACTTTCAATCAAATTCCCAGATCAATTACACATACAATGTAAGTATAAACAAACAAAAAGTAAAATATTAATATTATTATTATTATTTTTTTTTTATTATACTTTAAGTTCTAGGGTACATGTGCATAACGTGCAGGTTTGTTACATATGTATACTTATGCCATGTTGGTGTGCTGCACCCATCAACTCGTCAGCACCCATCAATTCATCATTTATATCTTGTATAACTCCCCAATGCAAGCCCTCCCTCCTCCCCCCTCCCCCCTCCCCATGATAGGCCCCAGTGCGTGATGTTCCCCTTCCCGAGTCCAAGTGATCTCATTGTTCAGTTCCCACCTATGAGTGAGAACATGCGGTGTTTGGTTTTCTGTTCTTGTGATAGTTTGCTAAGAATGATGGTTTCCAGCTGCATCCATGTCCCTACAAAGGACGCAAACTCATCCTTTTTTATGGCTGCATAGTATTCTATGGTGTATATGTGCCACATTTTCTTAATCCAGTCTGTCACAGATGGACATTTGGGTTGATTCCAAGGCTTTGCTATTGTGAATAGTGCCGCAATAAACATACGTGTACATGTGTCTTTGTAGTAGAATAATTTATAATCCTTTGGGTATATACCCAGTAGTGGGATGGCTGGGTCATATGGTACATCTAGTTCTAGATCCTTGAGGAATTGCCATACTGTTTTCCATAATGGTTGAACTAGTTTACAATCCCACCAACAGTGTAAAAGTGTTCCTATTTCTCCACATCCTCTCCAACACCTGTTGTTTCCTGACTTCTTAATGATTGCCATTCTAACTGGTGTGAGATGGTATCTCATTGTGATTTTGATTTGCATTTCTCTGATGGCGAGTGATGATGAGCATTTTTTCATGTGTCTATTGGCTGTATGAATATCTTCTTTTGAGAAATGTCTGTTCATATCCTTTCCCCACTTTTTGATGGGGTTGTTTTTTTTTTCTCGTATATTTGTTTGAGTTCTTTGTAGATTCTGGATATTAGCCCTTTGTCAGATGAGTAGGTTGCAAAAATTTTCTCCCATTCTGTAGGTTGCCTGTTCACTCTGATGGTAGTTTCTTTTGCTGTGCAAAAGCTCTTTAGTTTAATTAGATCCCATTTGTCAATTTTTGCTTTTGCTGCCGTTGCTTTTGGTGTTTTAGACATGAAGTCCTTGCCCATGCCTATGTCCTGAATGGTACTACCTAGATTTTCTTCCAGGGTTTTTATGGTATTAGGTCTAACATTTAAGTCTCTAATCCATCTTGAATTAATCTTCGTATAAGGGGTAAGGAAAGGATCCAGTTTCAGCTTTCTACTTATGGCTAGCCAATTTTCCCAGCACCATTTATTAAATAGGGAATCCTTTCCCCATTTCTTGTTTCTCTCAGGTTTGTCAAAGATCAGATGGCTGTAGATGTGCGGTATTATTTCTGAGGACTCTGTTCTGTTCCATTGGTCTATAGCTCTGTTTTGGTACCAGTACCATGCTGTTTTGGTTACTGTAGCCTTGTAGTATAGTTTGAAGTCAGGTAGCGTGACGCCTCCAGCTTTGTCCTTTTGACTTAGGATTGTCTTGGCAATGTGGGCCCTTTTTTGGTTCCATATGAACTTTAAAGCAGTTTTTTCCAATTCTGTGAAGAAAGTCATTGGTAGCTTGATGGGGATGGCATTGAATCTATAAATAACCTTGGGGAGTATGGCCATTTTCACGATATTGATTCTTCCTATCCATGAGCATGGTATGTTCTTCCATTTGTTTGTGTCCTCTTTTATTTCGCTGAGCAGTGGTTTGTAGTTCTCGTTGAAGAGGTCCTTTACATCCCTTGTAAGCTGGATTCCTAGGTATTTTATTCTCTTTGAAGCAATTGTGAATGGAAGTTCATTCCTGATTTGGCTCTCTGCTTGTCTGTTACTGGTGTATAAGAATGCTTGTGATTTTTGCACATTAATTTTGTATCCTGAGACTTTGCTGAAGTTGCTTATCAGCTTAAGGAGATTTTGGGCTGAGACGATGGGGTTTTCTAAATATATAATCATGTCATCTGCAAACAGGGACAATTTGACTTCTTCTTTTCCTAACTGGATACCCTTGATTTCTTTCTCTTGCCTGATTGCCCTAGCCAGAACTTCCAATACTATGTTGAATAGGAGTGGTGAGAGAGGACATCCCTGTCTTGTGCCAGTTTTCAAAGGGAATTTTTCCAGTTTTTGCCCATTCAGTATGATATTAGCTGTGGGTTTGTCATAAATAGCTCTTATTATTTTGAGGTACGTTCCATCAATACCGAATTTATTGAGCGTTTTTAGCATGAAGGGCTGTTGAATTTTGTCAAAAGCCTTTTCTGCATCTATTGAGACAATCATGTGGTTCTTGTCTTGGTTCTGTTTATATGCTGGATTACGTTTATTGATTTGCGAATGTTGAACCAGCCTTGCATCCCAGGGATGAAGCCCACTTGATCATGGTGGATAAGCTTTTTGATGTGCTGCTGAATCCGGTTTGCCAGTATTTTATTGAGAATTTTTGCATCAATGTTCATCAGGGATATTGGTCTAAAATTCTTTTTTTTTTGATGTGTCTCTGCCAGGCTTTGGTATCAGGATGATGTTGGCCTCATAAAATAAGTTAGGGAGGATTCCCTCTTTTTCTATTGATTGGAATAGTTTCAGAAGGAATGGTACCACCTCCTCCTTGTACCTCTGGTAGAATTCACCTGTGAATCCATCTGGTCCTGGACATTTTTTGGTGTGTAGGCTATTAATTGTTGCCTCAATTTCAGAGCCTACTATTGGTCTATTCAGGGATTCAACTTCTTCCTGGTTTAGCCTTGGGAGAGTGTAAGTGTCCAGGAATTTATCCATTTCTTCTAGATTTTCTAGTTGATTTGCGTAGAGGCGTTTATAGTATTCTCTGATGGTAGTTTGTATTTCTGTGGGGTCAGTGGTGATATCCCCTTTATCATTTTTTATTGCATCTATTTGATTCCTCTCTCTTTTCTTCTTTATTAGCCTTGCTAGCGGTCTGTCAATGTTGTTGATCTTTTCAAAAAACCAACTCCTGGATTCATTGATTTTTTGGAGGGTTTTTTGTGTCTCTATCTCCTTCAGTTCGGCTCTGATCTTAGTTATTTCTTGCCTTCTGCTAGCTTTTGAATGTGTTTGCTCTTGCCTCTCTAGTTCTTTTAATTGTGATGTTAGAGTGTCAATTTTAGATCTTTCCTGCTTTCTCTTGTGGGCATTTAGTGCTATAAATTTCCCTCTACACACTGCTTTAAATGTGTCCCAGAGATTCTGGTGTGTTGTATCTTTGTTCTCATTGGTTTCAAAGAACATCTTTATTTCCGCTTTCATTTCGTTATGTACCCAGTAGTCATTCAGGAGCAGGTTGTTCAGTTTCCATGTAGTTGAGCGGTTTTGATTGAGTTTCTTAGTCCTGAGTTCTAGTTTGATTGCACTGTGGTCTGAGAGACAGTTTGTTATAATTTCTGTTCTTTTACATTTGCTGAGGAGTGCTTTACTTCCAATTATGTGGTCAATTTTGGAATAAGTGCGATGTGGTGCTGAGAAGAATGTATATTCTGTTGATTTGGGGTGGAGAGTTCTATAGATGTCTATTAGGTCCGTTTGGTGCAGAGATGAGTGCAATTCCTGGATATCCTTGTTAACTTTCTGTCTCGTTGATCTGTCTAATGTTGACAGCGGAGTGTTGAAGTCTCCCATTATTATTGTATGGGAGTCTAAGTCTCTTTGTAAGTCTCTAAGGACTTGCTTTATGAATCTGGGTGCTCCTGTATTGGGTGCATATATATTTAGGAGAGTTAGCTCTTCCTGTTGAATTGATCCCTTTACCATTATGTAATGGCCTTCTTTGTCTCTTTTGATCTTTGATGGTTTAAAGTCTGTTTTATCAGAGACAAGGATTGCAACCCCTGCTTTTTTTTGTTCTCCATTTGCTTGGTAGATCTTCCTCCATCCCTTTATTTTGAGCCTATGTATGTCTCTGCATGTGAGATGGGTCTCCTGAATACAGCAGACTGATGGGTCTTGCCTCTTTATCCAGTTTGCCAGTCTGTGTCTTTTAATTGGAGCATTTAGTCCATTAACATTTAAGGTTAATATTGTTATGTGTGAACTTGATCCTGCCATTATGATATTAACTGGTTATTTTGCTCGTTAGTCGATGCAGTTTCTTCCTAGCCTCGATGGTCTTTACATTTTGGCATGTTTTTGTGATGGCTGGTACCGGTTGTTCCTTTCCATGTTTAGGGCTTCCTTCAGGGTCTCTTGTAAGGCAGGCCTGGTGGTGACAAAATGTTTAAGCATTTGCTTATCTGTAAAGGATTTTATTTCTCCTTCACTTATGAAACTTAGTTTGGCTGGATATGAAATTCTGGGTTTAAAATTCTTTTCTTTAAGAACGTTGAATATTGGCCCCCACTCTCTTCTGGCTTGTAGAGTTTCTGCCAAGAGATCTGCTGTTAGTCTGATGGGCTTCCCTTTGTGGGTAACCCGACCTTTCTCTCTGGCTGCCCTTAAGATTTTTTCCTTCATTTCAACTTTGGTGAATCTGGCATTGATGTGTCTTGGAGTTGCTCTTCTGGAGGAGTATCTTTGTGGCGTTCTCTGTATTTCCTGAATTTGAATGTTGGCCTGCCCTACTAGGTTGGGGAAGTTCTCCTGGATGATATCCTGAAGAGTGTTTTCCAACTTGGTTCCATTTTCCCCCTCACTTTCAGGCACCCCAATCAGACGTAGATTTGGTCTTTTTACGTAATCCCATACTTCTTGCAGGCTTTGCTCATTTCTTTTTCTTCTTTTTTCTTTTGGTTTCTCTTCTCGCTTCATTTCATTCATTTGATCTTCAATCGCTGATACTCTTTCTTCCTGTTGATCGAGTCGGTTACTGAAGCTTGTGCATTTGTCACGTATTTCTCGTGTCATGGTTTTCATCTCTGCCATTTCGTTTATGATCTTCTCTGCATTAATTAGTCTAGCTGTCAATTCTTCCACTCTTTTTTCAAGATTTTTAGTTTCTTTGCGCTGGGTATGTAATTCCTCCTTTAGCTCTGATAAGTTTGATGGACTGAAGCCTTCTTCTCTCCTCTCGTCCAAGTCATTCTCTGACCAGCTTTGATCCGTTGCTGGCAGTGGGCTGCGCTCCTTCGCAGGGGGAGATGCGCTCTTATTTTTTGAATTTCCAGCTTTTCTGCCCTGCTTCTTCCCCATCTTTGTGGTTTTATCTGTCTCTGGTCTTTGATGGTGGTGACGTACTGATGGGGTTTTGGTATAGGTGTCCTTCCTGTTTGATAGTTTTCCTTCTGACAGTCAGAAGGACTGTCTGTTGGTCTGTTGGAGATTGCTTGAGGTCCACTTCAGACCCTGTTTGCCTGGGTATCAGCAGCAGAGGTTGCCGAAGATAGAATATTGCTGAACAGCGAGTGTACCTGTCTGATTCTTCCTTTGGAAGTTTCCTCTCAGGGGTGTACTCCACCCTGTGAGGTGTGGGGTGTCAGACTGCCCCTAGTGGGGGATTTCTCCCAGCTAGGCTACTCAGGGGTCAGAGACACACCTGAGCAGGCAGTCTGTCCGTTCTCAGATCTCAACCTCCGCGTTGGGAGATCCACGGCTCTCCCCAAGCTGTCAGACAGAGTCGTTCGCGTCTGCACCGGCTCCCGCTACTTCCCCTGTTGGTCTTCAGCTGTGCGCTGTCCCCAGAGGTGGAGACTACAGAGACAGGCAGGCTTCCTTGAGCTGCTGTGAGCTCCACCCAGTTCGAGCTTCCCAGCGGCTTTGTTTACCTAGTTAAGCCTCAGCAATGGCGGGCGCCCCTCCCCCAGCCTCGCTGCTGCCTTGCGGATAGATCGCGGCAGACTGCTGTGTTAGCAGTGAGGGAGGCTTCGTGGGTGTGGGACCCTCCCGGCCAGGATTGGGATATATTCTCCTGGTGTGCCTGTATGCTTACAGCGCAGTATTGGGGTGGGAGTTACCCGATTTTCCAGGTGTTGTGTGTCTTAGTTCCCCTGGCTAGGAAAACGGATCCCCTTCCCCCTTGCGCTTCCAGGTGAGGTGATGCCTCGCCCTGCTTCAGCTCTTGCTGGTCAGGCTGCAGCAGCTGACCAGCACCGATTGTCCGGCACTCCCTAGTGAGATGACCCCAGTACCTCAGTTGAAAATGCAGAAATCACCGGTCTTCTGTGTCGCTCGCGCTGGGAGTTGGAGACTGGAGCTGTTCCTATTCGGCCATCTTGCTCCGCCCCCCCCTAATTTTAAAAAGAACTTTATAACAAGTTTGGAATGGAAGTTGCAAAGACACCAGAACTTGCATTATTTCTATGTGGATAAATGGACTAAGAGAAAACTCAGAGGACTTGTTTAAGTTCTATATTGTCTTGTTGGGCAGAATTTAAGTTTCAAACTGTATTCTGCAAAGATTTTGGAGGGATTTGATGCTGTATGTTTGAAATAAGTCTAGCTCTCAGTTAAGCTAGGTTGTAAATGGAAATAAAGCATCATTCTGATTTCTGTACTTTTTTCTTTAGGCTTTGGTAAAAAGGGAAGGGAATGTTTTAATTGTCAAGTTGTATCCAGCCAACTGCCTATTGTTATTTGTTTTAGTTCCAAAGGGATGACAGATTCTATACTTATGATAATCAGTTTCTTTCTTTATATTATTATAGTAAATTTTATAACCTGTAGTATAATAGAATGAATTGTTCTAGGAAGAGAATGTATTTTAATAGAGTCAGGCTGTTTAACTAATAAATAGTTAAAATGCATTTCTAAAGAGAATTTTGTAACTGCTTATAGAAGTTTAGGAATTTTTGTTAAATGAACATAAAAGTTGTGTAAATACTTGAACATGATTCAGATAGAAAGAATAAAGTTTTGGTCAGCAAAACACAGAATTTTAGGCATACAATGAGAAAGGAAGAGTCTGACATCCTTTCAAACACAAGAAAGTTGGAGAAAATAGAATGAATTTCAGTGGTGGTGTTCATAGGATATTTGAATTCTGAGTAAAATGTATTAATACGTAGAAGAACCCAAGAGCCTCCTAAGTACTGTACCTGTTATTTTTTCTTGCTCTGACAGTGGTGAAAAATGGTATTAAACCACACTTATGCTACCTGTAGGAATCAATGCATGGAATAAAACAACAGAACAACACAATCTCAGGAGCAGACGAACTTCATTTTACTGGTGGCATCACTGGGGTCATTTAAATTGTGGAAGTTGCTGACTTAGTTTCTCCCCTACCACACCCTTGTGCTTATAAAGATGATTTAGGGACCATGAGTGTGGAAACACTCAGTTGTTCACAAACCTTATGGACTAATTCCTACTTTGAACACCCTTTGACTAATTGTAAATGTCTTCTAAATTTTTGAAAACATGACATATATAGATATTTAAAAATATATTTATTAAGCTTGAAAGCCAATTCAAAAGGAAAATCTCAGAAAGATAATTCAAAGAAGAACAAGAGAATGGAAAAATATTGTATTGTTTACCTAAAGTGACTCTTGTGGAAATATAAACACATACTGAGATGCACAAGGCTTTGTGTGTTTACCACAAAATCAGTCTCATTAGCAGACACATATGAATATGTTTTCACACCTCATATACTTCTGAATTTAAATCATAAGACTATCTGCTTCAATTAATGAAAGGTAGATTACAAAGGGAAAGTGGAGCACCTAGAGAATTATATTAGAACAACACAGCTATTAGCAACACTCAGCACAGAAGCACTGGAGTGTTTTAAGTACGAAGCGTAATTTACCTTTCTAGTTCATGTTCTAGAGGTACAATGAAGCCTTTAAGTACATTTGCATACATTAAGACCAGAAGGGGTTTTAGGAAGAATAAAAGCCAATATCTAATATTTAATCATATTCTTCCTCAGTTGTGTCTCCAATGATTTCAAAAAGCAGGTTTTAATTGCACCAGAAAAACTATTTGTGAAGAAAGGACATTGCCTTTGGCCAAGAAAGTATTCAGTGACATGATATCATCTGACCCTATTTCAATTAATTATATTGTCTGACATTGCAACTCATAAAAGTCCTTTTATCTCTTTAAAAAAACATTTTTGGATATGTTTCTATCTATCCAAGCTTACATTCTGGTTCATATCTTCTTTCCAGACTAGATATAAAGAAAATCAACACTGTTTATTTTTCCCTAGACAACTATTCACTGATATGCACAGTGTTCCACAAAACATGCTTCATTTACCAAGAGAAAGAACACTGCAGTGTATCTCAAGCCTGAAGGCATTGATATACAGCACTTCATCTGGAGTACCAGTTAGTGGAAATGATTCTGGGGCACACTAGTTTTTTATAGGTATTCACTGCTGAAGAAGGTAGTTTAGAGCTCAATGGTATATCTGAAAGAAAACCAAAACCGTTTCAAGTGGTAAAATAAGAACAGAAAAGGTGAGTTAGAGGTGAGTATCAAAGACACTCATTTAAAATTATATGCAAATATTTACTTGTGTATTTGAAAAAAAATCTAAATTAGAAACAGGTAATTTATCTTTTAAAAAAAGAAATATGTAGACCGTCTAGTTACTAAATACTCCAGCAAGCTCTGTATCATATCAGAGTTCAACTTTAAAACTGAAGAAGCTAAGGCAGTGGAGGATTTAACTCTCATTCTGATAATTTTTTAAGAGTAAATACTGTTTAGATTGGAGTCCAGAGTTGACTCTTGCTAAGTATTTAAGGTGTCACATTAGACAAGTGACACAAATTATAGAAGTTATTTACTGAAACTATTACTAGAGAAATATTTTATTTCTGATCAGTGACTTGCTTAGGCAAAACTGTCAGCAACATACACATAATGTAGTTATAATTTCACTGTACAGTCTTTCCCCTAGCATCTGATATGTTATGTCCACACATGTCTTCAATAGATCCTGCAGCTGTGCATTCAGAGAATAGATGATGGGGACAAACAGGAAAGAAATAATACGACTGTGCTTTTAAATCTATTCTTCTCTTTTGAATGCAGCTAAATAGTGATACTTTTCAGAGCAAATGAGCAATTTTCAAAAAGCCAGATACACCAGGGGAGCTACTTCAACATGATACTAATGCTCAATGGTAACGTTTCTGACTCTTAAAGATGCAGAAAAACAAGGCTCTGACTCCGCTCTGGTTTCCAGTAATAATTAAAATCTTATACAGCTCCTAAATAATTGAATTACCTAGTTATTGAGACAATTTATTTAGCCTCTTTCCAAACACAGAACTGTCTGAAATGAAATGAATTGTCAAATTAAAAATATTTAAAATATACCTTATTATCTCTAACCTCTCTTACCAGTTCTTTTTCCTGTGACACCTACTTCTACAAATTACCCCCAGAACCAAGACTTCAAATCGTTAATCAATGGCTTCATAAAAAATGGTACTCTAAATATTTTGAATTAAAAAAATTCATTCATGTGTTGAAGCATGTATTCAATCTAATTTCAAAATATTTTAGAATAAAATTTTAATGTTTTGGCCAATATAATGTTGTCTGAATTTGAAGAGAAATTTGAAGTTCCAGCACTATCGGGTTTTATCTATTGTATTCAAAAACCATCCTCTACCTCATACTTAGCCAAATTTATTACTTAATTTATAAGATGTAATTTACAAGTTAATTTAAAAATCAGAAATTTGTAAAATTAAAATTTACTTAATTTTACTAAGTAAATTTATTACTTAATTTAATTTATTACTTAATTTAATTTATTACTTAATTTGTAAAAGCATCCAACAATAAGCATATGTAGACTGAAATTTAAAATGCAATATTATTTGCAAATTCTCCAAATAAAATGAAATAGGCTAAAACATAAGAAAACATATATAAGCTTTATATGCTAAAGTTAAAAATTCTTATGTAAGAAATAAAAGAGAATGTAAATAATGGAGAGCTATACTGTGCTCATGATTTGGAAAATTAATCTATAAGTTTAATGCAATTCTTATCAATATCTTAAGTGCTCTTTGTAGATATAAACATATTTACTCTAAAATTTAGATGAAAAGGCATAAATCCCAAATATCTAAATGATGTCAAATAGATGACAAAAGCAAGAGAAATAACTCTACCTAAGATTAAGGCTTACTATACAGCTATGATAGTAAAGAAACTGTGGTATTGGCAAAGGGATAAATACATTAATCAATGAAACAAAATGCAGACCCCCAAATATATATGGCCAAAATATGCCTAACTGATTTTTACAAAGGTGCAAAAGCAGTTCATTGAAAGAATGATAGTCTTTCCAACAAATAATGCTGAAGCAATTGGACATCCATAAGGAGCAAAAAAAGAACTACCAAAGTCTCATACCTTGTATAAAATTTAACCCAAAGTGGATTATAGACTTAAATGTAAAATCAAAAACCCTTGAAAAATAAGAAAAAATTTTCAGTATCTAATGTGAGAAAGAGTTCTTAGACACAAAAGATAAAAAATAATCGGATCACGGCCGGGCGCGGTGGCTCACGCCTGTAATCCCAGCTCTCAGGGAGGCAGAGGCGGGAGGATAGCTTGAGCCCAGGAGTTCGAGACCTGCCTGGGTAATACAGCGAGACCCCGTTCTCCACAAAAAGGAAAAAAAAAAAAAAAAAAAAGACAAAAAAAAAAAATAATCGGATCACATCAGAATTTAAAACTTTTGCTTTTCCAGAAGAATCTGTTAAGAGAATGAAAGAACAAGTACAGATGGGAGCAGGCGGGGGAAAATATTTGGAATCCGCTTATGGGACAAAGGACTAGTATCTATAATATATACATAATTTAAAATGCAACACCTTTTAAAAAAAGAAACAAGACAGTTAGGAAAACAGCAAAGGGCATGAATGGGCATTTTACCTAAGTTAATGTAAAATATCAACTAAGTACATGAAAAGATATTCAATATCAGTAGATATTAAGAAAATAAAATTTAAACCTGTAATGAAATAATACTACACACACAAATGACAGAATGGCTAATATGAAAAATAGTGACAACGTTAAATACTGGTGAGGATGCAGAAAACCAGAAAAATATATTGCTACTGGGATGGAAAATGGTACAGCCACTTGTAAAAAAATTGTTTGGGGCTGGGAGCTGTGGGTCACGCCTGTAATCCCAGCAATTTTGGAGGCCAAGGCGGGCAGATCACCTAAGGTTAGGAGTTTGAGACCAGCCTGGCCAATATGGTGTAACCTCATCTCTACTAAAAAAACAAAATAAATAAATAAATAAAACATAGCTAGGCATGGTGGCAGGTACCTGTAATCCCAGCTACTTGGGAGACTGAGGCAGGAGAATCGCTTGAACCTGGTGGGCGGAGGTTGCAGTGAGCCAAGATTGCACTACTGCGCCCCAGCCTGGGTGCAACAGAATGAGACTCTCTCAAAAAATTAAAATAAATACATAAATACATAAATAAAATAGAAATAAAAGAAAAAAAGAAAAGCGAAGAATTTTTTTTTTTGCCAGTTTCTTGTAAAACTGCACATGCAATTACCGTATCATCCAGCAATTAAAATCTTGGTCATTTGTCCCATAGCAATGAAATCCCATGTTCATCAAAAAACCTTCATATGAATGCCAATATAGCAACATTATTTGTAATAACCTACAACTGGAAACAGCCAAGATTTCCTTCAAAAGAGTAATGGTTAAACAATAAGAGATACAGACACATCTTGAAATATTAATAAACAATGAAAAGGAATAAACTATTGGTACACACAGTAACTTAGATGAATCTCAAGGGAATTGTGATTAGCAAAAAATGCCAATGTCAAAAATACACATACTGTGAGATGCCATATGCTTACATACTTATGATAACATTTATGTTTTTAAACTTTTATTTTAGGTTCAGGGGTATAGGTGCAGTTACAGTATGGTAACATTATGTTTTTAAATTTTTATTTTAGGTTCAGGAGTACATGTGCAGGTTTGCTATGTAAGTAAATTGCCTGTCACTGGGCTTTGTGTACAAATTATTTTATCACCCAGGTAATAAGTATAGTACCCAATAAGTACTTTTTGACCCTCAACCTCCTCCCGCGCTCCACCCTCAAACAGGCCTCTGTGTCTGTTTTTCCCTTCTTTATGTCTATATGTACTCAATGTTCAGCTCCCACTTATAAGAGTATGCAGTATTTACTTTTATGTTCCTGCCTTAGTTTGCTGAGAATAATGGCCTCCAACTCTATCCATGTCCCTGCAAAGGACATGATTTTATTCTTTTTCATGGATACATAGTATTCTATGGTGTATATGTCCCATATTTTCTTTATCCAGTCTACCACTGATGGGTATTTAGGTTGATTCCATGTCTTTGCTATGGAAAATAGTGCTGTAATGAATATATGCGTGCATACGTTTCTATGGTAGAATGATTTACATTTCCTTGTGTATATACCCATTAATGGTATTGCTCAAATAGTAACTTTAAGTTTTTTTCTTTTTTTCTTAAAACAACAAAAATGATAGAAATGGAGACCAAATGAATGGTTAGGAGTGTTTGGGAGAACGTGAGTGTGGTCATAAAACAGCAACACAGAGTGGTGATGACACTGTTCTGTATCTTGACTGTGGTAGTGGCTATATATACTAACATATTATAAAATTGCATAAGACTAACACACACACATGAGTCTCTATAAGACTGAGAAAATGGTAACATTGCTGGATTTTGTCAAATTATGTGACATTGTGTCAACGTCAGTTTCCTGGGTGTGACATTATACTATAATTTGGCAAAATATTAACATATAAACAGGGTAAAGAATAGATGGTATATCTCTACTATTTCTTAAAACAAGATGTTATTCTCAGGTGTCTCAAAATGAAAAGTTGAGTTAAAAATTATGCAAAATATTTTATTTTTTTAGAAGTGGAGTTGCAGTTGGGGTAAACTAGCTCATTTTATTCAAGGTCTATACATTTCAGACTCTGTCCTAGTGTTTAATATGATTTTACCTCATGATATCAGGGAATACTACTTTATATATAATAAATCCTTATAAAATAGACATATGTGAATTTCTGTTTCTAGTAAAGAGGGTTGAGTTTCTATCACACTGATTCTTCTACAAATATTGATCATGGATTTTGGAAAAAAATGTAAAAATAAAAACTACGTTCTCTGGATTAGAACAAAACAGGCATATTTTGGAGTAAATATAAAATTTGGAACAAGTTCATTTTTGTAGTCACAGTAATGGTGGCATAGGCAGGCAGCTTAAACACTGCTAGAAAAATGTTTCATCTTTCTGGGCAAAGGAAATAAGGAGAAGAGCTCAAAAGAATGTATGATTAAAAAGTGAGGAAATAGAATTCAGAGAAGTGAAATAATTAGTTAAGACACATACATACTCATATAAATATACAAATATAAAATAATATATAAATATATTTATTAAATATATTTATTTTATATAAAAGTATATACTCTAAAAATGTAATCTGGAAAACAATCTAAACCATAATATATATTATATATTTATTATATAATATATAATATATATAGTGTGTGTGTGTATATATATATATATATATATATATATATATATATATATATATAAAACACAAGGCCCTGGCAAACCATTGAACCAAGCCTGCTTGCATGAGGCCAGTTGAAACTATCTTGAAGAAAAGACAAAAATATGAATTGAGACTTGAGCATTGACCCATCACACTGTGCATTTCAGCCTAACTGATTTAATTGCCTGATAAAACTCTGAAACATATAATGAAATGTATTTTCTCTACAATATAACACTTAAAATGTGCAGCATACAATATAAAATTATTTACTCTATTAAGGGCCAGTAAAATATAACACATCTGTATTAGCAGGGTGTGTTGGTGAGCACCTGTACTTCCAGCTACTCAGGAGAATATAAACCTTGTTGAGCCTGGGCTACATAAAACAAGACACGAAACCTTGTCTGTGCAAAAAATAAAAATAAAAAAATAGCTAAGCATGGTGATGTGTGCCTGTAGTCCCAGGTACTTGGTGGGTTGATGCAGGAGATTCTCTTGAACCCAGGCTATCAAAGCAACAGAATAAAACCCTGTTCAGTTGCCCCTTGACTTAAGATGGTGTTACTGCTTGATAAATACATTATAAAGTCAAAAAAGCTTTAATTTGAACCATGGTAAGTCAGGGATGGCCTGTAATAACAACTCTATGCATTCTTTTAAAGAAAAGAGGAGATGTAGTAGCAATCCCTGCTCATCTTGTGAGTCCAGAATTGACTTAATACCAGAATTATATAACAATATCACAACAATAAAATAAATTCAAGGACCAATATTCCTCATAATCATAGACACAAAGTTCTCAACAAAACAAAGGTGAAACCAGAAACTTATAAAAGAGATAATGCATTATAAGTATTTTGGGTGTATACAAGAAGAAATATGAAGTTAATTTAACTTTCAAAAATCTAATTTTGCATTTTGCCATTATAAGAGGATAAAGGAGAAAAATTTATTTCTATAGACACATGAAAAGCATTTGAGAAAAGTGAGCAACAAATGCTTATTTGACAAGAGTGAGAATACCCATGTAAGTAGTTTTAGCAACCTAGGAGTAGACGGAACTTCTTGAACTTAACAATAGATTTCTACTAAAATCTTACAACTCACATCATACTTAATGGTCAAATATTCATTGCTTCCTCATAATATTAGAAAGTCAAGAATATGCACTCTGAGCATTTGATTCACAGTATACTAAAAGTCCTAGATGCTGCAATAAGGTTAAGGGAACAAAGGCATAAAAAGTAGATTTTAAAAATTGATTTTTTTTTTTTTTTTGCATATCATAGAACTACTTACATAGAAAATCTTTGGGGGATCTTTAAGAACTACTTTACAGACATATCTCAAAATAACACACACATGTGATCAAAAAATATGAAAAAATGCTCAATATCACTGATCATTAGAGAAATGCAAATAGGAACCACAGTGAGATACCATCTCACACCACTCAGAATGGTGATTAGTAAAATGTCAAAAAATAAAAATAAAAGTAAAAACAGGGGCTAGCAAGGCTGTGGAGAAAAAAGAATGTTTTTACCTTGTTGGTGGGAGTGTAAATTAGTTCAACCATTGTGGAAGACAGTGTGGTGATTCTTCAAAGATCTACATGCAGAAACACCATTTAACCCAGCAATCTCATTACTGGGTATATACCCAATAGAATATAAATCATTCTACTATAAAAATACATGCAGGTGTATGTTCATCACAGCACTATTCACAATAGTAAAGACATGGAATCCACCTAAATGCCCATCAATGATAGACCAGATAACGAAAATGCGGTACATATACCACTACGGACTATTATGCAGCCATAAGAAAGAGTAAGATCATGTCCTTTGCAGGAATACGGATGTAGCTGGAAGTCATTATCCTCAGCAAACTAATGCAGTAACAGAAACCGATCACTGCATGTTCTCACTTATAAATGGGAACCGAATAATGGAAACACATAGACAGGTCTGGGGAAACAACACACACTGGGGCCTGTTGGGAAGGGTTTTGGGGGAGGGAGAACATCAGGAAGAATAGCTAATTGATACTAGGCTTATTCCCTAGGATTAGGCTTATTACCTATTACCTTGGATTATTACCTAGGTGATGGGATGATCTGTGCTACAAAACACCATAGCACATATTTACCTATGCAGCAAACTTGAACACCCTGCACATATACCCCCGAACTTCAAATGATAGTTGGTCCAGATGTGGTGGCTCATGCCTGTAATCCTAGCACTCTGGGAAGCCAACGTGGGTGGATCACCTGAGGTCAGGAGTTTGAGTCCAACCTGGCCAATGTGGTGAAACTGCATTTCTACTAAAAATACAAATATTAGTCGGGCATATTGGCGAGTGCCTGTAATCCCGGTTACTCAGGAGGCTGAGGTAGGAGAATCGCTTGAACCACAGAGGCGAAGGTTGTGGTGAGCAGAGATTGCATCACTGCACTCCAGGTGACAGAGAGAGATTCTGTGTTGGGGGAAAAAAAAGAAAGAAAGAAAGAAAGTTGAAGAAAAAGAAGTATTTTAATAAGGCAACTTAGACAAATTGCAGATATAAGGCTAATATGTGAAAATTAATTATATTTCTGTATACTAGCAGCCAAAAAATTAGAAAATAAGTTTACACAAATAATTCAACTTATATTAGCATCGGGATCCATCAAATTCTTAGGAATAAATTTAGCAAAGGATGTACGAGGCCTTTACACTGAAAACTACAGAATATGGGTGAAAGAAATTAAATGAGGCTTTAAAAATTAGTTAATTAGATACAATGCAAAGTCTTCTAATCCATAATTCATATAATATAAGAAAGGTTGGCAAACTACAACTTATAAATCTAGCCTGTAGTCTGCTTTTTAAAAAAATTGATTAGAACATAACCCTCTTATTTACTTACATTTTATGTATGGCCACTCATACAACAATCACAGAGTAGAGCTTGTGAACAGATGCATGGATTGCTAACCATAAAATGTTTTCTATCTAGCTCATTGCAGAAAACGTTTGCTGACCCCTTATATATAAGATTATAATTATAATTAATTTTTGTCTTTTAACCTTGTATCGTGGGATCCTGCTAAATTTACTGATTAATTCTAGTAGTTGTTTTGTAGATACCCTGGGGAAGTGTTGACTCTACTGAGGGAAGAAAGATATTAGACAATGAAGTAGCTACTGCACTTAAGAAACACATTTCAGCAGTTTCCGGGAGAAGACGTATAGGACTTGATCCCAGGTGGGCTGAGCAAAGGGCAGTAGAGCTTAAAGTTTCATAATGCTATATATATATATATATCTCAATATGAGGACACTTTCCAATGATAGGGTAGTTAAGTCTCTGATAAAGACCTCAAGAGATGGAACTAATATATTGCAAGAACAGATATTACGCTCCTGGTATCCGTATGGGCATTAGTTCTCTGCCCCCAAGTTCTAAGTGATGATGCCATCAAGCCCATAAGAATGGTGCATACACAGTGTTTTTTTTTTTTTTGTTTTGTTTTGTTTTTGTTTTATTTTGTTTTTGTTTTTGTTTTTGCAACTAAGGAACAAGAAGCTTGGAAAGCCTGCCTTGTATAGAAAATGGTTAGCAAGCCTGTTCATTATCTGTTCATTATCCCTGAGGGAAAAACTGTATCATTCATCAGTGGTGTCCATTGCAAATGCAGCACTGTCAAAAGTCCAGAATGCAGAGGTTTCTAAATCTGGAAGGAGCTCAGGTTACCACCACCTGCTTGAGCTTGGTCGGACAGAGCACTCACACAATGTCCAGAAAAGTAAATTTTTTACTTATAAAGAGGCAGCAAGGATAAAAAGAAGTCTAGGATCCATGGCAATCTGGTTTTTCCAGGACTTAGGAAAGCTGCCCAGTGCAGATGAGATCTGAAGGACCCTAGAATGCCCTGCCCTGGGATTATTCATCCTAGATATAGCTAAAAACTCACTGAACTCAATCAAGGATTGCAAAACATCCTGTTCCCAGAGGAATGAGAACTCATTCCAGATTGTTCTAGACACTTTCTCCTTCTCCAAGGTTGTTGCATTCTTGGAACATTTTGTGATTTCTACCAACAACTGCAAGAAAAGGGGAAAAGCCAGGGTGGCCAAGGCCATCTGGGGACCTATTCTCCTACACAGACTAAACAGTGGTCAGAGACTTGATTTCTCATCAATAATCTACAGAAAGGCTCAAGGCTCATGTGAGTTTGCTCTAGCTTCTGTGAGAAAATACTATTTACAAAATGACTTAAACAATATACATGTATTTCTCACAGTTCTTGAGTTTGGAAGACATATGACTTTTGAGGGGTGCACAATTTAGTCCCTAGCAAGGCTTATGCCAGATTGCCTCTCCTAACACTAAGAGATTGAATAATATAATAACTGAAAAGTATAACCATGGATTCAGCAACCATGAGGCTAATAGTAAATTTGGAATTAAGATTTCAGTGGTGTGTTGCAGGCAGAAGTCAGATTAGAAGGGAGTGAGATGTAAGTAGGAAGTTGAGAAAGTACTGACAAAACACAGCTTAGAAAATAACTTCACCTCCAATAAGTTCATTAGTGTTAATGTGTTCATGGTGTTAATTGCACTTATTTTTGCTCTTTTCTAAGGTTATTTCAGCATTATGAAGAATCTGACTTTGATTTATTGTCATAATTCTAAAAGCTTTGATGTGAATATTATTTACATGAAATGAAGCTTACTACATTTTTCAGTACAACCCCAGATTAGATGATAGATAGATAGATAGGTAGATAGATAGATAGACAGATAGATAGATAAAAAGGTAGATATGCACATACACGTGTATGCATAGTTCTTTGTTATTGATGTTGTTTTGTTTAATAAACATAGTATCATTTTGTAATGACTGCTTGCTTATTAAGCCCATTTAATTAGGACAGCAGGACAACTATCACTTGTTGAATGTCTCTTCTATGCTACAATTAACATGTTTATCTCTTTCAATCCTCATAACAATGTTGTGACATGGATGCTTTTAAATTACCATTTTATATGCCCTTTATTATGTGGCTGAACCTTACTTTAAAGCCCATTCTTCTGATTCCTAATCTAATGTTCTTTTCCCTACAGTATACTGTCTTAGAGGAATAGCTATGGCTTATATACTTTAGCATTAAGGAAATCAACCAATTTAGGATTCAGAAAGGAAGAGGTGGAGGACAAATGAGATCAAAGACCACTGTAATGGTATTCTCAGATGCCTGTCACTTTAATCATTGAGAAAAAGGAAAAAAAATAGATTATATTATTCTTACTTTTTATACAAAATAACATGCAATAAGTGACAAACTTTCTAGAACTCAAATTTGGGATTCAAGCAAAATGTGTCACAAAACCCTTTAATAATGAAGATATTGTTAACTTTTCAGCATACAAAGGTCATATGTGACACTTCCTAATAATGAAAACCTCTGAATTTGAAATAGCTGTTCCTCAATTTAATTAAAAGGAATCTTTCCTAGACCTTTGAAGGAAAAGACAGCAAAATAATTAGCCAATACATTAACAGGATGAAAGAGATTTTTTTAATTCGATGTAAGAAACATTAGAACTTGTAACATTGCTAAGACAACTGTACCATTTTTAAAAAGAGAATCATGGAGCAATGCTGTTAATATTATTTCCAGAGTCTATATCAGGAGATATAATTGAGAGGATTAACTTCCCTCATACATTGCTGCTCTTTTATATTGGTTATCTCGTATTTGAGATAACATAACTTCTCATACGTTGACACAGTGAAAACTCCTATCAGAAAATTGAAAATACAGTGGTGCAGAGTATTCACTTGCAGTCAGACTCAATAGTGTTCAAATTACAGATCTTTCACTTAAAAGATATATGACATTTGAAACATTGCTTAACCCCTCTAAATGTCAGCTTCCTCACCTTTGCAATGTATATGATAAATATTAACATATTTTGTTAGAATAATGACAGTGTTATTATCATTAGCAAGTTGTATGTATAATAAAGGCCCTTTTAAAATCATTGTTAGGAGTAATTTAAATATTTTCTAGCAATGTAGATTAGAAAGTTCAGAAACTCACTAGAAATCAGTCTGTAGACCATGCTTGACTCCCGATAGACAGATTTTTTAAAAAGCCTCCAAATAAAGAAAATGTTAAGTATGATACAGCAAGTTACATATCGATAGATGATACACAACTTCTTTTGGCATGGCATGAGAAAGGAATCAAGGTGTGCTTAAGAGCAATGGAATTATTTTAGAAGCCTCTAGTTTTAAAAAGGCACGTCAGCACAAATGATTTTTTTTATCACTTGAGTAATGATTTTTGTTATTCTCTGTTCTGCGCTGTCTGAAGGAAATTAGGACCATGCCTTGTCTTCTTGTTGTTAAATTAGACATATGAAGAAAACAAAATTTGGGGCTCTTTTAGAATATAATTTTCTTTTCTTTCTCTAAACTTTTGAAAACTAGAGTCTTGATAATAAAAATATTTTATAATTGAACACAATTAATAAATATCTCAAATATCTTCAAAAACAGTCTGACATTTGTGACATAGTATCTCTCCTGAACTATTCCTAGAGTGAGGAGGTCATTCTGGATTAATATGAAATTCCTTTAAATCCTCAAGTCAAAACTGAGTTATTCCAACTCAGTTAATCCATCATTCCGATGGATTCTCCATTTATTAGAATGGTATAGTCTTGCCACAGTATTTTGCTGCCTAGGAAAAAATGCATACTAATCTCTATACTACTGATTAGAAAGGTCTGCTAGGTAGCTATATGTGCCATGAGTAAAATCCTGTAACCAGTGAATGTGTGGAAAATAACATATTGACAGATACATTTTTGACTTAATGACTTAGATGGGCCCCTTTATCCCTCCTCATGTTGTATTAGCATACTAAAGAAGTAATACTGTATGATTCTTTACGTAATTTTCTACCTTAGGCTACCTTGAAGGAATAATGTCCAGCTAATCAATGAACAAGGAAACATCAGGCTTCCATGTTGATATGGTTTGGCTCTATGTCCCCATCCAAATCTCAGGTTGAATTGTAATCTTCAGTGTTGAAGGAGGGACCTGTTGGAAGGTGATTGGATCATGCAAGTGGATTTCCCCATTACTATTCTCATTAGAGTGACTGAGCTCTCACGAGATCTGGTTGTTTAAAAGTACATAGCACCGCCCCTTCACTTTCTCTCCTACTCTGGCCATGTGAAGACTGTGTTTGCCTTCCCTTTGCCCTCTGCCATGATTGTAAGTTTTCTGAGGCCGTCCCAGCCATTCTTCCTGAACAGTCTGTGGAACTCTGAGTCAACGAAACCTCTTTTCTTCATACACTATTCAGTCTCAGGTAGTTCTTTATAGCAATGCGAGATTGGATCAATACACAGGTTAAATTGCTGACAGGGCATATGGAAATGTTCTCTTCTATCACTTAAAGATAAATGAAAAGAAGAGAAGGAAGTAACTCCTAAATAGTAAGGAGAATGTGAGGAAAGTGAACAGCAAAATTGAGGTGTTGGGTTTCCAATAACAACAACAAACAATAGCCACAGGCTCAGAAGAGACTTGAATCAGAGATTAGAGGTGATCTTTGAGACCATATCTGAAGGGACTACAAATTAGGAATCAGAGAGAAGAGATGGTAGGTTAAAAGTGTGAAACAGAAATGTGCAGCAACTCCTCTCTCGGGAATGTCTACAGATTAGCTTTGTCGCCTGACACCACTGTTCACCCATGCATGGTATTTACTTCCATGAAAAATAATTTGCACTGTTTGAACTTTACAATTGCAAAACAGGCCTGGAGGCATCAGGGATGTCTCATGGGTATGGATACCCCACAGAGTTCCTCTCCATATTCTTGCACAGAGGGTAGGGAGTGGTGATTATCAGCCATTGATTTATTCATTCTTCTATTAATATTTGTTCAGGTAGTCTTCTAGATTTTGAGAGCATAGAAGTTAATCAAAAAAGCAAAACCCTCTGGCATCATGAGTGTGTATTCTGGAGGAGGAAGGGAAAGAAAGCCAATAAATGCATAAATAGATACAGTGTATATATTGTATGTATGGATTCCTGGTATGGAGGAAATGAAACAGGCAAGAGGAGTAGGAAGTGTCTGTGTACATGTACACGGTGGGAGGGGAGTCACAGTCAAGTGGAAATAACTTAGGTTCAAGTGCAACATGACATAATTATCTGTCCATTCAGGGGCAAGGCTTATTGTAGAAAGACAACTATTATTTAGCAGCAGAAAATATTCATACCAGCTTCCTTGCTAAAATAAAAGAACAGCGACTGGCACGTAGTAGCATTTTTTTTTTTTTTTTTTTTTTTTTTGAGACAGATTCTCCCTCTTTCACCCAGGCCAGAGTGCAGTGGCAGGATCATGACTTACTGCAGCCTCAATCTTCCAGGCTCTGCTGATCCTCCCACCTTGGCCTCTCAGGGTCCTGGGATTACAGGCTTGAGCCACCATGCCCAGCCTGTAGTAGCTTTTCAATAAATGTTTGTGGAATCTGAATCTGAATCATATAATTTTTCCTATTATTCTTAGACTAAGATTGGAGAATTTTGGCCAAGTGCAGTGGCTCATGCCTGTGATCCCAGAATTTTGGGAGGCCAGGGTAGGAAAGCTTGAGTCCAGGAGTTTGAGAGTAGCTTAGGCAACACAGCAAAACCCTTTCTCTACAAGAAGTACAAAACTTTAGCTGGGCTTGGTGGCCCACCAAAAAAATTAAAAAATTAAAAATTAAAAGAACAGGCAAACATCACAAGATATTTGAAACATTCACATAATACAAAAATAGAGAACTAAAATAAACAAGCAGGATTACTGAAACTGAAATATTGAAAGTAGTAAAACAGAATGGAATGTTTGAAATTCATATTGATGAACTTAAAGTCATACAAAGATATGTAGATGCTCTCAAAACTTGAGCATGCTTGATATAATTAAAACAAAGAAATGCATGATTACAATGTATGTGATATGAGAGACAAAATGTATTTCACTCTTTAAAAACATACAAATTATTATGTCTAATAACACAGAAGATGGGAAGAAAATTGAACAAATGCCTTTAAAGTTATATGGAAAAGAATTCTGAACATAAGACTCTACACACACAAAATCCAGTCAATTAAGGAAATTTGGGGGTCGGTTGCGGTGGCTCATGCCTGTAATCTCAGCATTTTGGGAGGCCGAGGCAGACCAATTTCCTGAGCACAGGAGACTGAAATCACCCTGGGCAACATGGTGAAATGCCTTCTCTACTAAAACACCAAAAAGTTAGCTCAGCCTGGTGACGCGTACCTGTAATCCCAGCTACTCGGGAGGCTGAGGTGGGAGAATCACTTGAGCCTGGAAGGTGGAGGTTGCAGTGATCCCAAGATTGTGCCATTGCACTCCAGTTTGGGCAGCAGAATGAGAAAAAAAAAAAAGATAAACAAGACAGAAAATTTTTGAACAAGCTAGTTTTGAAAATTTTACTTCACATATGCGGTTTCTTTCCTTCTCCTTCTCCTTCTCCTTCTCCTTCTCCTTCTCCTTCTCCTTCTCCTTCTCCTTCTTCTTCTCCCTTTTGATACAGGTTCTTGCTCTGCCATGCTGGATTGCAGTGGTGAGATCATAGCTCACTGCAACTTCGACCTCTTAGGCTCTAGTGATTCTCCCACCTGCACTCCTCACCTCCCCTCCTAATAGATGGGACTACATGCATGTGCCACTATGCCTGTTTATTTCTTAAAATTATTAGACATAGGGTGTCACTATGTTGCCCTGGCTGATCTCGAACTTCTGTTCCTGAGCGTTGTTCCCTCCTTGGCCTCTCAAAGTGTTGGGATTACTGGTGTGAGCCACTGAACCTGGCCAAATATAAAATTTCTGAAAGACTCAATAGTTTGTGAAAGCTGACTTATTCCATCAAAACAGAAAATGAGACTAAGAAAATACCTTAAGTTCCAAGAAACCTTGACAGTTATGCAAGAATGCAGAGTAGAGATGTTCTATTTAATGTCTCTACCTGGCCTAGGATGGAGCAGGAAGTCAGAGCATTTGGATCTGCTATTGGGTATGCTCCAGGCTGGTGCCTTTCTCTCTTGGTCCCTCAGGCCCCTTTACTCAGTTCCACTCTGAGAACTAGTGTGATATTCCCACTTGTCATCAGCTGTCTATATATGCAGAGATACAAGCTATGAACTTAGAGTATTCCTCATGAGCAGGAGATTGACATGAGGAGATCCAAATTCTAAAGTGAAGATATTTTCAAAAATATGTATGGAGTCATGAAATGAGTGAAGTTTGAAAAGGATGGGGCTCTTTAGTTTAAAATGCTTTATTTTAACATATGTTTTTTTTTTTCTTATAGCTGGCTTGACTTTACAATCAAGGATTAAGGGCCAATAGAACATTACCAGTTAAAAACTGTCTATGTGAAGACAGAAACATTTAAAAAATAATAATCTTTGTGGCTGTCTCACTAATTGGTCATTCTATGTCAAGCTATTGTAATTTTTGTACATTAACCTCCACAGGTGGGAACTAAAATAACATGTTACTATGACCAGACTGATATAACATTTAAATAATTTAAAATTAAATCTATTTTTAAATTCCAAAAGACAAGGCAATTTTATGCTTTAAAAAGTTTTCTTTTTACTCTTTGTAATTTAAATAAACTTTTCTTTTGAATATAATGAAAATCTAGTTTCAAGATAAAATCAAGTTCAATATGCATAAAATGAAGAAAATAATTGATTTGTTATGGCAAAATTAATCTCCCATTATATAAAATGTTAATAAACCATAAAACTAGGAGTAAAAAAACTCTAGCATTTTGATCTAGAGTTTTGATCTAATCATTTTGATTTACTCATTTTCTACAGTTCTTTGAATTTCTCCAATATATGTATATTCCCCAAATTATTCTCTTAGATGCCATTTATTTTTAAAAAACAGTACTTAAAAGGTAACTAAAGAAAAAGAAAACTGCTTACTACAATTACATTCATTTATTTGAAGTTCAGTGGGAAAATAAAATTTCAGCACATGATAGAATTAAATATTTTTGTGTCCAAATTTAAAATGCTAGTAGAAGCTTTGGTATTTAAACACAAATCAGATAATAAAATACACAAAGCATAATCTTAATTGCTTATGCTTTAGATAAATAAAATTTGGTGGTAATAAATCAGAAAAGAAGGCACAACATCGAAACTTTTGAGTGAGATAAATGAATAATGATGCTAATCCTGAAGCTTCTACATCCTATAATATCCAAGGATTATTTTGTTAATTTAGTGTGCCTTGTTAAAGTATAAATTTCTTTCTCCAAAACCTACTTCCCAATCTCTCAATCTCCTGGAAACTGGAGCAAATCACTCCCTTCCTGCATTTCCTCCCTCTAGTACTGAAGGTGAATCAATAAGTATAGTTAATGGGGAATCCACTTTCTATGCCTCAGTATCCTATCACACCTAACTTTCTGCAGCCTTTGAGAAACAGGTTCCCGCATATTCTGAGGACTAAATGCTTTCTACAGATTTGGTCCCAATTTTTGGTCAACAGTTTTATGAATGTCCTGGCAAGCTGTCTAGCTCTCCGCATTACTAGAATTTAACTTTGTTCTTACCAGTTTCCCTAAGTTGATTAGAGACCTTTTCTTAAATATCTGTCTTGGGTTTAATGCTTTTATATAACCTGACATGCCTTTTTAATGCAAATTGTTTGCTTTATGATTTCCAAGTAGTGCACCTTGAAAAGTCCTAGTCTGTTACTCTGTGAAGTCCTCTTAGACCATATGTGTCAGCTACCAACTTGCACTACAGTTTTGTTTTTTTTTTTCATTTCCTATAGACAAAATTCTTGCTTAACTAACTGGGTTTTAAGATAGAAATTATTGTTTCACAGAGCAAGAGATAAGTTGTAATACCTGAAATCTCACTGGCACCAACTTTGGTTTCATAATGCAGAAAGTAATTGAACAACATATATTTTAAATCTCAAGATATGACAATACCCACCCATGCATACACATGTATTCAGAATTCATAGAACACAAACACAATTACTTCTCTTATAATGGCTTTTTAAGACATCAGAGAGCATTTCTCATACAGTCTTACAGATTTCAGCATAGGTATTGTGAGTTTATCATACAGATGAAAATCGCTATTATATGAGCATATTCTGTGTGTTACTAGTCTCTCCAGTGCAGTTTCTTTTGTGGGACAAAAATAACTTGGATGGTTTTAAAAATTAAAAACCTGAACCAAATAACAATGAAATAAGACAATTCAAGTCAGGGACAATATTTTCTTTAAACTATCTTCCTGGGTTTTGATTGTATTTTCCTATCAAGTAATACGCATCCAGTGAGAATCCATAACAGTCATTTCAAAGAGAGGAAATTTAACACAGAGAACTGATTACATAGATATTGGAAGTTGAAAGAACCAACAGAATAAGTGGAAGAATCTCGGGATTAATAACAGCAAGAAACAGCTTAAATCACCAGAGCTGCAGAAATCAGAGATATTAATGTTGTATTTGGTGATTTCTTGTCGGCCTTGTTAATTAGCTTTCAAATGGGTGACTTTCTCCCTTTGATCCAATTTGTGTCAAAGATGAGCTTTAGACATAATATGATATTCAAGTGGTTTATTATGGCCAACATTCTTAAAAGAGGGACAGCAGGAGGAGGCTGGTGGTATGGGCCAAAAACAGTCATGTAGATCTCCGTACGAAGACTATTCTCAGATATTGGGAGATTCTTCTTCCTTTCTTACATCTGTGTTAATGCAGGGTCACTTACCAGGTGTTACTTTTATAAAGGTAGTTTAAGCTATTCTTGTAAAGGCAAGTTTTGTTTCAAGGTTTATGAGAATTCTATCTGTGCTGAGGTGGTCGTGTCTCCTGGAAATCCCCTGACCAGGTTGCATCATACTGCTAAGTGACACATGTAGACACTTTATCTTGCAGATACTTTATGTCTCTCATGGTATTCTCCAGTCAGGTTCCCACACATTTGTGTAGGTGCACATGTGGCTGGTGTTTGGATTTCAGGAGGAGCCACACTTAGGCTGGTGCCCAGACCTGTGGAGGGGTAGACATTTCATGGCTGCTTCTCAAATGATGAAGATAGCTCACTGGGCTGGTACTAGGGATACAGAAGGGAGCTGAAGTTCCCTGGAACAGTAAACCCACCTCTGTTTCCCTCTTCTCATCTATCAGTCATTTCCCAATGGTTCCATGGTCAGATTCTAAGAGGATGTCAGCTAAAAGAAAGCTGGAGTTATGATTCACAGACTCCCAGACCTCATAGCACATAGCAGTGTATAGAAGGGTGAGGGAATGGCTGAGAGGCAATATGTGAATAATCAACATATAATCAATACTTATGTACTATATGTAAATAACTGACATACACATTTTTCAAACAATCTGTCTCTCCAAATACTGAGGCAAGAAGTTCAAATCCCATAGATTGATGTACAGAAATTTAAGTCATATGGTTCTCAATTATTTCTTCATTAGGTACTTCCACTCATATGATAACCTTACCAAGGTCAAATTTTCTTTATACAAACTTTACCTGCTGAGAGAATGCTAGATGTCATTAGAAAAGAAGCCATTAAAATAGATAAATTTATAAGGACCTCATTTAGATAATTTAAAAATAAAATTTGAATTCACCACAGAATGTCATTTTTTTCATTTTTTAATTCAGAAAGTAAAATATGTATTGTTTTAGTTATTATTCAGAAAAAGTAAATCAAATTGCTTTTGAGTCTAATTTCATGTATAAATATGTTGATATTTCCAAATAAATTTGTCTTTAAAATAATTTATGTTGTAATCTATGTTGTAGTCATTTTTTGAAGGAAATAAAAAAACAACTTCAAAATGCTATGCACCCATTTCCACTAATTTAAAGGATCAAATAAATTGGTTATTTCTGCAGAGGAGTTATTCAAATTATCAAGTGTATCTCATCCCACTGCCTTGAAAAATCAGTGCGCTGTTGCATTATTCAACCAACTAGCATTTCAACACATTAGCAGTTTAAATAAGAATAAAATAGATTTTTAAAAATATTCTAAACTATTTGATTACACTCTTGGAAAATGCTTGTAAACATTACAGATTGTGATATTTTGCTGCCATCTTCTGATGAAAATACTGTAGGAGGAAAAAATGTTTAAAAATATTCAAAGGAAATTTTCACAACATACTTTACTTGTGTTTGGGGATGAGATGCTGAAGGAATATATGGAACGAAGTTATGCTATTAACACACCTATAACTTCTTTACTGATCCATTTGTTCAAATATCTTATGGCTATGGTATCTTACATCTTCTTTTTAATATTTAAATATGTGATTCAATATTCCCTGTGATAAATCAGAATATAAACAATTGGAAATATTTAGTTATGCTCCCTTTTAAGTTGTTAAATATAAATATTGCAACACAATGATGTATCACTTTATTTAATTGCAAAAAAAAATCAGTGGGATTTTAATCTTGAGAACAGTTAAATATGTTTAATGAGAATACAATGATCTTCAGGTTTATTGGCCTTATTCTGAACCAACAAACTTTAAAAACGTTCTTCTTCTCCTTTTTCTTTTTAAATCTGTAATCTAAAGTAAAGACTCCTGAGACATTATCCGCTCATTTCTTAGATAATTAAATTAAAATCCAGCTCTTGGTTCTGCCATGAGCTTACAGTGTGATTTTATGCTAGCTGTACTTGGGCCCTTCAAGATAAGTTCAATATTTCTGAACTATCAGTTCCAGAAGGTCACACCTGTGAACTTCTGCATACATTTCTGAGATGATAAAACATAAAACAAAAACAACAACAACAAAAACTGAATCCCCCTCTTTATACTAAGTTTATTCTCAAACTTTTGCAGTTACAATTTGAAATATAAGAAAGTTCATTTATCTGTAGCGTAATTGGAATAGAAAATATTGTATCAAATGATCACAAACTTCTGGCTTTTATACTCACCACTTGTGACCTCTTTAGTATCTAGATAGTGCTCAAACTATGAAATGGAACTAAATATAAAGCTCATCAGAAATTTTGAAAAGTCCTTTTTTTAGGCACCCTTTCTTCTTTGTCAGCTTTGCCATTAGACTCTTCTTCTGACTGTGTCCTATAGTCTCCCCAATCTCTCTTTAAATACTGAATATTGCTTTAAAAAGTACTTAATATATTAATTTAAAATTAATTCAGAAAGACAGATAAGGCTCAGTGATACTTTTTCAAGTATCTGTTAATTTTAATAATTTTGTGACATTTTGAAGACCTGCCCCTACTTGTGGGTATTACCTGCCTCTTCCACTTAAGCATGTAGCGCAAATCTTTCATACTTTATTAGCCTCAACAAAGCAAAACTGGACCAGTGATGGTGGTTAGCACATGCTGTATCATCATATAAATGACAAAAAGTGCTCCCTATAGACATATTTCATAAAAGCACTTTTTTTTTTTTTTTTTTTTGGCTGATAGACCCCCTCACCAGGAGCCTGAGTATGGTAAGTGGAGCTAGAGGTCTCTGTGTGATGCTTAAACTACACAACTCTATGTGGTGATTCTGATTAATGTAGGATTCTGAAGTTTCTGGTAGGTTACTCGGTTGAATTGGTTCTTGAGGTGGGTTTTTATGGTATCTCTGCTTGTTACTTCTTTTGTGCCCATCAGTAAAGGCAGAGTCAATGTGAAAAATTACCAGGACTTTGTTCTAGGTCACTTCTGTGCTCACTTTACCTTCCATCTTTTGACAATCTAATAATCTCTTATATTCCCAATTATTCAATGGTGCAAATATATCCACATATTTTCTTCCTAGTCTACTCAGCACTCCAGACTAACATGCACCCGTAACTTCCTGGACCCTGCACTTAAATATTTCACATTCACCCCAAACTCAAAGTATCCAAAACTCAACACATCATCTTCAAGTCTAAACCCTTCTGCAGTAATTCCAATTTTAATGAATTGCCCCGTGAGTCTTCCAGAAAAGTGTAAGTCATCTTTACTGCTTTATCTTCTCTCTCCAGAACAGCGCACATATTTCCATCTCTGGTGCTGCTATCTCCGGGTGCCACTCTCACTCTTTTCTCTCCTAACTGTGGTTTTGGTCTCCTTATTCTCCCATGTACCTTTGACCATCTCCATTCTACCCGCCTCACTCTGTCAGAGTGTCGCTTAAAGTAGAGATCTGGTGGTGTCACTTCCCTGCTTAGAATTCTTCCAAGCTTTCCTACTGCTTGGAGCATGCATGATTGACCCTTATTCACTCCTGATTCCACCACATTTCACTCTATGACCTTCGTTCCTAAATTTTCTGCATTTCTCTGAACATCACATACTTTCTCACTTAAGAATATGCCAGGACACAGTTATCTCAACAACACATCCTTGTATCTCATCAGTGCCTAATTACTCCTGGCTTCTTGGCTGAAAAGTTACTCTTTGAGCCCCACATTAAAAAGTTATCCTCCCAACTCCTCACTTCCCCTACCAGTAATTTACACTCCCCTATTATCTTGAAATTATTTGCTTGTTTCCACTTTCACCACTTAACATTATTTGTCTCCTGTGTCTACTTTTATAGGCTATAAACGCAAGAACAGAGAACTTGTCGGCTATGCTCCTGACATCTTAACCATTTGACAGTGTGTCTGACACATCACACACAGTCAGTAATTATTAATTGGTTATACTATTTATTCATATATTCATTCTCCATATTTTCATTTTAAAGCTACTATAAACAACACAGTGTGCGATTGAGGGGTGAAGCCACCTGGACTTCTGGGAGGGGTGGGGACTTGGAGAACTTTTGTGTTTAGCCAAAGGATTGTAAACACACCAATCATCACTCTGTGTCTAGCTAAAGGTTTGTAAATGCACCAATCAACACTCTGTCAAAACGGACCAGTCAGCTCTCTGTAAAATGGACGAATCAGCAGGATGTGGGTGGGGCCAGATAAGGGAATAAAAGCAGGCTGCCCAAGCCAGCAGCTGTGGGGTTTCCCCTTGGAGGCTGTGAAAGCTTTGTTTTTTTCCCTCTTCATAGTAAATCTTGCTGCTGCTCACTCTGGGTCCTCACCACCTTTATGGGCTGTAACAATCACCGGGAAGGTCTGCAGCTTCACTCCTGAAGTCAAGGAGACCACAAACCCACCAGAAGGAAGAAACTCCAGACACATCTGACCATCTGAAAGAACAGACTCCCGATACACTATCTTTAAGAACTGTAACACTCACTGAGAGGGTCCGCAGCTTCATTCTTGAAGTCAGGGAGACCAAGAACCCACCAATTCCAGAAACACTATTATATGAACATGCTTAAATGAATACAATATAAACAAGTAGAGGTTAGATTCAGTAAAATCTAGATGTGAACTGATAGGATCACATTTTATCGATCTTTCATGCTGATTATATTCAAAGATACATCAATGTCATGTGATTATTTACAGTACTACTTTGAATTTCCCATATGTTTTGGTGCTTGCCAGTGGCTCATGCCTGTAATCCCAGCAATTTGGGAGGCCGAGGCGGGCGGATCACGCGGTCAGGAGATTGAGACCATCCTGGCTAACACAGTGAAACCCGGTCTCTACTAAAAATACAAAAAATTAGCTGGGCGAGGTGGTGGGCGCCTGTAGTCCCAGCTATTCAGGAGGCCGAGCCAGGAGAATGGCGTGAACTGGGGAGGCGGAGCTTACAGTGACCTGAGATCGCGCCACTGCACTCCAGCCTGGATGAGAGAACGAGACACCATCTTAAAAGAAAAAATGAAAAATGAAACCGTGACCTATAGGAACTTTGTTACTTCCATAGTGACTATTGTGAAAATAATCTCTCAGAAAGTTACCTTCTGGTTTACATTAATTTAGTTCATTTAATATCAAGGTGTGTCAATATCATTTATTGACTAAAATATGTTTCACAAGTTGGTGCTGACCTCTTAATTTCTTCTGTTTCCTCACCTAAATTATTGGCTATGTTTTGAATACCTTTTAAATAATGTGCACTTCCAATTGTATTGAATGCAGGAAACTTTTTTACTACAGTTATGTTAAAACTTTGAAAAAGATGCTTAAATTGTCTCATAAAAATATCATTATGTCTGTGATGTTGATAAATTGAATTTCTGTCCTCAACAAAATTATTTTTCTATATATCTCTTGAACAATACCTTCTATCTTTTATTGTCTGCTGACTATATTTAGTTTCATTATTAAATTCATTGTATTACAACTTTCAATTTTCTTCCTGTAGGTATGTTATTTCCCCAAATATATATGAATACTTGAAAAATCAGTCACATCTACTAGTTATTCATAAAAAAAAATAAAATCAATAAATTGCATGGTTTTATAAGAATGACTAAAAATTTGCTTATACTAATTAAAATGTTAGGGTACAAAGAATATTTTGTAACCATATAATAGACATATGGGGTAGTATTAATAGATAAGATATCCACTAAATGAAGAAAACTCTTGATAGTGTGAATTAGTAAACCATCTACTTTTCAGTAATGAGCTTTACAAAATTAGATTGAGATTTAGATGATAGAAACGGCAGGATATCCGTAATATCCTGTGATTATAGCTAAAATGTATTTATTTGAGAAAATCTGTTAGCAGTAGATTAAATTTTTTAATGTTTGTTTATTATAATATGAGCTTGTTCAAACATTTGAAAATGAAGTTGAGTCCTCAACAGAGTCCTCAACAATGATAAACTTATGCAAATCAGTCACATCATATAATTTAGCAGATTGCATTATTAAGAACCAAAACGTTTACATACATCAATGTTCACAGTGACAACACTGCAGTGAAGGTAGTTCAAAAAAAGATTTTTAATATATCACAGTGTATACTCAAATGTACACATATATATTTTAATTTTTAGTTTTTGTGGGTACATAGTTAAGTACATATATTTATAGGGTACATGGGACATTTTGATGCAAGCATGCAATGCGTAATAACTACATTAGGATAAATGGGGTACTCATCTCCTCAAGCATTTATCTTTTGTGTTACAAACAATCCAATTATAATCTTTCAGTTATTTTAAAACTTACAGTTAAATTATTAACAATAGTTCCCCTATTATCCTATGAAATGGTAGATTGTTTCTAATTATATTTTATACCCATTATCCATAACCACGTCCCACCCCCAACTCTCTCAACCCCGACTACCTTTTCCAGGCTCTGGTAATTATCATTCTACTTTCTATCCCAATGAGTTCAAGTGTTTTAGTTAATAGCTCCCACAGATAAGTGAGACATGTGGTTTGTCTTTTTGTGCCTGGCTCATTTCTCTTACCATAATGACCTCCAGTTTTGTCCATGTTCTTGCAAATGATAGGATCTCATTCATTGCTATGGCTAAATAGTATTTCATTATGTATATGTACCACATTTTACTTGTCCATTAGTCTGTTAATGGACAGGCACTTACTTTGCTTCCAAATCTTGGAATTTGTGACTTTTATTATGGCTTTTTATTGTGGCTTCGATCATGTTACTTGTTATTGATCTGTTCAGCTTTCATATTTCTTCATGGATCATCTTTGTCAGTTGTATGTGTCTAGGAATTAATCCATTTTTTTCCAATTCATTGGAATTGGAAAACAACTGTAAATATAGTTGTTTACAGTAGTCTCTAAAAATCGTTTGAACATCCGCAGTATCAGTTGTAATGTCTCCTTCTTCCTCTATGATTTTATTTATCTGAGTCTTATTTCTGGGAGATAATAACAAAAATGTGGAATAGTGAATGTCACTCCAGGTGTAGTAAGTCAGAATCTGAATTTCAACAATATTCTCAAATCATTCAACTAACAATTAAAGTTTAGAAAAGATTTGTGTGAAAGATTTGTTACTTACTGTCTCTATAATTCTGAAGAGTTCCTAAAAAACGTTGACTCTTATTTCCTAATCTGTAAAATGAGATACAATCAACTGCTTTGACAAATCTCTGAATTATTATAAATATCTGACTTTTATAAATATCTATCTGTAAAAAATTCTGCAATGTGGTATATATGTACAATGGAATATTGACCAGTCTTAAAAAAGGAGGAGATCCTGCCAATTGCCAAAACATGGAAGGACCTAAAGGACATTATACTAAGTGAAATAATCCAGACATTTAAAAAAGTCATGATGTTACTCATACGTGGAATCTAAAAAAAAAAAAAAAAAAAAAAAAGGCCGGGCACAGTGGCTCAAACCTGTAATCCCAGCACTTTGGGAGGCCGAGACGGGCGGATCACGAGGTCAGGAGATGGAGACCATCCTGGCTAACACGGTGAAACCCCGTCTCTACTAAAAAATACAAAAAACTAGCCGGGCGAGGTGGCGGGTGCCTGTAGTCCCAGCTACTCGGGAGGCTGAGGCAGGAGAATGGCGTAAACCCAGGAGGCGGAGCTTGCAGTGAGCTGAGATCCGGTCACTGCACTCCAGCCCGGGCGACAGAGCGAGACCCCGTCTCAAAAAAAAAAAAAAAAAAAAAAAAAAAAAGAATCAAATATAAAGAAACAGAGAATAAAACATTCCCAGGGTGAGGGTAGAGAGAGGAAAGAACAAATGTCATTCAAAGAACACAAAGTAGCAAATTTGTAGAATAAAAAAATCTAAAGACCTAAGGTACAATACACGAACTATAAATAATATATTCAGGATTTTTGCTAAACAGGTAGATTATTACTACTCTTGCTACAGGTAGAAAAAAATGAGTAACTCTATGTGTGACTTGAGGGTTATGTTAATTTGCATCGCTATGGTAACCATTTTGCTATGTAAATGTATTTCATAACCTATTGTATGCCAAATATGTACAATGGTTTTAAAGGCAATTACCTGTTTAGATATTTTCCATATCTAACGCTGCCCAAATTCCTGCCGACATATGGACAGTGATTTTTATGATATATTACTAGTCAAATACAAACCATTATATCTTCTTTTCACTCTGTAGCGTCATTTGATGAACAAAAGTCTTTATTTTACTGTAGTTCTAAATATCAGTTCTTTTCTTCCTTATTAGCTTTTCTTTTTCTTTTGGTGACATACTTAAGAATTTTCTAAACAGATACCATAATAATATTCTTCTTTTACCTTTTAAAATCTTCGTGGTTTTGCCTGTCACATATAGTTCCTCAATCCCCCCAGAGCTGACTTTTGTGTTTTATATATGATTGATAATTTACATTCATGATACATTAAAAAATACATATATCAAGGTGATTCATATTTTATAAAGCCTGTCCTTTCTACACTAATCTGTTGTGCCATTTTGGTCGTCATTCAGATGTTTATAGATGGATAATGTATCTGGACTCTATTCTGTTTTTTGATATGTTATGCATTCTTAGGCCAATATCACACTCTCTTTAGTTACTGTAGCTTTGATTAAAATATCACTTCTTTTCTGATAAAGTAAATCCACTTAACGTGCTCTTCTAGAGTGTCATGGCTGTTATTGGCCCTTTAATTTTCCAAATAAATTATGAAATTGGTTTTTAAATTTCCAAAAAGAATCATCAATGATTTTGCATAAAGAAGTTGAAAAAAATAACTGGGTCTTCTAGCCTCTGATGATGACATCATCCTTTAGCTAAAGTTTTTAAAATTATATTTTATGCTTTTTTATAGAAGTTTTACAGATAGTTTTAACATTTATTCTTGGGTGTTTGACTTTTTATATTTTAAATTACATTTGGTAAATGATTTATTTTAATATAATTGTTCCTAATTTTATACCTAACCTCTTAACTAAGCTCCCTTATTTTATAATCTACATGTGGTATATTTTAGATATTTACCTATGTATATATTTTATATGATGATGTACAACATATACAATACTTACATAATGCATTAGTTTTCTAGGGTTCTCATAATAAGGTACAATAGATTGGGTAGCTTAAACAATCAAAATATTTCTTCTCATATTTCTGTAAGTCTGGAGACTAGAAGTTCAAGATCAAAGTCATAGTGTTCATTTGTTCTGAGGGCTGTTGGTGAAACATCTGTTCCAGGTCTCTCCTATTGGCTTATAGAGGACATCTTCATGTTCAAAAAGTGTTCTCCCTATATCTTCACATCATTTTTTCTTCTCTATGTGCCTGTGTCCAAATTTCCTTTTCTTGTAACCACACCAAGTGTATTGAATTACGACCTATCTCAATGACTTCAATTTAACTTAATTAGCTCTGTGAAGACCCTGTCCCCAAATATGGTCACATTCTGAGGTACCAGGAGTTAGAAGTTCAACATAAATATTGGGGGGGTAGGTAAGGGGACACAATTTAGCTGATAACAAGCTTTTTCTTTCTGATTCTTATAAATTTTTACACACTTTTTTGTTGTATTGCACTAATTATAATGCTCAATAGAAATAGTAAATGGGTCATAGCTTTATCCTTAACTTGTGAGCAGAAGCTATCAAATATGTACTATTAAAATGTTTGCTATAGGTTTTCAAGGGCTATCCAGGCACTCGTTAAAGAGTTTATGAAACAATCCTCTTTTTCTAGTTTGTCAAAAGCATTTATTGTAAAGGAAAATTAAATTTTGATCATTTGTCTGCCTTTATTGAAAATATCGTGTGTTTATTTTCTAATATTTCTGTTATTATAGCAATTTACTTTCTTTTTTTAAAAATCATGCAATTCAGCACTTTTGGAATAAATCAAATGCAAATATATTGTTATTTATTATTATTTACATATTTTTGTGATTGGTTTGAAAATAGCTTGTCAGGGATTTTTGACTCTAAACTTATAGATAATATTGCCCTCTAATTTTCTCTTCTTTTAAGAAAAAAACATGTTTTTCTTGTATTGAGGCTACACTTTTCTATAAAACAAATTGAGATTTTTACTTTCTTAACTAATTCCTCAAGATTTTAGCTTATTTTACATATTCATGTTTGGTAGTATTCATAAATAAAACATTATAGGCCTGGATGCTTGTGTGTGAAAGAAGAGGACAAGAGAGAACATTTGTGATTGTATATTCTATTTCTTAATTTAGTACAGTGTTATTCGCATTTTCTGTGGATTCTATATCAATTTCAATGTATATGTATATTCCAAGATTATATTAATTTTATCTAAATTATTAAATATATTAGTACAACACTGTTTATAATATGTGTAGCATGTATGATTAGTCTTTTCTGGTAATCTTGTATTTGCTGTTTATTCCTTCTTTCATTTTAGCTGAGAATTCTAGCCATATACATATCAATTTTAATGATTGTTTAAGAATCATTAAATCTTTTTTAAAATAAATTCTATTTTATATTTGTTTTCTGTGTCACTACTTTCTGCCCTCAATATTTTCTCCTTTCCACTTTCCTTGGGATTTATTTTCTGTTATTTTCCTATTTTCTTTGGCTGGATAGATCGGTAGTTAATTTTTTTAAGGGGCAGAGGCTACTGTTTTCCAATTCCTAATTATTTGCTTAATTGAGAAAAAATATTTTAACTTTACTTGTGAAGGCTCTTTTCACTTGGTGTTGTTGGGTTTGTTTTAATTTGTTTATTTTTATTGGCATTTTTCTTATCCTCAATGCTTTTGATTGCCGGGACTTTGAAAAATATCATTATGTTTTATAGTTCTTGTTTATTGTATTTCTTCTAGCTGTGATTTAATGTCTTCACCAGATTTGGAAAATGTCCATACCCTTCTCATATTGCTTTTACTTTCTTTCTTTCTTTTTTTTTTTTTCTTTTTCTCTTCTGGAATTGGAATTATATCCATATGTTAGAAATTTTTACTTCATCCCATGTGACTTTTATTCCCATTTTATATTTCTGTTTGTATCGCCATAGTTATCTATGTATCTCACATTATCTATGTTGGCATATTTTCTCCTTTTATTCCAATCTATAATTCAATTCTCTGTTTGGTCTAATCTCCTATTAAATTCATAAATTATATATCTTAATATTTATGACTACATTTTCAGTTCCAAACTTGTTTGCTCCTTTTTATTGTTTTCAGTTTTCTGCTGAAATTACCAATTTACTCTTCTATTTTCCTGATAACTAGGCAACACAGTTATTTGGATGTCTTCATTGTTTTTATCCAAAGTTGGCCTATTTCTATTGTTTATTATTTTTCCTGATTTTCTGGCACACAGTCAGGTCTCTTAATAAGATTAGTCATTTTTGATTGAGGGCTGAATGTTTTATCTGAAAGTTGAGATAATTTGAGGCTTCTGGTGGTGTGCTATGCATTAAGGGAGTTTGTAGGTTGTTTCACACAGCTATCTAAAGATGTGCTTTCTTTATTATTATACAGCTAGCTGAAGGGATGCTTTCTTCATCATTATAAAGCACATAGAAGCTATTCTCAAATATCTTAAGATTTTTTTTTTAAGTTAGGATTTTAATATTCAAGTTTCTGCATAGCTTTGCTTTAGCTAGGACTCATTTTGCCACACTATCACTGAATTTTCTTTTGTAAATAATATATGAATTTTGAAAGGTAAAATTATCTCATTTATATAAAAGAATATATTTAGTTAGAGTTCTGTCATTCTATTTGGCAATATACTTAAGAGATACATAGCTTTTCTTTAGTCTTCTAAAATTTATTTGTTTTTTGTCTATGTTTTTATTTTCCTTTAAAATGATGGGCATTATTTTAGTTTATCTCTATTTCTTTTATTGGTGACCTTAAAAATGGTCCATTTATTTACTCTTCACTTAAGAACTTTGCATTTGAGAAACAATATGAAATTTAGTGTCATCTTTTTCTTCTGATTATCCTTATTTCCAACATTTAATTTTGCTAGGATATATTCTCATTGGCTCTTTTCATTGTTGTATTTAAAACTTCAGATACCCTTGAAAATATTACATAATTGATTCAATTTTACAACCATATTTTGACCTTCTGCTTTGACATATAGGGAAATTGATATTATACAATCTCTTAATATTTTTCTCTTTTTTGCCTGACTTTTATTAGTTACATTTTTAGTTTAACGCTGTCTTCATAGTTTATAGAAGGTAAATTCTATTCAAGTTTAATCCTTTAGTTAAATTGGTTTAGTGTGTTTTGACAATTATTATTACATTTCTAGTCCTTTGTAAGTTGGTGTCAAATTTCCTACTTACAACATTTGAGAAAATTTTATGGAAACCACCTTCCCTAAATTCTTACATTTGAAAATAACTTCTGTGGTCTTTATGTTTCAATAAAAGTTTGAAAAGCTATAAGATTGCTAGAATATTCTCTCCCTGAGGACATTGTAGACAGCCACATACATCATTGTATAGTATTAAGTATTGTTATAGGATATTACAAATCCAAGCAGAACTTTCCAATTATAGAATAACTGCTTTTATTGTAATGGAGATGATTTCTTTCATTTCTATAAGATTCTTTCTTGAGTTTATAATCAATAATTTTATTGAGATATTTGTCAATTTTAGTAAATTCATATATATAGAAATGGATAGCTTAACACATATGTAAATTTTTTATTTCAACATTGTTTTCTGGAATTATGGTTTTAATTGTTTGTATGTTCTGTGTTTTTCAGTAAAAACAAATATGTCTATGCTATGTCTCTCTTTTCCCTCATATGATTTGTAATATGATGTTATACAGTTGAAAACGTAAACCCATTTTTCCTTTTTTTTTTTTTTTTTTCTTTTTTTTAACGGGAGTGCTGTGGCGCGATCGCGGCTCATTGCAACCTCAGCCTCCCGGGTTCAAGCAATTCTCCTGCCTCAGCCTCCAGGGTAGCTGGGATTACAAGTGCGCATCACCACGCCTGGATAATTTTTGTATTTTTTTGTAGAGATGGGGTTTCACCATATTGATCAGTCTGGTATCCAACTCTTGACCTCGGGATCCGCCCACCTTGGCCTCCCAAAGTGTTGCGATTACAGGCGTGGGCCACCGTGCCCAGACCATTTTTCCATCTTTAAATAAATTCTTTCTAATAAATAATCAATTAAATCAAACCAACTTGATAGACTTGGCACATATTAAATTTTTATTGATTATGGTATTTATAGGAAGGGCTGCCAAGATGATACAAATCACTCTTTTTCATTTTGCTTTAACTTAGGAATTGAGATCAAAATGTAAATTAATGGTAATAAGAATGAGACTTAATCAGTTAAAGGAGTAATGTTTTACATATAATATGTAAATAATGTCAAAATCTGATTAGTATAATAATACTAAAATTAAAAAATGATTTTTCTTAAATTTGAGTGTGTGTGTGTGTGAAATAATTTATGGTTCTTGTGGAATTTGCTGTTTATCAGTTCTACCTGGATAAATATGAAAATTCCATGGATATTGAGATGTTACCACTTATTAGATTCTGAATTTTTCCTGTATTTTGTTCAGTTACATAATGTAAAATAAAGTCCAGGAATAATAAGATGTCAAAAAACCCCTCATGTATATAAAAGAGATTATTTCCGTTTCAATAACCAAAACTATTCTTGATAGCAATGCTTCATTTTCAACTAAGTCAAAGAAAAACATGCTTAATTAAAACAATTTATAGGCTGGGCGCAGTAGCTCATACCTGTAATCCCAGCACTTTGGGAGGCTGAGTCAGAAGGATCACCTGAGGCCGGGAGTTCAAGATCAGCCTAACCAACATAGAGAAACCCCATCTCTACTGAAAATACAAAATTAGCTGGGTGTGGTGGCGCATGTCTGTAATTCCAGCTACTCAGGAGACTAAGGCAAAAGAATTACTTGAACCCGGAGAGGCAGAGGTTGCAGTGGGCGGAGGTTTTGGTGAGTTGAGATCACATCATTGCACTCCAGCCTGGGCAACAAGAGCAAAACTCCATTTCAAAAAATAAAAAATAAAAAGCAGTTTATATAGGTCCAGAACATACACTAAGTAAGTGTTAAATGACTGTAAGAAGCCAATTTAACCTATAAAAATGTAGAAAAGAATTATTCTTCATCTAGAATCTATTTAAATTGAAAACTCTACTCTGTTAAAAACAATGTAAGAGAATTAGAAGACAAGCCAAAGACTGGGAGAAAATATTTACAAAGAAACATCTGATATAAGACTGTTATCAAAAATATATAAAGAAGACTTAAAACATAACAATAAGAAAATAATCCAATTAAAAATGAGAAAAGAATCCAAGTTGAAAATTTAATCCAATTAAAAAAAATGTTCATATCCTTCGCCCACTTTATGATAGGGTTGTTTTTTGCTTTTGTTTTTCTTTTGTTTTGTTGGGTTTTTTATCTTTTTTGTTTGTTTGTTTGTTTTTGTAAATTTGTTTAAGTTCCTTGTAGATTCTGGATATTACACCTTTGTCAGATTTTGCAAAATTTTCTACCATTCTGTAGGTTGCTTGTTCACTCTGAAGATAGTTTCTTTTGCTGTGCAGAAGCTCTTTACTTTAATTAGATCTCATTTGTCAATTTTGACTTTTGTTCCCATTTCTTTTGGTGTTTTAGTCACGAAGTCTTTACCCATGCCCATATACTGAATGGTATTGCCTACGTCTTCTTCTAGGGTTTTTATGGTTTTAGGTTACATTTAAGTCTTTAATCTTTCTTGAATTATTTTTTTATAAGGTGTAAGGAAGGGGTCCAGTTTCAGTTTTCTGCATATGGCTAGCCAGTTTTCCCAGCACCATTTATTAAATAGGGAGTACGTTCCCCATTGCTTATTTTTTTCAGGTTTGTTGAATAACAGATGATTGTAGATGTGTGGTATTATTTCTGAGGCCTCTGTTCTGTTCCATTGGTCTACATATCTGTTTTGGTACCAGTACCATTCTGTTTGATTACTATAGTCTTGTAGTATAATTTGAAGTCAGGTAGTGTGATGCCTCCAGCTATATTCTTTTTGCTTAGGATTGTCTTGGCTATACAGGTTATTTTTTGGTTTCAGATGAAATTTAAAGTAGTTTTTTTCTAGTTGTGTGAAGAAAGTCAATGGTAGCTTGATGGGAATAGCATTGAATCTATAAATTCCTTTGGGGAGTATGGCCATTTTCACGATATTGATTGTTCCCATTCATGAGCATGGAATGTTTTTCCATTTGTTTGTGTTCTCTCTTATTTTCTTCCACAGTGGTATGTAGTTCTCCTTGAGGAGGTCCCTCATGTCGCTTGTAAGTAGTATTCCTGTGTATTTTATTTTCTTTGTAGCAATTGTGAATGGGAGTCCACTCATGATTTGGCTGTTTGTCTATTATTGGTATATAGCAATGTTTGTGATTTTTGCACATTGATTTTGTATCCTGAGACTTTGCTGAAGTTACTTATCAGCTTAAGGAGATTTTGGGCTGAGATGATGGGGTTCTCAAAATATACAATCATCATCTGCAGAGACAATTTGACTTCCTCTCTTCCTACTTGAATACACTTTTTTTCTTTCTCTTGTCTGGTTGCCCTGGCCAGAACTTCCAATACTATGTTGAATTGGAGTGGTGAGAGAGGGCATCCTTGTCTTGTGCCGGTTTTCAAAGGGAATACTTCCGACTTTTGCCCACTCAGTATGATATTGTCCATGGATTTGTCATAAATAGCTCTTATTTCTTTGAAATATGTTCTATCAATACCTAGTTTATTCAGTGTTTTTAGCATGAAGAGGTGTTGAATATTATCAAAGGCCTTTTCTGCATCCATTGAGATAATTATATGGTTTTTGTCCTTGGTTCTGTGTATGTGATGGATTATGTTTATTGATTTGTATATGTTGAATGAGCCTTGCATCCCAGGGATGAAGTTGACTTCGTTGTGGTGGATAAGCTGTTCGATGTGCTGCTGGATTTGGTTTGCCAGTATTTGATTGAGGACTTTTTCACTGGTGTTCATCAGCAATATTGGCCTGAAATTTTCTTTTTTTGTAGCGTCACTGTCAGGTTTTGGTACCAGGATGATGTTGGCTTCATAAAATGAGTTATGGGGGAGCCTCTCTTTTTCTATTTTTTGCAATAGTTTCAGAAGGAATGGTACCATCTCCTCTTTGTACCTCTAGTAGAATTCAGCTGTGAATCCATCTGGTCATGGGCTGTTTTTGGTTGTTAGGCTATTACTTCCTGCCTCAATTTCAGAACTTGTTATTGGTCTGTTTAGGGACTCGACTTCTTTCTGGTTTAGTCTTCGAAGTGTGTACGTGTCCAGGAATTTTCTATTTCTTCTAGATTTTCTAGTTTATTTGCATAGAGGTGTTTATAGTATTCTCTAATGGTAGTTTGTATTTTTGTGGGAATCAGTGGTAATATGCCCTTATTTTTTATTGTGTCTATTTGATTCTTCTCTCTTTTCTTTATTAGTCTGGCTAGCAGTCTATTTTGTTAATCTTTTCAAAAAATCAGCTCCTTGATTCATTGATTTTTTGAAGGGTTTTTCTTGTCTTTATCTCCTTCAGTTCTGCTCTGATCTCAGTTATTTCTTGTCTTCTGCTAGCTTTTGAATTTGTTTGCTCTTACTTCTCTAGTTCTTTCAACTGTGATCTTAGGTTGTCGATTTTAGACCTTTCTTGCTTTCTGATGCGGGCATTTAGTGCTGTAAATTTCCCTCTTAACACTACTTTAGCTGTGTCCCGGAGATTCTGGTACGTTGTGTCTTTGTTCTCATTGATTCTAAATAATTTATTTATTTCTGCCTTAATTTCGTATTTCCCAGTATTCATTCAGGAGCAGGTTGTTCAGTTTCCATATAGTTATGTGGTTTTGAGTGAGTTTCTTAATCCTGAGTTCTAATTTGATTGCATTTGATGATTACTTTTATGTGTCAACTTGAGTGGGCCATGGGGTGCTAATATGAAACATTGTTTCTGGATGTGATTGTGAAGGTGTTTCTGGATGAGATTAGCATTTGAATCAATAGATTTAATAAAGCAGATTTTCCTCCCCAATGTGGTTGGGCATCATCTAATGCATTGAGCGCCTGAAGAGAATAAAAGGCAGAGAAAGAAGGAATGCCCCTTTGTCCTTACTCATGACTTTAGCTGGGAAATATCTTCTCCTGCTCTCAGACTGGATTTTACATCAACTCTCCTGATTTGCAGACCTTCAGAATAGGGCCGAATTATATACCAGCTTGCCGAAGGCATATTGTGGAACTTTTTCTTGGTCTCCATAATTGTGTGATTCAATTGTGAGGCTCCCAATTCCTCATAATAAATCTATATCTATAACTATCTATATCTATATATCTAATCTATCTCATTTTTTCTGGTTTTCTGGAGAACCTTAATATGGCTACGTAATGTATAAGTCCAACTGTATGAAATTCTGGAAAATGCAAAACTATGAAGACAATAAAAATGAATGGCTGTCAAAGGTTACTGGGGAGGGAGAGATTAAAAAGGTAGATCATGGGGGAGTTTTAGGTTAGGGAAAGTATATTGCACAATATTGCAATGGTAGATGTATGTCATTATACATTTGTCAAAACCCACAGAAAGTAAAGCTTGCTATACTTTGTCAAAACCTATAGAAAGTAAAGCTCTAAGAGTAGACCCTAATGTAAACTATGAACTTTGGGTGGTGATGATGACATGTCGGTATAAGATAATTACTGATCACAAATGAACTACTCTGGTGTGCAATGTCAATAGTGGATGAGACTGTGCATGATTGGGGAAGGGGTTATACCGGACCTTTCTGTACTCTCTATTCAATTTTGCTGTGAACATAAAGTGGCTCTAAAAACTAAAGCTTATTAATTAAAAAATAAAAACAAATGGTAATGGAAAAATTTAATGTGTTTTCCATTGAGTTGAAAAAAGAAAAGCCTTAAAAAACAAACAAAACATCCAGCAGCAATTAAAATAATAAAAGGAAGCACATTCTTCCATTACTAACAGCACAAAATTATGGACAAAGATTTCTGGAAATAAATAAGTCATAGGTTTAATTACCTTAAGAGTAGAATTAAGATTGTTGTTATTTGCAGACTATTATCATTTACCTGTACCAATCAATAGAAAAACTACTACAACTGATGAGTTCAATGACATTAACAGACACAAAATCAAATTATAAATGTAATAGTATGTCTGTTCATAATTAATTATCATTTATGGAATATAATAGCAAAATGAGAGTGCTATATTAGCAAAACCTATCGATTTCTTACAAGTTAATAAAAAAGTATAAATATCTATGCTGAAAAGATTTAAACTGTAAAAAATTTCATAGAAAATGCTCATAATAAAAGAAGAGTCAATTCAAACACTTAGATAAAATTAATATTATATAAATTATATTAGGTTAATTATATTATTCTATTAGGTTAATTATACCTAATAGCAAACTCATCAAAATTCCAACTTGATTTTTAATTATTCTCACATAACATATCCTATACAGAAAATAAAAGTCCTTATACAAATTAATTAATCTTGAAAAAACTAACAAAAAAACAAGGAAAGAGATTACTTTCCTACATACAACCAAAACAAACAACAATTTTGTGGATTTGGCACAGAAGTAGAAAAACAGATCAACAGAACCAATATGAAGCCAACTAAGAAATATAATTACATGTGTAATAATGAATTATATGTAATAAATGTAATCTAAAAATTATTATAGAAAGAACAGATGTAGTAAATTGTTTTGGAAAAAAATGTTAATAATTAAAAATTAATAGTAGCCATACAAATTAATCATAAAGGGGATAACAATCTAAAAGTAACCTAAATGTCAACGTAATTATAATATTTAGCTTTGAAATATATATTTTATAAAATAGAAATGAAAAAGGATTTCCTAAATTTTAAAATACAAACTCTTAGAAAAAGCAACTGCTAATAATATCAAGACTAATATCTTCTTAGTGTCTTAATATCTCCTTTAATAAATGACATTATAGACAAAGTTTACAGACCTAGAATACATTGTGGAAAAACATTTGCATTTTCTAAAACTATTTGGAAGAAACACAAGAGAGTCCTGCAAACTAGTAAGCATAAAATGAGAATTTCCATTTGAAATATAGAGGCAAATATTTGCACAAATGCTAGATATAGAAAAAGGAATCCAAAAGTCTAACAGGAATATGAATAGATGATCAAAACCATCAGCAATCAGAGAAGGGTAAGCCAACACAATGAAATATTTTATGCCAATTAAATTATCAAAAAATTGAACTTGAATTATTCAAAATATTAGCAGGGATGGTTGTAGAAACTCTCAGGTATAGCTATAGAGAATATAATAGAGGCAGCTCTTCTGGGGAGTAAATCTTAGAACTTGGTCAAATTAAGTGTTCTTAAATATTATGAGCATTATTAATGCTGATACTGTTGAACATCTGTAAGGAATTCTCATATAGACAAATATAATCAGCTTTCTATATCCATGGATTCTGCATTCATGGATTCAACCAACCAAGAATTGAAAATACAACAGGCTGGGAGTGGTGACTCACGCCTGTAATCCCGACACTTTAGCAGATTGAGGCAAGAGGGGTGCCTGAGTTTAGGAGTTTTAGACCAGCCTGGCCAACATGGTGAAACCACGTCTGTACTAAAAACACAAAAGCTAGCCACGTGTGGTGGTGGGTGCGTGTAATCCCAGCTACTTGGGAGACTGAGGGAGGAGAATACCTTGAACCTGGGAGGCGAAGGTTGCAGTGAGCTGAGACTGTGCCACTGCACTCCAGTCTGGGCAACAAGAGAGAAACTTGGTCTCAAAAAACAAAAAAAAAGCAACTCCTTTTTTTTTTTTTTTTTTTTTCATTTGCTTGATAGATCTGTTTCCATTCCTTTACTTTGACCCTCTATGTGTTCGTGCACAGATTCAACCAACCATGGACCATGAATTGAAAATACAACAGTCTGGGCATGGTGGCTTATGCCTGTAATCCCAACACTTTGGGAGGTCTAGACAGGAGGGTTGCCTGAGGTCAGGAGTTCAAGGCCAGCCTGGTCAACATGGTGAAACCCTGTCTCTACTACAAATACAAAAATTACCCAGGCGTGGTGGTGTGTGTCTGTGATCCCAGCTACTCAGGAGGCTGAGGCAGGGGAATTGCTTGAACCAAGGAGGGGGAGGTTGCTGTGAGCCAAGATCACTCCCCCAGCCTGAGCTACAGAGTGGAACTCAGTCTCAAAAAAGAAACAAACAAAGAAACAAACACACACACACACACAGAAAGCAGAACAGTGCAACAATAAATAACGTAGACAAAAATAGTACAAGTATGTATATAGCATTTACATTGAATTAGGTATAAGTAATCTAGCAATGACCTACAGCATGCAGGGGAATATTCATAGGTTATATATAAATACTATACTATTTTACATAAGAGATTTGAGCATCCATGGATTTTGGTATCCACAGGCTTTTCTGGAACAAATTGCCCTGGATATTGAATAACTACTGTACACAGAAAAGTGTATTTATTACAACATTCTTTGTATTAGGTGATGAAGAGTGGCCCACGTCATAGGTTTCTATCAGTGGGTTGAAAAGGAAAATGTAGCAGGTGCATGACACAGATTACTATGCAAGAGTTAGAAGTAAACAATGAGATACATGTACGTGTCAATCCAAATTAATTTTTTTTTAAATTATAGTGTTGAGTAAGAAAAAAATAGTATTATACATTTGTACATATATACAGATGGTTTTTGACTTACAATGGGCTTGCCGTAAACCCACGGTAGGTTCAAAATATCCTAACCTTTGACTTATGATGCTTTCAACTTGAGTTTATCATGAAATAACCCTCCAGAAAATTAAGGAATTACTGAGTAAGTATTGCTTTCACACCATTGTAAGACTGAAAAATCATAAGTCAAAATAATGTAAGTCTGTGACCATCTGTAAATATACAATACATTAAAATTTATATATAAATGTATACAAATTAAAAAATACATAAGTGCAAAGCAATATACATTTTAAGTGAACAGATGTAAGCAAACCTTTTATACACATTAGAATGATTATCTATAAATAAAACAAGAAGTCTTGTACAGATAATTAAATATAATTTCAGAAATTTGATAAACAACCTTTTGCATCAAACAATTCTTCTCAACTCATAGATCAAAATAGCTATATACATATATATACACACAAATATCTCATATATATGTCATATATATATTTTATATATATATATACACATACACACATACTGATTACCTAAACCAAAGAGATTCTTCAGTTTATAATACTGAAAATTAAGCTGTTATTTAAGATAAAGCTATTATTTATCACAGACTTTTAAAAACGTATTGGAGTCTAAGTAGGAGCATAATATCTATCATTTCATCCCTTTTCTCAAAAACTACCTGAAGTATGGTAGTTTATCATTCTATTATATTTAGATTATTTTTGGAGACAAACTGAATTTCCTACTTATATTGGCAAAACTATTAGGGCTGAAACTATCAAAGTTCGGAAGTTAACAAGACTAAAACCAATAGTCAATAGTTTAATAGGAAATACCAGTTCTAATAAAACCTCTATTCATCCAGTTGAAAAATCCAAGAAGTTGTTTTGTTTTAGGATGTCTGGTCTATAAATAAACAGCCATTTTTTTTCTTTCCACTGGTAGTAGAATAAAATACTATGCTATCTCTAATACCACTATTTTATAGTTCTGATTTCTTTAGGTGGCCCTCTACATACAGAGAGTAACAAATAATTGTTTGTGCTTCAGTTGTTTACTATGGTACCCTCCTAAATTTCTCAAGTCTTAAAACAGGATGCTAAGAGTCTCAAAGTTGCCTGAGATTATTTTTAAATCCAACATAGAGATGAACTTTGACACATCCTAAAAATGAGATGATATTTTAAAATGTGTTAATCTATTAACCTGGTCAAGTACTTAGTGTGCTAACTCATCTTTATGGGAATCATTAGAGACCAGTAACTTATCATAGTTTTCTTTGCCCAGTGACATAAAGCTATCCATCTTGCAATAGCAGGAGCAGCTAAAATTTCTGAACAATTAGGATTTCCTCCTGCTTATTTTCTCCTCTATCCATTTATATTATTATAATATTTTAAACTTACCTACAACTTTTTCATTACCTGAAAAAGGATAAGCATATGTCCATATAGTTTGGTATAAAAACTGATATGGTTAGGCTTTGTGTCCCTACTCAGATTTCATTACCATAAACCCCATGTGTCAAGGGAGAGATCAGGTGGAGACAAATGGATCATGGGAGCTGTTTTCCCCATGCTGTTTACCTAATAATGAGTGAGTTCTCATGATATCTGGTGATTTTATAAAATCACCAGTGTTTGGTAGCTCCTCCTGCATTCATTCTTCTTCCTGCCACCTTGTGAAGAAGGTGTCTTGCTTCCCCTTCCCCTTCCACCATGATTGTGAGTTACCTGAGGTCTCCCCAGCCATGGAGAACTGTGAGCCAATCAAACATCTTTCCTTTATAAATTACCCAGTCTTTGGCAGTTCTGTATACGTGTGTGAAATTGGACTAATACTGTAAATTGGTACTGTGGAAAGTGGGGTACTGCTATAAAGATACCAAAAAATGTAGAAGCAACTTTGGAACTGGGTAACAGGCAGAGGTTGAAACAGTTTGGAAGGCTCAGAAGACAGGAAGGTGTGGAAAACTTTGAAACTTCCTAGAGACTTGTTAAATGGCTTTGACCAAAATGCTATAAGTGATATGGACAATGTAGTCCAAGCTTAACTGGTCTCAGATAAAGATGAGGAACTTTTTGGGAACTGGAATAAAGATGATTCTTGCTATGCTTTAGCAGAGTGACAGGTAGCATTTTGCCCCTGCCCTAGAGATCTGTGGAACACTGAACTTCATGGAGATAATTTAGGGCAACCAGCGGAAGACATTTATAAGCAACAAAAAATTCAAGATATGACCTGGGTGCTCTTAAAAGCATTCAGTTTTACACATTCATAAAGAGATGGTTTGGAATTGGAACTTATGTTTAAAAGGAAAGCAGAGCATACACGTTTGGAAAAGTGGCAGCCTGACAATGCAATAGAAAAGAAAAGCCTATTTTCTGGGAAGAAATTCAAGCCAGCTGGAGAAATTTGCATAAGTAACAAGGAGCCAAATGTTAATGAACAAGACAGTGTCTCGAGAGCAATTCAGAATTCCTCATGGCAGTACCTCCCATTATAGGCCTGGAGGTCTAGGAAGAAAATGGTTTAGTGGGCCGGTCCCAGAGCCTTGCTGCTTTGTGCACAATTTGGACTTGTTTCCCTGTGTTTTGGCCACTCACGCCATGGCCAAAATGGGAGAAGGTACAGCTCGGGTTGTTTTTTCCGAGAGTAAAAGCCCCAAGTCTTGGCTGCTTCCACGTGGTGTTGGGCCTGCAGGAGTGCAGAATTAAAGAATTGAAGTTTGGAAACTCCACTTAGAGTTTAGAGGATTACAAAAATGCTTGGATGTCCAGACAGAAATTTGCTGTGAACCCCCTGTAGAGAACATTTTCTAGGACAGTATAGAAGAGAAATGTGCAGGTCAGAGCCCCCACACAGAGTCAACACTGGGGCACCACCTAGTGGAGTTCTGAGAAGAGGGCCACTGTCCTCCAGACTCCAGAATGTTAGATCAACCATAAACTTGCACTATATACCTAGAAAAGCCACATACACTCAATGGCAGCCAATTGAAAGCAGTCAGGAGGGAGGCTGTACCTGCAAAGTCACAGAAGTGGAGCTACCCAAGGCTGTGGGAGCCCATGTCTTGCATCCCCACGACCTGGATGTGAGACACAGAGTTGGAGGAGATGGTTTCAGAGCTTTAGCATTTGACTACCATACTGGCTTTCAAACTTGCCTGAGGCCTGTAGCTCCTTTGTTTTGTCCAAGTTATCCCATTTAGAATGGGTGTATTTACTCAATGCCTATACCTCCATTGTATCTAGGAAGTAATAAACTTGATTTTGGTTTCACATTCTAATAGGCAGAAGGGATTTGCCTTGACTCAGATGAGACTTTGGACCTGGACATTTGAGTTAATGTTGGAATGAATTAAGACTTTGTAGGACAGATTAGAATGCATGATTGACTTTGACATAAGGGACATGAGATTTAGAAGAAACCAATGCAGAATGATAGAGTTAGGCTTTGTTTCCCCACCCAAAGCTCATCTTGAATTATAATCCCCATAATCCCCATTATCCCTACGTGTTAAGGGAGAGACCAGGTGGAATCAATTGTATCATGGGGACACCACCCCTCATGCTATATTATGATACTGAGTGAGCTCTCATGAGACATGATGGTCTTATAAGGGGCTCTTCCCACTTCTCTAGCCACTTCTCCTTCATGCCACCTTGTGAAGAAGGTGACTTGCTTCCCCTTCCCCTTCTGCCACGATTGGAAAATTCCAACTTGTCTCTGCAGCTACAAGGCATCCATTTTACTTTAGCTATAGTTTATAAACACTTGCACCTGTTGAGAAGATCCCCTGTCTGTTCCATCTCCAATATTCAGGATGAATAAAATAAGTTGTATTCTGAAACTAAAATTAGCAAAACCCTCAGAGATCCTCAAACTGATGTGGATTAAGATGATTTTATTGACTAACATCAAAGAGATCCACTCCTTTAGAATAGTATCATCTTTCTCCTTATAAGTTAGCAACGGATCATGCCCTGTATATTAGTCTGTTCTCATGCTGCCATGAAGAAATACCTGAGAATGGGTAATTTATGAAAAAAAAATGTTTAATTGACTCACAGTTCCACATGGCTGGGTAGGACTCATGAAACTTACAATCATGGTGGAGGACACCTTTTCACAGGGAAGCTGGAGAGACAAATGAGAACCAATCAAAGCAGGAAACCCTTAATAAAACCATCAGATCTTATGAAAACTCACTATCATGAGAGTAGTATGGGGGAAACAGCCCCCATGATTCGGTTACTTCTACCTAGCCCTGCCCTTGACACATGGGGATTATTATAATTCAAGGTGAAATTTGGGTAGGGACACAGAGCCAAATCATATCGCCTGATATCTGCAAATATCGACATCATCTCTAGATTCTACCTTATTATAGTGAAATATGGCCAAAAACTGCAAGGGAATCAAGCAACGTGTTCAGTCTTATCATCAACATGAGTGAGCAACCTTTCATTAACTTCCTATAAGCAATTCTTATATGACCTAAAACTTGAACACCTGGTTTTTGGAAGAGAAATCAAAGCAATGTGTCCCTTGAACTCCTAATAGAAAGGATGTTATTGGTTGATAGTAATTAACAGAACAGTGAAATTTCATAAGATTGATTCTTGGATTCACATGTTCTGACTGAAGATCTCATGCTTTACAGAAAAAGGCAATTTTTAAAAGAAATGTTTTTTCAAGACTTCAAATAAAATATGTAATTCCCTGAATTAGATCGAATTCACAATAATTTCATGGAATGGACATCAAAATGACCAGAGTTGTATATTTTCACACCTTATTCTTCTAGATTTTGTTCCTTATAACCCACTTATTTTCTTTCCTCATAGCTTCTTTAAGGTTTTGGATTATTATGTCTTACCATGATGACTATAACACTTCGTTTTTAATAATGATCTTGGTATTCTCAGTCATTCTTTGTTAAGAGTACAATAACATTTGAATTTAGTTAAGATCTGGTGCCAGTTTTTTAAAATAAATTATTTAATTTGCAGGTTATTTGGAGTCAATCCTAATAGACATTTAGACAAAAAAAAATAGTATGAAAGATCACACAAAAACCAAACACCCTATCACATCATACCTACAACATGTTCCTATATTCATCTATATAACACTTGGAAACTTCTGTGGGAGTTATTTTTTGTCACTGTGGTTTTACAGATATAAATCTTGGAAAAGAACTATGAAACATATGCTGTATATTTGAAAATATTCTTACTTTTACAGACCTTAAAGTAAGTAGTACAATTCGGATCAAATCAGTTCTTTTGCTCAAAATGTATCTAATTATCTCTATATTAAATATTTTATCATCTGGTGCCAGACCACTCACAATGAGTACTTCAAAAAAAAGTCACAATATGATTCAACAACCTTAGAGAGGTGTTTGGGCCACAGTCACACCATTGGGCAGTCCACAAAGACAGGTGTGGAATTTATAGCATAAATACCTATTGGCTAATTACACCAAACACTGGACAGGAATTTGCTCTTTTTAAAAAACTGCCTGTCTTAACAATAGTCCATAATATGACCAAGAGAGTATTCTGGCCCCTCTATTTTGTCTCATGGAAAAAGTGGTTGTTAGATTAATTGAAGAAGAAAGTGAAATTTGAATAAGAACTTAATTCAAGGGAGAACCTTGAATGTGATTATATTCTCAAGCATCTTCATTTGATAATTAAAAACAGCCTACAATATTGAGGAATAGGCATCATATGCTTCAGAGAATAGCAGGCGCTCTACACACACTAAGACTTACTCACTTGAGAGGGCTACGACATTGTATAAGTCATGGTTTCTAATAGAGCTGCTATGCAAATAATCCTGGTGTCTCAAGAGGTAACACATGTTTTCTTATGGAAAAGTTTTTTACTTGCATCACTCAGATAGCTCTGCAATCTTTAACATTTCTAAAATAGTCAAGAAACAAATCATAAAATATTCAGCAAACACCCAAACATCAGATTTTTCAGACTATTTGATATGAGATCTCTTCTCCTGGCTTAATATGTACATTCTTGGCTCATGATTCAGAAGTGAAGTATGTATTATTATCACTATCTTTCTCCTACTATTTATACATATTGCTCAAATATGTATACTAAGCCTAAACTGCTATACCAAGCCTAAACTGCTGTTATTATAGAGCCAATATCTCTTTAAATGAGCCATCAAATAGTCAATGAACAGAAAGCACAATGCTTACAGAGCTAAGAATGACCCCCTGAAGCTTGTGAATTCATCACACTCTTATGGAATAATGATTTTGACTCTTTTTCAGGCTAAAATATGACCACGGGGGAGAACACCTCCAACCATACACTGAAAACCAAGAGTGTCTTTGTTCACATAAATCACCCACCTCTGTCCCAGGAAATTCTTGCCCAGGAAGATAAAGCTACAAAGAAAGAAATAAATTTACTGTTTTCTTCAGAAATTTTATGCAAATTAATTTTATTAGACAAACTGCTCTTCCCTCAAAGCAATAAATTATTAACTAGGGCAAACAACTCACTTATCAGTAAATCCATTTACTTATTCAGACTTATTTTCAGGTTCTCATTTGGTTATATTCACCAATTTGAACTATGATGCCAACAACTTTACCTAATCATAGTCAGATCCCCATCTTAAATAATGTGTTATATCACTTGAGCCAGGATTGCAAAATCATATAAACTTTCTCCCTGCTCTCCCCTTCTGAGACTAACTACACTTATGTCAAGAGAGTGGTCTTCCTTATTACCATAGATCTGATAAACTGAGCTTAACTTGATCAACAGATTAAGATTGAGCTTACCTTGATCAATCTCATATATATGGGAATTGCAAATTGAAATGAAATTAGGGAAAAAATCTCAGTTTTCTACCTGGACAATCAGATGGTTAGATATGTCAAAACAGTACATTATTACAAGCAAAAGTGTTTTTAGTATAGTGTCCTTTGTGATGACTGGAGTCAATGTCCTTTATTGAATTTCTACATATTATAATTTACCTGAACCCAGTAAAGATATCTCTTGCAATAATGAACATTAAACTTACTTTTCAAGTCTTTTGTAATTAATGTGATTGTTATGCCTGATAATTCATGACCTGTATTTTTTCCTTTTCCTTTAAGAAAGTATTCAAATAAATCTAAGAAGTATAAAATTACCTATACAAATTACTTATAAAATGGTTTTAAGAGCTACTATGCTTTAAAGGTATCTATTTTTACATTTTAAGGTAATTTATAATAGAATAACTAATGGATACCAAAATATATCAAAGGGAAGCAAATTGATCACTTGGACATTTTGAAAGCATAAAACATAATTCAAAAATAGACAAATACCTTCTAGTTTCTAAAACTTTCATAATTGTGTTAGATATATCCATTGTCAGCATCCTAATAGCATTTTTATATTCAACATTTCTAGTGGTCACACATAAAAATTAAATAACTTCAAAAAATATTTTTCAATCATTATACATTTTAAAGCAATCTTGATTTTTAAAGAAGGATAACTCACAAATGGAAGTAGACATGTGAAAAAAAGAAAAGAAAAAAACAGATAGCTTGATGCGATGACTCAGGCCTATAATCCCAGCACTTTGGGAGGGTGAGGTGGGAAGATAGCTTGACTCCAGGAGTTCAAGACCTGGGAAATATAGCAAGACTTTGCCTCTACAAAATACATAAAAATTAGAAAAGGATGGTGGCCTATGCCTGTAATCTCAGCTACTCAGCAAGCTGAAGTGGGAAGATGACTGGAGCCCAGGAGTTTGAGGGTGCAGTGAACCACTATTGTGCCATTGAACTCCAGCCTGAGCAACAGAGCAGAAACATGAATAATGAAAATAAGAATAAAAAGCCCATGAAAAAATAATTGAATATTTATTATTCTAAAACAGTTTGGAAAGCATGATCCAGGATATACGTATTTTAACACTTCTCTTTTCTGAAGTGCCAATGGAGCTTGATTCAGATTTGTTCTAAAAGGAAATTTAGTGCCCCATAATTTATCAAGGCAAAGTAATTAAATAATAATCTATAACATCTAGTCCTTTAAGTGCAAATTATTGTCTCATAAAATAAACCATGAAATGCAAATTGTAAAATAAAAAGTTGAGATTTCTTTTTCTACATGTGGAGTTTTGCCTGATATGTATGCTTATATGTATGCTTACATAGGAATTGTATATCCAAACAACCTGAAACAATTCTGCAGATCCTATACTTTGAAATTTTTTTCAAATAATGTTTATTTTGTACAGCATATGATTTACTGTATCAGTTAATTTTCTATTCTCTTCATAGAAAATGATTCACATTTATGTGTTGAAACATCAGTAATATTCCATTATAAATCAGAGGCCTATCTGAAAATGATTAGATATAATTTGACTTAGACAGAAATTTCAACCATTTAAATATGTTTATTGAATATAGTAAATAAATCAGTGTCCCTTAAATTTTCAACTCTGTTATAAATAGCAATAGGTACTGTAGTTAGTTATACTGTGCTCTCCCTATTCTTCAAGAAAGACTATCTGCACTGAAATCACCATTTTATTCGTAGTAAATATTTAAACAAATTGAAGTAACATTTTTTTGTTTCATCTTTAAGATTTTTTAATTATTGGAGATATATATATATATATATATATATCCTATTAATGTGCATGCCAGATCTTAGAGGCTCCCTGAAAAATGATGGTTCATATGTCAGGGATAGTCCTTCTATGAAAGTAGCAATTAGAAAGTGTTTGGTAGAGAAATCTATTAAGGCTCCACACAGTGGCTCAGGCTTATAATTCCAACTAATTGGGAGGGTGAGGTGGGAGGATTGCTTGAGCCCAGCAGTCTAAGGCTGTAGTGCATGCAAGGGATGATTACAGCACTGCACTCTAGCCTGGAGACAGAGTGACACTTGACTCTAAAAACAAAACAAAATAAAGCAAAAAAGGAACAAGTAAAGGAAAAAAAGAGGAATTTGTCCCACAGAAAATGAAGAATTGAATATAGAGATCTCTCTTTTGCCTAGATTCCCTGGACCTCTATTATGTGTGACCATTTTTTTTTACTTGAAATTTGGTCCTTTGAGATAATAATTAAATTTGGATGCTACAGGACTTACTACAAATCATTGTTATAAAACTATGTGAGGTCAACCTTCAGTTAAAAACATGTGCAGAAATAAAAGACCTCTAGTGAGTGATATTATCGGCTGTTCACTCTTGGAAGTGCAAGACAGCCTTATTTTCTCACCTACTTGAATCCAATAAAAGCTACTTAAATATGTTACTACCTCCCTTATCATCTAATCACCAAAATAACCATGAGAGAGCATGTGGAAATGCCTTTTTCTACGTCTGGAAGACCATTCCACCTCTCACTCTAACCACTCTTTTCCACAAGGTTAAATTCTGCTCACCTTTGACAAAAACATACCTTATTGAAGCCATTCCACTCCCCTAAGACGAAGTTAGATCCCCTTGATAAGCACTTCACATTTTATAGTTATTTATATTTGATTGAGTACAGTTATAAACTGCAGAGAGAAATTTCAGTCCAGACAGATTGCGTATACTACGTGGTCCCATAAGATTATATTGAAACTGAAAAATTCCTGTTGCCTAGTGATGTCATAGTGGTTGTAAAGTCTTAGTGGCCCACGTTATTCGTTTGTCTGTGAGTAAACAAATTGGTGTAAACAAATCTACTGCTCTGACAGCTGTATAAAATTATAGCATATACAATTATATATAGTACATAGTAATTGATAAAAATAATAAATGACTATGTTACTGGCTTGTGTATTTACCATATTATACTTTTCTTGTTATGATATAGTGTACTTCTTATTTTAAAAAGTTAAATGTAAATAGTCTCAGGCACAGGTCTTTCAGGAGGTATTCCAGAAGAAGATATGGTTATTCTAAGCGACAAGAGCTCTATATGTGATATTGCCTCTGAAAACCTTCCAATAGGATAACATGTGGAGATGGAAGACAGTGATATTGATGATTCTGACCCTGTGTAGACCTAGACTAATGCATGTGTTTGTGTTTTAGCTTTTAATGAAAAGTTTAAAAACTAAAAATAAATTTTGAAAGTTTAAATAGATAAATGCTTACAGAATAAGGATAAAAAAAAAAATATTTTTGTGCGGTGCTCTTGTGTTTGAAATTGTTGTTGCAAGAGTCAAAGAGTTAAACAAATTTTAAAAATTATCAAATAGAAAAGTTACACTAAGCTCAGGTTAATTTATTACTGAAGATAGAAAAATATTTTAAAATAAATTTAGTATGGCCTAAGTGTAGTGTTTATAAAGACTACAGTAGGGCATAGTAATGCTCTAGGCTTTCACATTAACTCAACACTCACTGACTTACCTGGAGTGTAGGTGTCCTACATAGGTATACCATTTTTAATCTATCATACAGTATTTTTACTGCACCTTTTGTATGTTTTTTATATGATCAGATATATACATACTTACCATTGTGTTACAATTGCCTACAGTATTCAGTACAGTAGCAGGTTATACAAGTTTGTAGCCTATAAGCAATCGGGTATACTACCTAGCTTAGGTGTTAGTAGCCTATACAATCTAGGTTTGCATACGTGCAGTCTATGATTTTCCCACAGTGACAAAATCACCTACGGACTTACTTCTGAGAATGTTTTCCTGTTATTAAACAAAGCATGATGGTATTTCAATGTGGTGTGTCTCTCTCCTGAAAGATTAAAATCCTGATGACTCACACTTTTGTCTTGTTACCTATTATATTACAAATTCTTAGCAAAGTAATGGTTTATCATTAATAAATATTATTTGAGGAAATACCAGTGTAACCTCAAGCAAGCTGAAATGCGTTTTTATTTTTCCATGAATATGGCCTACCTGGAAAATTGATTATTATTAAATTAGCTTGGTAAATTTATACCATAAATCATAGGAAATCCTGAGACTGATACTAACGATTACCTAAGTAGTCAGACAGATGTGTGTGTCCAAAACACTAGAGAGTGGTCAGAGGAATATAAATGGACTTAGGTATATAAGGAAATTAGGGACATAAAAAATATAACAGAGTAGCCATGGCTTCTACTGTCACTGCCACTTTTGCTGTGGAACCCCTGTCCCCAAACTAATTGCTCCTGAAAAGCAGTGTGTAGAAGACTAAGTAGGAGCTGGAAGAGAATGATGAGGAGAAGCTAGATGAAAGCATGCAGAAGAGACCATGGGGCCTAACCGAGATAATTGCATAGAGGGTCCAGTCTGCAGTCAGAGCCACTTTTGATATCTCCCTCCTTATGGCTCAAAAAATGCACAGGTTTTCCAGGGCAGCCTTGGGGACTGGGGTTACTTCCATTATATTCCTGGTTTTTCATGTTGTCTTTGAGGCTGAGAAGCTACAAATGGAGCAACAGCAGCAATGCCAACAGAGGCAGATACTTCTAGGGGCTGCCATGGGCTGCCAGGAGGCATGCCAGGGTCTCTAGCTCCACTTCCTGGAAAGATTTCAATTATTACTGCCGTATTTGAGCTGTCTTGGTAGCAGAAGTTTGAAATTAAGTTGTTTGAACTGCTGATTTTTTTGAATTCTTTTTTTTTTTTTTTTTTTTCACTTTTGCATGTTAGTCTACCTAAACCTGGTGGAGAGAACTCTCCCTAGATTGTCTCATGGAGAAACTTAACTTGTAAATGTGCCTTCCACACTATACCGACTTACTTCCCCTGTCTTCACTCTTGTAACAGAATGAAGCCTTGCAGGTAGTTATTCCACCTCTGGCCACCCCACTCCTTTCACCAAATAGCTCCTAAGTGGAAGATCTCACTTTTCCATCACGGGGAAGGAACTTATGACAGTGGGAGGGATGTGCCACTGGCCACTAATAACTGTTTTATTTATTTTTATTTTTTTAGAATAGAGCTATAGAGAAGGGATATGCACACAATATGAAATAGACAAAATTCATTACAACTGTAATGTAAAGCAGCAACCATGAATCCCCATGTACATTGGAGAGGAGAGAGGTTGACAATAGCTTCAGCCACAGGATGGGACTGTGGAAGACAGGACAGGAGCTCCTTTCCTGTGCACATTTTGTCTATTAGACTTGTGTGTGTGTGTGTGTGTGTGTGTGTGTGTGTGTGTTAAGAAAACCAGAAGCCAGTGTTCACTTTTTGTATTTAAATATTAAAAATAATTCCAACTGAAACAATATAGTATAATTACTTAAACTAGATTTTACTTGAGCAGACGGCAACTAAAAATAAGAAAAAATTTGCCCACTGATAGGGAATGGTACTGTGTTCTCACCTATAATTAATTATCTGTTTGTGTAAAACAAACACTGTAACTTGATTTTTTTTCCTATTGTGCCTGTCAGCCAAGTTATTGTCATATTTTGGGTATTAAAAACAACCTGAAAACCTTACATGAATTAATATAAAAATAAGAGAAATACCAAATCCATCATCTTCTGTTTCTCTAAACAGTTTCATAAATTAGTGATGATACATAACACTTGCACAAACACACTGAAAAATTTCAACAACTATATCCATGACATTTTTCTAAGCATTTGCTTCAGAAAACTGAGCACAAACAAAGGCAAATGTATCATACAGTGGAATAAAACTTGAATGGGAACTTTAGTCTCTTGTTCTGAGATTCCAATCCTAACTTGTGACCTAACATAGAGAGAGTACAATCAGCCACGATAGAAATTAACTTTGTCTTTATCTATCTGAAATTATTCCTTGACAGATGTTATATCCAAAGACTGTACTACAAATTTTATATTTTATGCTGCAGATTTATAATATTTCTGATCCTCCATCATACCATATTTCAAGTGTTCTATGCACACCTCTGGGGATGGTCAATATCAATTCACCACATACCCACATAACTCAGTTACACACACAAACTCATCTAACTGATGAGAAAGGAGACATCCATCATGGCGTTTGACCGAAGACATTAATGTAGTTATTTGAAAAATATAATGAGCATTATTACCTGCTGGAAATTACACACACACACACACACACACACACACACACACACACACATATATGAAATATAAGATAGAGCATTATTTTGGTAGTTACAAACATAGACTACAAGTTTTCTAAAACTGAATCCAAAGAAAGAAAATACATCAAAGCATTTAACAGTGAACAAGCAATATTAATTTTCTACGAACAATATAATGACATCTTATATCCCACAAATAAATCTTTATATATTTAATTTATTTTCACACTTTTTTTTGGAAATATTTTAGACCTAAAAATAGAAAATGTATGGGGATAATTGAAAGAAAATGTATGGGGATAATTGATTGCAACATACAAAGCATATGGGATGCAGCAAAAGTTAACTAAGAGACAAATTTGTAGTGGTAAATGCCTCAGTTAACAAAGAAGAAAAGTCTCAAATCAAGTATCTAACTTTACCCTCAAGAAACTAGGAAAAGAAGGACAATTAAAACCAAAATTCAATCAAAGGAAGAAAATAATAAATATCAGCACAGAATTAAACAAAATAGAGACTATAATTAAATATTTTTTAATTAATGATATTGGGTTATTTTAAAAATATTAACAAAAATGGCGAAGTCTTAGACTAAACAAAACAAGGAAAGACTTAAATAAATCATAAATGAAGAATAAAACTTTACAACTGATTACACAAGAAGGATTCATGAGGCCAGGAGTGTTGGCTTACGCTTGTAATCCCAGCATTTTGGGAGGCCTAGGCAGGTGGATCATTTGAGGTCAGGAGTTTGAGACCAGCCTGACCAACATGGTGAAACCCTGTCTCTACTAAAATACAAAAATTAGCTGGTCATGGTGGTGGGCACCTGTAATCTCAGCTACTCGAGAAGCTGAGGCAGGAGAATTGCTTGAACCCAGGAGGTGGAGGTCGAGGTGAGTTAAAGTGATATGGGGGTCCTAAATAAACTTGAAAAGCAGTATATGCCACAAGGACTGCAATTCCTTGGCAAATCCTAGTGTTCTGCTGTGCTCGAAGCCTATGGACTTGGGGTGTCCTCCTACAACTCCAGCAGTGCAGCTCCCAGCTCCAGGAGAGAGACTCTCTTCTACTCCTTGAGGAAAGGAGTGGGCTTTGTTGTGCAATTTGAACACCAGTGCAGCCACAGTAGTGTAGGGCAAAAACCAGAGTCCTGAGACCCCCACTCTAGGTCCTAGCATTCAGATCACATTTCTAGACACAGCTTGGATGAGAAGGAAACTTGCTGACTTGAAGTAAAAGAGTCCGTTCTGGAAGAATCCATCACCTGCTGAATAAAAATCCCTCAAGCCTTAAGTAATAAACAACAGTAGCTAGGCAGTACTTGCTATGGGCTGGGGTAACATCCAGTTGTGAGCTGGCTTTAGGTGTGGGCTATTACATTCCCAGCTGCGGTGGCCACAGGGAGAGACTCTTTCTGCTTAAGAAAATAAAACAGAATAGTAAAGAGGACTGTGTCATGCAACATGGGAAACTGAATGGCCACAGTGGGGGGTAGAGCACCAAATGGGCTCCTGGTGTCTCAATTCCAAGCATCAGTTCCTGAATGCATTTATGGAAGGGGGGATCCCATTAGCCTGAAGGGAAGGGCACAGGGCTGGCAGCATTCACCACAAGCTGATTTAAGAGCCGTTGGTCCTTGAATGAACATTGGCAGTAGCCAGATGGTACTTGCTCATGGGCCGGTGCCATTAAGTGGCCATTAGAGAGACCTCCTCAGCTTTTAGGAACAGGAGGCAAGAGTGGGAATGACTTTGTCTTGCAGCTTGGGTGCCAGTTAAGCCACAGTAGAAAAGAGCGCCAAGTAGATTACCAAGGTTCCTGACACCAGCCCCTGGTTCCTGGACATTTCTGGATAGGATCTGGGCCAGTTGGGAGCTTGCCACCTTTAAAGGAAAGAAACAAGCCTGGTTGGATTTGCACTTGCTGACTGAAGAGCCCTTGGCTCTTGAGTGAACATTGGCCATAGCCAGGCAGTGGTCATGCTGGCCTCAGATGAGACACAGTTCTGTACTGCTTTAGATTTGACTGAGTGCAGTCCCATTGGTGGTGGGCACAGGGTAGATTATGGTAACCCTCCCTCAACTCCAGACAACTCAGCATAGAAAGAGGGGCTTCATTTGTTTGGGGGTGTGGTAAGGGACAAGGATGAGAGTCTATGCCTGGTGATCCAGGAAATTCTCTCAGATCTTACTCAAGGTAAGCATAGCATTGTCTTTACAAGTCTCCAAATATTACACTATACTGGGTTTGAGTGCCCACAAATGCAGAAATGATAGCAGTGACCTAAGACTCAGATCACCACACCCAATTAATTTTGAATGCTTGGAAAGCCTTCCCAAGAAAGACAGATACAAACAAGCCCAGACTGCAAAGACTACAATAAATACCTATCTCTTTAATGCAAAACATAATCTCACCAAACAAACTAATTGAGGCACTAGTGACCAATCCTGGAGAGCCAGAGATATGTGACCTTTTAGATGGAGAATTCTAAACAGCTGTTTCGAGGAAGTTCAATGAAATTCAAGATATCATAGATAAGGCATTCACAATCCTATCAGATAAATTTGACAAACAGTTTGAAATAATTAAAACAAATTAAACAGAAATTCAGGAGTTGAAAAATGCAATGGACTTACTGAAAACTGCATAATGTATTACTATAAGAATTGATCAGACAAAAGAAAGAATGAGTGAACGTGAAGAAAAGCTATTTGAAAATACAGGTAAGATGAAAGAAAAAATATATAAATAAACAAAGCAGGTTTATGGAAACTAGAAAATACCCTCAAAGAACAAATCTAAGATTTATTGACATTAAAGAGGGGGTAGAGAGAAAGATTGAGATAGAAGGTTTATTCAAAGAGATAATAATGAGAACTTTGTAAATCTAGAGAAAGCTATCCATATTTAAGTACAAGACTACAGAACACCAAGCAAATGTAACCAAAATTAGACAACCTCAAGATATTTCATAATAAAACTCCCAAAGATCAAGGATAAGGAAATAATCCTAAAAGCAGCAAGAGAAAAGAAACAAATAATATACAATGGAACTCCAATATGTCTGGCAGCAGAGTTTTCAGTGGAAACTTTTCAGGTCAAGGGAGAGTAGCATGACATACTTAAAAAGATAAAGAGAAAATAAAACTTCTTTTTCTAGGATAGTATATCTGACAAAAATATCCTTCAAATATGAAGGAGAAGTAAAGACTTTCTAAGACAAACAAAAGCTGAGAGATTTCATCAACACTGTAAGTGTCCTACAAGAAAAACAAAAGGGAGGAAATTAGTCCTAAAGAAAAGGTTGTTAATGAGCAATAAAAATCATCTGAAGGTATAAAACTCATTGATAATAGTTAAGTACACAGAGAAACACAGCACATTATAACGCTATAACGGTTTTATGTAAACTACTCTTAAGTTATGTAGAAAGACTAAAAGATGAATCAACAAAAAATAATTAGAACAACTTTTCAAGGCATAGACAGCACAATAACATATAAATAGGAACAACAAAAAGTTAAAAAGTGGGAAGATGAAGTTGAAGCATAGACATTTTATTAATTTTCACTTTTCTTGTATATTTGTTTTTTTATGCAAATTTTAAGTTACAAGCACCTTAAAATAATGGATTATAAGATAGTATTTGCAAGCCTCATGGAAACTTAAAACCAAGAAACACACCATAGATACACACACACACACACACAAAAGTAAGAAAGCAAATTATATTACCAGAGAAAATCATGTTCACTAAAGGGAGACAAGAAGGAAAGGAAAAAGTAAGAGAAAAACACAAAACAACCAGAAAACAAATAACAAAATGGCAGGACTAGTCCTTACTTATCAATAATGACATTGAATATAAATAGACTAAACTCTCCAGTCAAAAGACATAGAGTGGCTGAAAGAATTAAAACAAAGCAAAACAAACAAAAAACAAGACCCAATAATCTGTTGCCTACATGAAATACACTTCACCTATAAAGACACACACAGATTCAAAATAAAGGGATGGAAAAAGATATTCCATGCCAATGGAAACCATAAAATACCAAGAGTAGCTGTATTTACATCAGACAAAGTAGATTTCAAGGCAAAATTGCAAAAAGAAATAAAGTCATTATATAATGACAAATGGGTTAATTCAACATGGTGATATAACAATTATAAATATATATGCACATAACACTGGAGCAACTAGATAGGTTTAAAGATATTATTAAAGCTGAAGAGAGAAAAAGATGCCAATACTATAATAGCTAGAGACTTCCTTTCTGTTTTTTAAATTTTACTTTAAGTTCTGGGATACCTGTGCAGAACATGCAGGTTAAATAGGTATATGTGTGCCACGGTGGTTTGCGGCACTTATTGGCCCATCCTCTAAGTTCCCTTGCCTCAACCACCACACCCCAACAGGCCCTGGTGTGTGTTGTTCCCCTCCGTGTGTCCATGTGTTCTCATCATTCAACTCCCACTTATGAGTGAGAACATGGGGTGTTCAGTTCTGTCTTCCTGTGTTAGTTTTCTGAGAATGATGGCTTTCAATTTCATCCATGTCCCTGTAAAGGACATGATCTCATTTCTTTTTATGGCTGCATAGTAATCCATGGCGTATATGTGGCACATTTTCTTCTATCCAGTCTATCATTGATAGACATTTTGGTTGGTTCTGTGATTTGCTATTGTAAATAATACTTCAATAAACATACGTGTGCATGTGTCTTTATAGCACAATGATTTATATTTTTTTGAGTATGTATCCAGTAATGGGATTGCTGGGTCAAATGGCATTTCTGGCTCTAGATCCTTGAGGAATTGTCATACTGTCTTTCACAATAGTTGAACTAATTTACATTCCCACCAACAGTGTAAATGTATTTCTGTTTCTCCACAGCCTTGCCAACATCTATTGTTTCTTGACTTTTTAATAATTGCCATTCTGACTGGCATGAGATTGTATCTCATTGTGGTTTGATTTGCCTTTCTCTATTGATCAGTGATGTTGAGGTTTTTTTCACATGTTTGTTGGTCATGTAAACGTCTTTTGTTGAGAAGTGTCTCTTTGTATCCTTTGCTCACTTTTTGATTTTTTTTTCTTGTAAATTTGTTTAAGTTTCTCATATATTCTGGGTATTAGACCTTTGTCAGATGGGTATATTGCAAAAATTTCTCCTATAATTTCTCCTATAATTCCAAAAATTTCTCTATAGGTTGCCTGTTTGCTCTGATTATAGTCTATTTTGCTGTGCAGAAGCTCTTTAGTTTAGTTAGATCCTGTTAGTCAATTTTGGCTTTTGTATCAATTGCTTTTGTCATAAAAGCTTTGCCCATGCTTATGTCTTAAATGGTATTGCCTCGGTTTTCTTCTACGGTTTTTATGGTTTGGAGTGTTATGGTTCTTATGGTTTTAAGTCTTTAATCCACCTTGAGCTAACTTTTGCATAAGGTATAACGAAGGGTCCAGTTTCAGTTCTGCATATGCCTAGCCAGTTTTCCCAGCACCATTTATTGAATAGGAGATTATTTCCCCATTGCTTGTTTTTGTCAAGTTCATTGAAGATCAGATGGTTGTAGATGCATAGTGTTATTTCTGAGGTCTCCGTTGTGTTCCATTGGCCTATATGTCTGTTTGGGTACCAATACATGCTATTTTGGTTACTGTAGCCTTGTATTATAGTTAGAAGTTGGGTAGTGTGATGCCTCCTGCTTTGTTCTTTTTGCTTGGGATTGTCTTGGATATATAGTATCTTCTTTCATTCCATATGAAATTCAATGTAGTTCCTTCTAATTTTGTGAAAAATGTCAATGGTAGTTTTATGGAAATAGCATTGTACCTATTAATTACTTTGGGCAGTATGGCCAATTTCACAATATTGATTCTTCTTGTCCATGAGGATGGAATGTTCTTCCATTCATTTGTATCCTCTCTTATTTCCTTTAGCAGTGGTTTGTAGTACTCCTTGAAGAGGTCCTTCACATCTCTTGTAAGCCATATTCCTATGTACTTCATTATCTTTGTGGCAGTTTTGACCAGGAGTTCATTAATGATTTGGCTCTCAGCTTATCTATTGTTGGTGTAAAGGAATGCTTGTGATTTTTGCACATGAATTTTGTATCCTGAGACTTTGCTGAAGTTGATCATCAGCTTGAGAAGTTTTTGGCTGAGATGATGGGGATTTCTAAATATAGAATCGTGTTGTCTGCAAACAGAGACAATTTGACTCCCTCTCTTCCTATATGAATACGCTTTATTTCTTTCTCTTGCCTGATTGTCCTGGCCAGAACTTCCAAAACTATGTTGAATAGAAGTGGTGAAAGAGGGCATCCTGGTTTTCAAAAGGAATGCTTTTGCCCATTCAGTATGATATTGGCTGTGGGTTTGTCATGAATAGCTCTTCTTATTTTGAGATATGTTCCATCAATATTTAGTTTATTGAGAGTTTTTAACATGAAAGAATGTTGAATTTTGTCAAATCCCTTTTCTGCATTTATTGAGATAATCATGTGATTTTTGTCATTTGTTCTTTTTATGTGATGAATTATGTTTACTGATTTGTCTGTGTTGAACCAGTCCTTTATCCCATGGATGAAGCCACCTTGATCATGGGGGATAAGTTTTTTGATGTGCTGCTGGATTCAGTTTACCAGTATTTTAGGATTTTTGCATTGAAGTTCATCAGGGATATTGGCCTGAAGTTTTCTATTTTGTTGTGTCTCTGCCAGGCTTTGGTATCAGGATGATGCTGACTTCATTACATAAGTTAGGGCGAACTCCTTGTTTTTCAAATGTTTGAAATAGTTTCAGAAGAAATCATCCCAGCTCCTTTTTCTACCTCTGGTAGAATTTGGTTGTGAGTATGTCTGGTCCTGGGCTTTTTTCAATGGTAGGCTACTAATGACTGCTTCGATTTCAGAACTTGTTATTGGTTTGTTCAAGGATTCAACTTATTCCTGCTATAGTCTTGGAAATGTGTATGTGTCCAGAAATTTATTCATTTATTCTAGATTTTCTAGTTTATTTGCATAGAAGTGTTAAATAAAGAGTCAAGAACCATCAGTGTGCTGTATTCAGGAGACCCATGTCATGTGCAAAAACACATATAGGCTCAAAACAAAAAGATGAAGAAAATTTACCAAGTAAATAGAAAGCAAAAGAAAGCAGGGTTTTCAATCCTAGTCTCTGATAAAACAGACTTTAAACCAACGAAGATAAAAAAAATACAAAGAAGAGCCTTACATAATGGTAAAGAGATAAATTCAACAGGAAGAGCTAACTCTCTTAAATATACATGCACCCAATACGGGAGCAATCAGATTCATAAAACAAGTTAATAGAGACTTACAAAGAGACCTAGACTCCCACACAATAATAGTGGGAGGATTTAATGCCCCACTGTCAATATTAGACGAATCAATGAGACTGAAAATGAACAAGGTTATTCAGCACTTGAACTCAGCTCCGGATCAAGTGAACCTAAAACACATCTACAGAACGCTCCACTCCAAATCAACAGAATACACATTCTTCTGGATATCCGTATGTAGAAGAATGAAACCAGAGCCCTATCTCTTGTTATAAACAAAAATCAAATAAAAATGAAATCAAATAAAAATGAATTAAAGACTTAAATGATGTAATTGTACATTTTTAAATAGCTAAGAGTATAATTGGAATGCTTATAACTCAAAGCAATATAAATGCTTGAGGAGATGTATACTCTACTTACCCTAATGTTATTATTATGCATTGTATGTTTGTATCAAAATATCTCACGTACCCCATGTACATATATATATATATGTATATATATACATATATATATGTATATATATACATATATATACATATATATATGTATATATATACCCCATGTACATATATATATATATATATATACACACCTAACATGTATGCATAGAAACTTTTAAAAATAAAAAAATTAAAAATTAAGTTTGAAAGAAGGAATGACAATATATTGTTGAATAAAATTATAGAAGACACAAATTAATGGAAAGACATTCCCTGTTTATGGATTTGAACTTCAATATTACTCTAATGCTCATACTATTCAGAGGACTACTGATTCAATACAATTTTCTTTCAAAATCCAATAGCATTTTTTGAAGAAACTGAAAAGCAATCATAAAATGTATATGACCTCTAAAGAACTTCAAATTGCCAAACAATCTTGAGAAAGAACAACAAAGCAGAGACCTCAGATTTCCTGACATCAAAAACTAGTACATACAGCTACAGTAAATAAAACAGTATAATACTGGCATAAACACGGACACAAACAAATGAAACATAATAGAGAGCCCAGAAATAAATTAACGGTTATGAAATCAAATGATATTTGACAAGAGTGATAAGACTACATGCACAGGAAAGGACTGTCTCTTTAACAAATCATTAGAAATATTGGTTTCCATATGCAAAACTAATGAATTTGAATCCTTACCTTATACCATGCACAAAAATTAATTCAAAAGGGATTACCAACTTCAATGTAAGACCTTAAACTATAAACATATTAGTAAAAATACAGAGGAAAATCATAATATTGGTAATGGCATTGATTACTGTGTATGACATCAAATGCACAGGGAAAAAGCAAAAATATATTCAGACTACATCCAACTAAACAGCTACAGGTAAGGAAAGGAGAAAAGAAAAGAAAAAAAAATGAAAAGGCAATCTATGAAATCGAGGGAAAAAAAACATGTAAATCATATATCTGAGAGGGGTAAATATGCAAATATATAAGGTACTCCGGTAACCTAATACGAAAAAAAGCAGAAAACATATAATCCAGTTACAATGGACAAGGGTTTTAAATAGATGTTTCCTGAAGAATACATACAAATGACCAATAGTCATATGAAAAGGTGACTGACATCACTAATTATCAGGGAAATGTAAATCAAACCATAATTCAATATAACCTCACATATGTTAGCATAGCCATTATAAAACAAAACAAACAGAAAACAAGTGTTAGAGAAGAGATGGAAAAATTAGAACCCTTGTCTACTGTTTATGAGAATGTCAAAAGGTGTTACTGCTTTAGAAAATAGTATGCAAATTCCTCAAAAAATTAAAAATAGATTTACCATATCATTCAGCAATTTCACTTCTTGGTATATTTCCAAAAGAATTAAAAACAGAATCTTGAAAAGACTATTGCAAACTAGTGTTCACTGAGGGATTATTAGCCAAGACATGATAGCAACCTAAATGCCCACCAGTAGAGGAATGAGTAAAGAAAATGTGAACTATGCAATGGGCTATTATCGAAACTTGAATAAGAATGAAATCATGTTATAAACTACAACATGGGTGAAAATTGAAAACATATTAAGTGAAAAAAGAAAATCACAGAAAGACAAATACTAGATAATTCCATTTATATGAGATATTTAAAGTAGTCAAACTAATAGAAGCAAAAAACAGAATGGTGGTTTCCATGGGCTGAGAAGAGGGAGAAATGGAGAGCTGTTGTTTAATGAATATTAAGTTTAGTTAGGCAATCTGAAAAAGTTCTAGAGACCTTATTGACTACAATATACATATAGTTACAATGTACATATAGTTACCAATACTACAGTGTGAATAAACTTTGTGAAACTTTGTGAATAAAACTCTGTGAAAGGATAGATTTTATGAGTTTTTTTAACCAAACAAAAATGTAAATATCACTAACAATAGTCCTAACTCGTTCTTTGGAACTTCTGCAGTACAGTTTATACTACAAAAATTCATAAGCATTGCTATGGTTTGAATGCTTGTCCCCTCCAAAACTCATGTTGATATTGAATGGTCGTTTCAACAATAGTAAGATGTGGGACCCTTGAGAAGTAATTAGATCAGGAGAGTTCTATCTTCCCACAATCATGGGTGGGGTTACTGCCTTAATAAAAGAGTTTTTGCCCTTCCATCTTCCACCATGTGATGACACAGCAAGAAGGCCTTGACAGATCTTGAACTTCCCAGCCTCTAGAATTGTAACAAAATAAATAAATAAATATCTTTCCAGCCCTCAGAACTGTCAAACAACAAATAATACTATAAATCACCTAGATGTGGTATTAGGTTATAGTAGCACAAAATGAATGAAGATAAGTACCTACTATGAATTCCTTTCACAGGTGATACAGCTGTGAGCCAAGTATACACAATTCCCTGTCTGCATGGAGCTTATATTCTACAGACAGTATTTTTTTTTTTTTTTTTTTTTATTATACTTTAAGTTCTAGGGTACATGTGCATAACGTGCAGGTTTGTTACATATGTAAACTTATGCCATGTTGGTGTGCTGCACCCATCAACTCGTCAGCACCCATCAATTCATCATTTATATCATGTATAACTCCCCAATGCAATCCCTCCCTCCTCCCCCCTCCCCCCTCCCCATGATAGACCCCAGTGTGTGATGTTCCCCTTCCCGAGTCCAAGTGATCTCATTGTTCAGTTCCCACCTATGAGTGAGAACATGCGGTGTTTGGTTTTCTCTTCTTGTGATAGTTTGCTAAGAATGATGGTTTCCAGCTGCATCCATGTCCCTACAAAGGACGCAAACTCATCCTTTTTTATGGCTGCATAGTATTCCATGGTGTATATGTGCCACATTTTCTTAATCCAGTCTGTCACAGATGGACATTTGGGTTGATTCCAAGTCTTTGCTATTGTGAATAGTGCCGCAATAAACATACGTGTACATGTGTCTTTGTAGTAGACTAATTTATAATCCTTTGGGTATATACCCAGTAGTGGGATGGCTGGGTCATATGGTACATCTAGTTCTAGATCCTTGAGGAATTGCCATACTGTTTTCCATAATGGTTGAACTAGTTTACAATGCCACCAACAGTGTAAAAGTGTTCCTATTTCTCCACATCCTCTCCAACACCTGTTGTTTCCTGACTTCTTAATGATTGCCATTCTAACTGGTGTGAGATGGTATCTCATTGTGGTTTTGATTTGCATTTCTCTGATGGCCAGTGATGATGAGCATTTTTTCATGTGTCTGTTGGCTGTATGAATATCTTCTTTTGAGAAATGTCTGTTCATATCCTTTCCCCACTTTTTGATGGGGTTGTTTGTTTTTTTCTCATATATTTGTTTGAGTTCTTTGTAGATTCTGGATATTAGCCCTTTGTCAGATGAGTAGGTTGCAAAAATTTTCTCCCATTCTGTAGGTTGCCTGTTCACTCTGATGGTAGTTTCTTTTGCTGTGCAAAAGCTCTTTAGTTTAATTAGATCCCATTTGTCAATTTTGGCTTTTGCTGCCATTGCTTTTGGTGTTTTAGACATGAAGTCCTTGCCCATGCCTATGTCCTGAATGGTACTACCTAGATTTTCTTCTAGGGTTTTTATGGTATTAGGTCTAACATTTAAGTCTCTAATCCATCTTGAATTAATCTTCGTATAAGGGGTAAGGAAAGGATCCAGTTTCAGCTTTCTACTTATGGCTAGCCAATTTTCCCAGCACCATTTATTAAATAGGGAATCCTTTCCCCATTTCTTGTTTCTCTCAGGTTTGTCAAAGATCAGATGGCTGTAGATGTGCGGTATTATTTCTGAGGACTCTGTTCTGTTCCATTGGTCTATAGCTCTGTTTTGGTACCAGTACCATGCTGTTTTGGTTACTGTAGCCTTGTAGTATAGTTTGAAGTCAGGTAGCGTGACGCCTCCAGCTTTGTCCTTTTGACTTAGGATTGTCTTGGCAATGCGGGCTCTTTTTTGGTTCCATATGAACTTTAAAGCATTTTTTTCCAATTCTGTGAAGAAAGTCATTGGTAGCTTGATGGGGATGGCATTGAATCTATAAATAATCTTGGGCAGTATGGCCATTTTCACGATATTGATTCTTCCTATCCATGAGCATGGTATGTTCTTCCATTTGTTTGTGTCCTCTTTGATTTCACTGAGCAGTGGTTTGTAGTTCTCCTTGAAGAGGTCCTTTACATCCCTTGTAAGCTGGATTCCTAGGTATTTTATTCTCTTTGAAGCAATTGTGAATGGAAGTTCATTCCTGATTTGGCTCTCTGCTTGTCTGTTGCTGGTGTATAAGAATGCTTGTGATTTTTGCACATTAATTTTGTATCCTGAGACTTTGCTGAAGTTGCTTATCAGCTTAAGGAGATTTTGGGCTGAGACGATGGGGTTTTCTAAATATACAATCATGTCATCTGCAAACAGGGACAATTTGACTTCTTCTTTTCCTAACTGGATACCCTTGATTTCTTTCTCTTGCCTGATTGCCCTAGCCAGAATTTCCAACACTATGTTGAATAGGAGTGGTGAGAGAGGGCATCCCTGTCTTGTGCCACTTTTCAAAGGGAATTTTTCCAGTTTTTGCGCATTCAGTATGATATTAGCTGTGGGTTTGTCATAAATAGCTCTTATTATTTTGAGGTACGTTCCATCAATACCGAATTTATTGAGCGTTTTTAGCATGAAGGGCTGTTGAATTTTGTCAAAAGCCTTTTCTGCATCTATTGAGACAATCATGTGGTTCTTGTCTTTGGTTCTGTTTATATGCTGGATTACGTTTATTGATTTGCGAATGTTGAACCAGCCTTGCATCCCAGGGATGAAGCCCACTTGATCATGGTGGATAAGCTTTTTGATGTGCTGCTGAATCCGGTTTGCCAGTATTTTATTGAGGATTTTTGCATCAATGTTCATCAGGGATATTGGTCTAAAATTCTCTTTTTTTGTTGTGTCTCTGCCAGGCTTTGGTATCAGGATGATGTTGGCCTCATAAAATGAGTTAGGGAGGATTCCCTCTTTTTCTATTGATTGGAATAGTTTCAGAAGGAATGGTACCAGCTCCTCCTTGTACCTCTGGTAGAATTCAGCTGTGAATCCATCTGGTCCTGGACTTTTTTTGGTGGGTAGGCTATTAATTGTTGCCTCAATTTCAGAGCCTGCTATTGGTCTATTCAGGGATTCAACTTCTTCCTGGTTTAGCCTTGGGAGAGTGTAAGTGTCCAGGAAATTATCCATTTCTTCTAGATTTTCTAGTTGATTTGCGTAGAGGCGTTTATAGTATTCTCTGATGGTAGTTTGTATTTCTGTGGGGTCAGTGGTGATATCCCCTTTATCATTTTTTATTGCATCTATTTGATTCCTCTCTCTTTTTTTCTTTATTAGCCTTGCTAGCGGTCTGTCAATTTTGTTGATCTTTTCAAAAAACCAACTCCTGGATTCATTGATTTTTTGGAGGGTTTTTTGTGTCTCTATCTCCTTCAGTTCTGCTCTGATCTTAGTTATTTCTTGCCTTCTGCTAGCTTTTGAATGTGATTGCTCTTGCCTCTCTAGTTCTTTTAATTGTGATGTTAGAGTGTCAATTTTAGATCTTTCCTGCTTTCTCTTGTGGGCATTTAGTGCTTATAAATTTCCCTCTACACACTGCTTTAAATGTGTCCCAGAGATTCTGGTATGTTGTATCTTTGTTCTCATTGGTTTCAAAGAACATCTTTATTTCCGCTTTCATTTCGTTATGTACCCAGTAGTCATTCAGGAGCAGGTTGTTCAGTTTCCATGTAGTTGAGCGGTTTTGATTGAGTTTCTTAGTCCTGAGTTCTAGTTTGATTGCACTGTGGTCTGAGAGACAGTTTGTTATAATTTCTGTTCTTTTACATTTGCTGAGGAGTACTTTACTTCCAATTATGTGGTCAATTTTGGAATAAGTGCGATGTGGTGCTGAGAAGAATGTATATTCTGTTGATTTGGGGTGGAGAGTTCTATAGATGTCTATTAGGTCTGCTTGGTGCAGAGATGAGTTCAATTCCTGGATATCCTTGTTAACTTTCTGTCTCGTTGATCTGTCTAATGTTGACAGCGGAGTGTTGAAGTCTCCCATTATTATTGTATGGGAGTCTAAGTCTCTTTGTAAGTCTCTAAGGACTTGCTTTATGAATCTGGGTGCTCCTGTATTGGGTGCATATATATTTAGGAGAGTTAGCTCTTCCTGTTGAATTGATCCCTTTACCATTATGTAATGGCCTTCTTTGTCTCTTTTGATCTTTGATGGTTTAAAGTCTGTTTTATCAGAGACTAGGATTGCAACCCCTGCTTTTTTTTGTTCTCCATTTGCTTGGTAGATCTTCCTCCATCCCTTTATTTTGAGCCTATGTATGTCTCTGCATGTGAGATGGGTCTCCTGAATACAGCAGACTGATGGGTCTTGACTCTTTATCCAGTTTGCCAGTCTGTGTCTTTTAATTGGAGCATTTAGTCCATTAACATTTAAGGTTAATATTGTTATGTGTGAACTTGATCCTGCCATTATGATATTAACTGGTTATTTTGCTCGTTAGTTGATGCAGTTTCTTCCTAGCCTCGATGGTCTTTACATTTTGCCAAGTTTTTGCGATGGCTGGTACCGGTTGTTCCTTTCCATGTTTAGGGCTTCCTTCAGGGTCTCTTGTAAGGCAGGCCTGGTGGTGACAAAATCTCTAAGCATTTGCTTATCTGTAAAGGATTTTATTTCTCCTTCACTTATGAAACTTAGTTTGGCTGGATATGAAATTCTGGGTTGAAAATTCTTTTCTTTAAGAACGTTGAATATTGGCCCCCACTCTCTTCTGGCTTGTAGAGTTTCTGCCGAGAGATCTGCTGTTAGTCTGATGGGCTTCCCTTTGTGGGTGACCCGACCTTTCTCTCTGGCTGCCCTTAAGATTTTTTCCTTCATTTCAACTTTGGTGAATCTGGCAATGATGTGTCTTGGAGTTGCTCTTCTGGAGGAGTATCTTTGTGGCGTTCTCTGTATTTCCTGAATTTGAATGTTGGCCTGCCCTACTAGGTTGGGGAAGTTCTCCTGGATGATATCCTGAAGAGTGTTTTCCAACTTGGTTCCATTTTCCCCCTCACTTTCAGGCACCCCAATCAGACGTAGATTTGGTCTTTTTACGTAATCCCATACTTCTTGCAGGCTTTGCTCATTTCTTTTTCTTCTTTTTTCTTTTGGTTTCTCTTCTCGCTTCATTTCATTCATTTGATCTTCAATCGCTGATACTCTTTCTTCCAGTTGATCGAGTCGGTTACTGAAGCTTGTGCATTTGTCACGTATTTCTCGTGTCATGGTTTTCATCTCTGTCATTTCGTTTATGATCTTCTCTGCATTAATGAGTCTAGCTGTCAATTCTTCCACTCTTTTTTCAAGATTTTTAGTTTCTTTGCGCTGGGTACGTAATTCCTCCTTTAGCTCTGATAAGTTTGATGGACTGAAGCCTTCTTCTCTCCTCTCGTCCAAGTCATTCTCTGACCAGCTTTGATCCGTTGCTGGTGATGGGCTGCGCTCCTTTGCAGGGGGAGATGCGCTCTTATTTTTTGAATTTCCAGCTTTTCTGCCCTGCTTCTTCCCCATCTTTGTGGTTTTATCTGTCTCTGGTCTTTGATGGTGGTGACGAACTGATGGGGTTTTGGTATAGGTGTCCTTCCTGTTTGATAGTTTTCCTTCTGACAGTCAGAAGGACTCTCTGTTGGTCTGTTGGAGATTGCTTGAGGTCCACTCCAGACCCTGTTTGCCTGGGTATCAGCAGCAGAGGTTGCCGAAGATAGAATATTGCTGAACAGCGAGTGTACCTGTCTGATTCTTCCTTTGGAAGTGTCCTCTCAGGGGTGTACTCCACCCTGTGAGGTGTGGGATGTCAGACTGCCCCTAGTGGGGGATTTCTCCCAGCTAGGCTACTCAGGGGTCAGGGACACACCTGAGCAGGCAGTCTGTCCGTTCTCAGATCTCAACCTCCGCGTTGGGAGATCCGCGGCTCTCCCCAAAGCTGTCAGACAGAGTCGTTCGCGTCTGCACCGGCTCCCGCTACTTCCCCTGTTGGTCTTCAGCTGTGCGCTGTCCCCAGAGGTGGAGACTACAGAGACAGGCAGGCTTCCTTGAGCTGCTGTGAGCTCCACCCAGTTCGAGCTTCCCAGCGGCTTTGTTTACCTACTTAAGCCTCAGCTATGGCGGGCGCCCCTCCCCCAGCCTCGCTGCTGCCTTGCGGATAGATCGCGGCAGACTGCTGTGTTAGCAGTGAGGGAGGCTTCGTGGGCGTGGGACCCTCCCGGCCAGGTGTGGGATATATTCTCCTGGAATGCCTGTATGCTTACAGCGCAGTATTGGGGTGGGAGTTACCCGATTTTCCAGGTGTTGTGTGTCTCAGTTCCCCTGGCTAGGAAAACGGATCCCCTTCCCCCTTGCGCTTCCAGGTGAGGCGATGCCTCGCCCTGCTTCAGCTCTCGCTGGTCAGGCTGCAGCAGCTGACCAGCACCGATTGTCCGGCACTCCCTAGTGAGATGACCCCAGTACCTCAGTTGAAAATGCAGAAATCACCGGTCTTCTGTGTCGCTCGCGCTGGGAGTTGGAGACTGGAGTTGTTCCTATTCGGCCATCTTGCTCCGCCCCCCTACAGACAGTATTTTAATAAACATCCCTAGATATGCCTGTTTGGGTGTATGTGAGAGTGTTTCTCTAAGTAGAATATCAAGAAGATGAGTTGCTGGTTTTTATATACAGGAGACAGTATGTAGAGGCTTCAGGATCAATGTATCTTCTCAAGCAGTGGTGGCTATTATATTTTTTAAAATATACAGTTTCTTTCTTTTGTGTACATACATTATTTTGCCATAAAAATTATGGTGATATAATTATTTTAATAATATTTATATATAATAATTATTTTTAGATGACTTTATACTCCATCTTAGAGAGTGACTGATAAAAGGTATAATTTTGCTAAGGTTTTCAGTATTTATTTCTAAACCACTTTTAAGAATGATCATCTGGTACTATGGGAAGATGCCTTCCTTTCTTCACCCTTCAGTAGTTTTCTTTTGTTTTCTCACAAAATATGAATGAGTAAAAACAAAATTCCAGAAGGTTTTATGTAACTGAGCTCTTTGAAGAAAAAATAAATATTGATTTGTATGTAATATAAAAGGAGATTTGTTTGAAAAATATTTACATAGAAATATAATTGTACATGATTCTAATTATTGTAGTGCTATATTGGTCTTAGCTCAAATAAATGACACATAGCAGGTGTTTTAAAAGACAAATGGGAAAATTGACAGTGATAACATTTTAGTTTGGTGAAAAGTTTTAGATATAAATTGCTCTTCTACATGGTTTTATGAATCTTAATTATTTGTTGGGGTTCTTGCAAGGATCCCCTGACATATTGGTATATATTTCAATAAATAAAACAAGCAATAATGTGCAGTAATGCAAACCAACTCAAAGCATTATCGAGAATCGCCATTCATCTTTAGAAACGAATGTCACCTGTCTCAGTGTATAAGTTTCCTCTAAGTTCGTTGAGGAAACAACAACAACAACAACAACAACTGATATTAGCAATTAAATTTTGTTTTAAATATGTATCCAAAAGTGAATTTTTTTTCTAACATAGAGGAAATGGATAAGTTGCTACATTTCAGAGGCCAATCTCAATGTTAAAGGTAATTAGAAAAATGACCCAACCCACGGATCACTTGAGGTGAAGAGTTTGAGACCAGCCTGGCCAACATGGTGAAACCATGTCTCTACTAAAAACACCAAAATTAGCCAGGCATGGTAGCACATACCTGTAATCCCAGGTACTGGGGAGGCTGAGGCAGGAGAATTGCTTGAACCTGGGAGGTGGAGATTGCAGTGAGCTGAGACTGTGCCATTGCACTCCAGCCTGGGTGAAGAAGCGAGACTGTCTCAAAATAAATAAATAAATAAATAAATGAATAAATAAATAAATAAATAAATAAATAAATAAATAAAATAAAATAAAAAGAAAGAAAAATTACTCAACCCGCCAAAATTAGCATACCATTTATCCCAAAGAGAATATTAGCAATGAATTCTAGATACTTAATATTTTACCTTAGTATTGTTGACTAAAATCTATAAAACTTTTCATTATTAAAAAATTATGAATGTCTTGAATAAAAGGTTATGGTAGTATAAAATTTCACAATTACACTTATTGCTTTACATTGTTTTTGTCAGTGTTTAATTTTGAAAACTATGCACTCTGCTATTTACTCCATGTATATTAAAGTTATATATGATATTCTATTAAAATTAACTGAACATAGGTAATTCCTATATAATCATTAAAGCTCCTTTTACTTTTATTAGTACTTTAATAAACTGCTATACCCATTTTTGAATTTAAATGGAAAAGAGCCATATAAAATGATGTGTTAGATATCTTTAAATATATGAAAGTGATCTTGAAACATGAACACCATAAGTGATAAAGATTTAACATAAAACATCAAAAATAAGATTTGAAAATCAAATATAAATAAATCTGATACAACTATTAACTATCCATAAATGTTACTGTTGTGAGACTTTTTTATATTTAAGTAATACTATTTCATGAATTTTGCAAATATGCTCTTTAAGTTTATTAAGACTTTCCTATACTCTTGGTGTTATAAAATAATTTCAAGACTACCATAAAACTAAAAAATGAGAAATAAATAAACATATGGTCAGCATTTAAGTACAATCATTCTTAATGAATACTTAAGATTGAGAGTAAAAATATGGCTGAAAAGACTCTCACCTTGCTCTTTTACATTGCAATTTTCCTTAGTCCTTGTCTACTTCATTTCATGTTTGCCACTGGCATGCTGACGCTCAGATATTGGCTATATCTCTTAAAATTTGCAACTTTTAACTGGACATGAGTTCTTTGTTACCTGTGAAAGACTATGCAATTCATTCAAAAGGCCATTTCATTTTTATTCTGTACATAGTAGACAACATCACCCTGTAACCTTGCATCTACATAGAAGAGGAGGAATAAAAAATAGGAGGAATACAGTAAATAATTATGCATGTATTTTCCACATCTGACACATTAAGGGGGGAAACAAGGTCTCCAAAGCATAATCTTCTTTACTCTTTCCCTTCCTCAGTGACCCTGAAAGTCACATATTTAGGGGCACATATTTATCCTCAAATGGAAGGACCCTGAAAGTCACATATTTATCCTCAAATGGAAGGATTTTAGATTGATAGGTCAACCCACGGACTCTCTTCCAAAAATATCTGCTTTGGAATTTGCATAAGTGAGAAAAATATTTTTCTGTGTTAATTCACTGGATTTAGGAGTTGCTACAGCAGGTAGTAGTTTCAGTTACCCTAAGATATTTCACTTATGAAGCTAAACTGGCTTAAATACTTAAGAAAACACACACACACACACACACACACACACACACACACACACACACACACAGAGAGAGAAAATACTAAATCCAAAGTATTGTTAACCAGTTAGGGTGAATATGAAGCATAATACGTGTCCTATTTGAAACATTGTACTGTTCCTTGATCTTTGAAACATTGATCTCTTTGAATCATTTGAATTTGAAACATTGTACTGTTCCTTGATCTTATACATCCTGTTCTATTCAGTGAGTACCCTGAGAATTCTTCATTATTGTCACAATAAAGGCTGGAATATTTTCACATGCAAATACCTTAGTCCTTTGGTTCCTAATAAAAGGACTCTTTTCATAGCTATGGATCAACTTCTACCTTCTACCAGCTACTCAAAGCTTTCCTCTATATACACTCATTCTATCTAGGCAGAGAAAAATCGTCTCATATTGCTCACCAGGTGGGTTTCCACTTCTCCATTTCAGAAAACTCCCCAGACACACTAACTTCACCCTGTACATGGGGAAGTGACTTTATTTTTATTTATGTTCAGTAGAATGATACTATATGGCTATTATTCTAAGGATTGTAGATATGCTAAAATGAGTCATTTAATCACAGATTATCTTATAAAGTAACTCTAAATCTGATAAATAAATATATAGCAAATAACAATTATGTGTAGTAAACAAGAGTCAAGTAATTTGGTTGTTTGTGCATACTAACAAATATGCCATTGTTTTGTGGAAATTATAAGATCATAAAATATAAAATCTCAAAAGGGATAATTAAAAACAGTAAAATACCCTATTGAGTATGTAAAACATTTACATACATACTCAGCTTATGTAGAACACAGCTTCAAAAACAAGAAAGACATTTTATTATGTTTCAATCACAATGTCAATCAAAAGTTAAGTGGAATGTCATTAATATTTACTTCTTTGAATTTGAAGTAACAAGAGCAATTTACAACTAATTTGTATATTTAAACCTCAAATATTAGAAAATATTAGTTTAGCTAAAATGATAGTTTAGATTCTTATAATATTGTCATGTGCATATATGGTCTAAATAAAGTGAGTGCTTTTGCTGCCTGAGTATACAAAGGAACTAGAAATTGCTAACAATAAAACATCAATGTAATTTGCATAGAGATAGTTCAGACATCACTTCTATGTAAGTACAGTGTAATTTACTTTTTATTACTTTGTTAAAAATAATCACCCTGACATCTTTTCACTTTCTACTTTTCCCAAGTTTTTCTTAGAATGTTATCTTACAAATGAGTTGTATTATTTTCCTCTTATAAGGATTTCAATTTGGCGGGATATTGATTTTGAGGCTGATAAATACGAGAAAATTATTTCAAAAAAACTGTGCAAAGATATTTCTAATAATTTCTCTTTTTGCTGAATGACTATATTATATATAGTAGCATCCCTGGAGATGCTGGTGGATTTTTAATGATTTCCAACCTAAGAAGTTTGAAAATGGCTTCTACTGACACAATAGAAATTTCGCTGATAACTAGGTATGAGACAGTGAATAAATAATTATATTTCTTTTTTTACACACCTATGACCCTTCTTAAAAGATATGCTGCTGAATATCCTCAGTAAATTTTAAAAAAAGATAAAACAGGAACCATGCTTCCATGGTGGTTCAAAAATCTTAGCATTCAGACAATCACCAGCTTATCCCTCAGAAATATTTCCAATAGTGACATTTTTCTTCCCATTCCATATGTTACTTCTTTTGCCAAAGTTTCATTACCTTTCACTATCTTTAGAGCCTCAGTTCTCTGCAACTAATTTATCTATATTTAAGCCCATTGTTCATAATGATAACTTCCTGCAAAAAAGTGATATTTCTGCAAAAAGATACGTTGCAGAAATATGTTATAGTTAATCTCATAGTGTCTACTGACAAAAAGGAAATATCCTTAGTTTTATAATTAAAAACATTCAGAATATGCCCATCTCTCTAGCTTTACCTCTCACCACTCCTCCTGTAAATACCTGAAGTTTCAGCCTAACAACTTCAAGCACTGATCTGAATACTCCATACACTTTTGAAACTTTATATTTATCTATACATGTTTTTCTTTCATTATTTAATAAACATCCCACTTTCTTGATGTCATGCTTCAATTCAACTCAGATTTCAAGGACCCAGAGGAATACTATCTTCAATTTGAATTTTTCTCAAAGTTTCCGAAAATATTGACGTGTTTCTCCTTCTGATTCTCATATGACTTTATTCATATTTTTATAATTCAATTATTTGCTTTGTTTATATTGAAGTTTTCCAAAATTTATAAGTCAATGGATTGACTTATACCATTTACATACTATTGGATTTATATATAATTGGATTGGACAATATTAGGAGAGAAATCCAGTATCTACACCATGAGTTTTCAAATTCCCATAACAACAAGACTGTATAACTCCCTATGGCTAAGTGTATAATACCTGTTGAGCTTGTAATGCACTGCTTTATTCCCCACAACAGCATTGTTTTCTCTCCAGTTTATAAGAAATTACAGTTGGATTTTGCTGGAGGTCCACTCCAGAACCTGTTTGCCTGGGAATCAGCAGTGGAGCTTGCAGAACAGCAAATATTGCTGAACAGTAAATGTTGCTGCCTGATCATTCCTCTGGAAGCTTCATCTTAGAGGGATACCCAGCTGTGTGAGATGTCGCTCTGCCCCTACTAGGGTGTGCCTCCCAGTTAAGCTACTTGGGGGTCAGGGACCCACTTAGGGAGGTAGTCTCTACATTCTCAGATCTCAAACTCTGTGCTGGGAGAACCACTACTCTCTTCAAAGCTGTCAGACAGGGACATTTAAGTCTGCAGAAGTTTCTGCTGCCTTTTGTTCAGCTATGCCTTGCCTTCAGAGGTGGAGCCTAGAGAGGCAGGCCAGCGTCCTTGAGCTGTGGTAGGCTCCACCCAGTTAGAGCCTCCCAGCAGCTTTGTTTGACTACTCAAGCTTCAGCAACGGTGGGCGCCCCTCCCCTAGCCTCGCTGCCACCTTGAAATTCCATCTCAGACTGCTGTGCTAGCAATGAGCAATGCTCCATGGGTGTGGGATCTTCCAAGCCAGGCGTGGGATATAATCTCCTGGTGTGCTGTTTGCTAAGACTGTTGGAAAAGTTCAGTATTAGGGTGGGAGTGACCTGATTTTCCAGGTGCTGTCTGTCACAGCTTCCCTTGGTTAGCAAAGGGAATTCCCTGAACCCTTGTGCTTCCCAGGTGAGGTGATGACTTGCCCTGCTTCTGCTCATGCTTGGTGGGCTGCACCCACTGTCCTCCACCCACTGTCTGACAAGCTCCAGAAAGGTCAGGTTACACACAAAAGGGAATCCCATCAGACTAACAGCAGATCTCTCGGCAGAAACTCTACAAGACAGAAGAGAGTGTGGGTTGAAAAAGAATTTTCAACACAGAATTTCATGTCCAGTCAAACTGAGCTTCATAAGTGAAGGAGAAATAAAATCCTTTACAGACAAGCAAATGCTGAGAGATTTTGTTACCACCAGGCCTGCCCTACAAGAGATGCTGAAGGAAGCACTGAACATGGAAAGGAACAACTGGTAACAGCCATTGCAAAAACATGCCATATTGTAAAGACCATCAATGCTAGGAAGAAACTGCAACAACTAAAGAGCAAAATAACCAGCTAACATCACAATGACAGGATCAAATTCACACATAACAATATTAACTTTAAATGTAAGTGGGCTAAATGCTTCAATTAGAAGACACAGACTGGCAAATTGGATAAAGAGTCAAGACCCATCAGTGTGCTGTATTCAGGAGACCCATCTCACGTGCAGAGACACACATAGGATCAAAATAAAGGGATGGAGGAAGATCTACCAAGAAAATGAAAAACAAAAAAAAGGCAGGGGTTTCAATCCTAGTCTCTGATGAAACAGACTTTAAACCAACAAAGATCAAAAGAGAAAAAGAAGGCCATTATATCATGGTAAAGGGATCAATTCAACAAGAAGAACTAACTATCCTAAATATATATGCCCTCAATACAGGAGCACCCAGATTCATAAAGCAAGTCCTTAGAGACCTACAAAAGAGACTTAGACTCTCACGCAATAATAATGGGAGACTTTAACACCCCAATGTCAACGTGAGACATATCAACAAGACAGAAAGTTGAAAAGCATATCCAGGAATTGAACTCAGCTGTGCACCAACCAGACCTAATACACATCTACAGAACTCTCCACACCAAATCAAAAGAATATACATTCTTCTCAGCACCATATCACACTTATTCCAAAATTGACCACATAGTTGGAAATGTACTCCTCAGCAAATGTAAAAGAACAGAAATTATAACAAACTGTCTCTTAGACCACAGTACAATCAAACTAGAACTCAAGATTAAGAAACTCAATCAAAACCGCTCAACTACATGGAAACTGAACAACCTGCTCCTGAATGACTACTGGGTACATAACGAAAGGAAGGCAGAAATAAAGATGCTCTTTGAAACCAATGAGAATAAAGACACAACATACCAGAATCTTTGGGACACATTTAAAGCAGTGTGTAGAGGGAAATTTATAGCACTAAATGTCCACAAGAGAAAGCAGGAAAGATCTAAAATTGACACTCTAACATCACAATTAAAAGAACTAGAGAAGCAAGAGCAAACACATTCAAAAGCTAGCAGAAAGAAATAAATAACTAAAATCAGAGCAGAACTGAAGGAGGTAGAGACATAAAAACACCATTCAAAAAATCAATGAATCCAGGAGCTATTTTTTTGAAAAGATCAACAAAATTGGTAGACAGCTAGCAAGACTAATAAAGAAGAAAAGAGAGAAGAATAGAAGCAATAAAGAATGATAAAGGGGATATTATCACCAATCCCACAGAAACACAAACTACCATCAGAGAATACTATAAACACCTCTAAACAAATGAAATAGAAAATCGAGAATAAATGGATAAATTTCTGGAAACATACAACCTCCCAAGACTAAACCAGGAAGAAGTTAAATCCCTGAATAGACCAATAATAGGCTCTGAAATTGAGGCAATAGTTAACAGCCTAGCAACCAAAAAAAGTCCAGAACCAGATGAATTTATAGCCAAACTCTACCAGAGGAACAAGGAGGAGCTGGTACCATTCCTTCTGAAACTATTACAATCAATAGAAAAAGAAGGAATCCTCCCAAACTCATTTTATGAGGCCAGCATCATCCTGATACCAAAGCCTGGCAGAGACACAACAAAAAAAGAGAATTTTAGACCAATATCCCTGATGAACATCGATGCAAAAATCCTCCCTAAAATACTGGCTAACCGAATCCAGCAGCACATCAAAAAGCTTATCCACCATGATCAAGTGGGCTTCATCCCTGGGATGAAAGGCCGGTTCAACATATGCAAACTAATAAATGTAATCCAGCATATAAACAGAACCAAAGAAAAAAACCACACGATTATCTCAATAAATGCAGACAAGGCCTTTGACAAAATTCAACAGCCCTTCATGCTAAAATCTCTTAATAAATTAGGTATTGATGGGACATATCTCAAAGTAATAAGAGCTATTTATGACAAATCCACAGCCAATATCACACTGAATGGGAAAAACCTGGAAGCATTCCTCTGAAAACTGGCAAAAGACAGGGATGCCCTCTCTCATCACTCCCGTTCAACATCGTGTTGGAAGTTCTGGCCAGGGCAATCAGGGAGGAGAAAGAAATAAAGGGTATTCAGTTAGGAAAAGAGGAAGTAAAATTGTCCCTGTTTGCAGATGACATGAATGTTTATTTAGAAAACCTCATCGTCTCAGCCCAAAATCTCCTTAAGCTGATAAGTAACTTCAGCAAAGTCTCAGGATACAAAATCAATGTGCAAAAATCACACACATTCTTTTTTTTTTTTTTTTTTTTTTTATTATACTTTAAGTTCTAGGGTACATGTGCATAACGTGCAGGTTTGTTACATATGTATACTTATGCCATGTTGGTGTGCTGCACCCATCAACTCGTCAGCACCCATCAATTCATCATTTATATCATGTATAACTCCCCAACGCAATCCCTCCCTCCTCCCCCCTCCCCCCTCCCCATGATAGACCCCAGTGTGTGATGTTCCCCTTCCCGAGTCCAAGTGATCTCATTGTTCAGTTCCCACCTATGAGTGAGAACATGCGGTGTTTGGTTTTCTCTTCTTGTGATAGTTTGCTAAGAATGATGGTTTCCAGCTGCATCCATGTCCCTACAAAGGACGCAAACTCATCCTTTTTTATGGCTGCATAGTATTCCATGGTGTATATGTGCCACATTTTCTTAATCCAGTCTGTCACAGATGGACATTTGGGTTGATTCCAAGTCTTTGCTATTGTGAATAGTGCCGCAATAAACATACGTGTACATGTGTCTTTGTAGTAGACTAATTTATAATCCTTTGGGTATATACCCAGTAGTGGGATGGCTGGGTCATATGGTACATCTAGTTCTAGATCCTTGAGGAATTGCCATACTGTTTTCCATAATGGTTGAACTAGTTTACAATCCCACCAACAGTGTAAAAGTGTTCCTATTTCTCCACATCCTCTCCAACACCTGTTGTTTCCTGACTTCTTAATGATTGCCATTCTAACTGGTGTGAGATGGTATCTCATTGTGGTTTTGATTTGCATTTCTCTGATGGCCAGTGATGATGAGCATTTTTTCATGTGTCTGTTGGCTGTATGAATATCTTCTTTTGAGAAATGTCTGTTCATATCCTTTCCCCACTTTTTGATGGGGTTGTTTGTTTTTTTCTCGTATATTTGTTTGAGTTCTTTGTAGATTCTGGAAATTAGCCCTTTGTCAGATGGGTAGGTTGCAAAAATTTTCTCCCATTCTGTAGGTTGCCTGTTCACTCTGATGGTAGTTTCTTTTGCTGTGCAAAAGCTCTTTAGTTTAATTAGATCCCATTTGTCAATTATGGCTTTTGCTGCCGTTGCTTTTGGTGTTTTAGACATGAAGTCCTTGCCCATGCCTATGTCCTGAATGGTACTACCTAGATTTTCTTCTAGGGTTTTGATGGTATTAGGTCTAACATTTAAGTCTCTAATCCATCTTGAATTAATCTTCGTATAAGGGGTAAGGAAAGGATCCAGTTTCAGCTTTCTACTTATGGCTAGCCAATTTTCCCAGCACCATTTATTAAATAGGGAATCCTTTCCCCATTTCTTGTTTCTCTCAGGTTTGTCAAAGATCAGATGGCTGTAGATGTGCGGTATTATTTCTGAGGACTCTGTTCTGTTCCATTGGTCTATATCTCTGTTTTGGTACCAGTACCATGCTGTTTTGGTTACTGTAGCCTTGTAGTATAGTTTGAAGTCAGGTAGCGTGACGCCTCCAGCTTTGTCCTTTTGACTTAGGATTGTCTTGGCAATGCGGGCTCTTTTTTGGTTCCATATGAACTTTAAAGCAGTTTTTTCCAATTCTGTGAAGAAAGTCATTGGTAGCTTGATGGGGATGGCATTGAATCTATAAATAACCTTGGGGAGTATGGCCATTTTCACGATATTGATTCTTCCTATCCATGAGCATGGTATGTTCTTCCATTTGTTTGTGTCCTCTTTGATTTCACTGAGCAGTGGTTTGTAGTTCTCCTTGAAGAGGTCCTTTACATCCCTTGTAAGCTGGATTCCTAGGTATTTTATTCTCTTTGAAGCAATTGTGAATGGAAGTTCATTCCTGATTTGGCTCTCTGCTTGTCTGTTGCTGGTGTATAAGAATGCTTGTGATTTTTGCACATTAATTTTGTATCCTGAGACTTTGCTGAAGTTGCTTATCAGCTTAAGGAGATTTTGGGCTGAGACGATGGGGTTTTCTAAATATACAATCATGTCATCTGCAAACAGGGACAATTTGACTTCTTCTTTTCCTAACTGGATACCCTTGATTTCTTTCTCTTGCCTGATTGCCCTAGCCAGAACTTCCAACACTATGTTGAATAGGAGTGGTGAGAGAGGGCATCCCTGTCTTGTGCCAGTTTTCAAAGGGAATTTTTCCAGTTTTTGCCCATTCAGTATGATATTAGCTGTGGGTTTGTCATAAATAGCTCTTATTATTTTGAGGTACGTTCCATCAATACCGAATTTATTGAGCGTTTTTAGCATGAAGGGCTGTTGAATTTTGTCAAAAGCCTTTTCTGCATCTATTGAGACAATCATGTGGTTCTTGTCTTTGGTTCTGTTTATATGCTGGATTACGTTTATTGATTTGCGAATGTTGAACCAGCCTTGCATCCCAGGGATGAAGCCCACTTGATCATGGTGGATAAGCTTTTTGATGTGCTGCTGAATCCGGTTTGCCAGTATTTTATTGAGGATTTTTGCATCAATGTTCATCAGGGATATTGGTCTAAAATTCTCTTTTTTTGTTGTGTCTCTGCCAGGCTTTGGTATCAGGATGATGTTGGCCTCATAAAATGAGTTAGGGAGGATTCCCTCTTTTTCTATTGATTGGAATAGTTTCAGAAGGAATGGTACCAGCTCCTCCTTGTACCTCTGGTAGAATTCAGCTGTGAATCCATCTGGTCCTGGACTTTTTTTGGTGGGTAGGCTATTAATTGTTGCCTCAATTTCAGAGCCTGCTATTGGTCTATTCAGGGATTCAACTTCTTCCTGGTTTAGCCTTGGGAGAGTGTAAGTGTCCAGGAAATTATCCATTTCTTCTAGATTTTCTAGTTGATTTGCGTAGAGGTGTTTATAGTATTCTCTGATGGTAGTTTGTATTTCTGTGGGGTCAGTGGTGATATCCCCTTTATCATTTTTTATTGCATCTATTTGATTCCTCTCTCTTTTTTTCTTTATTAGCCTTGCTAGCGGTCTGTCAATTTTGTTGATCTTTTCAAAAAACCAACTCCTGGATTCATTGATTTTTTGGAGGGTTTTTTGTGTCTCTATCTCCTTCAGTTCTGCTCTGATCTTAGTTATTTCTTGCCTTCTGCTAGCTTTTGAATGTGATTGCTCTTGCCTCTCTAGTTCTTTTAATTGTGATGTTAGAGTGTCAATTTTAGATCTTTCCTGCTTTCTCTTGTGGGCATTTAGTGCTATAAATTTCCCTCTACACACTGCTTTAAATGTGTCCCAGAGATTCTGGTATGTTGTATCTTTGTTCTCATTGGTATCAAAGAACATCTTTATTTCCGCTTTCATTTCGTTATGTACCCAATAGTCATTCAGGAGCAGGTTGTTCAGTTTCCATGTAGTTGAGCGGTTTTGATTGAGTTTCTTAGTCCTGAGTTCTAGTTTGATTGCACTGTGGTCTGAGAGACAGTTTGTTATAATTTCTGTTCTTTTACATTTGCTGAGGAGTGCTTTACTTCCAATTATGTGGTCGATTTTGGAATAAGTGCGATGTGGTGCTGAGAAGAATGTATATTCTGTTGATTTGGGGTGGAGAGTTCTATAGATGTCTATTAGGTCCGCTTGGTGCAGAGATGAGTTCAATTCCTGGATATCCTTGTTAACTTTCTGTCTCGTTGATCTGTCTAATGTTGACAGCGGAGTGTTGAAGTCCCCCATTATTATTGTATGGGAGTCTAAGTCTCTTTGTAAGTCTCTAAGGACTTGCTTTATGAATCTGGGTGCTCCTGTATTGGGTGCATATATATTTAGGAGAGTTAGCTCTTCCTGTTGAATTGATCCCTTTACCATTATGTAATGGCCTTCTTTGTCTCTTTTGATCTTTGATGGTTTAAAGTCTGTTTTATCAGAGACTAGGATTGCAACCCCTGCTTTTTTTTGTTCTCCATTTGCTTGGTAGATCTTCCTCCATCCCTTTATTTTGAGCCTATGTATGTCTCTGCATGTGAGATGGGTCTCCTGAATACAGCAGACTGATGGGTCTTGACTCTTTATCCAGTTTGCCAGTCTGTGTCTTTTAATTGGAGCATTTAGTCCATTAACATTTAAGGTTAATATTGTTATGTGTGAACTTGATCCTGCCATTATGATATTAACTGGTTATTTTGCTCGTTAGTTGATGCAGTTTCTTCCTAGCCTCGATGGTCTTTACATTTTGCCAAGTTTTTGCGATGGCTGGTACCGGTTGTTCCTTTCCATGTTTAGGGCTTCCTTCAGGGTCTCTTGTAAGGCAGGCCTGGTGGTGACAAAATCTCTAAGCATTTGCTTATCTGTAAAGGATTTTATTTCTCCTTCACTTATGAAACTTAGTTTGGCTGGATATGAAATTCTGGGTTGAAAATTCTTTTCTTTAAGAACGTTGAATATTGGCCCCCACTCTCTTCTGGCTTGTAGAGTTTCTGCCGAGAGATCTGCTGTTAGTCTGATGGGCTTCCCTTTGTGGGTGACCCGACCTTTCTCTCTGGCTGCCCTTAAGATTTTTTCCTTCATTTCAACTTTGGTGAATCTGGCAATGATGTGTCTTGGAGTTGCTCTTCTGGAGGAGTATCTTTGTGGCGTTCTCTGTATTTCCTGAATTTGAATGTTGGCCTGCCCTACTAGGTTGGGGAAGTTCTCCTGGATGATATCCTGAAGAGTGTTTTCCAACTTGGTTCCATTTTCCCCCTCACTTTCAGGCACCCCAATCAGACGTAGATTTGGTCTTTTTACGTAATCCCATACTTCTTGCAGGCTTTGCTCATTTCTTTTTCTTCTTTTTTCTTTTGGTTTCTCTTCTCGCTTCATTTCATTCATTTGATCTTCAATCGCTGATACTCTTTCTTCCAGTTGATCGAGTCGGTTACTGAAGCTTGTGCATTTGTCACGTATTTCTCGTGTCATGGTTTTCATCTCTGTCATTTCGTTTATGATCTTCTCTGCATTAATGAGTCTAGCTGTCAATTCTTCCACTCTTTTTTCAAGATTTTTAGTTTCTTTGCGCTGGGTACGTAATTCCTCCTTTAGCTCTGATAAGTTTGATGGACTGAGGCCTTCTTCTCTCCTCTCGTCCAAGTCATTCTCTGACCAGCTTTGATCCGTTGCTGGTGATGGGCTGCGCTCCTTTGCAGGGGGAGATGCGCTCTTATTTTTTGAATTTCCAGCTTTTCTGCCCTGCTTCTTCCCCATCTTTGTGGTTTTATCTGTCTCTGGTCTTTGATGGTGGTGACGAACTGATGGGGTTTTGGTATAGGTGTCCTTCCTGTTTGATAGTTTTCCTTCTGACAGTCAGAAGGACTCTCTGTTGGTCTGTTGGAGATTGCTTGAGGTCCACTCCAGACCCTGTTTGCCTGGGTATCAGCAGCAGAGGTTGCCGAAGATAGAATATTGCTGAACAGCGAGTGTACCTGTCTGATTCTTCCTTTGGAAGTGTCCTCTCAGGGGTGTACTCCACCCTGTGAGGTGTGGGATGTCAGACTGCCCCTAGTGGGGGATTTCTCCCAGCTAGGCTACTCAGGGGTCAGGGACACACCTGAGCAGGCAGTCTGTCAGTTCTCAGATCTCAACCTCCGCGTTGGGAGATCCGCGGCTCTCCCCAAAGCTGTCAGACAGAGTCGTTCGCGTCTGCACCGGCTCCCGCTACTTCCCCTGTTGGTCTTCAGCTGTGCGCTGTCCCCAGAGGTGGAGACTACAGAGACAGGCAGGCTTCCTTGAGCTGCTGTGAGCTCCACCCAGTTCGAGCTTCCCAGCGGCTTTGTTTACCTACTTAAGCCTCAGCAATGGCGGGCGCCCCTCCCCCAGCCTCGCTGCTGCCTTGCGGATAGATCGCGGCAGACTGCTGTGTTAGCAGTGAGGGAGGCTTCGTGGGCGTGGGACCCTCCCGGCCAGGTGTGGGATATATTCTCCTGGAATGCCTGTATGCTTACAGCGCAGTATTGGGGTGGGAGTTACCCGATTTTCCAGGTGTTGTGTGTCTCAGTTCCCCTGGCTAGGAAAACGGATCCCCCTTCCCCCTTGCGCTTCCAGGTGAGGCGATGCCTCGCCCTGCTTCAGCTCTCGCTTGTCAGGCTGCAGCAGCTGACCAGCACCGATTGTCCGGCACTCCCTAGTGAGATGACCCCAGTACCTCAGTTGAAAATGCAGAAATCACCGGTCTTCTGTGTCGCTCGCGCTGGGAGTTGGAGACTGGAGTTGTTCCTATTCGGCCATCTTGCTCCGCCCCCAAAAATCACACACATTCTTATACACCAATAACAGACAGAGAGTCAAATCATGAGTGAACTCTTATTCACAATTGCTTCAAAGAGAATAAAATACCTAGGAATCCAACTTACAAGGGATGTGAAGTACCTCTTCAAGGAGAAATACACACCACTGCTCAATGAAATAAAAGAGGACACAAACAAATGAAGAATGTTCCATACTCATCAATAGGAAGAATCAATATCATGAAAATGGCCATACCGCCCAAGGTAGTTTACAGATTCAATGCCATCCCCATTAAGCTACCAATGACTTTCTTCACAGAATTGGAAAAAAAGGACTTTAAAGTTCATACAGAACCAAAATGAGCCCGCATTGTCAAGACAATTCTAAGCCAAAGGAACAAAGATGGAGGCGTCATGCTACCTGACTTCAAACTATACTACAAGGTTACAGTAACCAAAACAGTATGGTACTGGTACCAAAACAGAGATACAGACCAATGGAACAGAACAGAGCCCTCAGAAATAATACCACACAATTGTAACCATCTGATCTTTGACAAACTTGACAAAAACAGGAAATGGGGAAATAATTCCCTATTTAACAAATGGTCCTGGGAAAACTGGCTAGACATACGTAGAAAGCTGAAACTGGATCCCTTCTTTACACCTTATACAAAAATTAATTCCAGATGGATTAAAGACTTAAATGTTAGACCTGAAATCATAAAAATCTTAGAAGAAAACCTAGGCAATGCCATTCAGGACATAGGCATGGGCAAGGACTTCATGTCTAAAACACCAAAAGCAATGGCAACAAAAGCCAAAATTGACAAATGGGATCTAATTAAACTAAAGAGCTTCTGCACAGCAAAAGAAACTACCATAAGAGTGAACAAGCACCCTATAGAATGGGAGAAAATTTTTGCAATCTACTCATCTGACAAAAGGCTAATATCCAGAATCTAGGAAGAACTCAAACAAATTTACAAGAAAAAAAAGAAAAAAAACCCAACTCCATCAAAAAGTGGGCAAAGAATATGAACAGAAACTTCTCAAAAGAAGACATTTATGCAGCCAACAGACCCATGAAAATATGCTCATCATCACTGGCCATCAGAGAAATGCAAATCAAAACCACAATAAGATACCATCTCACACCAGTTAGAACAGTGATCATTAAAAAGTCAGGAAACAACACATGCTGGAGAGGATGTGGAGAAATAGGAACACTTTTACACTGTTGGTGGGACTGTAAACTAGTTCAACCATTGTGGAAGACAGTGAGGCAATTCCTCAAGGATCTAGAAGTAGAAATACCATTTGATCCGGCCATCCCAATACTGGGTATGTACCCAAGGATTATAAATCATGTCGTTTATAGGGACATAGATGAAGCTGGAAGCCATCATTCTCAGCAAACTATCGCAAGGACAAAAAAACAAGTATGGCATATTCTCACTCATTGGTGGGAATTGAACAATGAGAACATTTGGACAGAGGATGGGAAACATCACACAACTTGGCCTGTCGTGGGGTTGGGGGAGGTGGGAGGGACAGCATTAGGAGATATACCTAATTTAAATGAGGAGTTAGTGGGTGCAGTACATCAACATGGCACATGTATACATATGTAACAAACCAGCATATTGTGCACATGTACCCTAGAACTCAAAGTATAATAAAAAAAATAAATAAAATAAAATAAAGTTGTATTACAGTTATCTTTACCTCTGTTTAACCTAATACCACTAAAATCAGCTATTTGAATTTATAATAATGGGGATCAAAATTATTCATTGTTCCAGCTCCTCTGTGAGTTATTTTCTCCTTCTGTTCCTCCAAATAATACAGAAGGAGAAAGTAAGTCACAGAGGAGCTAAAACTGTAACAAAGAATTTTGATCACCATCTTTTTATAAAATATATAATATATTTTATACAATATGTAATATATTTTATACTTAAATAATTATATAAGTATAAACTTTATATGTGCATTTTATATATGTATGTATAAAATGTATATGTGTATGTATATGCATATGTATAAAATATGTATCTATATTATACACATATTTTATATATGTATAAAATATATGTATATAAATTATAATGGATCACGTAGCTGTATAAATTATGTATAATATATTTTATATATTATAAATTATATAAATTATAATACATATACATAATTTTATACATATGTGTATACACATATACATATATAAAATTGTATACATGTAATTATATATAATAAGTATATATCTTTAAATATATTTTACACAATATTTTATAGAAATGTGAAGATCAAAACATATATACATATATATTTTAAACAAAGAAGTTTAGCAGTCTCATCACTAATTTTTTATAATGAAGAGTTATATTTATCTTATGCTCCAAAGTTTCAATGCAGCTTATTTGTATATATAGTGAAATGTAAAACATGTATGACAGAGAAAGATTACGATACTTTAGTAGGAGTAAAGTTTTTACATGTCAATTGTGGTTTTAAATAGTCCATTATTTTCCTACAGATAAGGTTCTATGGAAAACTTATTTGTGGTCATGCAATCGATTAACATTGAATTTGAAAACCCACTGGTCAATTTTTGCTTTTGTTGTGATTACTTTAGTGTCTTTACCACGAAATCTTTGCCCATGTCTATGTCCTGAATGGTGTTGCCTAGGTTGTCTTTCAGGTTTTTTATAGTTTTGGATTTTACATTTAAGTCTTCAATCTATCTTGAGTTAATTTTTGTATATGGTGTAAGCAAAGGGTCCAGTTTCAATATACTGCATATGGCTAGCCAGTTATCCCAGCAACATTTATTGAATGGGAAATCCTTTCCCCATTGCTTGTTTTTGTCAGGTTCATTGAAGATCAGATAGCTGTGGGTGGTCAGTCTTATTTCTGGGTCCTCTATTCTTTTCTATTGCTCTATGCATCTGTTTTTGTACCAGTATCATGATGTTTTGGTTACTGTAGCTCTGTACACTCTGTAGCATAGGTTGAAGTTGGGTAGTGTTATGCCTCCAGGTTTTTGTTTGTTTGTTTGTTTCTTTTGCTCAGGATTGCCATGACTCTTCGGGTTCTTTTTAGGTTCCATATAAACTTTAAGGTAGTTTTCCTTAATTCTGTTAAGAATGTCAGTTGTAAATTAATAGAAGTAACATTGACTCTATAAATTGCTTTGGACAGTATGGCCATTTTAACAACATTCTTTCTTCCTAACCATGAATATGGAAGGTTTTTCCATTTGTTCATGTCCTCTCTGATTTCTTTGAGCACTGGTTTGTAGTTCTCCTTATCGAGACCATTTACCTCCTTATTACTTACATTCCTAGGCAACTTATTCTTTTTGTGGCAATTGTGAATGGAAGTTCCTCCTAATTTTGCTCTCAGTTTGAATGTTGTTGGTGTAGAGAAATGCTAGTGAGTTTTGCACATTGATTTTGTATCCTGAGACTTTGCTGGAGTTGTTTATCAGCTTAATATATTTTTGGGCAGAGAATATGGGGTTTTCTAAATATAGGATCATGTCATCTGAAAACAGGGATAGTTTGACTTCCTCTTCTGCCATTTGGATGCCCTTTATTTCCTTCTCTTGCCTGATTGTCCTGGCCAGAACATCCAATACTGTGTTAAATAGGAGTTGTGAGAGAGGTCATCCTTGTGTTGTGCCAGTTTTCAAGGAGAATACTTACATATTTTTTCATTCCCTTCAGTATGATGTTGTCTGTGGGTTTATCATACATGGCTCTTATTATTTTTAGGTGTGTTCCTTCAATGTCTAGTTTATTGAGAGTTTTTAACATGAATGCATGTTGAATTTTATAGAAAATCTTTCCTGCATCTATTGAGATAATAACGTCTTTTTTATATTTAGTTCTGTTTATGTAATGAATCACATTTATTAATTTGCACATGTTGAGCAAACCTTGTATACTCGTGATAGTGGTGGATAAGCTTCTGCAAAACAAAATAAACTATCATCAGAGTAAACAGACAACCTACAGAATGGGAGGAAGCTTTTACAAATCATGCATCCAACAAAGGTCTACTATCAAGCATCCATAAGAAACAAACAAATTTAAAAGAAAGAAAACTCATTAAAAAGTGGGCAAAGGACATGAACCTACAATTTTCAAAACAAGACACACATACGGCCAAAAATCATATGAAAAAAGCTCAGCGTGACTGATCATTGGAGAAATCCAAATCAAAACCACAATGAAATACTATCTTACACCAGTCAGAATGGCTATTACTAAAAAGTCAAAAAATAACAGATGCTGGTGAAGTTGTGAAGAAAAAGGAATGCTTACACACTGTTGGTGGGAGTGTAAATTAGGTCAGTCAGCCATTTTGGAAGACAGTGTTGTGACTCCTCAAAGACCTAACGACGGAAATACCATTTGAACTGAGCAATCCTATTACTGGGTATATACCCAAAAGAAGATAGATCATTCTATTATAAAGATGCATGCATTCATGTTTATTGCAGCACTATTCACAATAGCAAAGACATGGAATCAACCTAAATGCCCACCAATGATAGATTGGATAAAGAAAATGTGGTACATACACACCATGGAATACTATGCAGCCATAAAAAGAATGAGATCATGTCTTTTGTAGCAACATAGATAAAGCTGGAGGCCATTGTCCTAAACAAACTAACACAGGAACAGAAAAGCAAATACCACATATTCTCATTTATAAGTGGGAGATAAATAATGAAGACACATAGAGGGAAACTTTACACACTGGGGTCTTTAAGAGGGTAAAAGGTGGGAGGAGGGAGAGGATCAGAAAAAATAATAAGTACTAGGCTTAATCCATGTTTGACGAAATAATCTGTACCACAAACCGCCATTACACAAATTTACCTATGTAACAAACCTGCACACTTGTAACCCTGAACTTAAAATAGAAGTTTGAAAAAAAAAAGAAAAAAACAATTTCAAGCACCTAAAGTATTTAGAATATGTTGTGTTCTTTTAAAGTCTAGCAAAGCAAAATATTTAACTTATATTAGACATAAAAATAATGTATTTATTGACTTGGTTATTCAATAAAATAAAATCAAACTAAATAAACGACTTCATTTGGTCTTATATTTATGTTTTGAGATAAATAGTTGATACTTTTAACTAAATATGCTTGAAAATGGTATATGCAAATTGACAAAGTTATTATTATTATTATTATTTACTTATACAGTAAAAGATAATTGGGAATACTGTACTTGTTTTATTCCAAAATTTGATGGTTACTGTAGGCCTGTAATTTGTGCATAATTTTGGAATGGCTTTACCAACAATTTAGTAAAAAGATGGATCTACATTATTGGTACTAAAATTGTGGTGTCTGAACATCAAATTTCCAGTTTATTTTCTACATAAACAAATTATTTGTAACAACTTATTAAAGTTTGATAAAATAAGTATTTCATTACATTAAATAGTCAAATTTTATCATATTCTATTATTTTAAAAATAAATGTTAGATTTACACTTCTAGTGATGTGGTGAATTAGACAATTTGAACTATTCTACTATTAGAAACTGCATAAACTATAACAAATACAATCCCTAATGCTTTTTCTCAAAGCTTGCTATAAAGGCAGACATAAAGACAATGAGACTCCTAACTCTTCCTAAATCAGTTAATCAATTAAAATTATGCCCTATCTAGATAAAATTGCAAGATCATTGTCAAAGAAATTTGATCAGCCCAAAATAATACACGCAGGCATACTGACATCAACAATTCTATTATAAAACAGACCAGACTGATTACTTTTAAGCAAGGACCAAAACTGATAACATTTAACCAAACAGAGCTTATAATCAGCTTTTTAGTGCCACATTCTTAAATATGAGTAGATGGTTAGTGTTCACCTGATCAAGGTAATGGCTATGTGGTAGGCCTAAAAAGTAACCAGTCAAGATTAGACCAAGTCAAGGTTTTTGCTGTTCTATTATTAGTTTTCTTCAAGATGACACTTTAAAAAATTCCTTAGTGAAGCCATGTAGTTCTGAGCTTTTCTTTGTATAGAGGTTTCTATTATTTATTATTATTATTATTACTGCTTCAATCTTCTTACATCTCCAGTATTTTATTTCTTCATGATTTATGGTATTGGTAGGTTGTATGTTTTCATGAATTTATTCAGTTCTTCCAAGTTATTCGATTTGTTAGTGAACAATTGTTCATAGTAGTTTTATATTACCTTTTTTAAATTTTTGTAACGTGTTGTAATGTTCCCCTTTCATTTCTAATTTTAGTTATTTGAGTTTTCTCTATTTTTCTTAAAAGCAGACAAGACCCTGACTAGCTAAGGGTTTGTGAGTTTTGTTGGTGTTTTCAAAAAACATCTCTTGGTTTTAGTAATTTTTTTTTTTCTTTTCTTTTCTTTTTTTGTTAGACGGAGTTTCGCTCTCATTGCCTAGGCTGAAGTACAATGGTGCGATCTCGTCTCACCGCATCCTGCGATCCAGCGATTCTCCTGCCTCAGCCTCCTGAGTAGCTGGGATTATAGACATGCAACCACCAAGCCTGGCTAATTTTCTATTTTTAGTAGAGTCAGGGTTTCTCCATGTTGGTCAGGCTGGTCTCAAACTCCTGACCTCAGGTGATCCGCCCGCCTCAACCTCCCGAAGTGCTGGGATTACAAGCATGAGCCACCGTGCCCAGCCTGTTAATGTTTTTCTAATGTTTTACTATACTCTTTTTTTATTTATCTCTGTTCTAATATTTTTTTCCTTCTTTATGTAAACGTTTGTTTTAACGTATCCTTTTTCTAGTTCGTTGAGGTGTAAAGTTAAGTGGTTGATGTGAGACTTTTTTTCTGTTTAATTGTAAGCATTTATTGTTACAATTTTTTCTCTTCATTTGCTTTTGTCCCATCTCATATGTTTTGGTGTGTGGTATTTTTCATTTTCATTTGTCTCTAGACACTTTCTAGATTTTTCTGTGATTTCTTCTTTGTTAGTTGAGTTAGTTATTTAATTTCCACTTTTTTGGATTGTCTTGTTTTCCCTCTGCTATTGATTACCAATTTCATTTCATTGTGGTCGGAGAACATACGCTGTATAATTTCAATGTTCTTAAATTTTATATAATTTTTATTGTGGTTTAATAAGTGGTCTATCCTCCAGAATGTTTTGTGTGCACTTGAGAAGAATATATATTCTGCTATTACTCGCTGGAGTGTTCTGTCTATGTCTATTAGGTCCAGTTGTTCTATAGTGATGTTCAAGTCCTCTCTTTTCTTACGTCTATTGTTTTAGTCATAACTGAAAATGAAGAAACCTCCTATTATTATTGTATTGCTATTTATTACTCTCTTCAGTTCTATAAATGTATGCTTCATTTATGTAGGAGCTCTAATGTTAGATTATATATATTTATAATGGCTGTATCTTGCTGATAACTGACTGTTATCATTGTATAATACCCTTCTTTATCTCTTGTGACAGTTTTTGTATTAAAGCCTATTTTGTTTGATATATGTACAGCCAACCCTACTCTCTTTAGGTTCACAGTTGCATGAAATATCTGTTTTCATTATTTCACTTTCCACCTGTGTGTGTCCTTAGATCTTAAGCAAGTGTCTCATGGACAGCACATAGCTGGATAGTGCTTTATACATCATCTATTCAGCCAATCTTTTTCTTGTAATTGGAACATTTAACCATTTACATTTAAAGTAATTACAGATTGGGATGGACTTAATATTACTATTTTATCTGTTGTTTTCTGTATATTGTAGCTTTTTTGTCCTTCCTTTTCTCTCTTGCTTCCTTCTTTTGTGTTTTGTTACCAATTTGTATATATTTTGATTTTATTCTCATTTCCCTTTGCATATGCTGTATAGATATTATCTTTCTGGTTAACAGTAATTTAAAACACTTTAAAGTTATAACAATTTATTTGTAAACTAATAACAGTTTACCGGTTTGTATGTTTGACCACATACAAACTCAATTTCTTTTTTTCTATGCACCCCACACTTTGTTATTGATTATTCTAATAACCTATTTTTATTTGTATTCAGTAACAGTGATTACTCTCTTATGCCTCTGTTTTTAAAACTCTATACCAGATTTTAAAGTTATTTATAAATTTATAAAACTACAGAATTCTATATTTGTCTATATATTGACCTTTACCAGAGAATTTGATATTTTATATTTTTTGTTTATTTTTATTGTATTTTCATTTTAATCTGAAGGACTCTCTTTAGGCCTCTCTTGTAGGGAAGGTCCAGTCTTGATGAACTCTCATCCCTTTAGATTGTGTTGGCAAGTCATAGTTCTGCCTTCATTTATGAAAGACAGTTTTTGCCAGATACCATATTCCTGGCTGAATACTTGGGAAAAGGAATGCAGGTGATTAAGTGTCATAGTTTTCTGTGGAGCTTTTATGTTGTTGGGGTTTGCTTATTTGTGGTGAAAAATCCTTTTTGGTGGCTTTTAGATTACTTAGAAGAGCAATTAGTTTGTATATTGTTGTTATGCTTACGTGTCTGCAGAGGAAGGGGGAGTCTGGAGCTTCTTATTTCACTATCTTGTTGCCATTACAATTTGTATGTTTTGTGTTTGTTTGTTTGTTTGCTTGTTTTACCAGTTTAATATGTAGCCAACTGGTACTTACTTGCTAGTATGCTCATTTTGGAGAGTTTCAACTTTCATGTATTATTCTAAAATGTACACTGGTATTTTAAATAATGCAAATTGAGCTATTTTTGAAGGTAGTTATAATTTATCTTTTCACACATGCATTATGTTCTGTGATGGGGATCTAAAAAATGAGGCTATACCTGTGAAATTTGCAACTGATGATAATATCCAAGATCAATGTTTCAAACCATCTTTATCACAGGATCCTTTTACACTTTGAAATGCTAAAATAAACAGCTTTTTGTTAAAAGTAACCGTCAAGACAAAAAGTATTAAAACGTTGTCATTGTTTTGACGAATCTCTTTATTTTCTGTCTTTTAAAGACTGCTGAATTGTTGTTTTATCTATTTATGTTTTCAAACTGTTGCAACATTATTTTTGTCAACATTTATACATAAAATTCAGCCTCATCCATATATGAAATTGGTAAAACAATGAGTATTTTAAAGCCTTTTTAGAAAATTCAGTATGTTCTTCTTTGATACTATAGCAAAACCCAGAAATAATATTTCTTTCAAAATTAGATGACATATCTAATTTACATGATGATGATTTAAAAGTCTGAAATTTTGGGGGGGCGGAGCAAGATGGCCGAATAGGAACAGCTCCAGTCTCCAACTCCCAGCGCGAACGACACAGAAGACTGGTGATTTCTGCATTTTCAACTGAGGTACTGGGGTCATCTCACTAGGGAGTGCCGGACAATCGGTGCTGGTCAGCTGCTGCAGCCTGACCAGCGAGAGCTGAAGCAGGGCGAGGCATCGCCTCACCTGGAAGTGCAAGGGGGAAGGGAATCCGTTTTCCTAGCCAGGGGAACTGAGACACACAACACCTGGAAAATCGGGTAACTCCCACCCCAATACGGCCCTTTAAGTAAACAGGCACACCACGAGAATATATCCCACACCTGGCCAGAAGGGTCGCACGCCCACGGAGCCTCCCTCACTGCTAACACAGCAGTCTGCGGCGATCTATAGGCAAGGCAGCAGCGAGGCTGGGGGAGGGGCGCCCGCCATTGCTGAGGCTTAAGTAGGTAAACAAAGCCGCTGGGAAGCTCGAACTGGGTGGAGCTCACAGCAGCTCAAGGAAGCCTGCCTGTCTCTGTGGACTCCACCTCTGGGGACAGTGCACAGCTGAAGACCAACAGGGGAAGCAGCGGGGGCAGTGCAGACGCGAACGACTCTGTCTGACAGCTTTGGGGAGAGCTGTGGATCTCCTAACTCGGAGGTTGAGATCTGAGAACGGACAGACTGCCTGCTCAGGTGTGTCCCTGACCCCTGAGTAGCCTAGCTGGGAGAAATCCCCCACTAGGGGCAGTCTGACACCCCACACCTCACAGGGTGGAGTACACCCCTGAGAGGAAACTTCCAAAGGAAGAATCAGACAGGTACACTCGCTGTTCAGCAATATTCTATCTTCGGCAACCTCTGCTGCTGATACCCAGGCAAACAGGGTCTGGAGTGGACCTCAAGCAATCTTGAACAGACCAACAGACAGTCCTTCTGACTGTCAGAAGGAAAACTATCAAACAGGAAGGACACTTATACCAAAACCCCATCAGTACGTCACCATCATCAAAGACCAGAGACAGATAAAACCACAAAGATGGGGAAGAAGCAGGGCAGAAAAGCTGGAAATTCAAAAAATAAGAGTGCATCTCCTCCTACAAAGGAGCGCAGCCCATCGCCAGCAACGGATCAAAGCTGGTCAGAGAATGACTTTGACGAGAGGAGAGAAGAAGGCTTCAGTCCATCAAACTTATCAGAGCTAAAGGAGGAATTACGTACCCAGCGCAAAGAAACTAAAAATCTTGAAAAAAGAGTGGAAGAATTGACAGCTAGACTAATTAATGCAGAGAAGATCATAAACGAAATGACAGAGATGAAAACCATGACACGAGAAATACGTGACAAATGCACAAGCTTCAGTAACCGACTCGATCAACTGGAAGAAAGAGTATCAGAGATTGAAGATCAAATGAATGAAATGAAGCGAGAAGAGAAACCAAAAGAAAAAAGAAGAAAAAGAAATGAACAAAGCCTGCAAGAAGTATGGGATTACATAAAAAGACCAAATCTACGTCTGATTGGGGTGCCTGAAAGTGAGGGGGAAAATGGAACCAAGTTGGAAAACACTCTTCAGGATATCATCCAGGAGAACTTCCCCAACCTAGTAGGGCAGGCCAACATTCAAATTCAGGAAATACAGAGAATGCCACAAAGATACTCCTCGAGAAGAGCAACTCCAAGACACATAATTGCCAGATTCATCAAAGTTGAAATGAAGGAAAAAATCTTAAGGGCAGCCAGAGAGAAAGGTCGGGTTACCCACAAAGGGAAGCCCATCAGACTAACAGCAGATCTCTCGGCAGAAACTCTACAAGCCAGAAGAGAGTGGGAGACAATATTCAACATTCTTAAAGAAAAGAATTTTCAACCCAGAATTTCATATCCAGCCAAACTAAGTTTCATAAGTGAAGGAGAAATAAAATCCTTTACAGATAAGCAAATGCTTAGAGATTTTGTCACCACCAGGCCTGCCTTACAAGAGACCCTGAAGGAAGCCCTAAACATGGAAAGGAACAACCGGTACCAGCCATTGCAAAAACATGCAAAAATGTAAAGACCGTCGAGGCTAGGAAGAAACTGCATCAACTAACGAGCAAAATAACCAGTTAATATCATAATGGCAGGATCAAGTTCACACATAACAATATTAACCTTAAATATTAATGGACTAAATGCTCCAATTAAAAGACACAGACTGGCAAACTGGATAAAGAGTCAAGACCCACCAGTCTGCTGTATTCAGGAGACCCATCACACATGCAGAGACATACATAGGCTCAAAATAAAGGGATGGAGGAAGATCTACCAAGCAAATGGAGAACAAAAAAAAGCAGGGGTTGCAATCCTTGTCTCTGATAAAACAGACTTTAAGCCATCAAAGATCAAAAGAGACAAAGAAGGCCATTACATAATGGTAAAGGGATCAATTCAACAGGAAGAGCTAACTCTCCTAAATATATATGCACCCAATACAGGAGCACCCAGATTCATAAAGCAAGTCCTTAGAGACTTACAAAGAGACTTAGACTCCCATACAATAATAATGGGAGACTTCAACACTCCGCTGTCAACATTAGACAGATCAACGAGACAGAAAGTTAACAAGGATATCCAGGAATTGAACTCATCTCTGCACCAAGCGGACCTAATAGACATCTATAGAACTCTCCACCCCAAATCAACAGAATATACATTCTTCTCAGCACCACATCGCACTTATTCCAAAACTGACCACATAATTGGAAGTAAAGCACTCCTCAGCAAATGTAAAAGAACAGAAATTATAACAAACTGTCTCTCAGACCACAGTGCAATCAAACTAGAACTCAGGACTAAGAAACTCAATCAAAACCGCTCAACTACATGGAAACTGAACAACCTGCTCCTGAATGACTACTGGGTACATAACGAAATGAAAGCGGAAATAAAGATGTTCTTTGAAACCAATGAGAACAAAGATACAACACACCAGAATCTCTGGGACACATTTAAAGCAGTGTGTAGAGGGAAATTTATAGCACTAAATGCCCACAAGAGAAAGCAGGAAAGATCTAAAATTGACACTCTAACATCACAATTAAAAGAACTAGAGAGGCAAGAGCAAACACATTCAAAAGCTAGCAGAAGGCAAGAAAAAACTAAGATCAGAGCCGAATTGAAGGAGATAGAGACACAAAACACCCTCCAAAAAATCAATGAATCCAGGATTTGGTTTTATGAAAACATCAACAAAATTGACAGACCGCTAGCAAGACTAATAAAGAAGAAAAGAGAGAGGAATCAAATAGATGCAATAAAAAATGATAAAGGGGATATCACCACTGACCCCACAGAAATACAAACTACCATCAGAGAATACTATAAACGCCTCTACGCAAATCAACTAGAAAATCTAGAAGAAATGGATAATTTCCTGGACACTTACACTCTCCCAAGACTAAACCAGGAAGAAGTTGAATCCCTGAATAGACCAATAGCAGGCTCTGAAATTGAGGCAACAATTAATAGCCCACCCACCAAAAAAAGTCCAGGACCAGATGGATTCACAGATGAATTCTACCAGAGGTACAAGGAGAAGATGGTACTATTCCTTCTGAAACTATTCCAATCAATAGAAAAAGAGGGAATCCTCCCTAACTCATTTTATGAGGCCAACATCATCCTGATACCAAAGCCTGGCAGAGACACAACAAAAAAAGAGAATTTTAGACCAATATCCCTGATGAACATCGATGCAAAAATTCTCAATAAAATACTGGCAAACCGGATTCAGCAGCACATCAAAAAGCTTATCCACCATGATCAAGTGGGCTTCATCCCTGGGATGCAAGGCTGGTTCAACATTCGCAAATCAATAAACGTAATGCAGCTTATAAACAGAACCAAAGACAAGAACGACATGATTGTCTCAATAGATGCAGAAAAGGCTTTTGACAAAATTCAACAGCCCTTCATGCTAAAAACGCTCAATAAATTCGGTATTGATGGAACGTACCTCAAAATAATAAGAGCTATTTATGACAAACCCACAGCTAATATCATACTGAATGGGCAAAAACAGGAAAAATTCCCTTTGAAAACTGGCACAAGACAGGGATGCCCTCTCTCACCACTCCTATTCAACATAGTGTTGGAAGTTCTGGCTAGGGCAATCAGGCAAGAGAAAGAAATCAAGGGTATCCAGTTAGGAAAAGAAGAAGTCAAATTGTCCCTGTTTGCAGATGACATGATTGTATATTGAGAAAACCCCATTGTCTCAGCCCAAAATCTCCTTAGGCTGATAAGCAACTTCAGCAAAGTCTCAGGATACAAAATTAATGTGCAAAAATCACAAGCATTCTTATACAGCAGTAACAGACAAGCAGAGAGCCAAATCAGGAATGAACTTCCATTCACAATTGCTTCAAAGAGAATAAAATACCTAGGAATCCAACTTACAAGGGATGTAAAGGACCTCTTCAAGGAGAACTACAAACCACTGCTCAGTGAAATAAAAGAGGACACAAACAAATGGAAGAAGATACCATGCTCATGGATAGGAAGAATCAATATCGTGAAAATGGCCATATTGCCCAAGGTAATTTACAGATTCAATGCCATCCCCATCAAGCTACCAATGAGTTTCTTCACAGAATTGGAAAAAACTGCTTTAAAGTTCATATGGAACCAAAAAAGAGCCCGCATTGCCAAGACAATCCTAAGTCAAAAGGACAAAGCTGGAGGCGTCACGCTACCTGACTTCAAACTATACTACAAGGCTACAGTAACCAAAACAGCATGGTACTGGTACCAAAACTGAGATATAGACCAATGGAACAGAACAGAGTCCTCAGAAATAATACCACACATCTACAGCCATCTGATCTTTGACAAACCTGAGAGAAACAAGAAATGGGGAAAGGATTCCCTATTTAATAAATGGTGCTGGGAAAATTGGCTAGCCATAAGTAGAAAGCTGAAACTGGATCCTTTCCTTACCCCTTATATGAAGATTAATTCAAGATGGATTAGAGACTTAAATGTTAGACCTAATACCATAAAAACCCTAGAAGAAAATCTAGGTAGTACCATTCAGGACATAGGCATGGGCAAGGACTTCATGTCTAAAACACCAAAAGCAACGGCAGCAAAAGCCAAAATTGACAAATGGGATCTAATTAAACTAAAGAGCTTCTGCACAGCAAAAGAAACTACCATCAGAGTGAACAGGCAACCTACAGAATGGGAGAAAATTTTTGCAACCTACTCATCTGACAAAGGGCTAATATCCAGAATCTACAAAGAACTCAAACAAATATACGAGAAAAAAACAAACAACCCCATCAAAAAGTGGGGAAAGGATATGAACAGACATTTCTCAAAAGAAGATATTCATACAGCCAACAGACACATGAAAAAATGCTCATCATCACCGGCCATCAGAGAAATGCAAATCAAAACCACAATGAGATACCATCTCACCCCAGTTAGAATGGCAATCATTAAGAAGTCAGGAAACAACAGGTGTTGGAGAGGATGTGGAGAAATAGGAACACTTTTACACTGTTGGTGGGATTGTAAACTAGTTCAACCATTATGGAAAACAGTATGGCAATTCCTCAAGGATCTAGATCTAGATGTACCATATGACCCAGCCATCCCACTACTGGGTATATACCCAAAGGATTATAAATTATTCTACTACAAAGACACATGTACACGTATGTTTATTGCGGCACTATTCACAATAGCAAAGACTTGGAATTATCCCAAATGTCCATCTGTGAGAGACTGGATTAAGAAAATGTGGCACATATACACCATGGAATACTATGCAGCCATTAAAAAGGATGAGTTTGCGTCCTTTGTAGGGATATGTATGCAGCTGGAAACCATCATTCTTAGCAAACTATCACAAGAACAGAAAACCAAACACCGCATGTTCTCACTCATAGGTGGGAACTGAACAATGAGATCACTTGGACTCGGGAAGGGGAACATCACGCACTGGGGCCTATCATGGGGAGGGGGGAGGAAGGTGGGATGGCATTGTGGAGTTATACATGATATAAATGATGAATTGATGGGTGCTGAGGAGTTGATGGGTGCAGCACACCAATATGGCATAAGTATACATATGTAACAAACCTGCATGTTATGCACATGTACCCTAGAACTTAAAGTATAATAATTAAAAAAAAAAATTCTGAAATTTTTAAAATATTTTAATTTTTTAAATATTGTCATATTTAAACCAATGGATCTGTCTTCCTCTTTGAATGAATTTTTACATATGGTTTATTTTGCCTTGCAGTGAAGAGTCTTAAGAACTCAAACCCCAGGGTCCTCATAGTATAGGTTGTGAACCACTGTCCTAGTTTATCCCTCAAAGAGGCTCTAAAAAATGAGGATAATATAGAATAGGTATATGTTGCTTGAAATTATGCTTTATTCAGTAAACATTGTATCATGAAGTTTTTTTTTTTTTATCATGAGATAATCTTTTTAAATAGGATTAAAGGTCATACGATGTGATACATTCTAGACATACAGAAATATCTAAAATCATTATTGAACCACTTCCCTATTATTGGAAGTTTAGTTTCAATTATTTAAATATCATATATATGAAACAAATTGTATCTCTACTTTTATTTTATTTTATTTTATTTATTTATTTATTTATTTTTATTATACTTTAAGTTCTAGGGTACATGTGCATAACGTGCAGGTTTGTTACATATGTATACTTGTGCCATGTTGGTGTGCTGCACCCATCAACTCGTCAGCACCCATCAATTCATCATTTATATCAGGTATAACTCCCAATGCTATCCCTCCCCCCTCCCCCCTCCCCATGATAGGCCCCGATGTGTGATATTCCCCTTCCCGAGTCCAAGTGATCTCATTGTTCAGTTCCCACCTATGATTGAGAACATGCGGTGTTTGGTTTTCTGTTCTTGTGATAGTTTGCTAAGAATGATGGTTTCCAGCTGCATCCATGTCCCTACAAAGGATGCAAAATCATCCTCTTTTATGGCTGCATAATATTCCATGGTGTATATGTGCCACATTTTCTTAATCAAGTCTGTCACAGATGGACATTTGGGTTGATTCCAAGTCTTTGCTATTGTGAATAGTGACGCAATAACCATACGTGTGCATATGTCTTTATAGCAGCATGATTTATAATCCTTTGGGTATATACCCAGTAGTGGGATGGCTGGGTCATATGGTACATCTAGTTCTAGATCCTTGAGGAATCGCTATACTGTTTTCCATAATGGTTGAACTAGTTTACAATCCCACCAACAGTGTAAAAGTGTTCCTAATTCTCCACATCCTCTCCAGCACCTGTTGTTTTCTGACTTTTTAATGATTGCCATTCTAACTGGTGTGAGATGGTATCTCATTGTGGTTTTGATTTGCATTTCTCTGATGGCGAGTGATGATGAGCATTTTTTCATGTGTCTGTTGGCTGTATGAATGTCTTCTTTTGAGAAATGTCTCTTCATATCCTTTGCCCACTTTTTGATGGGGTTGTTTGTTTTTTCTTGTAAATTTCTTTGAGTTCTTTGTAGATTCTGGATATTAGCCCTTTGTCAGATGAGTAGATTGCAAAAATTTTTTCCCACTCTGTAGGTTGCCTGTTCACTCTGATGGTAGTTTCTTTTGCTGTGCAGAAGCTGTTTAGTTTAATTAGATCCCATTTGTCAATTTTGGCTTTTGCTGCCGTTGCTTTTGGTGTTTTAGACATGAAGTCCTTGTCCATGTCTATGTCCTGAATGGTACTACCTAGGTTTTCTTCTAGGGTTTTTATGGTATTAGGTCTAACATTTAAGTCTCTAATCCATCTTGAATTAATTTTCATATAAGGAGTAAGGAAAGGATCCAGTTTCAGCTTTCTACTTATGGCTAGCCAATTTTCCCAGCACCATTTATTAAATAGGGAATCCTTTCCCCATTTCTTGTTTCTCTCAGGTTTGTCAAAGATCAGATGGCTGTAGATGTATGGTATTATTTCTGAGGACTCTGTTCTGTTCCATTGGTCTATATCTCAGTTTTGGTACCAGTACCATGCTGTTTTGGTGACTGTAGCCTTGTAGTATAGTTTGAAGTCAGGTAGTGTGATGCCTCCAGCTTTGTTCTTATGACTTGGGATTGTCTTGGCAATGCGGGCTCTTTTTTGGTACCATATGAAATTTAAAGCCTTTTTTTTCCCAATTCTGTGAAGAAACTCATTGGTAGCTTGATGGGGATGGCATTGAATCTATAAATAACCTTGGGCAGTATGGCCATTTTCACGATATTGATTCTTCCTATCCATGAGCATGGTATGTTCTTCCATTTGTTAGTGTCCTCTTTGATTTCACTGATCAGTGGTTTGTAGTTCTCCTTGAAGAGGTCCTTTACATCCCTTGTAAGTTGGATTCCTAGGTATTTTATTGTCTTTGAAGCAATTGTGAATGGAAGTTCATTCCTGATTTGGCTCTCTGTTTGTCTGTTTCTGTTGTATAAGAATGCTTGTGATTTTTGCACATTAATTTTGTATCCTGAGACTTTGCTGAAGTTACTTATCAGCTTCAGGAGATTTGGGGCTGAGACAATGGAGTTTTCTAAACATACAATCATGTCATCTGCAAACAGGGACAATTTGTCTTCTTCTTTTCCTAACTGGATACCCTTTATTTCTTTCTCTTGCCTGATTGCCCTAGCGAGTACTTTTATTATTTTATTTGGAATGAGAAAAATAAACATCATGAAAAGAGAGAGCAGAAAAAGTAATAAATGCTTTTATTATATAATTAATGAAATGCAGATTATTATTTGGCTCCCTTAGTCATAAGACATACAATTAAAAAAAGATATCTACTTCAGTCCTATAAATAAATTTCATTGTGTAATATTTCATTAGGTAAATATTTGCTAGTCATTATAAATTAGTTACTCTGCACATCAAGCTATTTTATTTATTCATATTTTAGAGACAAGATCTCACATTGTTACCCAAGCTAGAGTACAGTGGCACAACCAGAGCTCACTACAGCCTTAATTTCCTTGGCTCAAGCAATCTTCCCACCTCAGCCTCCTAAGTAGCTAGGATTATAGGCACTTGCCACCACACCCAGCTAATTTAATTAAGCTCATTTTAAAGCGTGATCTGAGATTTGAAGATGGTATCGCAGGAATGGATAATGAAGAAGACTAATACCACTTCATGTGTCCAATCTGTAGTTAAATGCAGAGGCCTGCATATACCCCTCCCACTGAAGGTTGGGTAAAGAGACACAGAAGAAAACAAAAACATCCAACATAATAATGATTATATCCACAAAGGATACAAGAGAAGACCTTCTTCTCTCATCTCTCTTACAAATTTACTTTGTATTTTTTAAATAGACAAACACAGCTGTTATGCACTATACAATTGATTTTAAACAAACAGATAACAATGTTAGACGTAAACATACTATAAGGGTTTGAGCTATCAACTAGAAATTTTGCTATTTAACATGATGAATATCAGAAACAACTCTCCACTAAGAAAATTAGCAACTGGTTCATCTGCATAAGTGAAGTTAGAATTGTATGTTCATTGTTGAGGTTAGAGGCAAGCAATTTATGCTGATTGGATAAAATGTTAAAGAAAAATGCTCTATGCCTGCACTACTGAAGTGTAAGAACGCAGCAAGTGCTGTAATATCTACTTGAGGATTGCTCAACTTTTATCCAGACGTAGGGTCGACATGATGCTAACTGCAAGTCTAACCAAATGCTGACTCTGGAGCATTGTCTCTTTCTGTGTAAATTGCAATGCATGCTGCTGTAAATCACATAAGTAGTAGGGAGCCTGAGCTCACTTTAAGCCTCCAAAATAAGTTAAAAGTTACTTTTTCCATCCCTCTACTGGCTAACAAACTTATTTAATAAACGATTCTATGTGAGAAAGATTTCTTCTTGAGAATGTTTGTTTGTTTGTTTGTTTGTTTGTTTGTTCCTTATATCCTGATGAAGAGATTATTTCTTCTTAAACTTTTTGTTGATTGATTGTTCCACTGAAAAGAACTTAGTTCTATTTTAATTTGTAATACCATAATTTACTATGCTTGCAATATTTATGATGAGATATAGTGAATTTCCTTAACCTATGGGAATGCTGAAAAGCAAAATTGGATTAAAATGATATTGTGCTCAAAGACTCAAGGACCTGGCATTCAATCCATCTTCTATCACCTTCTAGCTCCGTGATTTTGAGCAATAATTTTAACTTTTCTAAGAATTGCACTGGGATTAATGATTATATACAGTATTCTAAAGCAAGTCAATTATTTTCAAAGTACAGCTTTAAAAAGAAAAATTTCAAGCAGATAATATAAAAAATGTCCATAAATTTGATGTTCTTATTGGGAGTATATACTTGCCTCCAGGACGTAGTTCACATTCTGTTATAAAACTTTATCAAACCATAATGTGAAGTCAACAAAAGCTTTGCATTATTTTAAAAAAAATATGGTAATTTTTGATACACGAATTGAAATTTTCCCTCAGAAGCATGAATATAAAATAATTCCTTTTAATAAAAAATTGATGGATTTTATTTTTCAAAAATGTTAAAAGCTCAAAATCACAGAAATATCACTCTTCAGAAGTATAAGCAAGTCTTACTATGTCAAGAGCTTTATAAAACCAATATAGCAAATTTAATGTCAAATTTTGTGCTCAGAGAGAAAGAAGGATGGGTTATTGGCAAAATGTCTCTACCTGATTACATTTTTGGTGCTGTCTAATATCACTGACATAGAAAAACAATTACAGTCTTCTTCAAGCAGAAATATAGCCTGTAAAATGCTGTATTTCACTCAGTACCAACACAGAAACAGCCACATATTGAACAATTAAGGTTGAGCTCTCAATAGTGTATTAGAAGTCCAGGAGCATCTATCTCTTAAATAGAAACCTTCACATATCAAAATTTTGGATGTCATACAGTCATAGACTTAACATCTAGCAAAAGGCTTACAGTAATTTTCATTCCATAATTTTCTGGCTGACTTTGATGTGAATCTTCGGAATTATCTAATGCAAACACCTTATTTTTGCATTCCTGATGACCTAAAATTGAGTGTTGGGATTGTCTGGCCTATAGCTCAAGTTATAGAGCTTAGATATGAACAACTTAGGAAATGTCAGCAAACAATGTGCCTCTCACAAAAATGAGACAATCATTACAATCATTTATTGCTAAGATGCTGAAGAACAAAAATGCTACATATTTCATAGATGCCAATCTACAGTTAAGCTATATAAGAAAATAATGTTTACAAAGTATTTCTGTAACCTCTAATATTTTGTAATTTTTTTATGTTATATATTTCATATCCCTGGTGAGCTGCATGTGAAAGTAATTACCAGCATTCTATTTGGTGCTTTACTGAAAGCTAAAAGACAATAGCATCCCAAGATATTTTTAGTACAATGGAAAAAACAATAGAAACCAGTATTTTTAGTACAGTGGAATAATTGAGAACTGTATTAATACTTTCTCTCAAGTGTCTTTAGTGGAATTTCAACATAGTGTATGGTGGCATGGTCTAGAGTGGTGACAGTGAATAAATAAGAACAAACACTGAGATTCAAAAGAAATTTAGGAGCTGGAGTTTTTAATAAGTGAAGATGAAAGGTAGAGAAGAGTCAAAGGAGATCACATCTGTTATTGACTTAAATAATAGGATGGATGATTTTAGAACAAACTCACAAAGAGAAATCAGCTTAGTCTTCAGAGTCATAACCAGTTTCTATTATGTTAAAAAATCTGAGGTTAAGATTATTAAGTCAAAGAACTGAGAGCACAAAGCTTTGTTTGAGTGGATCATAGGCAGTTCTCAGAAAAGTTACAAAACCTGCAGAGAATGGAGAAAAAGATAATGCAGCTAAGGTCTTCAGTGAGTTAGAAGAGGCAACAAGAAGCTGGTGGTTAGCCACACGTCCCAAATAAATGCAATTTTCATTTGTTTGTTTGCTTTTCGTTTTTTTTTTTTTTTTTTCATAGAACCTGAATGATCTAAAAGCATCATTAGTAATGGCTGCATTCCATCCACCATGCCAGCATAAGCAGCAGTCCTTAATAAGGCAGGACAGAAAGGCGAGTTTTGTTTAATACTAAAAAGGGGAGAAAACTTTGGAAAGAGTTGAGACTGTAGCTGTTTTTTGTTTGTTTTGTAACACAGTAGAAAGTTCCAGAGGAAAGACAATTCTTAGAAGGATGAAAGCAATGGAAGTTGATATAAGAGAAACTAATACAAAAGGCAATGTAAATAGCAGAGTATTGGTGGGAAGGACTTCAGAGTGGCTGATATTTTGGGTCATGATGGAAGTCAACTTGGGATATGTGAAGGGGTGAATTGAGTTGCATTTAAGACTTTGAGGTGTTAGTCTCAATACTTCTTTCCTCTTCTAGCCATTCATGTATATTCCTGCAAAAAAAAAAAAAAAAAAAAAAAAAAAAAAAAAAAACAGCCACATTGTGTGTGTGAAATGAAAGTCCTTCCTACCTTTTAGCCTGTAAATTGTGTGAATAAGGGCCTAGAACCAATTGCTTGTGCTCCTAACTGGTTTTCTGAGCACAGATCCTAGCATGTAGTACATTTGTGTCATAATGAGTGAATTTAGGTACAAGATCCAGATTTGTTTTCTTGTCTGGACTTGAAATAAAAAGGATTTTAATAAGATACGTATAACATTAGTTCATGGGATAGATATATGAGACTGTACCAGAAAGGGAAAGAGTAAAGATTAGTCAGACACTAACAAAAGTTTTATTCAGTGTATTTTCTTCTTGATTTTATTTTGTGCAAAACTTTTATTTAGTGACTACGTATAACTTTTATCAGCCCCATGAAGGTGAGGATGTTTGTTTTGCTCTCTAATAGTTCCCCAGCATCTAGGCAGGTACCTGGTATATCGTAGACACTAAATGTATTTGTCAAATGAATAATTGAACCCATTAACATTTCTAAATAAATCAATGGCCTTATCCTTTGGGGATAATGATGCTTCACAACATTTTCAACAGATCTACTTCAGCCACTCTAAAAGTCATGTTTGTCATGTAAAACATATTTTTATAAGAGTACAATTTACTTATTCTAAAAGCATCATATTCAAGAGGATACAGTAGTATTCTGAGAAATGTGGTGAGGGATTTGTAATGAGAACACAGCTGCTGAGTAACTAGTAAATAGTATTTACCATTTGTGTATTTATTTTTCAATATATTTATTACAATAATCTCTACTACCTTCAGGGAATAACTTTACTTCCTATTTAATTTCAGGTGTTGCAACTGCCTTAAGATTTTTATAAATTATGTATAACACGATATAGAGCTAAGAGTCATGGTTTCTATTCTTTATCAGGTACAAATTTTGTTTTAAATTAAATATGTAGCGGATTTATGGTTCAATTTACCATCTTGCTGTGGTTACACAACGTTTGTCAAAGGAGGGTTTCAACGAACAGCTTTGAGAAATACCAAATTGTTTAATAGACTATCTAGAATGATATTATGACATTCATCAATTAAATTCCAAGAATAATCAAATATAAAAACTATAATTAAAACTTACTTCTCTACACTGCAAATTAAATTACTTTCCTTATAGTTAAACCTTTAGTGGAAGAGAATTTGTATTCTCTTGTATTCCCAAAGTGCAATTCTCAGTTCTTTTTTATTCTGTCAGATTGTAACTAGGATTGAAAATCTGAAATTTTTTAATTTATATTTTTTCCTGTGTAGCAAGAGAACAACAAGTAACCTGTGATTTTTTTTTCTTAACTATGTCATGCTGTTATAAAATTAGCTGAAGAAATTGTACTGTTATATAAGAATTGAATTTGTTTCATTTCTAATCTGTGGAATTTGTTTTTTCTTGTTTGTTTGTTTTTCTTCTTAAACAGGGTAGGGCTATAACTTCATTATTACACACAAAGAGATTTATTTTTTATTTTTTTAAAATTCCTGGATACCTACACACTCCCAATTCTAAACCAGGAAGAAGCTGAATTCCTGAATAGGCAAATAAAAAGTTCTGAAATTGAGGCAGTAATTAAAGGCCTAACAACCACAAAAAGTCTAGGTCAAGATGGATTCACAGCCAAATCCTACCAGAGGTACAAAGAGGAGCTGGTAGCATTCCTTCTGAAACTATTCAAGAAAACAGAAAAAAAAGGAACTCCTCCCTAACTCATTTTGAGTCCAGCATCATCCTGATACCAAAACCTGGCAGAGACACAACATAAAAAGAAAATTTCAGACCAATACCCCTGATGAACATCTATGTGAAAATTCTCAATCAAATACTGGCAAACCAAATCCAGCAGAACATCAAAAAGCTCATCAACAAGGATCACGTCAACTTCATCACTGGGATGCAAGACTCATTCAATATATGCAAGTCAATAAATGTAGTCCATCACACAAACAGAACAATGACAAAAACTAGATGATAACCTCAATAGATGCAGAAAAGGCCTTCAATAAAATTCAACACTGCTTCATGCTGAAAACACTCAATAAACTAGGTATTGATGGAACATATCTCAAAATAATAAGAGTTGTTTATGACAAACCCATAGCAAATATTATACCGAATGGGCAAAAGTTGGAAGCACTCCCTTGGAAAACTGGCATAAGACAAGGATGCCCTCTCTCACCACTCCTATTCAACACAGTATTGGAAGTTCTGGCCAGGGCAATCAGGCAATAGAAAGAAATAAAGCATATTCAAACAGGAAGAGAGGAAGTCACATTGTCTCTATTTGCAGATGACATGATTGTATATTTAGAAAACCCTATTGTCTCAGCCCAAAACCTCCTTAAGCTGATAAACAACTTCAACAAATTCTCAGGATACAAAATCAGTGTGCAAAAAGCACAAGCATTCTTATACACCAACAATAGACAAACAGTCAAATCATGAGTGAACTCCCATTCACAATTGCTACATGGATAATAAAAGACCTAGGAATAAAACTTACAAGGGATGTGAAGGAACTCTTCAAAGAGAACTACAAACGACTGCTCAAGAAAATGAGAGAGGACACAAACAAATGGAAAAACATTCCATGCTCATGGATAGGAAGAATCAATATCATAAAAATAGCCATACTATTCAAAGTAATTTATAGAGGCAATGCTATCCCCAACAAGCTACCATTGACTTTCTTCACAGAATTAGAAGGAAAAAAACTACTTTAAATTTCATATGAAACGAAAAAAAGTCCATATAGCCAAGACAATCCTAAGAAAAAAGAACAAAGCTGGAAGCATCACGCTACCTGACTTCAAGCTATACTACAATGCTACAGTAACCAAAACAGCATTGTACTGGTACCAAAACAGATATACAAACCAATGGAACAGGACACATGTCTCAGAAATAACACCACACATCTACAAACATCTGATCTTTGACAAACTTGACAAAAACAAGCAATGGGGAAAGGATTCCCTATTTAATATATGGTGCTGGGAAAATTGGCTAGCCATATGTGGAAAACTAAAACTGGACCCTTTCCTTACACCTTATACAAAAATTAACTCAAGATTTATTAAAGGCATAAATGTAAGACCTAAAACCATGAACACCCTAGAAGAAAACCTCGGCAATACCATTCAGGACATAGGCATGGACAAAGACTTTATGACTAAAACACCAAAAGCAATGGCAACAAAAGTCAAAATTGACAAATGGGAACTAATTAAACTAAAGAGCTTCTGCACATCAAAAGAAACTATCATCAGAGTGAACAGGCAACCTAGAGAATGGGAGAAAATTTTTGCAATGTATCCATCTGGCAAAGGGCTAATATCCAGAATCTACAAAGAACTTAAACAAATTTACAAGAAAAAAACAACCACCCCATCAAAACGTGGGTGAAGGATACGAACAGACATTTCTCAAAAGAAGACATTTACGCAGCTAACAAACATGAAAGAAAGTTCATCACCACTGGTCATTAGAAATATGCAAATCAAAAACACAATGAGAAACCATCTCATGCCAGTTAGTATGGTGATCATTAATAAGTCAGGAAACAACAGATTCTGGAGATGATGTGGAGAAACAGGAGCTCTTTCATACTGTTGGTGGGAGTGTAAATTAGTTCAACCATTGTGGAAGACAGTGTGGTGATTCCTCAAGGATCTAGAACTGGAAACACCATTTGACCCAGCAATCCCATTACTGGGTGTATACCGAAAGGATTATAAATCATTCTACTGTAAAGACACATGCACATGTATGTTTATTGTGGCACAGTTTAAAATAGCAAAGACATGTAACCAACCTGAATGCCCATCAATGATAGACTGGATAAGTAAATGTGGCACATATACATCATGGAATACTATGTGGCCATAAAAAAGGATGAGTTCATGTCCTTTGCAAGGACATGGATGAAGCTGGAAACCATCATTCTCAGCAAACTAACACAAGAAAAGAAAACCAAACACCACATATTCTCACTCATAGATGGGAGTTGAACAATGGGAACACATGGACACAGGGAGGGAGACATCACACCCCAGGGCCTGTTGGGGGGCAGAAAGCTAGGGGAGGAAAAATATCTAACGTAGATGATGGGTTGATGGGTGCAGCAAATCACCATGGCACATGTATACCTATGTAACAAACCTGCACGTTCTGCACATGTACCCCAGAACTTAAAGTATGATAAATAAATAAATAAATAAATAAATAAATAAATAAATAAATAAATAAACACTCCATAAATAATAAATTTTAACCTTTCAAAATGCCTCCTCCAAGGAAAAAAAAAAGTACATCATTGGAATACTTTCTCTTCTCTTATTTTCTTAAATATATAACATTTTACATTCCTACCCTTTCCTCACTGTATATACCTAAATCCTTATCTTTTTTTTTGGAAAACACAATTTAAATAAGTTCTTTGTTCCTCTGTTTAGCTAAGATCTTATCTATCACTCCAACTTTTACTAATATATATGTGTGTGCATATATATATATATCAAATTCATCCTCTTTTTTGTCAACTGTCATCATTTTATCACCTCTAGGTTATAGAAATAGCTTCCTAATGTGTTTCCCTGATTGATTTATAATCCAGAGTTAATTCTCTACACAGCAATCAAGGTAATATTTTAAAAGTGTAAAACAATTATTTATTTTCCGTTTTAAAAACTTTAATGCTCTGTAAATAAAAGCCAAATGTTAACACCTAGCCTACAATGTTTATCGTGATGGTCTCTGACCTCCTTTCCAACTTTATTTCATAATAGAGACCTTACCTCTATCTCCTCCATCATGTATACCTTTCCTAACTTCCTCCCTATTTTCCATAAGAAACATCAAGTCTTTTCTCATCTTACTGCCTTAATAACTAGAGGAGCTCAGCTCAGATGTCGTATTTCAGATGTCATATTTCAGCTCAGATGTCATATTTCAGAGGATGCTTTAATGATCATCTTCTACAAAATAACCTTTCTTATTAACTTCATGTTAAGCATAGTCAGGAGTTAACTTGTTTATGTTTTACATATATATGATCACTTTTCCTTTTACTAAATGTAAGTTCAATTAGACCATGGATCTTACAAACCTGGTTCAAATATATATATATATATTATGTTAGGCACTATATATGATAGCCATTTATCAAATAAATGGTAGACACTAGCATAGTGCTAAATTATAGTAGACTCTATGTAAATGCTTCCTAAATAAAGGAATGAATTTATAAGGAAATGGACAAATGAAGAAAACAATGAATAAGTCATGTTCATCCATATCAGTAAAGGAAGTATCTCTGTTTTAGTCTTTATTCAATGGAGAAGCCATATTAGTACATAGAAAAAAAAATACCATAAATAGAACTACTCAATCCTCACATATTTCTTTTTTCTTAAACCTCATTAGTGACCTTCTTTTAAATCTACACACAAATCTATTGAAGACATTTTTCTTTAAATATTCTTGGTACTAAGATGGACAGAGTATTGATGACCTTAGCTTCAGAAATTTAATAAAAACCATCTCTCTGAGCCTTGGTGGAGTAATTTAAAAAATATGTAAAGCGACCTGTATCATCTGTGCAAGGGGTCTTCTGACCATCAAAGTACCTTAGTAGACATATGCATGTGTGTTTCTACAGTAGCTTATTCCAGCAACCAATAATTTAAAATTATTTGACATCCCCAAGCTCAATGACAGAAAAAAATCAAGTGTTTCCAAAGAAGGAATAGGCATAGCATTTGCAAGCTCCTTCAGATACTTCTCCGTTTAGTCAGATAAAGCCTCAATGCTACTTTTATTTTATCCAGATCCTACCTTTTTGGGATTTTGGAAAAACAAAGGTAGACTAGATCTATATTCTATAAAGGTAACATTTTCTCTTTCTGCTCTTAATTTCCATTTCCAGTTAGCAAAAAGAAGGTACTAACATCTGTTCAGAATTGTCTATTTTGATGACGCAATCACCAACATTTTTATAACTTAGTGTTCTGTTCTAATTGGCTGTAATAGAACAGCAACTGCACAGATACAATGTTTGTGTCAAATTAAATATTTTGCAACGAATTGGTAAGCATCCACTTTGTGTATGTACACACAACAAAGTAGCTATTTATTACCATGAACATGTGTAAACTTAACATTTTGAACCATTCAGACAATTTTTTTACTTAAAAAAAATTGTCGCATTCAGCTTTCTATATTTTATCCCCAGTAATAAATCATTAGTATTCCTTTTAAGTTGGATTCCTAGGAATTTTATTCTCTTTGAAGCAATTGTGAATGGAAGTTCACTCATGATTTGGCGCTCTGTTTGTCTGTTATTGGTGTATAAGAATGCTTGTGATTTTTGCACATTGATTTTTTATCCTGAGACTTTGCTGAAGTCGGTTATCAGCTTAAGGAGATTATGGGCTGAGACGATGGGTTTTTCTAAATATACAATCATGTCATCTGCAAACAGGGACAATTTGACTTCTTCTTTTCCTAACTGAATACCCTTTATTTCTTTCTCCTGCCTGGTTGCCCTGGCCAGAATTTCCAACACTATGTTGGATAGGAGTGGTGAGAGATGGTATCCCTGTCTTGTGCTAGGTTTCAAAGGGAATGCTTCCAGTTTTTGCCCATTCAGTATGATATTGGCTATGGGTTTGTCATAAATAGCTCTTATTATTTTGAGATATGTCCCATCAATATCTAATTTATTGAGAGTTTTTAGCATGAAGGGCTGTGGAATTTTGTCAAAGGCCTTCTCTGCATCCATTGAGATAATCATGTGGTTTTTGTCTTTGGTTCTGTTTATATGATGAATTAATTACATTTGCTGATTTGCATATGTTGAACCAGCCTTGCATCCCAGGGATGAAGCCCACTTGATCATGGTGGAGAAGCATTTTGATGTGCTGCTGTATTCGGTTAGCCAGTATTTTATGGAGGATTTTTGCATCAATATTCATCAGGGATATTAGTCTAAAATTCTCTTTTTTTGTTGTGTCTCTGTCAGACTTTGGCATCAGGATGATGCTGGCCTCATAAAATGAGTTAAGGAGGGTTTTCTTTTTTCTATTGATTGTAATAGTTTCAGAAGGAATGGTACCAGCTCCTCCTTGTACCTCTGGTAGAATTTGACTGTGAATCCGTTTGGTCCTGGACTTCTGTTGGTTGATAGGCTGTTAACTATTGCCTCAGTTTCAGGGCCTGTTATTGGTCCATTCAGGGATTCAACTTCTTCCTGGTTTATTCTTGGGAGGGTGTATGTGTCCAGGAATTTATCCATTTCTTCTAGATTTTCTAGTTTATTTGTGTAGTGTTGTGTATAATTTTCTCTGATGGTAGTTTGTATTTCTGTGGGATCAGTGGTGATAATCCCTTTATTATTTTTATTGTGTCTATTTGATTCTTCTGTCTTTTCTTCTTTATTAGTCTTGCTAGTTGTCTATCAGTTTTGTTGATCTTTTTCAAAAAACCAGCTCCTGGATTCACTGATTTTTTTGGAGGGTTTTTTTGTGTCTCTATCTTCTTCAGTTGTGCTCTGATCTTAGTTATTTCTTTCCTTCTGCTAGCTTTTGAATGTGTTTGCCTTTGTTTCTCTAGTTCTTTTAATTGAGATGTTAGGGTTTCAATTTTACATCTTTCCTGTTTTCTCTTGTGGGCATTTAGTGCTATAAATTTCCCTCTACACACTGCTTTATATGTGTCCCAGAGATTCTGGTATGATGTTTATTTGTTCTCACTGGTTTCAAAGAACATCTTTATTTCTGTCTTCATTTTGGTATGTACCCAGCAGTCATAAAGGAGCAGGTTGTTTAGTTTCCATGTAGTTGAGTGTTTTTGAGTGAGTTTCTGAATTCTGAGTTCTAATTTCATTGCACTATGGTCCGAGAGACAGTTGGTTATAATTTCTGTTCTTTTACATATGCTGAGGACTGCTTTACTTCCAACTGTTTGGTCAATTTTGGAATAAGTGTGATGTGGTGCTGAGAAGAATGTATATTCTGATGATTTGGGGTGAAGAGTTCTATAGATGTCTATTAGGTCTGCTTAGTGCAGAGCTGAGTTCAATTCCTGGATATCCTTGTTAACTTTCTGTCTCGTTGATCTGTCTAATGTTGACAGTGGGGAGTTAAAGTCTCCCATTATTATTGTGTGAGAGTCTAAGTCTCTTTGTAGGTCTCTAAGGACTTGCTTTATGAATCTGGGTGATCCTGTATTGGGTGCATATATATTCAGGATAGTTAGCTCTTCTTGTTGAGTTGATCCCTTTACCATTATGTAATGGCCTTCTTTTTCCAAGGTAATTTATAGATTCAGTGCCATCCCCATCAAGCTACCAATGACTTTCTTTACAGAACTGGAAAAAAAAAAAAAAACTACTTTAAAGTTCATATGGAACCAAAAAAGAGCCCACATTGCCAAGACAATCTTAAGTCAAAAGAACAAAGCTGGAGGCATCACGCTACCTGACTACAAACTCTACTACAAGGCTACAGTAACGAAAACAGTGTGGTACTGTTACCAAAACAGAGATATAGACCAAAGGAACAGAACACAGCTCTCAGAAACAATACCACACATCTACAACCATCTGATCTTTGACAAACCCAACAAAAACAAGAAATGGGGAAAGGATTCTCTATTTAACAAATGGTGCTGGGAAAACTGGCTATCAATATGTAGAAAGCTGAAACTAGATCCCTTCCTTACATCTTAAAGAAAAAAACAATTCAAGATGCATTAAAGACTTAAATGTTAGACCTAAAACCATAAAAACCCTAGAAGAAAACCTAGGCAATACCATTCAGGACATAGGTATGGGCAAGGATTTCATGTCTAAAACATCAAAAGCAATGGCAACAAAATCCAAAACTGACAAACGGGATCTAATTAAACTTAAAAGCTTCTGCACAGCAGAAGAAACTACCATCAGAGTGAACAGGCAACCCACAGACTGGGAGATCATTTTTGCAATCTACTCATCTGACAAAGGGCTAATATCTAGAATCTACAAAGAACTCAAACAAATTTACAAGAAAAAAACAAACAACCCCATCAAAAAGTGGGCAAAGCATATGGACAGACACTTCTCAAAAGAAGACATTTATGCAGCCAAGAGATCCATGAAAAAATGCTCATCATCACTGGCCACCAGAGAAATGTAAATCAAAACCACAATGAGATACCATCTCACACCAGTTAGAATGGTGATCATTAAAACGTCAGGAAGCAACAGGTGCTGGAGAGGATGTGGAGAAACAGGAACACTTTTACACTGTTGGTGGGACTGTAAACTAGTTCAACCATTGTGGAAGACAGTGTGGCCGTTCCTCGAGGATCTAGAGCTAGAAATACCATTTGACCTGGCCATTTCATTACTGAATACATACCCAAAGGATTATAAATCATGCTGCTATAAAGACACATTCACACGTATGTTTATTGTGGCACTATTCACAATAGCAAAGACTTGGAACCAACCCAAATGCCCATCAGTGATAGACTGGATTCAGAAAATATGGCATATATACACCATGGAATACTGTGCACTCATAAAAAGGATGAGTTCATGTCCTTTGTAGGGATATGGATGAAGCTGGAAGCCATCATTCTCAGCAAACTATCGCAAGGACACAAAACCAAACACAGCATGTTCTCACTCATAGGTGGGAATCAAACAACGAGAATACTTGGACACAGGAAAGGGAATATTACACACTGAGGACTGTTGTCAGATGGGAGGAAGAGGGAGGGATAGCATTAGGAGATATACCTAATGTAAATAATGAGTTAATGGGTGCAGAACACCAACATGGCACATGTATACATATGTAGCAAACCTGCACGTTGTGCACATGTACCCTAGAACTTAAAGTACAATAAAAAATAATAAAATAAATAATATAAATATATAAATAATATTAGTTATTTCTTTGGAACCTTCCGACACGTTTAATAAAATTTTCCATTTCTCCCAGAGTGGGAAAACGTGGACATTCAGTCAAATAAATAGTTGTTCAAAGTCGGGTTTTGCAATTTACCTGACATATGTGGACAAAATATATGAACTCTGAGCATTAATTGCTCACGTAAAAACAAGAGCTAACAATCTCATTGCAAGATTAAGATGATCAAGTAAAATAATAAATTTAAAATGCCTAGAAAAATGCCTGATACAGAATAATACTTAAAAATAATGCCTTTAATATGTTGTTCCATTAATTAAAGAATGCTTCAAAATATTTAAAAGAAATATATATTAAACTAAATGAGCCAAGGCTTCTTTACATACCTTACCTCTGAAATGACTGTTTAAGAAAGATTTTTCTTATGAGTAGCAAATATCACTTTCAAATACAAAAGGAGGTAATAAGAACAAAATGGAATTTTTGCTAAGCAGGATCCCAAAGTATTTGAAGCATAAACTAATAAAAATAGGAACCTATGTCATATTTGAAAAGTTCAACACTACTATAGAAGTGAAAAAAGTTAAAGTAAAACAGTATATTGTATATTTTAATCATTAGTTTAATTTATCCCTCTCTTTATTTTTCTTTTGCTTGCATTTCTGTATCTCATAATATATATGAAAAAAATAAAAACCTAGGTGGGGCTTCTGAAAATGTAAATTTACCCTCAGAAATTTACAGTGAATCACTAATCCCAGTAAAGGTGATGATATTTTACATATAACATTCAAGTAGGTTTTAATAAATATTTTTTGAGCCATATAGTTAAAGCAGGTCATTTCATCATTTCTTCTGTCAACATATTTGCCTTAATACTTAGGAATTAGAATTTACTGTTGAAAATATTTTGAAACTCAAAAAAGCATAAGCATAGTATATGCTTATGGTTCTCTAATTTTTTAAGTTTTAGATTGTTTCAGCTGTGCCCCACCAGCATCTTCCACGCAACAGGTGGAACCCTGACTTGTTTATTAGTCAGGATAAATTGGATCTGTTCCAGCCTATCAGAGAGCCAAGAAGAGGCTTCTCTGGCAGAGAGACATTACTGCTTAACATGAAAGCATCTTCATTATGCTAACTCATTCAGGGCAGGTTTGCAGCAGAAGTGTAATCTCTGGATTTATTAGCAAAAGGATGCTGAGGGGCAAATTTATATAACATTCAGCTAAACCAATTCTTCTCATCATTTTCAATTTCTCTGGGCGCAATTAGTTTACTTGCCATGAATTCGACCTTGGAATGTGTTTTTAAAATCAAAAGACAAAGTGTTCAAAATGTTCCTACTAACCATAGCAGTTCATTTAACTTCAATAAAATAAATTGAAACTCTGAAAAAAATAATAAATGCAAACTTACACGGCAATGTTTTCATCTGCATATGAGAAAGGTGATGTAATGGTTTTAAACTCTGTTCTGCCAAACTTCAAGACTAAAAAACAAAGTTAAAGTGAGTCTAAAAAATGAATTCAATTTAGAAGTTATTTTTCTGCCTATAAACTTTTCTGTTGTCTGTATTCTCTAAAACAAAGATATGGTCTCTGCAAAATATGTAATGAAAGGCAAATACATTCTTCTGCAAAAATTTTAGTAGACATTATTGTATTTTAAGTTAAACTATATGAAATAGTCATTTTATAGCAAAATAATAGTTTATTTCACACTAATAGCTTCATAATATCAATTTACATAATCTGTATTGCTTTTTCATCTTTCTGGAGTTTTTGTGCCAGTGGTTCCCTAATTTTGCTACACTTTGAAATCACCTGGAAAGCTTTAAAGCTTTAAATCTTACTCATAGCTGGTGCTCATCCCCTTGGTATAACCTGGGCATCCAGATTTTTAAAATGTCCCCAGATCATTTTAATATGCAGCAATATTTGAGAATCTGTTTGCTGCAACATTTTGAAATCTGCTGTATGATTAAAAGTCATCTAGGAAGCTGATATAATCAATACAAACTCCATCCTATGAGATTCTGATTCAGAAAGTCTAGCAAGGTTTTCTTGTATTAGACTTTAGAAAAAGCAGAATATCGAAATATCAATGTTGTGGAAATACCTGGAAAAGTGGCTTTCCTATTGAACATACTCTAGCATTCATCTAAATAATTGAACCCATTAATCATTAGAATTAATTTAGAAATTCCTGTGATGATATGTGGGCCCCAAATTTTAAAATTGCCACAGATAGCTGCCAGGTTTGAAAGCCACTGGTTTGCACTTTCAATTAGCAATAATTAGAAAAGCCACTGCTGAAATGAAACTATAGTTTGAGCCCTGCCATTCACTTAAAAATGGCATAACTTGGGACAAATCACTGAGTCTTATTTAATTGTTATCTGGATTAAATGAGGTCAGAAACCTCATTGTAACTGTTATGATGATTAAATAGAGGTATAAATTAAAGTTATTGAACATGATATGAAAGCATTTATTATTTAAAAACAAAGTAACAACAACAACAACAACAACAACAAAAAATTAGTGAAGCCATTTTCTTCCTCTAGGCAAATTCCCAGATATTCCTTCTTACTGTTATGTACCCAAATTTTACTCTAGGATCACTACTCACTAAAAATAGAAATTCTCCTTCTACAAGTTTCTTCATTGCCCTGGTGCTTAAAGATATCAGTCTCTTACTTCACTGGACATTCTTTCTCAGTCACTTTGGCTCATTCCTCCTCATTATGAATCACACCAGGGCTTGGTCTTGGGAACTCTCTTGTTTATCTGTAATTACCCTCAAAGTAATCTTATCCTTTATACAGCTGTAAATATCATTAGTGTGCCAGCCCCTCTGAGCACTATTTCTACCACAAGGGATACAGTTGGTACTCAAGCAGTATCCCATCTGCAGATGGCCACAACTTTCTTCATCCCTCTTTAAGACCATCCAGCATACACCCAGATTCTGTAAAATGTCCCTCCAACTTGTCTGATGGATATTATCTCAAAGTATCTCTGGTGTGTGCCCTCCTTTTCTGTAGCAAACCAAATATAATTTCCTTTGTTGATTTCAGGTGTGTTCCTGAAAATCCTTCTCTAAGGGACTTTGGCAGCAGTTGTCAATATTTAACAGACTTTTGCTTGTTTAATTATTCATTCTCTGCTACCCACAACTAAAATGTAAGCTCTATGAAAGCAGGATCTTTATTCTTTTCACTGCCATATTCACAGAGACTAGTCCAAAGTAGATATTCAAACATTTTCAGAGGGAAAAGTAATGATAGCTATTACTATAACTATTATATTACTATAGCTATAACATAATAGTTGTTATTGACATTTTTGTCACACTTATTAGCATTATGAAAACAAAACTGACGTATCACTCTTTCTGTAAATGTACATTATAATTCACAAACTCACATTTGAACATTTTAACCTGGGTATCTAGTGAGAATTGTGAATATTTGCTCCTTTAAAAAATGTATTTGTTTTCTTTTCAATATTTACTTTCTATTTTTTGAGACTATATATTCAAAACATGGACCCCTTTGAAAAAATTATTTTAAATAAACTGTTTTTTCCTTTCCCAAATTAATTTGTCTTGGAGTCTCTCTTTAGTTCTAGGAATACCATAAAAGAAGAATCATTGAAATATATTTAAAAGTTATTTCATAAATGAATAATCTGATTTAATAATTCTATTATTTCTCTATTTTAAACAATCTTTTAAAATATAGAAAATACAAAGTAACCTGAAATTGTAGAGAACTGTACTGGAAACACACCTCTTGTTATTGCATAGCAGATAACTACATATATATATAATTATATATACAACTATATAAGAAATATATATGAGACATACATAATAGTTATGATTGAAACATTTTTAAATGTAATTGGTCAGATGAAAGTTCTATTCTCATAGTAGCTGCCACATATAATGCAAAATGAGTTTTTACAGGTGGACATTGATGGTTTCACCAAATAAAAACAGGTAAAAGATTTTAATACTGAGGGAAATAAGAGCTCTGCAATTTCCAGGATTAGCAGCTAGCGATAATTGGATCATTTACACAGCAGGGGGTTAAAATAACATCTATATAAGTGGCAAAAAGCACTTGGCAAACAAAGTTTTTAAATCTATTCAGGATTTTTTTCTCAGCTTAAGGAATTTCCATATTTAAATGTGGTCTAAACGTTATATAGTACGAAATATAATTGATTATTTATTTATTTATTTTTAATTTTTAATTTTTTTAATATACTTTAAGTTTTAGGGTACATGTGCATAACGTGCAGGTTTGTTACATATGTATACTTGTGCCATGTTGGTGTGCTGCACCCATCAACTCGTCAGCACCCATCAACTCGTCATTCACATCAGGTATAACTCTCAATGCAATGCCTCCCCCCTCCCCCATCCCCATGATAGGCCCCAGTGTGTGATGTTCCCCTTCCCAAGTCCAATTGATCTCATTGTTCAGTTCCCACCTATGAGTGAGAACATGCAGTGTTTGGTTTTCTGTTCTTGCGACAGCTTGCTGAGAAGGATGGTTTCCAGCTGCATCCATGTCCCTACAAAGGACACAAACTCATCCTTTGTTATGGCTGCATAGTATTCCATGGTGTATATGTGCCACATTTTCTTAATCCAGTCTGTCACTAATGGACATTTGGGTTGACTCCAAGTCTTTGCTATTGAGAATAGTGCCGCAATAAACATATGTGTGCATGTTCTTTACAGCAGCATGATTTAAAATCCTTTGGGTATATACCCAGTAACGGGATGGCTGAGTCATATGGTACTTCTAGTTCTAGATCCTTGATGAATCGCCATACTGTTTTCCATGATGGTCGAACTAGTTTACAATCCCACCAACAGTGTAAAAGTGTTCCTAATTCTCCACATCCTCTCCAGCACCTGTTGTTTTCTGACTTTTTAATGATTGCCATTCTAACTGGTGTGAGATGGTTTCTCATTGTGGTTTTGATTTGCATTTCTCTGATAGCCAGTGATGATGAGCATTTTTTCATGTGTCTGTTGGCTGTATGAATGTCTTCTTTTGAGAAATGTCTGTTCATATCCTTTGCCCACTTTTTGATGGGGTTGTTTGTTCATTTTCTTGTAATTTTGTTTGAGTTCTTTGTAGGTTCTGGATATTAGCTCTTTGTCAGATGAATAGATTGCAAAATTTTCTCCCATTCTGTAGGTTGCCTGTTCACTCTGATGGTAGTTTCTTTTGCTGTGCAGAAGCTCTTTAGTTTAATGAGATCCCATTTGTCAATTTTGGCTTTTGTTGCTGTTGCTTTTGGTGTTTTAGACATGAAGTCCTTGCCCATGCCTATGTCCTGAATGGTATTACCTAGGTTTTCTTCTAGGGATTTTATGGTATTAGGTCTAACATTTAAGTTTCTAATCCATCTTGAATTAATTTTCATATAAGGAGTAAGGAAAGGATCCAGTTTCAGCTTTCTACTTATGGCTAGCCAATTTTCCCATCACCATTTATTAAATAGGGAATCCTTGCCCCATTTCTTGTTTTTCTCATGTTTATCAAAGATCAGATGGCTGTAGATGTGTGGTATTATTTCTGAGGACTCTGTTCTGTTCCATTGGTCTATATCTCAGTTTTGGTACCCGTACCATGCTGTTTTGCCAGTATTTTATTGAGGATTTTTGCATCGATGTTCACCAGGGATATCGGTCTAAAATTCTCTTTTTTTTTTGTTGTGTCTTGGCCAGGCTTTGGTATCAGGATGATGTTGGCCTCATAAAATGAGTTAGGGAGGATTCCCTCTTTTTCTATTGATTGGAATAGTTTCAGAAGGAGTAGTACCAGCTCCTCCTTGTACCTTGGGTAGAATTCAGCTGTGAATCCATCTGGTACTGGACTTTTTTTCATTGGTAGGCTATTAATTATTGCCTCAATTTCAGAGCCTGCTATTGGTCTATTCAGGGATTCAGCTTCTTCCTGGTTTAGTCTTGGGAGAGTGTAAGTGTCCAGGAAATTATCCATTTCTTCTAGGTTTTCTAGTTGATTTGCATAGAGGTGTTTATAGTATTCTCTCATGGTAGATTGTATTTCTGTGGGGTCGGTGGTGATATCTCCTTTATCATTTTTTATTGTGTCTATTTGATTCTTCTCTCTTTTCTTCTTTATTAGTCTTGCTAGCGTTCTATCAATTTTGTTGATCTTTTCAAAAAAACAACTCCTGGATTCATTGATTTTTTGAAGGGTTTTTTATTTCTCTATCTCCTTCAGTTTTGCTCTGATCTTAGTTATTTCTAGCCTTCTGCTAGCTTTTGAATGTGTTTGCTCTTACTTGTCTAGTTCTTTTAATTGTGATGTTAGAGTGTCCACTTTAGATCTTTCTAGCTTTCTCTTGTGGGCATTTAGTGCTCTAAATTTCCCTCTACACACTGCTTTAAATGTGTCCCAGAGATTCTGGTATGTTGTATCTTTGTTCTCATTGATTTCAAAGAACCTCTTTATTTCTGCCTTCATTTCTGTTTGGACTAACGGAGGCAAGATGCTGCACTTCCGGGTTCTTTATCATCAACTTTTCCCGTGTGCGTGAAAATGCAGCTGGCATCCAGGACAGTGCAGACCAACCAGGCATGCGCCAGGTGATGTCAATCCGAAGAGACCATGATTTACCTGGTGGCACCTGCAGAGCCTTACCCACCCCCCCCATGACATGCCCATGCCCCGCCTATTGCCCTTCCACTCCTAGAAAAGCCGCTCCCGGCAGACACGCAGGGTGAGCTTCCTCAGCCCCCACCTTTGTCGCGACTGCATTAGGAACTCTGCCCGAGAGCTCTACCAGGTGACTCTCTCGGTCTCATTTGCCAGAGGCCAACAGACTTCACCCCCATACCTTTTTCCCTGGAGCTAGATGACCAAAGAATAAATTTGCAGTTTTGCTTTTAGCCTTGCCTACTCACTGGTTCTTTTGTGCTCACTCTGGTGGTCTTAGAAAAACAAATCAGTTGGTGCCAAACCCAGGAGAAGACCCCTCCTCAGGTCTCTAAGGGTTGAGGAACCTCCTCCTGCTCCCACACAGCAGACAGACCAGGACCTGAGACCCGCTTCCCTCACTCTCATGGCCTCTCTGGGGTAAGTGCTCTTGTTTCCTCTTTACCTCCCTCGGCCAAAAATCCTGCGGAGGTCCGAGGCCCACTTTTGAACCACTAAGTGGCTTGGGAGACCCGTTCGGGATGGAGACGTCTGTCGCCTGAAGGTAATCTCCACCTTGGCTCCAAGAGCCTCCAGTCTGTCTCTGGTGATTTCAAAGGACGCTTTGAAGCCAGGCAGAGATCTCCATTGTGTAAGTAAAGAGGAAACCAATGGGAAACCCCCAGTTCAAATTTCTAAAGAGCACCCCTTTAGGGTGCCTCCTAGCCAATTTAAAAACCTTACAGTGGTTAATTTTCCTTTCCACTGTGGCGTGGCCCCAATACAAACTAGATAATCAGTCTCAGTGGCCACCAGAGGGCACTTTAGACCGTAATGTTCTGATTGACCTCAGCAATTTCTGCCAGCGGCTAGGCAAGTGGTCTGAAATTAATTACATTCAAGGCTTTTGGGCCTTACGTATAGCCAGTGTTCTTTGGTTCAGGTTATACTGGCCAAGGACGCTGGCTCACAGGAACCCAAAAAAGAGGAGTCTTTATTCCTTTCTGTTCAGCCGGAAGGGAACCTAGGGTTTCCTTCTGTCTCTGTATCCTCACCCCTGCCCTACACTCCTCCTTCATTTTTCAAATAGCTCCTGACATTTGTAAAAAACTTCAAAAGGTAGAGGTTGGTCCTCAGACAGCAATACAAGACCTAGTTAAATTAGCCTTTAAGGTTTATAATTCCAGAGAGGAGACGGCTGAGGAGACGGCAGGCTTGCCTCAAATAGAAAGTACAGCTCCTAGCAGCGGCTTTACAGCCCAGTCGTAACCCCAGACCAGAGAGCACACACCTCGCAGACTCCAAGGCTACAAAAGGAGCCTGCTATAAGTGCGGTAAGGCAGGACACTATGCCAACAGGTGTCCACAAGGTCCCTGAGCCCCAACACAGCCTTGCTCTAAGTGCAAGGAGTCAGGACATTGGGCCAGTGAATGTCCTAACCCTCATCCACCAGCAACCCCCTGCCCTGCTTGCCAACAGGAAGGACACTGGAAGTCTGATTGCCCCACCCTGGGAATGGGTGCCACGTCCCAACGTGACCCCCTTTCCCAGGATCCTGGGAGCTCCTTCCAGCTCCTACATTTGGACGACGACAGCGGAGGGTGCCAAGACTCGGGGACCCCCATCACCCTTGCCGAGCCGTGGTTACTCTCCTGGTAGCGGGTAAGACAATTAATTTTTTAATCGACAGCAGGGCTACCTATTCTATTTTGCCGTCCTTCTCTGGACCTACCTTCTATCCAATCCACTCCTTAATTGCTGCCTGGTCAACAACTACTTTGCACACTCGTTCCTCATTCCCAGCTAGAAAGGGCCCCCACCAAAAGCAATCAGTGGAAATCAGTTCAACTTTCCCCCACTCACCTCAAACTTACTAAATTTTCTTAACTATTTCATACTCCCCAGCCTTGCCAGGACCATCCTTTTGGGTTTTGTCTGTATTCCAACAAATGTTTCCATTCCTCATTCCTATACTAATACTGTGCTTTATTTTATGTTTTGCCCCCATTTTGATCAACTTTCTCTGTGCCAAGATTCAAGAAATCACTCGCGTCACCTTCAACCAAATGCTTCTTCATCCGTACGTCCAAACACCAACCATAGGCCCCGACCTTAACGACGCACCTTAAGAGCAGGATGTAGCCAGACAGATTACGGCGCCACTTTATCACTATTACCAATAAAAGGTTGGACTGTTTGGACTAACGGAGGCAAGATGGCACATTTCCGGGTTTTTTAGCATTAACTTTTCCCATGTGCACGAAAATGCAGCCGGCGTCCAGGAAGGTGCAGACCAACCAGGCATGCGCCAGGTGAAGTCAATCCGAAGAGACCAAGATTTACCTGGTGGCACCTTCGGAGCCTTCCCCCACGCCCCGACACGCCCGTGCCCCGCCTATTGCCCTTCCACTCCTAGAAAAGCTGCTCCCGGAAGACGTGCAGGGTGAGCTTCCTCAGCCCCCACCTTTGTCGCGACTGCATTAGGAACTCTGCCCGAGAGCTCTACCAGGTGACTCTCTCGGTCTCCTTTGCCAGAGGCCAACAGACTTCACCCCCATACCTTTTTCCCTGGAGCTAGATGACCAAAGAATAAATTTGCAGTTTTGCTTTTAGCCTTGCCTACTCACTGGTTCTTTTGTGCTCTCTCTGGTGGTCTTAGGAAAACAAATCAATTTCATTATGTACCCAGTAGTCATTCAGGAGCAGGTTATTCAGTTTCCATGTAGTTGAGTGGTTTTGATTGAGTTTCTTAGTCCTGAGTTCTAGTTTGATTGCACTGTGGTCTGAGAGACAGTTTGTTATAATTTCTGTTCTTTTACATTTGCTGAGGAGTGCTTTACTTCCAATTATGTGGTCAATTTTGGAATAAGTGTGATGTGGTGCTGAGAAGAATGCATATTCTGTTGATTTGGGGTGGAGAGTTCTATAGATGTCTATTAGGTCCGCTTGGTGCAGAGATGAGTTCAATTCCTGGATATCCTTGTTAACTTTCTGTCTCGTTGATCTGTCTAATGTTGACAGTGGAGTGTTGAAGTCTCCCATTATTATTGTATGGGAGTCTAAGTCTCTTTGTAAGTCTCTAAGGACTTGCTTTATGAATCTGGGTGCTCCTGTATTGGGTGCATATATATTTAGGAGAGTTAGCTCTTCCTGTTGAATTCATCCCTTTACCATTATGTAATGGCCTTCTTTGTCTCTTTTGATCTTTGATGGTTTAAAGTCTGTTTTATCAGAGACTAGGATTGCAACCCCTGCTTTTTTTTTTTTTTTTTTTTTTTTTTTTTTTGTTCTCCATTTGCTTGGTAGATCTTCCTCCATCCCTTTATTTTGAGCCTATGTATGTCTCTGCATGTGAGATGGGTCTCCTGAATACAGTAGACTGATGGGTCTTGACTCTTTTTCCAGTTTGCCAGTCTGTGTCTTTTAATTGGAGCATTTAGTCCATTTACATTTAAGGTTAAGATTGTTATGTGTGAACTTGATCCTGCCATTATGATATTACCTGGTTATTTTGCTCGTTAGTTGATGTAGTTTCTTCCTAGTCTCGATGGTCTTTACATTTTGGCATGTTTTTGCAATGGCTGGTACCAGTTGTTCCTTTCCATGTTTAGTGCTTCCTTCAGGGTCTCTTGTAAGGCAGGCCTGGTGGTGACAAAATCTCTAAGCATTTGGTTATCTGTAAAGGATTTTATTTCTCCTTCACTTATGAAACTTAGTTTGGCTGGGTATGAAATTCTGGGTTTAAAATTCTTTCTTTAAGAATGTTGAATATTGGCCCCCACTCTCTTCTGGCTTGTAGAGTTTCTGCCTAGAGATCTGCTGTTAGTCTGATGGGCTTCCCTTTGTGGGTAACCCAACCTTTTTCTCTGGCTGCCTTTAAGATTTTTTCCTTCATTTCAACTTTGGTGAATCTAACAATTATGTGTCTTGGAGTTGCTCTTGTCGAGGAGTATCTTTGTGGCATTCTCTGTATTTCCTGAATTTGAACGTTGGTCTGCCCTACTAGGTTGGGGAAGTTCTCCTGGATGATATCCTGAAGAGTGTTTTCCAACTTGGTTCCATTTTCCCCCTCACTTTCAGGCACCCCAATCAGACGTAGATTTGGTCTTTTTACATAATCCCATACTTCTTGCAGGCTTTGTTAATTTCTTTTTCTTCTTTTTGCTTTTGGTTTCTCTTCTCGCTTCATTTCATTCATTTGATCCTCAATCACTGATACTCTTTCTTCCAGTTGATCGAGTCGTTTACTGAAGCTTGTGCATTTGTCACGTATTTCTCGTGTCATGGTTTTCATCTCTGTCAGTTCGTTTATGGCCTTCTCTGCATTAATTATTTTTGTTATCAATTCTTCCACTCTTTTTTCAAGATTTTTGTTTCTTTGTGCTGGTAAGTAATTCCTCCTTTAGCTCTGAGAAGTTTGATGGACTGAAGCCTTCTTCTCTCATCTCGTCAAAGTCATTCTCTGACCAGCTTTGATCCGTTGCTGGCAATGAATTGCGTTCCTTTGCAGGGGGAGATGTGCTCTTGTTTTTTGAATTTCCAGCTTTTCTGTCCTGCTTTTTCCCCATCTTTGTGGTTTTATCTGCCTCTGGTCTTTGATGATGGTGACGTACTGATGGGGTTTTGGTGTGGGTGTCCTTCCTGTTTGTTAGTTTTCCTTCTAACACTCAGGACCCTTAGCTGTAGGTCTGTCGGAGATTGCTTGAGATCCACTCCAGACCCTGTTGCCTTGGTGTCAGCAGCAGAGGCTGCAGAAGATAGAATGCTGCTGAACAGCGAGTGTACCTGTCTGATTCTTGCTTTGGAACCTTCCTCTCAGGGATATACTCCACCGTGTGAGGTGTGGGGTGTCAGTCTGCCCCTAGTAGAGGATGTCTCCCAGTTAGGCTACTCAGTGGTCAGGGACCCACTTGAGCAGGCAGTCTGTCCATTCTCAGATCTCAACATCCGTGTTGGGAGATCCACTGCTCTCTTCAAAGCTGTCAGACAGAGTCACTTGCGTCTGCAGAGGTTTCTGCTGCTTTTGTTGTTGTTGTTTAGCTATGCCCTGTCCCCAGAGGTGGAGTCTACAGAGACTGGCAGGCCTCCTTGAGCTGCTGTGAGCTCCACCCAGTTCGAGCTTCCCATCGGCTTTGTTTACCTACTTAAGCCTCAGCAATGGCAGGCGCCCCTCCCCCAGCCTCGCTGTTGCCTTGCGGTTAGATCACAGACTGCTGTGCTAGCAATGAGGGAGGCTCCGTGGGCATGGGACCCTCCCGGCAAGGTGTGGGATATAATCTCCTGGTGTCCCCGTTTGCTTAAAGTGCTGTATTGGGGTGGGAGTTACGTGATTTTCCAGGTGTTGTGTGTCTCAGTTTCCCTGGCTAGGAAAAGGGATTCCCTTCCCCCTTGCGCTTCCCAGCTGAGGGGATGCCTCACCCTGCTTCAGCTCTCACTGGTCGGGCTGCAATAGCTGACCAGCACCAATTACCCAGCACTCCCCAGTGAGATGAATCCAGTACCTAGGTTGAAAATGCAGAAATCACCTGTCTTCTGTGTCACTTGCACTGGGAGCTGGAGACTGGAGCTGTTCCTATTCGGCCATCTGGCTCCACCCCCCCATAACTGATTATTTAAAAAGTAACTTTTTAATACATACATTCATTGATGAATTTGGTAATATATTTTGATAACATATTACTAAGGTTTTTATTTTCATAATTATGTGTTTCATGTTGATATAGGAGTTAAGAAGAAATTACTTAAGGCAGCTTCTAAGGTCATGCGAGTCCTCAGTAACGTTTTTCTTTTTAATGAAAAGCAGCCCCAAATTATTTTCCTTTCTAATGAAGAGCAGCCTGTAAAATGGAGCTGCAGACATAGATACCGACAGTTGTGCCAATCATGTTCAAGATGGCAGCTCCATTTTCCCTTCTCTTTGTCAGCCAGACTCCGCAACCCCCCTCCAGAGAAAAAAAAAAAAAAAAAAGAGGGAGCTGACAAGATAGTGCCAATAAACTGGAATGCCTATTTGCATAATAAGATTAGGGTGGGGTGACCAGCCTTCCCCATGCACTGTGTAGATATCATAGCTGACTGAACAAATTGATGAGTCCTGTGTAAATCTGACACCACCTCCTCAAACTGGACTATAAAACTTAGAGCATTCATGCCGGTTGGTCCTTTTTTTCTGCTTGGAGGAGGCTCTCTTTTGGGCTTTCTCAATATGAAGAAGGTTTTTCTCTCTGTTTTCTTCTTTTCTATTCAACTTTCCACTCCAAAACCCACTCCTCATGTGTTCTGTGTCCTGAATTCCTTCTTGACAGAGACCAAAACCCAGGGTAGAGGCCCCAGAAAACAGAGTTGTTTCATTTTGGGTTCTCTCTTGGGGTCTGGATCAAAACCAAAGATAGAAACATTGGAGTGGTAATTAAGGAGCAAACCTCCTTTAGTCTCAAGGCTCTTTTCCAGCTATCTTGTTGCCAAACTTTGCTTCTTGTCTATCTATGTTCGTTGTGTCAATTCTCTCCCTGTGTGTGATGTACGGGAATTTTTACAGTTCAGGGAAACAGGTCTGTTAGGAAAGATCAGCAAAGGCGGCAGGAAGTAATTCAAAAGCTTTTGCTCTCTCTACCATTTCTCTGGCGAGCACATGGTAATTCTAAGCCAACACCACCACCTAGTAGAAATAGAAATCCTCTTCAAGAGGCATATTACTGATCCTTTGTTGTACAGTGCAGCTTTCTTTGTGTGCCACTAGATATCAGGCACTAAGCCCCTTCTGTGAACTGGAAAGCTCTGCCTTCAGCATTTAGGAGTAAAATGTCCTCCATAGCCAAATTTTAGTTCTGATACTGTCCCATCAGCAAGAAAATGACCATTCCGTCCCTATCTTCTTGTAAGACACCAACTCTGTCTCCAGTTAGAACAGTACTTAAATAGTAAGGGGATTTTAAGTTCAGAAGTTAACTGGAACCGTTTTTCTAAAGGTAAATGTTTTAGTTTAGCACGAGCTCTAACAGCAAGCAATCTAGCACATTGCCTCTGTTAAAGAAGCCTGGCCCAAAGGCAACCATTACAGTCTCTCTCAAGATGCATTTTTGGGGGAGCCAGGCAGGTCACACAAGTCTAGGAAGTCAAAGGGAAATACTATGCAGATGGCTAGGGCTACTTGGGTAAGCATGACTGGGCTCAGAAGTGTAATTTCCCTGGTGCCGTGACTTGAAGAGTCACACCCTCAGGCATGGGCAGCATATTTAACAGGATGCTGGGACCCAGAAACCAGGGAGGAAAAATAGTCAGGGGTATCCCCACACTGTTCTCTTCTCCACCTAGAGTCACATATAGAAGAGAAGGGGACTAAAGGGATGCCTTCCCTCATTTCTCTTTCTAGATGGGTAACAGATTATCTTCAACTTGCACCCCTCTGGAGTGTACTCTAAAACACTGGAGCTTGCTTAACCTCAGGACTTTGAAGGGGACAGTGACTTTTTTTTTTTTTTTTTTTCTGCACAAGGGTATGGCATTTTTACTAAATTTTTGCAAGTGTTGTAAGATAAACCCAGCTTATTTTAGCAATCACATTGGGCAGGCCCAAAGACAATGGTTCCAAAATTAGAGAAGCGACTTCCAGGAAACCATCTGAGGATTCCCCCTTATTTGGGGCCCCTTCAGTTTCCCTTCTCATTGGAGGACCTTAGGTAAATAAAAGGAGACTTAGGCCAATTTTCTGACAACCCTGACAGGTATATAGAAGCTTTGCACAATTTAATTCAGGTGCATGGTGCTTTTCCTTCTTTCACAGTTTTAAATGACTATTATTATTATTATTATTATTATTATTATTATTATTTTCTTCCAGACTAGGAAAAGTTCATTTCCCAAACTTTAACATACGTGGCTTAGAGTTGAGCTAGGGGGAAGGGAACCCAGAAGCCTGATATGCTGGCAAAAGGGTAAAAGTTTCTTACCAGCCAGGCTTTTGGCCTCTCTGTTCCTGTGGAAACCAGTAAAAGAGATAAGGATCATTGTTTATATTATCTGTAAAGTTAGAATTAATGAAAAAGGATTTGTGAGGGTGGTCTTAAGCTGTAGACAATCTAGTTTGCTTTGCATGTCTTTCTGTATAGTTCTGTCAAAGAAAGGGTACCTTAGGTTAGGATGCAGGCCCAGGACCCCATAAGCCTGCTGTTCAAAGCAGTTCAACAAACACAGCTACAGGCCTCCATCTTGTTTCATGTCATTGGGAACATGACCTGTAACCACATGGCAATACTTTTAGTCTCTGCCCTATTACAATGGTGGTGGTTTTCTTGTGCTAAGTCAGTTCCTGGGTAAGGGCCACAAAATCAGATAAGCCAGTTTGTCCATCTGGGTGGTGACATCTGATCCATCAAGGGCACAGTTTACAAAATATCTTAAGCACTGATCTTGAGGGCAGTTTAGAGAGGGTCAAAATCTTGTAGCCTCCAGCTGCATGACTCCTAAGCCATGGTTTCTAATATTATGGCTAGTTTCTTGGTCTGATCCCCAGGTTAAGAGGAAGTATATTTTAAGAAGGGGCTAGTATCATCTTTGTTTTAGACTCTCAACTGAAAAACAGACTCCTCCAAAGTTGGTTTAGCCTATGCCCAGGGATGGGCAAGGACAGCTTGGTGGCTAGAAACAAAATGAAGTTGTTTGGATTGGATCACTTTCATTGTCTCAGTCACAATTATCAATGATAGTTTCAAAAGCTTCCTATCACCCCTTCGAAAATACCTTGCACACTCATGGTTAAGTCATAACTTAATTAAGGGTTGTTGGTTTTGAGAGGTGACAACATGCTAGCAGCCCTCGTGCAGTGACTCCTCAGCCTCAGCGTCCACTCTGGCAGTGCTTGAGGAGCCCTTCAGCCCACCAAGGCACTGTGGGAGCACCTCTCTGGGGTGGCCGAGGCAGGAGCCGGGTCCCTCTGATTGCCTGGAGGTGTGGAGGGAGAGGCGTTTGCAAGAACCGGGGCAGCACCGGGCGCTCACAGTCCAGCGAGAGTCCCAGCGGGCACGGGCATGGGCTCCGCCGGCCATGCACTCAGAGCGGCCAGCGGGTGACGGCCCAGCACAGTAAGGGGCTTAGCACCCGGGTGAGAAGCTGCAGTGGGTGTGCCTGATCCCCTAGCAGTGCCAGCCTGCTGGAGCTGCACTCGAGTTCTCGCTGGACCTCAGCTGCCTCCCGGCGGGGCAGGGCTCTGGACCTGCAGCCTGCCATGCTGGAACCCCCCACCCCACAGTGGGCTCTCCGGAGGCCTGAGCCTACCTGAGGAGCGCTGCCCCCTGCTCTGTGGCGCTCGGTGCCATCAACCGCCCAGGGGCTGAGGAGTAGGCTTGTACAACATGGGACTGACAGGCAGCTCCGACCCCGGCTCCCATGCAGGATCCACTAGGTGAAGCCAGCTGAGCTCCTGGGTCTAGTGAGGACTTGGAGAACCTTTATGTCTAGCTAAGGGATTGTAAATACAACAATCAACACCCTGTGTCTAGTTCAGGGTTCGTAAATACACCAATCAGTACAGTTCTCTGTATCTAGCTAACCTAGTGGGGACTTGGAGAACTTTTATGACTAGCTGAGGGATCGTAAACGCACCAATAAGCACTCTGTGTCTAACTCAGGGTTTGTAAATACACGGATCAGTACTCTGTATCTAGCTAACCGAGTGAGGTCTTGGAGAACTTTTCCGTCTAGCACTCTGTTTCTAGTAAAAGGATTGTAAATGCACCAGTCAGCACTCTGTGTCTAGCTCAGGGTTTGTAAATACATGAATCAGTACAGTACTCTGTATCTAGCTAACCTAGTGGGGACTTGGAGAACTTTTCTATCTAGCACTCTGTGTCTAGCTCAGGGATTGTAAAGGCACCAATCAACACCCTGTCAAAATGGTCCAGTCAGCTCTCTGTAAAACGGACCAATCAGCAGGATGTGGGTGGGGCCAGATAAGGGAATAAAAGCAGACTGCCCAAGCTAGCCAGCGCAACCCACTTGGGTCATCTTCCACATTGTGGAAGACTTGTTCTTTCGCTCTTTGCAATAAATCTTGCTGCTGCTCACTGTTTGGGTACATGCCGCGTTTATGAACTGTAACAGGGTGAAGTCTGAAGCTTCACTCCTGTGACCAGCAAGACCATGAACCCACCGGGAGGAATGAACAACTCCAGACAGGAGGAACAAACACACAGATGTGCTGCCTTAAGAGCTGTAACACTCACTGCGAAGGTTTGCAGCTTCACTCCTGAAGCCAGCGAGACCACAAACCCTCCAGAAGGAAGAAACTGCAGACACATCTGAACATCTGAAGGAACAAACTCTGGACTACCCTCTTTAAGAACTGTAGCACTCACCGTGAGGGTTCATGGCTTCATTCTTGAAGTCAGTGAGACGAAGAACCCACCAATTCCGGACACAGTTTCACTTGTGAGATTACTTTTTATAAAATTTAAAAGCTAAAAATCTTAACTACTTGGTATGACTAACGTTGAGTAACAAGGGATTAAAAAGGATTTTCCTGAAGAGTGCTCAGCTTAATTGAAAGTGGATATTCAAGTTATAAGTGTATTTTAAAGACCTTTAGCTTTTTCTCTTCTTGCATCTCCACTTTTTTTGTTTTGCCACTCTTAAGACATGCATAAGAGACCCTAAGATAGCTTCTGGTAGCATAGGACTCCATGAGAAACAGAGGAGGTGCCACAGACCCAGTTTTGAGGAAAACAAAACAAAAAACAGAAAACAACCTCTGTTTTCCTCATGAAATGCTCACAAAAGCAGATCATTTCTTCTCAAAATCAAAGGATCTGTTCTGTTATGCATTGTATTATCTGACCCTTTTGAGTTTTGGGAGTATCAAATTACTTTACATTATGAGATAATTTTGGTGTGTAATAATTAGAAAGAAAATACCCTTTAAGGGATGACTAATAGTAATAAATCAGAGAAGTATGTTCTTGGACACATGAATGATATGAAAACATCCCCACGCCCCACAAAGAGATGAGACTCCTATGGGGAGTGAGCTAATTACAAAATAAGCTGATTGGCTTTGGGTTGGTTTGCAATGAAATGCATAGTAGATGCACTACAGTCTTCATTTTGGAGACCCAAGACCCAGTATAAAATGTCACCCTTAATTTTAGGAATCTATCTTTGCCTTCAGCTGTGCCTGCTTATTGGGCTCTAAAAATGCATGCCGTCCTGGCCCTGTTCCTCCAAGGAGTCCAGTCTGAAACCAGTAATCCAATTAAGAAACTGGCAAATGAAAAGTCTTCACAAGTGCTCAGTCTCTGTCTGTGTTGCTATATAGGTGTTGTGTGTAATGTCTGTAAAAAGAACTCTAATTTATTGTCTTAAAGAAAAATAAGCACTTAAATATTTCTTAGTTCATGTGACTTTAATCTTTAAGAAATAAAAATAGTTTAAGGATTTTTGATAAAATGCAAGTGTCATCGAAATGCAAATAGGTGGTCTAAATAATAAAAATCAGATTCTAGATTTGATAAATGTTCCAAGGTTGTATTCTACCTACTTTAAAGATGGGTAAGGCCTGGGACACATGTAGCTAGACACTGAAGAGTTAGACCTTATCTGCACCTCTGTCTGGGTCCTAGGCTCCATACCTGGTGCATAATTAAAATCGTTTACTAACCAGGTTTCTCTCCAAAAATGAAAGTTGCTAAAAGTTAAAAATGGGGAAGGATTCCCTATTTAATAAATGGTGCTGGAAAAATTGGCTAGCCATAAGTAGAAAGCTGAAACTGGATCCTTTCCTTACTTCTTATACAAAAAGTAATTCAAGATAGATTAGAGACTTAAATGTTAGACCTAATATCATAAAAAACCCTAGAAGAAAACCTAGGTCATACCTTTCAGGATAGAGGCATGGGCAAGGACTTCATTTCTAAAACACCAAAAGCAACAGCAACAAAAGCCAAAATTGACAAATGGGATCTAATTAAACTAAAGAGCTTCTGCACAGCAAAAGAAACTACCATCAGAGTGAACAGGCAACCTACAGAATGGGAGAAAACTTTTGCAGTCTACTCATCTGACAAAGGGCTAACATACAGAATCGACAAAGAACTCAAACAAATTTACAAGAAAAAAACAACCCCATCAAAAAGTGAGTGAAGGATATGAACAGACACTTCTCAAAAGAAGACATTCATACAGCCAACAGACACATGAAAAAAATGCTCATCATCACTCGCCATCAGAGAAATGAAAATCAAAACCACAATGAGATACCATCTCACACCAGTTAGAATGGCAATCATTAAAAAATCTACAGTAAACAACAAGTGCTAGAGAGGATGTGGAGAATTAGGAACACTTTTACACTGTTGGTGGGACTGTAAACTAGTTCAACCATTGTGGAAAACTGTGGCGATTCCTCAAGGATCTAGAACTAGAAATACCATTTGACCCAGCCATCCCATTACTAGGGATACACCCAAAAGATTATAAATCATGCTGCTATAAAGACACATACAAATATATGTTTATTGCGGCACTATTCACAATAGCAAAGACTTGGAATCAACCCATATGTCTGTTAGTGACAGACTGGATTCAGAAAATGTGGCACATATACACCATGGAATACTATGCAGCCATAAAAAGGATGAGTTCGTGTCCTTTGTAGAGACATGGCTGCAGCTGGAAAGCATCATTCTCAGCAAACTATCACAAGAACAGAAAACCAAATACCGCATGTTCTCACTCATAGGTGGGAACTGAACAATGAGATCACTTGGACACAGGAAGGGGAACATCACACACTGGGTCCTATTGTGGGGAAGGGGGAGGGGGAAGGGATAGCATTAGGAGATATACCTAATGTAAATGACGAGTTAATGGGTGCAGCACACCAACATGGCACATGTATACAGATATAACAAATCTGAACGTTGTGCACAAGTACCGTACAACTTAAATTATAATTAAAAAAAAAAAAGTGCAACATGTATTTGAGATCACTAAACAACTTTACATTCAAGGCATATAAAAACAATAAAACGTGTCTTTTTATTAAAAGATTATAACAAAGCATAGAAATGTAAATTTTGTCCAAAGATGACAGATTATGTTAAATTTGTTAAGATAGAGCTAGAGGCTTAAGCCAGTTGTAGAAAGATTGTAAAAATTAATCTTGCAAAAATGTGTAAACATTAATTAAACTCAAAAGGGTATTTAAGATCTTTTCATAAATTGAGCATTCAAGTGAAAACACAGCAAGAAGTTCTTAAGATACTGATCTGCCCTTTAGTCAAAGGGTTATGAAGGATTTGTAAATATTTCACCTCATGGTCAAATTGGTTAAAATTACATGGAATCGTCTATAAGGTTTCATTTAAACAAATTGGGGTTAACATTAATAAACTAGTGGGAGGGTAAAATTTAGTTCTGAACAAGATTTTCATGTAATAGTAAAGGCTAATGGAAGGTTTTTGTTTTTGAGCCTTCATTTTGGCAAAATAAATAATTTATGGCAAATTGCCTTTCTTCCGGGGACCCTTAGATCAATCCTAGGAGGAGCCCTAGCTGCTGTTCCCCACATGACACCCCTTTTCACGAGGAAGTAGCCAGAAAGAGTCATCATCCAGCACCCCTAACAGCAGTTAGGTTTACCACTCTAGAGTAGAGTATGATACAGGAGTTAAGAAGAAATTACTTAGGCACATAGTAAGAGTATGAGAGTCCTTGGTAAGACCTCTTTTTAATGAAAAGCAGCCCCAAAGTATTTTCCTTTCTAAAGAAGAGCCACCTGTAAAATCAAGCTGCAGACATAGATAACAGCAGTTGTATCAATCATGTTCAAGATGGCAGCTCCGTCTTTTCTTCTGTTTGTCAGTCACGGGTACAATAAGAAGCAGACAAATGGTGCAGATAAACTGGAATGCCCATTTGCTAATAATATTAGAGTGGGATGACCAGCATTCCCTGTGCTCTATGTGGGCACCATAACTTATCAAACCAATCTATGAGCCCTATGAAAATCAGATACCGCCTCCTCAAACTGGATTATAACGCTCAGTCCTTTTTTTCTGCTTGGAGACCCTCTTTTGGGCTTTCTCAGCATGGGGAAGCTTTTTCTCTCTTTTCTTCTTTTTCTATTAAAGTTTCTACTCCAAAATCTACTCCTCCTGTGTATCTGTGTCCTGAATTTTTTCTCGACTGATACCAAGAGCCAGGGTATATACCCCAGACAATGGAGCTATTTCACTGTGGTTCATCATAAAACAATTCAGCAAGCAAAAATATTTTTCTTATGCTTTGGTCAATATTGAAATATAATTGATAAAACAGAGGTGTAAAACCTGTCCTGTTTTCTTCACACCATCCTTTTAAGAATCAAGGAAATGCTTTTTGAAAATTATTTTTTCAATTTTTAATTTGTATGAGTACATAGTAGGTTTATATATTTATGAGGGATATGAGGTATTTTGCTACTATACATTTACAGAATACATAATAATCACATCAGGGTAAAAACGGTATCTGTCAATTCAAGCATTTATCCTTTGTATTACAATATAATTATACTCTTCTAATTATTTTTAAAGATACAATTAAATAATTGTTAACTGCAGCCACACTGTTCTGCTAACAAACACTAGGTCTCGTTCACTCTATCTTTTGTACCCATTAACAATCTTCATTTTTCCTCCACTCCTCCACTCACCTTCCCAGGCTCTTGTAACTGTCCACTCCACATCTTCATGACTTCAATTGCTTTAATTTTTAGCTCCGACAGATAAGTGAAAACGTGAAGTTTGTCTTTCTGTGCCTGGTTTATTTTATTCAACATAACGACCTCTGGAGCTGTTGTTGCAAGCGATAGAATCTCTTTTTTAATGGCCGAATAGTACTTTATAATGTGTATGTACCACATTTTCTTTATCCATTCATGTGTTGATGGACATTTGCGTTGCTTCCAAATTTTGGCTACTGTAAATAATGTTGCAATAAAATTAAGAGTGCAGATATCTCTTTGATACACTGATTCACTTTCTTTTGGATATATATCAAGGAGTGATATTGATGGATCCTATAATAGCTCTGCTTATAGTTTTTTTTTGTTTGTTTGTGTGTGTTTTTTTTTTTTTTTTTTTTTTTTTTGCTATGATTCTTTCTATTATGCTTTAGATCTTGTTACTTGTTATGTGTCTGTTCAGGTTTTGAATTACCTCCTTGTTCAATTTTGGTAGGTTGTATGTGTCTTGGAATTTATCTCATTTTTCTAAATAATCCAATCGATTGGCATATAGTCACTCATAATAGCCACTAATAATCCTTTGATTTTCTGCAGTATTGGTCGTAATGTCTCCTTTTTCATCTCTGATTGTATTTGCTTTTTCTCTCTGTTTTCCAATTTGGCTAAATGATGGTCAATTTTGTTTATCTTTTCAAAAAAATTTTCACTTCATCGGTCTTTTGCGTTGTTTTATTCTTTCAATTGTATGTATTTCTGCTCTGATATATATCTTATTTCTTTTCCTTTACTAAATTTGGGTTGGGTTTGCTTATGCATTTCTATTTCTTTAAGAGGCATCATTAAATTATTTATGTCAAGTTTTTCTCCTTTTTTGATGTAAGTGCTTATAGCTGTAAACTTCTTAGTGCTGCTTTCAATATATCTTATTGGTTTTATTATGTTGTATTTTCATTGTCATTTGTTTCAAAAAATTTCAATTTTGTTCTTAATTCATTAAGTGACCCACTGGTCATACAAGAACATATTGTTTAATATTCATGGGTTTTTACAGTTTCCAAAATGTCTCATCTTAATTGATTTTTAGTTTTATTTTACTGAGGTCATATAAAATGCTTGATATTATTTTATTTTTACTTTTTGAATTTGAGACTTGTTCTGTGATATAACATATAATCTACCTTTGAGAATGATTCACGTCCTGAGGAGAAAAATGTGTATTCTATAGCCATTGAATAAAATATTCTGTAAAATCTCTTAGATCCATTTTGTCTATAGTGCAGATTAAGTACAATCATTCTTTGCTGTTTTTCTCTCTGGGAGATCAGTGCAATGCTGAATGTAGGATGTTAATATCTCCAACTATTACTATATTGAGGTCTATCTCCCTCTTAAGCTCTAATAATATTGGCTTTATATATCTGAGTGTTCTTGTGTTGGGTACATATATGTTAGCAATCATTATATCCTTTTTGCTGAATTGATCTTGTCATCATTATATAACAACCTTCTTTTTCTCTTACAGTTTTTGTCTTGAAATCTATTTTGTCTGATGTAATCATAGCCATTTCTTCTCTTCTTTGATTTCCATTGGCATAGAATAACTAACTTTTCCATCTCGTTATTCTATATATATCTTTATAGGTGAAATATGTTTCTTTTAGGCAACAGATCATTGGGCTTGGTTTTATTAATCCATTCAGCCATTCTGTGTCTTTTGATTGGAGAGTTCATTCTATTTTCATTCAATGTTATGATTTATAATAAGCACATATACCTGTCGTTTTGTTGTTTTCGGGTTGTTTTATAGTCTTCTCTTTTTTCCTCTCTTTCTTTTAGTGAAGGTGATTTTCTCTGCTGGTATGGTTTAATTTCTTGCTTTGTGTGTGTGTGTATTTGTTGTATGTATTTGATTTAAGGTTGCCATGAAGCTTGGAAGTAACATCTTATTAATCATTATTTTATACTGATAGCAACTTAGCACTTTATACATAAACAAGCAGACAAGCAAAACAGAAACTAATAAAATCCCCAATACCTGAAGTTTATTCCCTGGCTTTGAAACTTTTTCTTGTTTTCACTTATATCATACTGTACTGTAAATGTCTTGAAATGTTGTTGTAATTATTTTTTTCATATTTTAGACTTTTGAGTGAAGATGAGAGTAGTTTAAACATCACAATTACAGTGTTGTAATATTCTATGTGTTTCTGTGTACCTACTATTTATTACCAGTGCCATTTGTAACTTCCTATGATCTCCTATTACTCACTAATGTATTTTTATTTCTGATTGAAGACTCTCTTTTGCATGGTTTGTAGAGAAGGTATGGTGTTGATGAAATTCCTCAGCTTTAGCTTGTCTGGGAAACTCTCTATATCTTATTCATGTCTGAAGAAGGCTTTCACTGGATATGCTATTGTAGGGTAAATGTGAGTTCTTTTTCCTTCCCTTCAGTATGTTAAATATTTCTTGTCACTCTCTCCTGGCTTTCGAGATTTCCATTGAAAAGTCTACTGGCAAGCTTCTAATACCTCATTTGTATGTTACTTGTTTATATTGTCTTGCTGCTTTTAGGAACTTCTTATTTATCTTTGACCCTTTAGAATTTGATTATTGAGTTCCTGAAGTAATCTTCTTCAGGTTAAACCTACTTAGTATTCTATAACTTTCTTGTACTTGCATATTTATATTTTCACTAAGTTTGGGAAAATCTCTGTTATTATCTATTTGAATAAACTTTCTACTACTATTTTTTTCTCTCTAGCTCCTCTTTAAGGCCAATTACTCTTAAGTTTACCCTGTTGAGGTCGTTTCTAGTTCTTGTAGGCATGCTTCTTTATTTTTTATTCTCTTTTCTTTTGTCTCTTCTGACTATGTATTTTCAAATAACCTGTCTTCAAACTTACTAATTCTTTCTTCTGCTTGATCAATATGCTATTTAGAGATTCTGATGCTCTTTCAATTCTCTGTCTGAAAGATCACATCTCTGTGTTATGAAGATTGATCCCTGGTGCCCTACTTAGTTCATTTTGTGAGGTCATGTTTTCCTGGATGGTCCTGATGCTTCTGAATATTCATTGGTATTTAGAGATTGATGAGTCAGGTATTCATTTTAATCTTCACTATCTGAGTTTATTTGTATCTGTCTTTCTTGAGAAGCTATCCAAGTCTTCCCAGTGGCTTTGGTGTTGCTATTGAAGCTGTATGTGCATTGGGGGCACCCCAAGTCCAGGAACTTTGGCTCTATCTATGGAGTTACCACCTTGGTGGTCTTGAATAAATTCTGGAACAATTCTCTGGATTCTAATAGAGACTCTAGTTCTCTCTTATGTTCTCCCAATATAAATGAAATCCCTCTCTTTGTGTTGAGCTTCTTGGAGCATGGGTGGGTTGTCACAAGCACCCCTGTGACCACCACTGATGGTGCACTTGGTCAGAATTGAAGCCAGCACAACACTGGGTCTCGCTGAAGGATCATTATCTGGTTACCACCTATGTTTGCTCAAGTCCCTAGCACTCTACAATCAGTAGACAGTGAAGCCAGTCTTGATTGTTTCCCTCCTTTCAGGGTGGCAAATTCCCCAGGCCCCAGGTGAGTCCGAAAATGCCATCCAGGAGTCAGGGACTAGAGTTGGAAACCTTAGAAATTTACATAGTGCTCTATTCTATTGTAGCTAAGCTGTTCACAAAACACACAACAATGATTTTGCAACTTCTCCATCTCCTTTCTGTAGGCAGAGAAGCCTCTCCCTTTGCCCGTGACCACCACAGCTCCCTAGGAAGTACTGCCAGACTACCACCAATGTTCCCTGAAGGCCCAAATGCTTTTCACTCAGCTTGTGGTGAATGCTGCCAGTCCTGGGATTTAGCTCTAAGACTAGCAGAGTAGTTGCAGTCCTTCTGGCCTAGAATGTCTTTCAAGTTTATTTAGGACCCTGGAACACTTTAGGTCATGGTGGCAAGGCTTTCAGAAACTCATGTTCCAACCACTGGGAAGGGTGACTTCCCTTTTTCTGGAACTGGTCTAATACACCCTCCATAAGTGAGCATCAGTTGAGTTCAGCCCATTTTTGCTTTCCACTGTGTCAGGGCAGTACTAAGATCAATTTAGAGTTCTATAGTCACCGCACTTTCCCTCCCCTAAGCATGCAGATTCTCTCTCCACACCACAGGGCCACTGCCAGTGGATTGGGGAGGGTGGCATCAGTGATTCAAGACTGTCTCTCCTTACCGCTTCAGTGTTTCTTTCAGTGATATAACATTAAAACCAGGTACTATGATTGCTCACCTGATTTTTGGTTCTTATGAAGGTGTCTTTTTGTGCAGGTAGTTGTCAAATTTGGTATTCCTGTGGGAAGGATGATTGTTAGATGCTTCTGTTCAGCCATCTTGTTCTACCTGCTTGACTGTGAATAGGTTTAATGTATATATTATTGGTTCAAATTTGTTCTTGCTTATACTTTTAATACTTACTATTTAATAATACTACTTGCTAATTTTTAAAATAAAAAGCTGACACTAGGTATATTACAGTTTCCTCCACCTGACCTGGCAAGAGTGGCATCAAGTTGTAAAGTGGCAGTGAACTACTTTCTGGCTTTGAGCGAACTTGTTTAAGCCTTTTATATGTGTCAAGTATTTCTACCATTACTTTTCTTAAGAAAAAAACATTCATAAGTTGAAAGTAAAGCAGGAGTATAGCTGCATGTCCTTTCAATGTCATTGTTTAACAGGCTCACTGAAGAATTATTTAATTACCTAGGAGGGTGCACCTGCGTTTTCCTGTGTTTTCCTATTTATTATTTTATTAGGGCCCTGAAACTGTGAAATTAAATGTTAGCTTATAGGTTTTTGTCAGGTAGGAAGGATAAGCTAGAAGATTTTAGGATTTCAGTTTTTAGGGTTATCAGACATTTAAAATTTTTACTATTATCAAGTTTTTGTGAATTCTTTGATTAAATAAATCTCTATTCATTGAATTATCTTTTGACATAAATTTAATAACTTACTGATTCTGTCACTGATGAATACGATAAATTAAATTTGACAAATGTGTATTCTGTTTGTATAATGGTCATCCTTCTAACTTTTAAAAAGTTATATGTTAACAGCTTTGGAAGTTCTATGAAGATGCTCTTTAGATTCAAATATCACAGACAATTACATTGAATTACCTGGAAACACCATCTGATGGCACAGATTTTCTTGACCCCCTAGGTAATTTTCAAGAGGCATTAGAACTTTAACTTTCTGACTCTGCAAAATGATTATATCAGACAGACATTACTTGCTTATCTATTTCCGCATTTTCTTTATGAAATAGAATAAATTTACTTTGGTTAAAATTATAATTAATATGGGTAGTTGCAACTACAGCAGGATTGGTATTAACAGAGAAATACGACTGTGTATGCAAAACTGTGAGGTGATTTTTTGATTTTCAAAAAAGAGAGTAGTTATATTCTAAAGTTCCTATATATTCTAGACTATAAAGGAACACAGTGAAAGACAAAACTTCAGTGTGTATGGGAATCGAGATAAATAAATTTTATTTGTCTTCATTTCTAATATTTTATTCTGAAACTAAGTTATCAAATGTGTTCCAATTTTGGCAATGTTTGATCAGTTTTGATGAGTTTATTCATACGAAAATCACTTTTAGAGGAAGAGTATGAATCCTTTACTTACAAATATTATATTAGTGCAAAACTCGACTCTGGCTTTTCTTTATTCAAATGAAAATTGATCTTGAAGAATCAATCTTTTATTATCTGTGAGTATTAATATTTTTTTTTTACCATTTGTGAATTGGCCAAGATAACAGACATTCTAATCTGAACTGAATAATTTCTGTTGACTTTTTTTTTTCATACTCTTGATTTTTAAAAAAAAAAATACACACAGGTTACTGGCCTCTGAAGAGGCTGGCTTTTTATATAGTTGGATGAATTTCTTCTGCTATAGCATTTTATTCTCGTTCTGATTAGATAGGCAATCAAACATTATTTTCTAGGTACACATGATACTAACTTAAGTGAGCAAATTTACCCTGACAGCTACTAGTTATTTAGAATGTGGTTTGTATTATTTTGAATGTCAATATCCATCTGTTTTCTGATGAATCTACTATAATTTTTTTTTCTTCTAAGTTATCGAACCCTCAGAGGTCTTAGAGATACTTTCAAAATGTCTTCAAAGTCAAAACTGTTTTCATAATAATAATATATTATTTACAGTTTTTCACTTTCATTCTTTCAATAGTGTGCAGGAAAGTTTTCCAAAAGCTATATACAATATGTGATATCACAAGAGATTCAAAGCAGATTGGAAAATTCAACTGTTTTCAATTAAGGTATAAAAACAAATTCTCAAAATTAATAAAACAGTTCTACTCTTTCTACTGTATTTGTGTTTGGGGTAACAGTTTTCTTTACATTAATATTTATGTTTATTAGGTTTATTACTTAATATTTAATATAATATATATTGATAAATGTATCCCATATAAGTAAAAACTCTTCAGATTTTTTAAAAAATATTTAAGATTATAAAGTTATGTGAATACTAAAAAGCTTGACAAAAACTATAATATACTATTCTATGTAAACTGATGTCAATCCTTTTTACGCAGTGTCAAATTCTCCCTGAATCAAAGAATATTCAAATCATATAAACAAATATTTCACTTAGTTACCTTATATGAAAGTACAGTTGTTTATTTAGGTTCATTAAAAATCTGTCCTTCTTTTGTCTTTTATAATTAAAATAATCAATTTTGCAGTTAAAGCCATATCTACAGTATTATTTAACGTGAAGCCTCATTTAATCAGATATTACCAGCCCACCACTATCGGGAGAACCAACCCCCATTATTTCAGTGTAGGTTCTTTCTATTTTTCCTAAGTGTCAGCTGGTCTGAGAAATAAAGAGAAAGAGTACAAGGAGAGGAATTTTACAGCTGGGCTGCTGGGGGTGACATCACATAGTTGTAGCACCATGATGCCCACCTGAGCCACAACACCAGCAAGTTTTATTAAGGTTTTCAAAAGGGGAGGGGGTGCAAGAACAGGGAGTAGGTCACAAGATCACATGCTTCAAAGTTCGAAAAGGGGAATAAAGATCACCTGCTTCTGAGGCCAGTAAAGATCACAAGGCAAAGGACAAAGCAAAGATCACAAGGCAAAGGGCAAAATCAAAAACTCCTGATAAGGGTCTATGTTCAGCTGTGCACATATTGTCTTGATAAACATCTTAAACAACAGAAAACAGGGTTAGAGAGCAGAGAACCAGTCTGACCTCAGATTTACCAGGGTGGGGTTTCTTCTCCACCCTAATAAGCCTGAGGGTACAGCAGGAGACCAAGGCTTAATTTCTGTCCTTATCTCAAATGCATAAGACAGACACTCCCAGAGCCGCCATTTATAGACCTCTCCCAACAAATGCATTCCTTTCCCAGGGTCTTAATTATTAATATTGCTTGCTAGGAAAAGAATTCAGTGATAACTTCCCTACTTGCAGGTCCGTTTATAGGCTGTCTGCAAGAAGAAAAATATGGCTCTATTTTGCCCAACCCTGCAGGCAGTGAGACCTTATGGTTGTCTTCCCTTGTTCCCTGAAAATTGCTGTTATTCTATTTTTCTGTTTTTCAATGTGCACTGATTTCATATTGTTCAAACACACATTTTACAATCAATTTGTACAATAGTGATCCTGAGATGACGTATATCTTCAGCTTATGAAGACAACAGGATTAAGAGATTAAAGTGTGCTGCTGAATCCGGTTTGCCAGTATTTTATTGAGAATTTTTGCATCGATGTTCATCAGGGATATTGGTCTAAGATTCTCTTTTTTGGTGTGTCTCTGTCAGGCTTTGGTATCAGGATGATGTTGGCCTCATAAAATGAGTTAGGGAGGATTCCCTCTTTTTCTATTGATTGGAATAGTTTCAGAAGGAATGGTACCAGCTCCTCCTTGTACCTCTGGTAGAATTCAGCTGTGAATCCATCTGGTCCTGGACTTTTTTTGGTGGGTAGGCTATTAATTGTTGCCTCAATTTCAGAGCCTGCTATTGGTCTATTCAGGGATTCAACTTCTTCCTGGTTTAGTCTTGGGAGAGTGTAAGTGTCCAGGAAATTATCCATTTCTTCTAGATTTTCTAGTTGATTTGTGTAGATGTGTTAATAGTATTCTCTGATGGTAGTTTGTATTTCTGTGGGGTCGGTGGTGATATCCCCTTTATCATTTTTAATCTAGGTAGTACCATTCAGGACATAGGCATGGGCAAGGACTTCATGTCTAAAACACCAAAAGCAATGCAGCAAAAGCCAAAATTGACAAATGGGATCTAATTAAACTAAAGAGCTTCTGCACAGCAAAAGAAACTACCATCAGAGTGAACAGGCAACCTACAGAATGGGAGAAAGTTTTTGCAATCTACTCATCTGACAAAGGGCTAATATCCAGAATCTACAAAGAACTCAAACAAATATACAAGAAAAAAACAAACAACCCCATCAAAAAGTGGGCAAAGGATATGAAGAGACATTTCTCAAAAGAAGACATTCATACAGCCAACAGACACATGAAAAAATGCTCATCATCACTCGCCATCAGAGAAATGAAAATCAAAACCACAATGAGATACCATCTCACACCAGTTAGAATGGCAATCATTAAAAAATCAGGAAACAACAGTTGTTGGAGAGGATGTGGAGAAATAGGAACACTTTTACACTGTTGGTGGGATTGTAAACTAGTTCAACCATTATGGAAAACAGTATGGCAATTCCTCAAGGATCTAGAAATGGATGTACCATATGACCCAGCCATCCCACTACTGGGTATATACCCAAAGGATTATAAATTATTCTACTACAAAGACACATGCACACGTATGTTTATTGCATCACTATTCACAATAGCAAAGACTTGGAATGAACCCAAATGTCCATCTGTGACAGACTGGATTAAGAAAATGTGGCACATATACACCATGGAATACTATGCAGCCATTACAAAGGATGAGTTTGCGTCCTTTGTAGGGACATGGATGCAGCTGGAAACCATCATTCTTAGCAAACTATCACAAGAAGAGAAAACCAAACACCGCATGTTCTCACTCATAGGTGGGAACTGAACAATGAGATCACTTGGATTCGGGAAGGGGAACATCACACACTGGGGCCTATCATGGGGAGGGGGGAGGGGGGAGGGATTGCATTGGGGAGCTATACCTGATATAAATGACGAATTGATGGGTGCTGACGAGTTGATGGGTGCAGCACACCAACATGGCACAAATATACGTATGTAACAAACCTGCACGTTATGCACATGTACCCTAGAACTTAAAGTATAATAAAAAAAGAAAAATAAAAATAAAAAAGAAGAGATTAAAGTAAGACAGGAATTAAAAATTATAAAAGTATTAATTTGGGGAACTGATAAATGTCCACATTGAAATGAAATCTTCACAATTTATGTTCTGAAGTTGCAATAAAGACAGGCATAAGAAATTATAAAAGTATTAATTTTGGGAACTGATATAGGTCCATATTAAAATGAAATCTTCACAATTTGTGTTTCTTTGCCATGGCTCCAGCTGGTCCCTCTGTTTGGGGTCACTGACTTTCTGCAACACACCACCAAAAAACAAAGATTATACTTTACATGTAAAAACAAGAGGCAAGGAGAAAAGAGCAATCATGTATAAAAATACTGTAGAAAAAAATACAATATGATTTTATCATAGAGGAAAGCCTCAGCCTGTGAAAGTGCTAGGATTACAAGTGTGAGCCATTGCACCCGCAGCATTATAATTAAAAAAATAATAAAAAAAACTGGGAAATTGAAAGGACATTTTTGAAAATTGAACTGGTGACTCAAGAAAACATAAAAAAAAAAAAAAAGACAGAGTGAAGCAAGTAAAGAGAAATGAGTTGAAAAGGAAGCAAGATAAAAAGGAACTAACAAAGCATTACTGGTATTCCTGAGTAAGAGAAACCCAACTAATGGAACATAAGGTACATTCTAAAATAACATATTGGACAGAAACAAAGTCTAGAGAGTGAAACATGGCATTTCTTATTAATTTATTCCTTGAGGCATTTGCTATTTCTACAACCATGTCATAGAGACAGAATTTGATCAATAAGCAATAGTTGATAAGGCAAGAAAACAAGCAAAGTATTCAGCAGTTTAAGGGAGAAGGAATAAACAGAGAATTGATGGCCTTCCACCAACTGATAGCCTTCAATGGCTCTCAGTCAGACTGCCATAGGTCAAATGATTAAAGAGTGAACCACATGGATGTCCTCATTAAAGCTTAAGACTTACACAAAAGCAGCTCAATTCCTTACACTTAGTATTTGATAGAAGAAAAGTTAATCCTCTCTGGAGGAAAATAATATCATTAAGAGCCCAAAATTTTATTCATAAGCTTTTATACATAAATCCAGGATCTAATAAAAATATTAAAGTGAGTAAAAAAGGTATGAATTAATTAAAATTAAAAGACAACAGGCAGAGATGTATAGTCACAAGAAATACAAGCACTGTTTTTATCAGATGTGGAGTTTTAAATGACTATGCTTAATATATCAAGAACTTACAAAAGAAGATGAAGAGTATCAATATAGAACCAAAAATTATGAAATAAAAGATAAAATGAAATTCTAGAAATAAAACACACAATAAATGTATTAGATGATTTTCATTGATTAGATACCCCAAAGGAAATGAGAGATTGATCAGAAGAACTTCCCAGTTTGAAGAAAAGATATTTAAGTGGAAAATATAGGAAAAAATATTTGGAAAACAATGAAAAGCTCATGGAAGAAAGCTCTATGGGATAGAAGGAATATTAGAGGAGCGAATATCTGAGGGTAGACTTTTCACCCTGATGAAAGTGCCACAGATTCTAGAACCACTACAAACTTCAAGTGAGAGAAATACAAAGAAAACTACATTTATAGGCACAGAAGAAATACAGAAAGCAGAAAGAAGGTGGTAGGTACTACTTTTAAATAAACAAGATAAAAAATGAATACCAACATTACAAAAGAAAATTTGAAAATACAATTTTTTCTATAATTCTGTAAAAACAATAAGAATCAATATAATATCCTTAGCCCCCAAATAATATTTTTTTTAAAAAAAGACTGATATAAAAATCCCAGAATAAAACACTTCGTAGAGTGGTGTTAGTCAAATAGAAAATGATAGCAAATGAGACTGGACACAGTGAAATGAGCATGGTGATGCAGGAAGAAATAAAGAACATTAAAAACTAAAATATATAAATCCAGATGAAACAATATCCTTATGAGACTTAAGAAATATATATTGTTTTAAAATACATAGCAAAACTGTACAAAAGCAGAGAACTAATACACATAAAATATTTCAGGTTCTTGTATTGTCTGGGAAATGACATTATGCTTTCATAAGTCAATAATATACATTTTCGTTTCTGGACTACTCACTAAAATAATGGTAAAATAATGTGTAACTAAAAGTTTATACAGATAAAACATTTAGAATATATATTTTTAGGCCAGGTGCAGTGGCTCACATCTGTAATCCCAGCACTTTGGGAGGCCAAGATTGTTGAATCACGAGGTCAGGAGATCCAGATCATCCTGGCTAACACGGTGAAACCCCGTCTCTACTAAAAATACAAAAATTAGCTGGACGTGGTGATGGGCACCTGTAGTCCCAGCTACACAGGAGGTTGAGGCAGGAGAATGGTGTGAACCTGGGAGGCGGAGCTTGCAGTGAGTGAAGATCCTGCCACTGTGCTCCAGCCTGGGAGACAGAGTGAGACTCCGTCTCAAAAAAAAAAAAAAAAAAAAAAAAAAAAAAAAAAAAGAATACATATTTTTAAATAGAAATAAAATGAACACAGAACTGCTGGGACAAATATAATCTAAGACTGACATTTAGATTTGAACAAACTTGTTGACAATACTAATAAAAGGGTTATAAAACTTGATTTTTTAAAATGTTGCTTACTAAAGAGATGCATTTTAAATATAAGAAAGCAGATGGGTTGGAAATAAATACATGGAAATTATAAACCATTTAAACAGTGACAAAAGAAAACTTATATTCATGTCAGAACATGAAGATTTTTGAGTCAAGAGTACTACTTCAGATAGTTATCTTGGAATAATAAAATATCCAATCCACCATGTAAATAAAAATCCTAATTTTTATGTACTTAATGATATAGAGTGCAGATATTTATTTTTAAACATGTCAGACATAAAGGAGAAATTGACAAATACAACATCACATTAGAAATTTGAATGAAGCCTTCTCAAAAACTGAAAAATAAAGCTAAGATTCCGCACAAAGATAGTTTGGACAAAGTAAATTAAGAATTGGACTTAACACATGTAAAACACTGCAATCAACTGCCTAATACACAGTCTCTGAAAAGTACATGAACTAGTTACATTCTAATAAATTAATTTCATGCTCAGATAGCTTCCCTGGGAATATTTAAAAATATTTGTTTTCTCAGAGATTGACAAAAGGACAAATAATTATTCAAATTGTATTAATCCAGATTACATTTAAAACCAATACCTATCAAGGATATTACAAGGAAACATTAAAGACTAATATGTCTCGTGAATATGAGATAATCCACTTAAAAAGGTAGCAAAATAGAGCCAATAATATAGGATAAAAAACAAATGCATATAGGAAAAAAACACAATTATTCTGTGAATATTCCAGGAATACAAGTTCAATGTTTATTATAATTACATTCAATTATAATAAACATATTATTAAATGCAGATATGTTATTTATCAAATTTTAATGGTTGTGAACTTCCTAAATATGATCAAAAATATGCAGAAATATTCTAAACAAACTTATTTAATGGGAAAACACTAAAGTCTTTTCTGCTGTGTTTTTTAAAAAAGTCAGGGATGTCTTTTATCACTCCTTTTATTCAACAATGCACTGTAGATTCTTGGGCAAAATACAAAAGAAATTATAAGATTAACGTGAAAGAAACAAAATCAATTACTTGAAGATAGCCTTATTGGATTTGTAGAAAATATACATTTGTGTATTTTGAACAAGTACATACATACATACAGACATAAGGAAAGTCACGATAATGAGGAAATCATAAGAAAAATTTGCAATAAATAATTAGAAAATAAAATTTTAAGTTATTGCATTTACAATAGCATCAAAGGCATTAAGTATCTAAAATATGTCTATAAAAGTATATGCAGGAATTCTGCAACTTATTACTGAGAAATATAAATGATGAACAAAGGTATAAAAATAGCCAAGACACAGAGAGAGTATATACACAGAAAGAGAGAGAGAGAGAGAGAGATTCTGCCTCCTGGGTTCAAGAGATTCTCCTGCCTCAGCTTCCCTAGTAGCTGAGATTACAGGTGAGTGCCATCGCGCCTGGCAATTGTGTGTGTGTGTGTGTGTGTGTGTGTGTGTGTGTGTGTGTGTGTGTGTGTTTAGTAGAGGTGCGGTTTCACCATGTCGGTCAGGCTGCTCACGAACTCCTGACCTTAAATGATCCACCTACCTTGGCCTCCCAATGTGCTGGGATGACAGGCATGATCCACCATGCCCAGCCAAGACAATCTTAAGAGCAAAGCTGGAGAATTTACTCTAATGAGTATAAAAATCAGATATTTTATATAATGAAGAAAGTGGGATATTTGTGCAAAATAAAACACAAACCAATGTTATGGAATAAAAATCAAGTAGTGCATACATATATAAATATTTATAACAAAATATAGAACTTCACAGAATTATGGAAATACTGGCCTTTTCAATAACTAATTTTAGGAGAATTATCTTTCTCCTATGAAGGAAAAAATGTTGGTTTACACCTAACATGATACATGTTATTTCCAAAGAGGTGAGGGTTCTAAATGTGGGAGGTAAAATGAAATCTTCTAGGATATATAATACCTTCATTATAATAAAGGAGATAAAAGTGTCTAAAACAGGATATGAATTGTTTAAACAATTAACGAAATAATTGTTAAACTGAATTTTAAGACTAAGCCTTTCTCAACAAATTTTATCACTAAGTGAGTTAAAGCACAAAATAGACAGTGGGAAAAGATATTTGCAGTACATTTTTCTAAAGAACAACTTATATCCAGATTTTATAGAAATAGATTCCTACAAGTCATTACAAAAAAAATTAAAAATGAGGAAAGTACTACTAAAGATTAAGCACTTAATGGAAGATATGCGATAAATAATATAAAAGATTTCTAAATGTTATTAGACATCAGGGAAATACAAATGAAAAACAGAATTAAACATCATTGTACTCTGGCAAAAATTGCTAAAATAAAAAGACTTTACATTTTGAATTCAGATACAATGTAAATAAGAGTAAATTGTTTTAACCATTTTGAAAACTGTTTAGTCGTATCAACTAAAGCTGGATGTTAGATACACTCTATGACCAAACATTTCTCTTGCTCAATGGAAACATTTCTCTTACATGTTCGCTAAAAAACATACAAAAATATTTCTGACTACACAATTCGTAACAGCTCAACCTCGTAACAATACAAAGTCAAAGTTGCATGACTAACTAAATTATGTTATATTTGTGCAATGGAACACTGTAGAGCAAAGAAAAATAATAAATTTGCTGTATGTAACAGGATGGGAAGATCTCACAAACATAAAATTGAGAACAAAATAGACACAAAAAAGTACCTGCCATAAGATTCCATAAAAATTGCTTATTTTAAAATATTCAAAAATAAGCAAAACTAATCTATAACATTTTAAATCAAGATTGTGTTTATCTTCAGAAAAAAATGTTAATGGTTATTGACTGTAGGGTATACAAGGGGCTTCTGGATTGCTAAAGATCTTTTTTTTTCACATGGATAACAATTATATAGAAGTGTTCAAATTGTGCAAATTCATTAAGCCATAAAGCTATAATTTTCAAATTTTCACATTGCTCTAGGTTTGGTATATTTCAACAAATTTTGCCATACAAGTAGATATGTTACTAAAACATGAATCAAATAGCCAATTATCTTTGAATATGTACACATTTAGGATAGATAATACCTACAAGTGCTTCTTGAAGAAAATTGGTTAACAATAATTATCCAATCAGTTATGGAGAGGACAAAGGCAAAGGTCTCAGGAATGAGATATGTGAAAAAGAAAAAAAAAAAAAACATTGTAAGATTTGGGTTCACTTAAATATGAGAACAGTGATAAAGATTAGAATTAAAGTTAGAAAATCTAATTGAATATAATAGATTTATAATATACAAATTACACTATAGTTTTCAAAGATCAGAAGCTGATAAAGAGCATATATAGAAAGAAGTATGAGATTACTAATATCCTCACCTTTCAAAGAAAAAAGGCAATAGTTGTAAAGTCATTGTTCATAATGAACCATGGGATTACAGAACATCATTATCATTCAAATCTACTTTTTATAAGCATTTTCTTTAACTATAGAGAGATTTCTAAAGATACAGGAAGACTGAATTCTAAAAGGAAATTTGGGGTACTACAATTTGATGTGCAAAAGAATTCTTGGAGCAGATGTATGATGAACCAAAGAATAGATTCTTCAGGTGCTTTCATTGGTCTTTATATGCTTATCTGCTTAAATTACATTGGTGATTATGGATATTTTACTATTTCAAACACCAAATTGATAAATTCCTCTGCATTTGGTGTATGTTTGAAAATAAAACTAATTAGCCTCTTTCTTAACAATGAAAGCAGATATAGATACGTTATGTCACTTGTTCAAAATCAGAACACAACACAGATTGAATTAACGTTATAAATTTTATTTGCACAAGTCACCTGCAGCATTTATAATTAGGATCTTTTTTTTTTTTTTTTTTTTTTTTTTTTAGACAGAGTCTTGTTCTGTTGCCCAGGCTGGAGTGCAATGACACCATCTGGGCTCATTGCAACGTTCGCCTCCCAGGTTCAAGCAGTTCTCCGGCCTCAGTCTCCTGAATAGCTGGGACTACAGGCATCCGCCACTGCACCTGGCTAATTTTTGTACTTTTAGTAGAGATGGGGTTTTACCACGTTGACCAGGTTGGTCTCAAACTCCTGACCTCTGCTGATCCACCAGTCTCAGCCTCCCAAAGTGCTGGGATTACAGGCATGAATCACCGCGCCTAGCCTCAATTAGGGTTTTCTATTGAGGCAAGAATTCTTGTAAAACTTATTTGCTTAAGGAGCCCTCATCACAGAGACAGGGAGAAACAAAAATTGAAAAAGCCAAATAAAGTAGTTAAAGAGAACTAAGCATGGATGTAGTCCCAGTTGAATAAATTAACTTCAACTTGGTCCTATAGAGAGATCTGAAGCATAAGTTGCACTACAGAGTTGCATCCGCCCCTTTCCCCTGAGGTAAAGATGCCACCCTTTTGTACACTGAGATGGTTAGTTATGGGGTGCTCCCTCTCTGGTGGGTGGGATACAACCTTCTGGGGAAGGGGTCTCCCATTGGCTAAGAACAATTCTCTAGAGAAGGAGGTCATTAGAAGGCAACCCTCACAACTAGAGAATGAGTATCCCAATCAGGTAAAGAAGATTGTGGGAGGACACCAAATAGTTGCAGTATAGTGGCATTTTAGTTGCAACTGGAGTCATTATATAAAATGTAGAGTAAAAGTAAATGCTGGAATCACTAGCTTGTATGCATCAGTATTCTTAAGTTAAATCATTCCACTATTATCTCCTCCAGCATATTACAATCTTCCCAAAATGCAGAGATCAGAATTATGACAAATACAAGGTAATTTCTTCTGACTTCCATTAATCATGGCAAGATGTTTTTCTACTACTTTAGCTTCATGAGAATGTTTCCATTCTTACTGCAAAGAGTGTTCTCCATTTACAAGTACACTGTAAATTCTCTACTATTTTCCTTTTTTTTTTTTTTTTTTTTTTTTTGGGAGAAAGTGGTATTGTCCTCTTAGTTCTCATCCACCCTTGTGTCTCACCCACCCTTGTGGCTTACACAATGGGTTTTCTCTGTTAGATCTTCAGTATTCATTTTGATTTTTACTCCTTTTGGTATTTATTTATTTATTTATGTTTATATATGTGTTCAAACTCTCCTAATTCAGCCATAATTTTCTTTAAATATATCCTCTTATTTTATTGCCAATCCTTTAGGAATAATCAGCATTTCTGTTTCTTCAGTTTCTTCATTCTGCTTTCTACCCTTAACCCCACAACTATTGAAATCTACATATTTTTAAAAACATCCGTTATCCCCAAAATATGAAACCAGTTGCCTTGTTCATCCTTTTCCAAAGTTTTTTTCATAGTTTCACCATATGCTCTTTGTAAAAACCTTCTCTTGTTCTGGATCCTAGAACAAGTAAACCCAAGAACTTTACTTCTTTTGTTTATTTATGTGCTTATGTTTTTCTCATATCTCAAACAACTGTGTTTTGTTTTCTTACATTCTCTTTATATATGTTCTTCCTTTCATTTGTTCATTATTACATTTATTGCATTTATTTATCACTATAGTCATCTTATTTTCCTAAGCTCTTATGTAGTATTTCAAAGATTCTTCAGTAAACTTTTATCTGGAAAACTTAATAAAGCTTCAAACAATCCTAAAATAAAGTATTTTAATCTCTGTGTGCAAGTGTGGGGTTTCTTCTCTCTTTGTCTTTCTTTTTCTCTTCTCTTGTCACACAAGGTAACCTAAGAGACATATTTGGGAGATACTTAAATCATTCATCTCTTTACCATTTAAATTTAGCTTCATCCTGAATTATATTATGTCTATTTAAATCATGCTTATTTAGTACTTGTGAATGTTATCCGAATTTTTATTATAACAGGAATAATGAGTATCTTTTAAAATCACTATTATTTTCACAGTAATGATGCAAAAAATTCTGATAACCAGAAAAATGAAAAGACATTTCCTGACTGATTTCTTACATTTGCTCTTTTCTAAAGTTGGTGATTGTACTTAAAAGTTAAAATTAGCACTAAGAAATGTTTCATAATTGTCTTTTAATTACAGACTAGATTGCAGATGATTAACTGTATGCAATTTATACACAAAATGTCTCATAATTTCAGTGAATGTTCATCTCTCAAAAATAAATTTAATAGCTATTTTGTAATAGTAAAATTAGGAAAATATATATTTCAAATTAAAGCCACAGTTAACAAAATAGTAAGAAGTTTGTATGGGATAATTGTAATACCCACAATTCTTGTAATTATTGTAATTCTCTTAATACTTGTAATTCTCAAGGAATATGTATCTGTCCTGGGGAAAACATTTTGTGTATTACTTTTCTAGAAATCTTATATGTAATCATGAATACAAATTTCTGACTCTTCTACTCTAGAAAATATATTCTAAGATATTAAATTTGCATCTGATTTAATGTCAACAATTGCATTCTTTCTAATCCTCCAAGAAAGAAAATATTTAAATATATCCTTTCAGTTCATCAACCAAAATTTAGTGGGTGATAAGATATAATTAATATTAACATTCATTAAAATTCAGATTTTATTTTTAAAATTTCTAATATGATTGAACATACATTCAAAATTATTTCATTTTATTAAACCAAAATACGTAACACAAAATAAATTTTTATTTCCCTAAAACATTTTAGTTAATGTTTTTAAATATGAAGTAATATTTCACTATTCTCAGCTTTATTTGTATAAGTTTAAATTTAAAAATCTGTAATATTATAATATAGTAAAGCTTATAATAAGCTTGTATAATAATAAGCTTTGTATTATAATAAAGCTTTAATAAAATAATTTAAAATATATTTGTTACTTTCATATTGCTGAACACACGAAACATCTGAAAAGTTTATTTCCCTTGTATCTTTTAGGAAAATTGGTGATAAAAGTTTCTGTAATAATCTTAAAATATCAAATAGAGATAATAGTATCTCCCAAACAAAAATATTTGATAGAGTGCATCTTTGTTCCAATATAGATGTGGAAACCAGCTGGGGGGAAGCAATTTTTGTTTTGAAAATATGTCATTTTCTCTCTTTTTCTTAGAAGCTAAGGTTTATTCCCATTGTATTTATAAAAATATATATGAACACATCTTATTATAGCAATGGGGTTTATGTTCACCACTGATTGACTTAAAGAATAATTACTGGCAGGGTGTGATGGCTTATGCCTGTAATCCTAGTGCTTTGAGATGCCAAGGTGAAAAGATCGCTTTACTCCAGGAGTTTGAGACCAGCCTGGGTAGCATAACGAGACCCCAACTTTACAGAAAATTTTTCAAAAAATTAGCCACACATAGTGGCACATGCTTGTAGTTCTAGCTACTCAGGTGGCTGAGGTGGAACGATTGCTTGAGCCCAGGAGTTTAGGACTGCAATGAGTCATGATCACACCACTGCACTCCAGGCTGATTGACAGTAAAAGACCTCATCTCTTTAAAATAAATTATTTTTTTAATAACTATTCTATGCTGATCAAGAAAGTAAACTTTTACTCTGCACTGTCATCCCATCAAGGTCGAAAAATTACTCAAATCTTGTCCTAAGAGGCTTAAATATGTACAAGTCAGTTGTACTCAAGAGAGTTTGAGGCCACATCCTTCTACTTTAGTCCCCTGTATTCAAAATGCAAGGCTTTTTATCCCTGTTTTTCCATTGCTGCCTTTCCAGTCCAAGTCATCCCTTTGTTAATATTAACATCTATTCCATCAAGCCAAATAGCATTTGTTTAATAAGTACTCCATAGTGACACATAGATGAATATTGATATGTAAATGGAAAAACTTCCATTCAATCCCTCATGTATTTTATGTTATGAAATTTTTCAAATGATTTCAAATAATTGGGAAGTTCCTTGCCTACAGAACTAAAAGTATCAAGACATTTGGATGCATATTGATGCTGATTGAGACATAAAATATTAGTTATTAACCATATAGTCAAGTCTAATTTTATTTTGCTCCATTATGACTGCTAATAGAATATCGACAGTTTTTCAAATTTTTGTATTCTTATATTGAATTCAAGGAATCTTTTATAATAAGTAATTGTTGCTATTTTTTCTTTCGTTTTCATTTCCTTTTTTTTTTGTTGTTTTTTTTCTGAGACAAAGTCTTGCTCTGTTGCCCAGGTTGGAGTGCAGTGGCATGATTTCTAATGATATGTTGTTAGGTGCATAGTCATTAATAATTGCTATGTCTTTGAGAGCACTAACCCCTCTTTATTTTTGATAATTTTCAGTCCTCTGAAGTCATTTTGTTTTCTAAATTAATAGAGCTATTCTAGTTGTCTTTTGATTTGTCTTAGTATGGCATATTGCCACTTTACTTTTAGCCAGTCTGAGTATATTCTTAAAATGGGTTTCTTGCAGACAACATAATATTGGGTCTTTGTGATTTTTTTGTGTGTGTGATATTTGTTTGTTTGTTTTTAAATCCAGTCTAACAGTCTCTGTCTTTTACTTGGTACAATTTGATCATTCATATTTAAATGTTTAAAACAATTGGTGATATAGTTGGATTATTATCATGTTTGCAACTGTTTTCTATTATACTGTTTTTTCTTCTCTTTTTCTGAATTCTCTAATTTTAATTAAGAATATTTTGATTATATTTTATCTTCTCTCGTAACATATTAACTATACGTATCTTAAAACAAATGAATGTTGAGCTACAGTTTGCAACAATGCATTTTTAACTAATCAAGTTTACCTTAATAACACTATATCACTTCATGTGTACATAGTACAGGTATCTTATAACTGAGTATTCTCAATTTCTGTCTTTTATCTCGTGACATTGCTGTCATTGATTTCACTTATTAATGTGCCATAATCACCCAATATACTGTTATTATCTTAAAAAGTTCTCTTTTACATTAAGAATAAAAATAATGAAAGATTTCATTTTACCTTCATCTATTCCTTCTCCAAAACTCTTTCTTTTTAAATTTATATCCAAGTTTCTGATCTATATCATTTATTTTCTCCCAAGTACCTTCTTTTAACAGTTATTGCGAGGCAATAATGTCTGCTGGTGATGATTTCCCTCAGTTCTTGTTTGTCTAACAAAGTCTTTATTTCTCCTTCACTTTTGAAAAGTAATTTTGCTGGATTCAAGAATACTACATTTTTTTTTTCTTTCAACACCTTCTGTGGTCCATTCCATTCTTCTTGCCTGCCTAGTTTATGAGAAGTCTGATATAATTGTATCTTTGTTCCACTATGGGTAAGGTATATTTATTTCCTAGCTCCTTTGAAGATATTTCTCTTTCTATTTGCTTTGTTCAGTTTGAATATAATACGTCTAGGTGTAATTTTTTATTATTCTGCTAAATGTTCTCTAAGCTTCCTGTAAGTAGGTTTGCTTCTTTGTTTTGTTTTGTTTTGTTTTTCCTTGGCTTTGTTTTTCGTTTTTTGGTGTCTGTCAGTTTTGGAATGTTCTCAGCCATTATTACTTCAAATAATTATTTTATTCTGTCCTTTATTTCTCTTCTCTTTTGCCAATTAAGATATGTTACTTTTTATAATTATCCCACAGATCATGAATACTATGTTCTGTTTTAATGTTGTTATTATTATTTTCTCTTGCATTTACATTTTGGAAATTTCTTTAAGCTCACTGATTCTTTTCTGGGCTGTACTAGTCTTTTGATGATCGCATCAATGATGTCTTTTATTTCTGCTACAGTGTTTTGACTTCTAGCACTTCATTTTGCTTCTTTCTTAGAGTTTCCGTCTCTCTGCTTACATAAACCATTTGTTTTTAAATATTCTGTCTCACTCTAACACTAGCTAATTTAGCCTCCAGGAATTTGTCAAAATTACTACTTATGTATTTCTGAATCCAGCATCTTCAGTTCCAGGTCAGTAGATCTAGAATGTGTTTATCTAGATTTATCTGTCCTCTCACACTTCAGGGTGCTAGATTGCTCTGCAAACTCAGCTCTGTTGAGTTCAAAAATAGCTGTTGATTTTAGTTTTTTTTTTTTTTTTTTAACCTTTTTCCTTGCTGCAAGGAATGGAGTAATGACTTCAAAGCTCATTACATGTTGGAGCTTATAATTATTTTCAGATGACATGCTTAAAACTGTAAGAAATTTAAATGTCTCAGAACTAATAAAAGAGTTTATATAGTATCAGATTGCAAAATAAAAAATGTAAACAAAATAGTTTATTAGTTAAGAAGTGTTCAGATTCAAAAATAGAAAAGTCCTTGATTCTAACTAGTATAAACATAGGGAAACTTAGTACTTCATATGGCAAGAAATTCAACAGGTAGAAGGTGCCTTGGGTTGAATACAGTTCACATTCTGGCTCTATTTTCCTTGATCGACCTTACTCTAGGCTAAATGTTTCATCCTTGGGTTGATAACAAGCTGGTGGCAGAAGTTTCCAAAACTTGTACCATACAAAGCAATAATCTTAAAAAGAAGCATGCAGTTGGCTTTTTTGGATCACATTTATCTTGCCTAAGCTTAAAGGGTTAAAGAATTGTTTTAAGTAAGATGAGAAAAAATCCAAAGACTTGAACAAGTTGTAGGCTGTGGAAAATTAATTGTAAAAGAGATCCTGCATGTGAACATATTGGATAAAGTTAAAAGGGAAAGCATGACCTTACCAAACTACAAGGATGCTAGCAGTCAAGGCCTTCATCAAAGGCAAGAAGGAAAGCTCTTAATGGATCAACAGTGGTGGAAGAACCATTCCAAAGTAGTGCTGGCACCCATCTAAGGTCAAAGATGTCTGACAAATTAAGATGGGACCCAGGATGCCCCTAGAGTCCGCAGACAAGACCCAGAGTTTTTCCAGAGGGATGCCCCAGGTAACAATTTGGGTAATCTAATAAGCCCTCCATTTTTCAAAATCCTCTTCTCTCTTCCAGACTATTATGGGCAACTATCCATTCCACCTTATTCCCTATGTGGCTTCATCCTGAACCACTGGAATCCATTTGACCCTGACAATATAAGGAAAAAAAAAAATGATGTTTTACTGCAATACCGTATGGCTCCAATATCAGTTGAACAGTCAAAAACAATGGGTGGGCAACAGTAACCTTAATTATAAAACTATCGTGCAATTTGACCTATTTTCCAAAAGGCAGGGTAAATTATCAGAAATCCCATATATACAGGCCTTCATTATCCTATTCCAAAATCCAACAATCTGCAAAACTCCCAGAAATGAAAGTCCCCCAAATGAAAGTCCTAAGTCAGAACTAGATGTTGTAGATGACCTCATTTTACAAGGGCTGTGTGTCTCTCAGGAGGAGCAGCAACCACCCCCACATAACCCTTTGCCAAGTGTTCCTGAGGCTCAAACCCAAGAGCAAAAACCAAGAAGCCTGCTAAGTTCCTCTCACATTACAGGAAAACACCTTATTCAAGTCCCCCTTTAGCCTTGCTGTCCCTTAGAAAATTAGCAGGAGCTGAGGGGCCAGTCTGAGTGCAGGCCCTCTTCTCTATAACTGACATACAACAATGTAAAGAAAAGCCAGTAAGGTGTGCTGAGAACCCCAGGAAATTTGTAGATGAGTTCCAAACTTAGACCTTAGCCTTGAATCTCTCATGGAGAGATGTTCAATTCATTCTAGCAAACTGTCACACCCGCCCCCAACTTGGAAAAGGAGTGAAACTTTGAGGTGATTTGCTGGGAAGCAGATTACTTATTTGCCTGAAACCCTCAGGGCAATCACCTAGGCCCAGATGCAGTCCCTGCTACTGATCCTAATTGGGACTCTGACATCTCCATGGGAATGAACAACGAACTGGGCTTAATTTTTTGAGACTCTCCTTGGAGAAATGAAAAAGGGAATAGCTAAGGCAGTAAATTGTAATAAAGTAAGGAAGGTTACACAAGTCAAGGAGGAAAATCCAACCATGTTTTATGGCAGGTTAGAGGAAACCTTTAAAAAATATACTAATCTGGGCCAGGTGGGTGGCTCACACCTGTAACCCTAGCACTTTGGGAGACCGAGGCACTCCTCCCGAGGTCAGGAGTTCAAGAGCAGCCTGGCCAACATGATGAAACCCTGTCTCTCCTAAGAACACAGAAATTAGCTGGGCACGGTGACAGGATCCTGTAATCCCAGTGACTCAGGGGACTGAGGCTGAAGAATCGCTTGAACCTAGGAGGCAGAGGTTGCAGTGAGCTGAGATTGCACCACTGCACTCCATTCTGGGTGACAGAGCAAGACTCCATCTTGAATACATACACACACACACACACACACACACACACACCCCAACCTGGACACTTCCTCTTCCAAAGGCAAAATATTAATGGCACAGCATTTTATTCGCCAATCCACCATAGACATTAGACATCAGCTCCAAAAGCTACAGATGGGCAGTAGATTATGATACTTCAAAAACAGCTTCTTGATACTGCCTTTATGGTGTGTAACAATTGTGACCTGGAGGGAGAAAAAAGAGAACAGAATAAAGAAAAATGGCAAGCCAAAATTATGGCAGCTATCATTGCTGATGCCCTGAATGCCCAAAGAGCGTCCAAGGGAAAGTCAGAGAGCCATAAAGATAATTCTAGCAAAGGCTCTTGGTTCAATTGCAAGAAAACTGGGCACTAGGCAAAGGACTATACTAAGTCTCCACCAGGCCCCTGCCATCAATGCAAAGGCACCAGTCACAACCCCTTACGCTGGAGAATTGACTGTCCCCACTCCCACTGAGAGGTTCAGTCAGTCAAAACTCTAGAAGTACAAAAGAAGAAATTAGATGAAGTTTGAAGACACCTGGGGTTTTCCTCACCACCCCTGTCCAGGAACATCATCATTACTATTGAGGAGTCCTAGGTAACTCTGGACATCATGGGCACCCAAATTCCATTTCTTTTTAATACAGGAGCAAATTGCTTTGTTCTTACTGCTTTTGTAGGAAAGCATTCCTGAGTCCATGAGCATTATAGGAATGGAAGAAAAAAAAACTAAAAAAAGACTGTGAAGATTCATCACATATAAAATTCAGATTATTATCTGCAGGAGAGACCTCCAAGAAAAATAATAAACTACCTTTTTCTCCATAGAAATCAGAATATTAAGTAAATAAAAACTCTGATAAGAAAGCACTTCAGAATCTGAACTTTAGAAAATGCAACTACCAAAGGCAGAAGAAAAATCTCAGGAAGAGGAATTTGATGAATACCTTCAATATTTGTTTCTGCGAAGTGGAAGAGAGAAGACTACTTTCTATAATGTGAAAGTATATTTTAAAACTATCCATTTTTATCTTACACACACACACACACACACACACACACACACACACACACACTGCATATATCCTACTGGTTCCACACAAATGAATTAGATAAAAGTATTTCCAGGTCGGGTGCGGTGGCTCAAGCCTGTAATCCCAGCACTTTGGGAGGCCGAGACGGGCGGATCACGAGGTCAGGAGATCGAGACCATCCTGGCTAACACGGTGAAACCCCGTCTCTACTAAAAATACAAAAAACTAGCCGGGCGAGGTGGCGGGCGCCTGTAGTCCCAGCTACTCGGGAGGCTGAGGCAGGAGAACGGCGTAAACCCGGGAGGCGGAGCTTGCAGTGAGCTGAGATCCGGCCACTGCACTCCAGCCTGGGAGACAGAGCGAGACTCCGTCTCAACAACAACAACAAAAAAAAAATATATATATATATATATATATATTTCCAGCCTAACGGCTAATTCTCTGAAGTTCTTCGTAGAACTTGTAAATTATATGTTTATATTGCTGTCAATCATAGATATACCCTTTAAAATGCATAATAGAATGATAAGCAAATTATATTAAAAGGCAATTCTGAACAAGAGTAACACTTATGAAAAGTATTTTGTCCTCTGTCTTACTAAAAATACTAAAATAAAATTATACTATTTTTATGCCATCAAATTGTTAAAGCTTAAAATAAATGTTCAGTATTTATAACAACGTAGTAAAATGAAAATTCTTGCAGACTGTGGATGAAACGCAAACAAGCCTATAGTTTTTAAGGACATTATATCCATGCCTTGATTTAGCCATTTTAAATGTAGAAATTGGTCCTGAGGATCTAAACAACAATTTGAACAATTTTTTAAAAAACTTTTTTCTGCAATTTGCACAATGTTTTCTATACTTTGCACAAAGATAAATAAATGTAATGATATATATCTATTTTTGGTAAAAACACATATTTCACAAGTAATGCATTAGCACAGAAATATGTTTACAAGATATAATATATTTAAATAAAATATATAGAAACTTAAATGTAGTATGACGTGAGACTTATAAATAAAGAAAGATAAATGAGAGAGAAACAGAACAAAGAAATTTAACAAAATAAGTAATAGGAAGATATGCACCAAAATATAAAACATCAGTAACTAAGTACAGTAAAATGTAGTAATTTAGTTTATTTTTGGTATTTCTACCTTAACTTACACATTAAAAAATGCTATTTTCATTACTTCTTTGCTGTCTTTCCTACATTTTGTTATGTGAAATTTTGATACTTTACATGTCAAAATCCTCATCTTCAACATGTTAAACCTCTTAAAAATTATATATAGGATCAATCTTTCAGTTGCAACATAGCTTAATAAATAAAATTTAAAATCTATGAAGAAATTGTTAAGAATCATTTCATTCTCTCCAGTAGTCATTATAAAACATTTTTAAAACAAAACGTCTTTAATTTTTCCAGAATATATTTTCTTTTAAATGCCAGGGAATAAATATACAGAGAGAGTGATATGATAAACAAATCTATTTTTATCCATAACATTAGCCACTAGGCTTCTTCAATTAATAATTTTTACTTTAAATGCACAGCAAATCAAAATCAGCAGGGAAAAACATCCTGACATAATTACATTAATTTATTTATTCACTTGCTTATAAACAGGCTTGGAAGGATGTGGATGAAATTCATAAGTTACACATAGATCTGAAAGCTTCATCCCATTCCACCGCTTCCAAATTAATTACCATCCAGCTGTATGTTAGGCTCACTTTGATCAACTTCAAGTTGAACACATTTCACAATTCACCCCTCCAGCCTATTTTTGAAGCACAGTATACTTCTAAGTTCTAGAGCTGAGATGTAAAAACATCAATGTTTGAAAACTGAGGAACTGAACTCCATCTTAAAGAGAATCTTTTTATGTTTCAAAGAGCCTCTGTCAGACTTAAAACTGTGACCAGAGCAGACATTAAATATTGGTGGCATTACTCATAAGTAGTACTTAAATAAGAAAACATGCAGATACGTTTATCTGTTGGTGCCACTGTACTATCACTTCATATATGTTGGTGTGAAATAATAATATAAAAATATCACTCCAGATAAATTCCTAATCTCAAAAACTCTTGATATACCTCATGCTGCCATGCCTTTAACCTAGTTGTTCTCTGGCATATAATAATGACAGGCTTACGTTTCCTTTCTGACCCTGAGACACTGACTGAAGATAGCTTTAGATTTCATCCAAGTGAAATTGTAAATATATGGGTAAAACTACTGGAGTGATCATTCAACATATCCATTAATCATTATGCAGCATAGGCTAGAAATTATAATTTTTTAAAAGGCTTAAGACCTCATTAGAGTAGATGTTCACATTAACACTAGCCTTCTTTTCTGTTTTTATTCATAACAATATATGTATAATGAATATTTCAAATATACTGACTATTCACCACCAACTTACCTGTGATAATGTTTTTAGGTTGTGACTCCAAATTTCTGAATCTTAACTCTTCAAAAACTGAAAGCAATATACTGGCCCCAAAGCAATGTCATACAAAAGAGAGAAGCTTGTACTAAAATATTTGTAATGTTATTAACTAATTACCTTTTCTACCATATAATTACTATTCAATGAGATATGCCATTTAATCCATTTAACCTTTGCTTCAATTCTACATAGCACATATTTGAGTAAACATTCTTTTTAACGTTTTCAGTGGAAAAACAATTAAATTGGCCTATGTTACACATCCCTTAAAATATGGAATCAGATATGAAACCAAATGTTCTTTGACTTCAAAATTAGTGCTCTTTTCAGGCACCCTGTGAAATAAAGTAGATTAGATTTCTAGTGAAATGTTCATTGTTTAATTTGAAGTTCTGAATATTGGGAGAAATATACAAATCTGAAAATTCTGGAAAGATACTGAAACAAGAAATAGAAAAAATACGTGGCATTTAGGTTTTCACATTTTTGCCTCCCTTTTTTCAAGCTTTTTAACAGAACAATGAGAATTTCCTGCTAGCTGCAGAAAACATCCTTGCGAAACGTGTTAGAAAATCTTGCTACCCACTCATACTAGCTTACCAGAAAGCTGTAACCCTGAAATTTTTAGACAGATTATTATTATCCAAAAAGTACTATTCAAAATACTAGTAACTAAAGGAAAAAAAATAGTTCTAAATAAAATTTAGAAAAATGTATAAGGGTCCTCAAATTCAGCATGAGGTTAGGAGTGAGGAAATCAGGGATCATATCTCAGTAGCATGGTGGCCAAGTCACAGGACCTTCCAGAGCAAGTTTCAATGGTAAGGCGCAGGCAGATTTTTCATCTCTCCTAGTATTCCTTGGAAGCCAATATCACAATTACTTATCAGCCCTTAATAAACTCACAGAATTTTATTTTCAATATAAAATGATGCGGTGTCCTTAAAAGCATTGTGAAGTGCTATGAGTATTATGAATATTACTTCTCTGGACTCTTAAAAATATCCTGTTCTTTGTTAAAACATGTTTTTTAAAAGAGATTGCTAATATGGTATACGTTGTGAACTAAATATCTACAGTCCCCAAAAGTTTGTATATGGAAGCCTAACCTTCTATGTGGTGATATTTGGCGATGAGGCCTTGGGAAGGTATTCAGCGAGAATGAGGTCATAAGAGTGGGGCCTTCATAATGGGATTAGTGCCCTTATTAGAAGAGACACCAGAAAGATTGTTCTCTCTCTTTCTCTTTTTTCCCCTATTAAGACACAATGAGATAGTAGCTGTTCAATACCTGGGAAAGACACCAACCATTCTAGCACACTGATTATGAACTTTCTGCCTGCAGAACTGAGAAATTTCTGTTGTTTAAGCCACTCAGTCTTTTGTATTTTGTAAGACAGTGGTATATATTCTAACCATTATTTACTTCAATTTTGTTATTAAAACACTAAAAAAAGATACTAGGACTCATTGGATTATTATGTCTAGACATTATAGATTTTTTCCATTCTTAGAAATGAAAATGTGTATTGTGAGTTTTAAGCTCATAACTATAATTTATTACTACCTCATAGTTAAAAGGCAAATAAATAACTCCATAGTTTGAGCAGCAAATGTAACAGTAAAATTCTGAAGAGTGAGAAAATGTTCCATCTTTATCCAAAATCATTCAAACAGAACTGGATCAAAGATAATGTGCAAAATGCTGCCTTCAGTGAGACTACAGGACCAGAAGGCGTCAGATGGACACAAGCCAGTTCTGAGTGCTGCAGCTGACAGGCATTATCTCAGCAGTTCAATTGCAGTTCTTTCCAACTCTTCTATATTAATGTGTATGTAAGTTTCCAAAGCTGCCCAAATGTCCTTTATGTGGAGAAATACTGTTCCTTTTTCAAGCAGAGTGGACTGAAAAGCTCACAAAGAAACTAGCAGAAATTTTACAACTAACTCAATCAGAATTTCCTACTTATTAACCAGGATAAGCAGAGTGGAGTGATAATGAGAAAACATGAAATTGAGATTAATATTGTCCTGACAATGTACACTATGGAACAGAAATTAGTAGGGGAAATCATGCCTAATAGATTGGAAGGAGATTATATAAATGACTTTGTGACTTCATACCCTTTCTTTCATGATACCTTAAAGCTATTCTTTCAAAGCATCATGGAAATCCTGTTTACTCTCCAGGAATGGATTTAAAAACCACTAATTTTACTGCTCACTCCATTTCTTTTGTACAGACCATATTGAACTTCAAATAAAAGTTTGAAAAAAAAAACCACAAATAACTACATTATCTGTGTTTGCATGTGTCTTATTTTGTTCTTAAATTTTGAAAATATCTAAAATCGACTTATGCTATTATATTTCATTCTTTTATACAGTTTTAAAGTGTGTCTCTGGTGTGCTTCATAAAGGATTTTTCATACAAATTTAAGAGATGTTTCTCTGTTTCTTTTAGTTTATACATTAATGTTAACAAATATTTTATAGCACTATAGCATACAAAAATAATACTTTGAAAAATAATATTGTCCTAGAGTTCAGATGAACAAAGTGTGACAAAGGGGTGTTCCATTTTATAAGTTCATTATCTAGCCTTAAGATGTTTATTGTACTCAAAAGAACACATTCATTATAATACTAAATAATCAAAATGAACTTTCTAACGAAAGAGGGAAATGGAATACGTTTTTTATAATCCTGCTTTAAATTTTCTCTAGAAAATGTTTTTCATGTAGTTTCACAAATTAAGTGTTCTTATTCTTTTTCTACCATGCTTCCCACAAAAAATTCTAGTTTATGATTATAACCATCAACTCCAGGTAAACACATAAGGCATTCTTTCATTCTTACACAAGATTGGACTTTTAAATTTCTATGGATTTTTTTTGTTTTGTTTCCTATGTTAAACACTATGGTCAAATTGAGTAGCTGTAATAATGTATCCATTTTCAACTCACGTTTAATACTGTCTTGTTTCACAACCATAGTATAATTTCCCTCCAAATGCTCATTGCACTTGAAAATATCATTTTAGCCCAATTATATTCCATCTTAATAAAACATTTATTTTGAACTCTAGATTCAAAGCAAATTCAAAGAAATGTGCAGGAAGATCCTGAGCATTCTTCACCCAACCTAAACCAATGGTAGCATCTTGCATAAACTACAACAGCAAAACCAGGAGACTGGCAAAGTTTCTTTTTGCTAAGTTAATCCATTTTGTCCATTCTTTTTGCTGAGTTAATACGCTTTCTCTAAACCTCTTGACTTTCACATAAATATGTCTTTACCTTACATATATGTGTATGACTGTGTGTGCACATGTAAAGGTTTGTATAAGTAACTGTGTATTAGAGGAATAAATTCGAGACTTATACATTATAATGATAGCATATAAGTATAGTTAATTATAATGTGTTGAATACATGAACACTGCTTAAAGTAGATTTTAAGTGTTCTTATCACTAAAAAAAAGTGTGTGAGGTATTTATATGTTAATTAGCTTGATTGAGCCATTCCACAATGTATACATACCAAAACATTGTGTTCCACACCATAAATATATACATTTTTGTCTGTCAATTTAAAAAAACTACACAACTAATGTAAAAAATAACTGTATATTAAATATCTGAAAATAGGCTCTTGCTTTTTTTTTTTTTTTTTTTTTTTTTTTTTTTTTTGTGAGACAGATCTCACTCTGTAGCCAGGATGGAGTGCAGTGGCAAGATCTTGGCTCACTGTAACCTCCGCCTCCTGGGTTCAAGCGATTCTCCTGCCTCAGCCTCATGACTGGCTAGGACTACAGGCACGCGCCACCACACCCAGCTAATTTTTTTGTATTTTTAGTAGAGACGGTGTTTCACCATGTTGGCCAGGATGGTCTCGATCTCCTGACCTTGCGATCCACCAGCCTTGGCTCCCAAAGTGCTGGGATTACAGGCATGAGCCACCGCGGCCAGCAAAAATGGACTCTTTCTATATTTTTTTCTTGAAAATAATTTAAGTAATTAATTAAGAGGCTATTCTTAGTTAAATATCTTATTTCTATAATATTTAGCATTCTCATTTGCTTGCTTGTTTACTTCTAAAGTTAGACTTCTCGGTAAAAAAATATCTAGATAATATGCATTCTTTATCCAAGAATCTATACAATGTAATGAATTTAACATTGTGTCTCAGTGTCTGAAATACCCTCAGGAATATTGAATTGGGAGGGCACTTCAGGAGCTTGTCTGCTGTTGAAGAATGTGGAACAAGTGCCTCATATAAGGCTTTAAGGAAACTAATAATATTTAATAACATAATATATGGTGTTCTCCTGGAATCTGACTTAGAGCTTAATGTTTCTTTGTCATTTCCCATGAGTTAGGTTTGAACATCCTTACATGACAGTATTTATCAAGTCATTTTTTACATCATTAATTTTGCAATTTTCATGACAATATTATGGCTAAGTTTCATATTCCAGCTTTTGTGGAATCAATTATCTAAAATACTGATGGTGAATTAACAATAAAACAAACTTCTTATTTTTATTTCCTTCTATTTACCTGCTAAAGTAATCTAGGATTTACTTTATCAAATTTACTGTATTTTACATTTCCATTTTCATAGTTAAACACAGATAGGTGAAATATAGATTTCATTTTAAACTTTGATTTTCTCTAAAACCTGCTGCATTTATGAAGCATCGTTAGTCTGAGAGGAAGTGAAAAGAAACTGGTATTTTTAGTTTTTATGTCTGGAAGGGATGTTAGAAAAAGAAAAGTCACATTGGGTGTGGGCAATATTTTCTGTTTTCAAGATATGAACCAAGGCAAGAGGCAGCAAGATATGAAGCAAACAGCGTTGTATTCTTTCAAGCTTCCGTATCTCTAACTTGCTGAGGCCCTCAGAAATGATAGAATAAATTTTCAGGCCATCTGGAATTGGATAGAGAAAATTATAGCAATTATACCAGTTCTTGGGTCATATACTGTTTGACACAACCCAAGGAAACATTGCCAGATTGGCGACGGTAAGTTTAAGGGAGAATGGTGGAGTATTAGGCTTAGGAAATTTTTATACACATTTAATGTGTCCAATATCCATCCACATTTGGCATTATTACCCTTATTTAAAAAATACAAAAAAAAAAAAAAACCCTAAAGTAAATAAAAGTTAAGTAACTTAAAATTGCAAAGGTAGCAAATTATCCAAGCCAGAATTCAAATTCAGTTGTGACTGCACCAAAACCTCTAAATCGTTCTTTTTACTAGAAGAACTGAAGATTTCCTTGCTCTTTGCTTTTAATATAAATTCTGAAAAATAAAGATAAAAATAATGTTTTCAATTAATATCAAAACAACAATGTATATGTAGAGAGAATAATAAAGATGTTTTCTAGAAATATGACAACTAAAAAGCAAGAGAAAGTACATACAAGTTCTATTAACTAAATTATACATGTAATTAAAATTACCAAAACTCTAAGGATGCCACATTCTCAGCATCAACAGTTATTTCACATATACCCTCTCACATGCCTCTCCAACCTGGGGAGTTTCTGCACTATCCAGTTGAAAAGGTTTTTTTTTCGTATTGTATTAGTCTGGGTTCTCCAGAGAAAGAACCAACAGCACATATATATAGAGAGAGATGTAGAGAAGGACTTACTACAAGGGTTGGCTGAATTGATTACAGAGGCTGAGAAGTCCCATGATGTTCTGTGTGTAAGATGGAGGGCTGAGAACGCCAGTGATGCAGTTCCAGTTCCCAAATCCAAAGGCCTGAGAATCAGGGAAGTTAAATAGTGTGAGTCTCAGTCTCAGTTGGAATGCCCCAGAACCAAGGGCACTGGTAGACAAGGGCAGGAGAAGATGAATGTCCTTGCTCAAGTAGAGAGGTTACTTTGGCCTTCTCCTGCTCTTTTGTTCTGTTCAGGCCCTCAGTGGATTGGATGATGCCCATCCACATTGGTGAGAGTGTCAGAGCATGCCGATAGTGAGACATGAGGAGAAGCGAAGAGCCCCTGAGAAAACGGAGGTCTAGAAAATCTCAGACCCCAGCGACCACCCAGAACTTTCATGCTAGATATGAGCAGAGAGGAGGGGAAATAGCTTTGCAGGAAGGAATGCCCATTAAGATTCCCAGTAATCATTCACTCTGCAGTTACAACGTCAAAATGTCACTAGGTGCATGCTAATTGGGGGAAGAGCAAAGGAGAAGATTCCTAAGAAATATGCAGGCACGATTTGATCCAACACCAGGCCCATGCATGTGCACCAATACTAAGGGAGCATACCACAAGCTTGTCGTGGGAACTAGGAGGGGGGAACCATGGGGACTTAAGGCAGGAGAAGAAAAACTAGACAAATAAAAAAAGGCAGAGACTTTAAGACAGAGGTGGAAACTTCAAGACAGAGATGGGAACTTCAAGAAAAAATTCGATATGAAAATCCAATGCAAGGTGCTGCTGGCTCACTCCCTTTCAGCAGCCTGCTTCATGTTTTCAGAGTGTACTCTCTCTCTAAGTAAGCTCTGTCCTCTATTTTCCTTCAATAAACTCCCTCTCCTTTTTTTAAAGCTAAATTAGTCCCTTTGCTGAATTCTTTCTTTCATGTAAAACTAAGAACCAAGGATTCCTGCACTTCTTGGTAGGAAGGGCAGATCTTTTTTATTCTGTTGACAATTCATATGTTATTCTCTTCCAGAAACGTTTTCATAGACATACCTTGAAATAATTTTTTACCAGCTTTGTGGGCATTTCTTAGCCAAGTCAAATTAACACACACAACTAAACATTATATTATTACTGTTCATTCTATGAGTGTTTCAAGAACTTCATCTGATGTTTTGGAAATTTCTGGACTGCTGACATAAAGAAGAGTTGATGAGTGCCGAGCAAAATTTCAGAAGACATAAAGAAAAAAAAATTTTTTTTTTTTTTGCCATGAAATAATCAGACCCCGCAGACAGCAAGAATATAGGGAGGTACTAAAATCTTCACCCAGCAACTATATAACTGACTTCTGTGTTCTCACAAGGAGGATGTGACATGTTCACTTGAATGATAAAACATGGTCTAAGTCATGCTCAGTATAAAGGAAGAATCCTGGCACTGACCAAAATGTGCTCAGCTGTCTCAACATTTTCTACTCCTTCCATCTCTCTTTAGTGGTCTATATACCATCATGTCACTCTCTTTGCAGCCCTGGGGACCTATTTTTGGGAGTAATGGAAAGGGTCAAATTGTTTTCATCTCCCATCTTTTGTATTCCTATCTTGTTATGACATTGTCTGAAATCTCCTCTCCCCTCACTATCTTTCCTTTTGGGTTTCAATGCCTTGCTTAAAAATAAAAAAGGAATTAAACAAAAACAAACCATATATTAGCTTCCTCCCTGTATTCCTGCTGTAACACATCTAATTTGCTTTCAGGCATGATACATTTTTCTGTCTACCAGGGGAAGATTTGTGAATTGTGCGTGAGAATGAAAAACACAAAAATACATAATTTCAAGATTTTATCTGGCTACATGCATGTATATTATCCAGGTAAATGATACAAGTGTGAATGCACATAGGTACATACACACATTATATTAAATACATGCTCTGAGGAAGGCAGGGGCTATGATTTACTTTTTCACCTTCGTTTTCTCAACACCTACAAAAACACCTATCAAAGACAATAAATCCTTCAGTAACAGTATATCCTTAGACATTTGGTTTATATGTTCTGTATATTTTCTGTTGTCTCTCAAGATCCGCTTGATCACTTCAACATTATCCTGTGTCATGTGGAGCTAACTCTGTGGACTACATGAAAGGGCTCTCTTGACTTCTGGTTTCCAATTTTGCCTAACGGATGAGAAGCATTGGCAAGAGATGTGAGTGGAGGGGTCAGAGAAAGCTTCCCCTCTGCCATCTAAAAGTTCATTGAAAATAAACTGACACTAGGCAGATTAATAGGACAAAAAGGCATACAAATGTATTCAATGTGTTTAAGCAAAAGGGAATCACAAGAGCATGATTACAGAATATCCTGCTGAGATCCAGATGCTTATATACCCTTCTTTACAGAGGGAAGGGAGATAGGGGGAAATGGGGTAATTTTAAGAGGTGGGAGTAATTTGTAGGGGAATGAATGAACTCAGAAGACACAAATTAGCTTGTGAATGATTCTCTTTGGAATTTGAACGAATTTCATCTAAATATGATTACATTACTGTCTTCTTTGATGTGATAGATAATATGACATTTCAGCAAGGGGATAGAAGCAATTGTTTACCTTTGGCAGTCTGGACTTAAGGCAGATAAGGAAATATTAGCATAAAATTTCACCCTGTGTTGGCAGCGGAGATGGGAAGAGGTCAAGAATTCTTGCAGCATGCCAAAGCATGATACTTTGGGAGCATGTTTTCTGGGCCCCAATAGAAGAATTGGAAAATATTTATTTCTATCCCCTCCCTCCCTGCAGGATCATCATAGTATGGCCATGTCTCTCTGCCAAAGGCCACAGCTTCTTTCAGTGAGGAATGCATGGATTACAGCTACAGCTTCTCTTTCTGGGTCTCAATGACTGTTCTCCCACATTGTTTCTCAAGCCAAAGGGTGGATACAGCTCCAAATAATTTAGATAATCTTGATAGTTCTCATTAATCTTATAATATCTTCACAAATAGGTCCTTTATTAAATATTAATTTTTTAAATTCGATTATGCGATCTGTCTTCTATCAGGACTATGAATGACTAATACAAATTACCTCTTCTATTTTTCTTCAGTTTCTAAAGTCAGACTTCTACTTCAGACCTCAAACTCACTTAAATAAATCATGATATTTTAATAGTTCTAGTTCTTACAAAAGCAAGAGTTCTTGCTGAGATTCTCCAATTGTGAACATTCTAGCCTTCCAACCCTAGAAACTTTTACTTTTTCCCCTATTCAAAGTAACAAATGGTGTCAGATGAAAGGGCAAATTCACAGATTACAAATAAAGAGATTGTCAAACATGATTCACACAAACTTCTTTTCAAAGATGAATTATATCACCTTTCAGAATAAAAGTGTATAAACAAGTGGCAAAAAAAAAAAAAAAAAAAATGCCCTGAAACAACTGTGCTATGGACACATGTAAGTTCTTGTCATTTCCCTAGATTTTGCAGCTTTCCTTGTAACTTGCTTTTCCTAATAGCAATAATAGGTTTAAATCAGAGAAAATAATCAATATATCTCACTTTAAAACATTTTTTTTTCTTCTAACTCAAAACAGATTTCTTTTCCTGATGAAGAATTTCTCATAAAGGTTTTGAGAGATCTCCTTTTCTCAAGAAATTTCTTTGTTCCAACCTAATTATTGCTGTTATATTGTCCTGCTCATTCTTCAAACTAGTGTGTTTTAAGTTGAACCATCTTATCAAGGCATATTATTCCACAATCTTCTTTCTCTACTCCTTTTTAATGAGTAAGAGTTCCTTCAGCCCTCCACAGCTATTGTCCTGTTAGTCGTGTTGTTTCAAGTTTTTGAGGCTCACCGCAGAAGTGGAGTAATGGGAAATATGATGTAACACATGATAGACACTGGAAAATTACCCTCCCCAACTCTGAGGGGATGGAGTATGGCTCTAGAGTAAATGACTGGAAGGAGGTTACTTTTTCTTGGAGAGCAAAGATCTCACAAATTAAATTCATATGGATGTCAGAAGTATCCATTACTAACCATTTTTCTCCATTATTCTAACACAATCATAGCTCCAAAAATACTTCTAATGTGTATCCTATATAAATAGTGTAACTCCTTACATACAAAAATTATATATTGAATAGAAGAATAAAAGAGAAAATATATCCAACTTAATATTGGTGAACTTTGAAATATCTTTCTGAATTACTTCTTAAGGTTAAATGTAGGCTTATAAACTGATTTACTCCAGTGTTCAGAGAATTGTTAGTTTTTGCATTAGACTACCTGTCATTCAGAGATGACCTAGGTAGATCTGTCCAGTTGGGACAGATACTTTGAGGATTAAAGCCTTAAAGAAAATGTGAAAGCCACTTGCATGTGCTTTTTATAGTTAGGTTATTTACTGTAATTAGTTATTAACATCAAGGCAAGAGGAAATTTGTCCAATTCTGTGCGAACTGACAAAACTGACTGAACAGTAAGTGAAATGACATGAACTTATCTCCTGTCAAAACTTACCCTTTACTTAGAATTCAGGTCAGTTTAATTTAGTAATGGTGTTTTGTTTTGTTTTGTTTTTCCTTAGTCCATTACTCTGGTTCACCAGAAGATATAGAAAAGTTTGTCAATGGCCAGATGGTATTACATAATGAATAGAAATAGCTTTTAAAGTAAATAATCTTTTAAATATTGATACTAAAACATAAGAGGACCAATTTTAAAACAAATTAATAAACATATGAATAATTATCATTATTATTATGCATCAGGCATTGTTCTAAGTGCATCTTAATCCTCAAAATTACACTATGATGTAAGTTATTATTGTCTCCATTTTACAAATAAAGGAAATGAGACTGAGAGGGTTAAATAACTTGCCCAAAAGGCAGATCTCCTTTCTTAAAGTGATCTGACCCTGCCCCAAACCATGCTTTCATCCAATATCCTAAATTTTAAATATGAATAAAACTAATTTTGCTATATAACTTACAGGAGGTCTTTTCAAGATCCCAAGAAAATAATTGGTATATTTTAAATCAGAATTTAATTATCTCAACAAATGCTTTGTTCTTCTATTTATTGCATTCGTACAACTAAGCCAATTGATGCATGAGATTACAAGAGTTTTAAAATAGAAACGTATTTTAGCAATCAGTTATTTAACAACAAAGTATGCCAGTTTTAAATCTTAAAAGAGCCATTCAAGCATTACCATGACTCTAATTTATCAATGTTATTTTTAAAATACAAGCTCTAATTGCATTTAATTTTTTAACTCTTAATCTTAAGGAAGTTCAATGTTTTTACATTTCTAAGACAAATAAGAATAAATTACAAGACAAAGTTAGAATAAGAGGTCTTGTCTCCTGACCATTACCAATGAAAGCAGATGTATATAAATGCCTGTTCATGTTCTCCTTTGATTCATTTTGGCCTTATCCGTATTGTGTAAACAGTTATATTCAGAGCCTTCAATGGTTAAGGCCAAAAACTGGTTGTATTCCTTTATTCAATGATACTCACCTTATTTGATTTTTATTCTAGAACAGTTTTTATTTTTTTTTAATAGAAACAAGTAAAGTTAACTCTTTTGTTTAGTTTTTGTGTTTGTTTTTGTTTTTGTTTTTGTTTTTTTGAGACGTAGTTTCACTCTATCACCCAGGCTGGAGTGCAATGTTGCAATCTCGGCTCACTGCAACCTCCACCTCCTGGGTTCAAGTGATTCTCCTCCGTCAGCCTCCCAAGTAGCTGGGATTACAGGCGCCCCACACTGTGCCTGGTAAAGTCAGGGTTTCACCATGTTGGCCAGGCTGGTTTCGAACTCCTGACCTCAAGCAATCCACCTGCCTCAGCCCCCCAAATTGCTGGCATTACAGACATGAGCCACTACACCTGGCTGATTTTGATTAAGACTTTATACTATAATTATTATTTTTATATAGAAAATAGAAGAAATTACTGATGAATATTAACATGTAATAAAAACCTATTTATACTAATTGATACAGTAAACTAAATTTGAAGGAAAGAGAGAAGACTGTTTGCAATATTTATTCAGAATACTTGCAAAATTCAGAATCCATGAAGACTCCCTAGAATTTATTATGAAAATGCTAAAGATCTCAAAAAGGGTGCAAAATGTAAAAACCAATTCACAGTAGAAAAAACACAAATGGTCAATAAGTATAAGAAAAGCACCAGGCCGGGAGTGGTGGCTCACACCTGTAATCCCAGTACTTTGGGAGGTCAAGGTGGGTGGATCACAAGGTAAGGAGATTGAGACCATCCTGGCTAACACCGTGAAACCCCATCTCTACTAAAAATACAAAAAATTAGCCAGGCGTGGTGGCGGGCGCCTGTTGTCCCAGCTACTCGGGAGGCTGAGGCAGGAGAATGGCATGAACTCAGGAAGTGGAACTTGCAGTGAGCTGAGATGGTGCCACTGAACTCCAGTCTGGGCAACAGAGCAAGACCCCGTCTCAAAAAAAAGAAAAAAAAAAAAAAAAAGAAAAGCACCTTTATCTCATCAAAATCAGAAATACAAAACCAAAATGACAATAAAATATTTTAATATTCACCGTTCAAATGTAAAAAGATTGATAATATCTTGTATAGCTGAGGTTTTGGAGAATATACTTAAACTTTCAAATTGCCAAGACGAAGAGATACAAAATACCTAGTATTGGTGAATTTGAGGAAAAGCATTAGTCTAAAGCCTTGTGAAGTTGGGGGGTAGGGGGAGAAAGTGACACACGCACTTGGAGGTAATTTCCTGTATAATTTCAACATGGGAAAATCATATACTGCATTTCTAATATATATAGCATAGGTAAATCCTTGCATTTGTACACAATGAGACGCATATGAGAAAATTAATTGCACTTTATTTTATGAGCAAAATGTTGGAAAAATGAAAATGTTATGATTAAACAAATATTAGAAAGTGATTCTATTGAATAAAATCAATATAAATGCACTGATATGAAAAAATCCCCAAGGCATGTTTAAAAGATACAGGCAAAAATTAGAACTATATGGAAAATATGAAACTACTTCTGTATAAGTATGTAGAATCTAGAAGAACATGTGCCATACTGTTTACAGTGGACCCCTATAGATGAGTTCTTCTTTCTTATTTGAGTTTTTAACTAAACAATTTATTCCTATATTTTTATATAACATTTTGAAATGGACAACAAGAAAAGGAAAGATTGTTCTTATTAAATTTTATTGAAGAAATGATCGTTTTTTTTATTTCCTGTGTTCAGAGGCGGTAGAAGGACACTGAAAAAACAACACCTCATAATTAAAAACATTGTATATTGTTTTAAGAAAGAGGAACTATATTTACAGTGATTTTTAAAATTCCTTCAAATATTTTTACTATTTCTCTGCAACAGCATCTAATTTCTGATCAGTGAAATTTCTGAAAAACTGGAGATGGTAGATAAAAAAAATGCAGATGTTTGCATTTGACAGTCTTTAGTCCTCCCTTGGCTATGCCTGAAGTCAGTGATCCAATGTTTCTGCCTTGTTATTTTGTGTTCACCACTCAGCTTAGCAGGATTGCTGCAAGAACACATCAAGGAGGAAGATGTATTTTGCCTTAAGTTTAACACATCTATCTCCTCCATTAAATATCTCTAAGTTTTTTAAGACGATGGCTTCCAAACCCATTTGGACAAACAGAATCATTTGGGAAATATCTTTAAAATGTAAATATCTGGAAATCCTGATTCAGTAAGCATTTGGTGGCTTCAACAATATGTGTGCCTGTGTGTGTGTGTGTGTGTGTGTGTGTGTGTGTCTGTGTGTGTCTTTGTGCTTGTATCTGTGTGTATAAGATAGAAAGGCATATGCTTAAGAGGCCCTCAGGTAATTTTGATGGTCTATGAGATTTTAAAATCATTAATGTGATTTTTAGAAACATTCAGTATAATACGTGAACTACCTGTGCTATTTTTCTCCAAAGTTCAAGAATACCACTGCTTGAGAACATGGTACAAGGCTGTGTTTTTAAAATATATTGAGACTCATATGTAAGTAGTTGCTGAGAGTTGAATCATGCCCCACAAAAAGATATGTCGAACTGCTAAGCACCATTCCCACCCCGTAACTGTGAATGTAACATTGTTTGGAAGTAGGGATTCTGTAGATATAATCAAGTTATACAGGGTCATTAGGGTGGGACCAAAAAGACACAGACACATGGCCAGGAAGACAGCCAGGTGAAGACAGAGGCAAAGATTACAGTTGTGCTGCTACAAATCAAAGTGTGACTGGAACTACCAGAGCCTGGAGAGGCTTCAAAAGTAGCGTGGCCTCTCCAACAGTCAGAGTTCTTCCAGACTCCAGAACTGTGATGGAATAAATTTCTCTTGTTTTATGGCACCTTGTTTGTGGTACTTTGCTATGGCAGTCTAGAAAACTAATAAAGAATTATGACTGGCATTTATGAATAGAATAAACTAGAAGTAAATATATTGTATACAATTTTATTTGTATAAAATTGTATAAAATATCTGTCATAATGAAGGAAAGACTCATTACATGTGCTTTGGGATTTTGGCTAGAGTGTGAATGGAGAGGACATTCAGTGTTTTGGTTCAGAGCAGGCTTGGTGTACTTTGATTCCATTACTTACTAGCTGTTTCAATTTAGTAATTATTTTCACCTTTTCCTACCTCTGTTTTCTTACCAAATAATGTCCATAGTACGAGTACTGACCTCTTAGAGCTTTGTTATGATGAGTTACTATGTATTAAATGCCTAGAACACTGTTTGGCACACCAGAAGTTTTATACCAGTGCTTGGTGTTATAATCTTGGCAAAAGACCAAGTTTTAAAAACATAATTAAGCTGAAGCAGAAGCCAAAATTGTGTCTACTATCATAGGAGAAATATGTAGCAAACTATAAATAAATATAAAATTTTATAAAATATGAAAATATTAACATTTTATTATTTAAAACATATGGATCAGAACTTACATTTTTGACATATTTCTTCAAACTAATTTCCCAGTACTTTCAGCTGTGAAACTATTAAATACTAATGGTGGAGTAGAAGAGATTGTGGAGTGATTTCCATTTTCAACAACTGTTTCTTCTTGTTACACTCTTTGAATATTTATGATGCCTGAATTGAAAATGGCTTATGTTCAGTGTTGTTGTATGTGATGCTGAAATTTTTCCACTTTATACAGTTTTGACCATTTAGCAAGTATGAAATTTCTCTTTCAGTTTTTTCACATATAGTATAGAATTAACAATGCATATTTCATAATGTTTTCAGACACTTAGAAAAAATGTATAAAAAGTGCCTGGCATTGCAACTGGAAGATAGAAAATGCATAGTACAAAGTAAGCGTTATTAACACTTTTCATTCCAGTACTTGCTCTTTCCTGATAATTTCCATATTCTTCTCTTTTCATTAGCTAAACATCTTACAAACTTATGTCCCGTTTGGATCGCCATTTATAATACTGTGTCACTGAAATATGTTGACCATGACCCACAGTTACAAATATACTTTACAATGCAATCAAGTTAAAAATTAGCTTCATTCTTAACATTTGGACAAAAGCATTTATTTGTCTCTGTCTTTAGCATTCAGAAGGCCAAATAATGAATGCTTACCTCAGCATAATTTTAAGTGTTTTATTGTGTGTGTGATTATCATTATTCACATACATACACACACCCTATATATATATGAAAATATATGAGTCTATAATAATATATGTGCATAAGTTTATACCCATACAATTATATCAATATAGCAATCATAAAAATGTAAGTTTTATGTGAACTCCCTCAACTTTACTCAGCTAACACACCCTCTATCTCAAAACAATATGTACTTTTATCTGACCTCTTCTCTTTACATTCCCTTTGAGAACTATATGCTCTTTTTTTTTTTTTTTTTTTTTTATACTTTAAGTTCTAGGGTACATGTGCATAACGTGCAGGTTTGTTACATATGTATACTTATGCCATGTTGGTGTGCTGCACCCATCAACTCGTCAGCACCCATTAATTCATCATTTATATCATGTATAACTCCCCAATGCAATCCCTCCCTCCTCCCCCCTCCCCATGATAGGCCCCAGTGTGTGATGTTCCCCTTCCCGAGTCCAAGTGATCTCATTGTTCAGTTCCCACCTATGAGTGAGAACATGCGGTGTTTGGTTTTCTCTTCTTGTGATAGTTTGCTAAGAATGATGGTTTCCAGCTGCATCCATGTCCCTACAAAGGACGCAAACTCATCCTTTTTTATGGCTGCATAGTATTCCATGGTGTATATGTGCCACATTTTCTTAATCCAGTCTGTCACAGATGGACATTTGGGTTGATTCCAAGTCTTTGCTATTGTGAATAGTGCCGCAATAAACATACGTGTGCATGTGTCTTTATAGTAGAATAATTTATAATCCTTTGGGTATATACCCAGTAGTGGGATGGCTGGGTCATATGGTACATCTAGTTCTAGATCCTTGAGGAATTGCCATACTGTTTTCCATAATGGTTGAACTAGTTTACAATCCCACCAGCAGTGTAAAAGTGTTCCTATTTCTCCACATCCTCTCCAACAACTGTTGTTTCCTGACTTCTTAATGATTGCCATTCTAACTGGTGTGAGATGGTATCTCATTGTGGTTTTGATTTGCATTTCTCTGATGGCGAGTGATGATGAGCATTTTTTCATGTGTCTGTTGGCTGTATGAATGTCTTCTTTTGAGAAATGTCTGTTCATATCCTTTGCCCACTTTTTGATGGGGTTGTTTGTTTTTTTCTTGTATATTTGTTTGAGTTCTTTGTAGATTCTGGATATTAGCCCTTTGTCAGATGAGTAGGTTGCAAAAATTTTCTCCCATTCTGTAGGTTGCCTGTTCACTCTGATGGTAGTTTCTTTTGCTGTGCAAAAGCTCTTTAGTTTAATTAGATCCCATTTGTCAATTTTGGCTTTTGCTGCCGTTGCTTTTGGTGTTTTAGACATGAAGTCCTTGCCCATGCCTATGTCCTGAATGGTACTACCTAGATTTTCTTCTAGGGTTTTTATGGTATTAGGTCTAACATTTAAGTCTCTAATCCATCTTGAATTAATCTTCATATAAGGGGTAAGGAAGGGATACAGTTTCAGCTTTCTACTTATGGCTAGCCAATTTTCCCAGCACCATTTATTAAATAGGGAATCCTTTCCCCATTTCTTTTTTCTCTCAGGTTTGTCAAAGATCAGATGGTTGTAGAAGTGTGGTATTATTTCTGAGGACTCTGTTCTGTTCCATTGGTCTATATCTCTGTTTTGGTACCAGTACCATGCTGTTTTGGTGACTGTAGCCTTGTAGTATAGTTTGAAGTCAGGTAGCGTGACGCCTCCAGCTTTGTCCTTTTGACTTAGGATTGTCTTGGCAATGCGGGCTCTTATATGCTCTTTACAGTGTTATGCAAACTCATCTTTTTTATATATCCTTAATTTAGATAATTTTTTTTCTTAAATTATTACACTTACTCTCCTCTGTTAACAATTACATCAATTAGCCATTGTTGCATAACAAACAACACTAAAGTTTAGCGGCCTAAAATGACAATGTATGATTTCTCATAATTTTGTAGGTTACCTAAGTGATTCCTTTGTTGCTCTTCTCTGGGCTCAGACATGAACCTCATTCTAGCTTGGATAGAAGGTTCAAGATGGCCTCATGCATATGTTTGTTAATATGTACTAGCTGACTGCCAGGAGGATGTTAGTTCTGTATGCATTCTCATCCTCCAGTAAGCTAGCCTGATTTCTTAACATGATGACATAAGACAACATTCAAGAGGGTAAAGATGGAAGCTGCAAAGCCTCTGGAAGCCTGCGCTCCAGAACTCACATTGTCACTTCTGCCACTTTGCTGTTGAAAGCAAGTAACAAATCTATCCCAGATTCAAAGAAGGAGGGGAAACAACGCCATCTTTTCCAGTAAGGAGCAAACAAAATATAGCCGACCTAACATGGTCATTACCTTTCTATTTCATGGTACCTAGCAAGTTCTAGGGAAATCTTAGAGGAATTGAATTAATAATTCTCCAAATCCCTACTGTATCTGCTAAGTCCAAATGAATATGCTGGAATATGGGAATACAAATGCAATAAGGATATATCCTTGTTATAATAGCAAATTTAACAAGTAGATGCGCTGAAATACAATGAACTAGTATATGAGGGGTTGAAATAAAGGAAAAGTATTTTAAACTTTTCAATGTACGCATGCATTTAATTTTAGCAAATGTAACACATAACAAAACTTTCTTTTAGGGAACTTTCTAGGCTGAAATAATTACTTCCATGAAGTGAAGTTGTGTTGCATTATAAAACAATAAGTATTTATTAGATTTTAGACAAAGATAAATTTTCAAATGTATCATTTGTACTTTGCCACCATGAAATGAAAAAAGTTGTAAGTGGATGAACTTAATGTGAAAAAACACCATATAATGTTAAAACATCTATTTATGCCAGATTTTAGTTTTATTACACAAACATTTTGTTAAGATATCTCAAAATGTAAAGACAGAAATTTATTAATTATAAAATTAACACTATTTTTTTGTAGGGAAGGCAAGACTTTACCTATACTTCCTTAGAGTTATTTGGCTAAGCCTGAGAATTAAACTGACATAAAACAGATCAACAGGAGAAAAGCATACAGATTTACTTAATCCACATTTTGAGGCATGGGAATCTTTATAAGGAAATGAAGACCCAAGTAGGCAGTTAGAGTTAGACACTTACATACTGCATTGGAAAAATAGGAGTAAATTTTGAAAATGGGACAAGACAAAGAGGCTTGGGCTAGGGTAATCATCTAAATAGAGAAGTGACTAGGAAGATAAGGGTTAGTCCAACAAGATTTGTTTGTACAGATTTCCCTTCACCTTAATTTCTGCTGGTATAGGGAAGGCATCTCTCATATGGGAAATTTGTCTCCTGCTTTTAAGTGATCATCTTGTACCTACTGTTTTTTAAGTGCTTATAACTCAAAGTAGACGATATGCTAGAGTGGCATATTTTGTGGAAGCATGTTCCAAACTCCTTGAATACTTTTCTGAGAGACCCTCTTCAAATTATAATGAATATGTTAGTACCAGAGACGTGAAAGAGCAAATATTTAGATTTCAATACAAGTAGCCAAAATCAAGACATCTGATAAAGTTGATAAATATCTTTGCAATTATAAATGTTTTTTGATTGATTTGCTAGTTTGAATCAAATATATATGTATTCATCAAGCATTAGTTCAATTATATTTATTGAGTGATGACATCTTCATATTATTAAAGCAATCTAAAAATTCTGAGAAATAAAACATAAGATTTTTATAATTTGGAAAAATCGTTAATTATATAATATTAAAAATTGGTTTATAAAAACTAAAGAATCAGCATCCATAAATTCATTTGTTTAATGATTAGAAAATACATTTCTGTTTCTGGTTATTAATTGTTCCACATAATATTTTTAGACTCAGACTCAATTTTAATTAATAATATTTGTTTTTTAAGTATAAGGTTCAGCCTTATACTTAATCTGCTATTTTATTTTAAAATAAAATCCACTACATTTTTTCTATATTTTTTTCCTTATAGCTAAACAAACAGTATATGGTAAGAGAAAACCCAGAAATTTTGGAAAAACAAGATTAATTTCCTGACCTTACCCAAAGGAAAATATTTTAATAAGTAATTTTGTGTAATGAAATACTTTCCAAACTATGCTAAGTGATATCTAATCTGCAGATGAGGAAAAAGTGTGGAGCACCAAAAGTTATTAGAAATCTTACACTGTTGTTTATTTCCAAATAATATCTTTAACTCCTCTTTTTATACTTTAGAGATGACTTTACACATCATGCTAGTACAGACTCAACGAGACACCAGTGAAATATATTATTATTTGGGGGTACAATTCAATCAAGCCATTGGGAATTCTGTGAATACGGAAAACCAGATGAAATGTAATTCTTGGCAGCTAGTAAGTATTATTCACTTTAAATATGGCCTATGGGAAGCAAATATTGAAATCAGAGTTACTTCAAGAGGTTTATTGTCAAGTAGAACCGACAGAAGGAGAGGAAGAACACAGAATCAGTGAAGGGGAGCAGCCCCACTATAACACAGACCTGATGATGCCTCTGCCAGCCCAAGGGGGTTCCACGAAGTGAAGACTACACATCAAAAGAAGTCTCTGCTGGGCAGAAATTCCAAGGCCCTTGAACTACCCCCTTGCAAATTACTGATTTGGGGTTATTTCATGAGTAGTGGACCATTGATCAAAAATTGAGGTACACTGAGACAAAACTATCAACTGGGCGGGGTGTGGTGGTTCATACTTGTAATTCTATCACTTCGGGAGGTCAAGGCAAGAAAATCTGGGTTAAATCATCTCGGTTAAATTTATTCCTAAGTATGTTATTTTTTGGAGATGGATAGTATTCTAAATAATATATATATATTTTTAATTATTTGTTGTTAGTGTATAGGAACACTACTGCTTTTTGTATGTTGATTTTGTATCCTCCAACTTTACAGATTTTTTTGTTGTTGGTCTAGTTTTTTAATAGTTTATCTTTTTTTTTTTCATGGATGACAAGACATTTTTAATAGCTCAGTAGACCTTGAAAAAAATGTTTAACGCTTATGAGTCCTCCTAATTAATTATTTTTATAGTAACAACTTTTGGCTCCGATTTTCAAAACAAAGAAATGTATTGACTTGTCAATAAACCCCAGGAAGGGCATAAGGATTGCTAAACTCTAGGAATAATTAGAATTTCAAGAGGACTACCTCCAGCTTTTAAACTCTGTCCTCTGCTGCTAGGCCATCCTTTCTCTTTTTCAAAATAACTACAAATGGGCGTGAGGTGGAGAACAAGGCCACTAATTACAATTATGCTCAGGTCTCACAAAGTAAATCAACAGAAAGACACTGTCTTTTTTTAAGGCCGAGTTTAAAAATGTGAGACAAAGACTCTGATTCTTGATCATAAAGGATATTAGTCTGCAAGTTACATTTCTGGAAATATATTTTTCTAGTTTTGGTATCAGCTTAACTTCTGGCCTCATAAAATAAGTTGGGAAATGTTTTCCTCTTCTGGAAGACATTGTGTAACATAGACATTATTTCTTCATTAAATGTTTGGGAGCATTAGATGTTAAATTATTTGTGGTATTTTTTCTTAATGGATGTTTTTCACCTACTAATGTCAGTACTTTTATAAATATAGAGCTATACAAATTATCTCTTTCTCTTTGAGGGAATTTTTATAGTTTATGCCTTTCAAAAATTGTTTTTCAAACTAATGTGTTTAATTTATAAGCTTAACATTTTGTAGAATTCCTTATTACTCATATCTGTAGCAAATGTTCTGTTATCCCTCGTTCACTCCTGCTATTGGTAATTTGTATCTTTGTTTGACACAAATTTTATTAGAATGACTAGAATGTTATCCATTTTATTAAACTTTTGAAAAACCTAGATTTTGAATTCATTGATTTTCCTAAGATAGAAGAGGAAAACCTTGAATTATTTCTTCTCTTGTAATATAAGAATTAAATGATATAAATTTCCCTGCAAGCATCTCCTTAGCGAATTCCCACAAATTTTGATACATTGTATATTAAATATTCTTTTTGTTCAAAATAATTTCACATTTTTCCTGACACTTCCTACTTGGCCTATGAGTTATTTAGAAATAAGTTTCTTCATCTTCAAATATTTGATGATTTTTCAGACATCTATCTATCATTAGTTTTTAAACGTCATTTAAGTCAGATGATGTATTTTATGATTTGCATTATTTTAAATTAATCATGATTTGTTTTATGACATAGCATATGATCTATCTTGGTGGTTGAAAAAAATGTGCCTTCTGATACAGTGTTGAATAATTTCTAAATTTCAGGTCAAAATTTTTCATAGTATTGTTTAAATATTTTATATCCTTCTTTGTATTTTATAGCCTCGTTCTAACAGCTGCTGAGATAGGAGTGTTGATGTTTCCATGTATAATTATGTACCTGTTTATTTCTATTGTTATTTCTATTAATTTTTATTACATGTATTTTTAAATTAGTCTGTTATATTACCACATATTTATGATTATATTGGCTTCTTGGAGGGTTGATCTTCTGTCATTACACAATGACACTATTTACATCTGATAATTTTCTTTGTTCTAAAGTTTACTTTGTCTGATACTAATACAGCCTCTGCATGTTTACTGTAATGAACATTCTCTTGCTATATAATTCTCCATCTCTTTACCGTTAACTTATCTAAGACTCTAAATTTAAAATGCGTTTCTTACACACACGTATAGTTTAGTTTTATTTTAAATCTACTTTTTAGTTAGTGTGTTTGGGGGAGTAATATTTAATAAAATTATTGGTAAGATTGACTTTAGGTTGATCATTTTATGATTTGTTTTCTGCTTGTTCCCTGCAACAGTTATTCCATTTTCTCTCTTTTTTTTAATTATTTGAATAGTTTTAGCAATCCATTTAAATTTAACTACTGTGTTTTTACCTATATCTCCTTGTATTATGTCCGTTCTAGTGACTCTTTAGACTACAAGATGCTTACCTAGCATACCACTGTCTATACACAATTAACATTTTACCATTTTGGGTAAAATGTTTCTTTTTTTAATCATACAAGTCCCTTTACTGCTCTGCTTTGGCAGAGGTAGTCAATTATTGTATCCATATATATTAATATGGGAACACGTAGTATTACAAATTTTGTTTTTTAAAAAATGATATTCTATTTATTTATTTATTTATTTGAGATGGAGTCTTACTCTGTTGCCCAGACTGGAATGTAGTGGTGCTCTGTTGGCTCACTGCACCCTTCACCTCCTGGGTTTAAGCAATTCTCAGATCTCAGCCGCCCAAGTAGTTAGGATTACAGACATGTGCCTCCATGTCTGGGTAACTTTTTTTTTTTTTTTTTTTTTTCACATTTTTAGTAGAGATGGAGGGTGGTTCCCTATCATGTTGGCCAGACTGGTCTTGAACTCCTGACCTCAGGTGATCTGCTTACCTCGGCCTCCCAAAGTGCTGGGATTACAGGTGTGAGTTACCGTGACTGGCCTATTTTTAAAATTTAAGGGAAAAAATAATTTGTCATAGTTTCCTGGATAGTAACATTCTGATGTTCTTTCTGCACTTGCAAAGTTCCACATTTCTTTTGGTATAAAGGAAATATTCCTTCATGTTTCTTCTGCCTGGAGGAACTCCTCTAATCCTCTAATCTTTCTTGAAACATAACTATACAACCTTTATTATTTTATTTTTCTTTATAATGTCTTTGTTTTGCTCTTATTCATCAAAAATATTTCTGTGGCATGTGACATTCTGGATTGACACTTCTTTTTGTTCAGTACTTTAAAATGTTGTTTCACTATGGGAATACAAATTTTGGTAAGAAATATTCAGTCATTCTAATGTATGTAATGTGTCCCTTTTTTTCCTCTTTTTTTTTTTTTTTACTTGTAAGATTTTTTTACTTTGACTTGTAGCATGCAAATAACATATCTGAAAGTGGTTTTCTTTGAGTACTGCTTCATGTTCATTAATCTTGAATCTGTAAATTTATGTCTTTTACCTTGGGAAGTTGTTCACCATTATTTTTTAAACTTTTTTTTCTATTCCAATCTCTGTCTTCTCTCTTTCTGAAACTCCAATGACAAAAGCAACATGTATTTTGATATGCTCTCAGAGGACATTTAGACTCTGCTCAGTTTTATTCTTTTATTCCTTTCTTTTTTTCTCCTTGTTCTTCAGCTTAGGTTAGATGTATTGACATACCATGAAGTTCACTGATTCTTTTATGTCATTGACATTCTGCTATGAAGCTCTTTCTGTGTAAATTTTTATTTAAGATACTGTGTTTTCCTGTTATAAAGCTTCCATTTGTATCTCTGTTTCTATTTCTCTGAAGAAATGTATATTTTCCTTCATTTCAAAAATGTTTACTCTTACTTTACAGAACATGGTTAAAGCTACTTTAAAGTTTATTTCTGGGGGCCCGGTGCGGTGGCTCAAGCCTGTAATCCCAGCACTTTGGGAGGCCAAGACGGGTGGATCACGAGGTCAGGAGATCGAGACCATCCTGGCTAGCACGGTGAAACCCCGTCTCTGCTAAAAAATACAAGAAACTAGCCGGGCGAAGTGGCGAGCGCCGGTGGTCCCAGCTACTCGGGAGGTTGAGGCAGGAGAATGGCGTGAACCTGGGAGGCGGAGCTTGCAGTGAGCTGAGATCCGGCCACTGCACTCCAGCCTGGGCGACAGAACGAGACTCCGTCTCAAAAAAAAAAAAAAAAAAAAAAAGCTTATTTCTGATGATTCCGATACCTGGTATCATGAACGTAGGTCATCTTAGAGTTGGCAATTGTTCAATTGGAGAGAGGTTCAGAAGAGGCATTTTTAATAAGCATCTTAGTAATTCTGACACAAGTGGTTTATAATATCTGAAAAAAATAGATAACAGAGAATATGTTGGGAGACCCAACTTACTGCTTCATTGAAATACTTCATGGTTAAGAAAAAGAGATTAATAAGGACATCGTCCCCCAAAGAGAAGAGAATTATCCCATCTTATGTCCTTCATGACGGGAAATAATTACCATGATCATTTTCATACAATTATGTCTGAAATTCTAATGCTTTACTATAGAACACATGTGTATGCACACATGCACACACACACACACACACGAAGAACAGTAGTTCAAGAGGTGTCAACCTGCTTTGTTTCATAAAATATCTCTGATACTAAGATAGTCTAATATAAAATAATGCCAAGAAAAATGAAGAAAACGTTCTGCATAACTAAATGCATAAAGCCCATTTAAGAGGATATATTTAGATTTGTGTGCATAAAGGACTAGTTTTAATCTAGTAGGTACCTTCTGTGGAAAACTATAAATACAATTAGTAATGAAGAAATAAATGCTAACAGATCCACCAGAATTCTAAAATTATAAGTAATTATATCAGTTTGTTGTTTTGGAAACAAAAATATCATTTTGAGCTGCTCACCTCGGTAATTATAAAACTCTCATTAAAAACCTTAAATAATGTAGAAAATGTGCAGATAAATTACCTGATAATTCTATCCTATACAATTCTAACATATAAAAACATATCAATTCTATTCATTTCTGTGAAAATATGCAAGTTAATTCCCTATTGTTCATTTATAAACAACAATACAATTTTAATCACCTTTACTTTTTTTTACTGCTCATTTGTTATGGCATACCTTTATTTTCAACTTTAGTTTTTTAGAGGCATAGCTATGCATCAGTGTAACTGAGAATTCATGGTATATCTCTGCCTGAAGAGCTTTTCTCACCAGACATTATCTGTGTTCCTAAAGCTCCTAATCTAGGATGAATTATTCTACCACAAAGTCTGCTAATTCCCCCAAGCAAAAATATTATAGAATAACAGCATTTTGTCATAACTAAAATAGTCATTCAGTTTAGTCAGGTAGCAAATATATATTTCATATCTACCTTATGAGAGCATTGTGTTAAACTCCAAGAAGCTAGTGTTGACGAAAACTAGTAACTACATTTTTAACACCTTAGTTTCTTCCATATTATTCAGCATATACCTCTTACACACAAGATACTGTGCTATGTATATATGTATGCATATATACATAGACTTCAATTTATATATTTTTATTTGAAAAAATTGATAAAGCTTAATCTTTTGGATAAGTAATGCAGTATTTTAATTTAATTTCTACAATAATTCTCTGTGAATTTATGGTTATTATTTTATTTAGCTTCTCATAAATATGCAAATACAATTAATATCTATGCCTTCATATGTAAAACATAAATTAGAACATATATTATTGCACTTTGTCGATTGTTCAGATATTTGAATATTTTTTCTTTTAAACTATATGGTTACTAAAACATGGATTATTATTTTTGAACAAAGATGTCAATAAATACTCTGTCATTTTATGTAAGACTGAAAAACACTTGCTATGAGCTAGCCAATCCATAAAAGCAGAATATAAATGTGTTTTTAGATATGATTAAAACATTACAAAATAAAGGAAGTTAAATACAGGCAGAAACCATGCAGACAAGAGTAAAGGAAGAAGCAAAAAGAGTGGCAAGAAGGCTGAAAGGAGTGAAGCTTATGACAATTGCCTGCCTAACTACCCTAATAGAAAGTGAGAGGCTCACCCTGACGGGCAAGCTCATGTATGCTTTAACTCCAGAGCATGGAACTGAGGTTACAATGTCTTTTTGCAGAAGTCATGCTAAACTGGTTTCAGAGATGCAGAGGAGACAAAGCTACACACAAAAATTATGCAGAGTCACAATCTTTGCAGGACGCAGTTTTCTCTGTGACTACAAAGAAGAAGGAATTTGAAGATGAAACACCTAGAAGACTAATGCTCCTACCCTATCTCACAACTCCCTACAAATAGGCCAAAATTGCAACTACTTAATTCAGTACAAATATAAATAAACTGGCCCAGAAGGTATTTTTTAATGCAATAAAAAAATGTAGAAAAAATGTAGTAAACTTACTCAACAGAGACATTTTTCCATAAAGTTTCCATTGGAATAAAGTTACGGTCAGCATTTTGCCATGAAGAAGGAAAACACAATTATAATAAAGTGACAACCTCAGTGAAAGGAAATTGCAAAGCAGAAGAAATCAAGTATTCAAGGGCAAAACAGCAAAACAAGAGGATTTGAAAAAATGAACGGAGGCTTTACCTACTGGCCAAAGCATTATGAAGCATTCCTTACAGCTTTTCTTGAGGAACACCTTCCTAGAGGCCTTATGAAGGTATCCGATCCCTGAACTACTTGCCCTGAAGTTAGAGAGAAAAATTGATCTGTAGGTTTCTGTATCGCATTAGTCAAAGTTTGCCCCGTAGAGCTTCAACTCCTTTCAGCATCTGAATCGCATCATGAAGCAACCCTAACAGCTGCTGTGGAAGTCAGCGCCCAAAATAACAATGATGGTACCGCTGGCCTGTAGAGATTAGTGAACTCTCTATTTGCCCACATCATCTGCAGGCTTATGGGCCTGCCTGGTTGCATGGGTAACAAGCACTCCCTGCTGTTCTCATGTCTCAGCGGCATCTGTGAAACCCAAAAACTCAAGGTGAGAGGCAAATGAAACAGGCACAAGCTACATATCTTTAGGGATTTTTCTGGGTATTTTTCTCTCATATGACTGAGAGGGCCTAAAAACAACCACCGTAGCAATACTCTTGGGCTTTACAGGCTGAACAACAACCTAGCTTTATATATGTTTAAAGTTATTGCTAGGGGTATTGTAGCCTGAAAGCAAGCAAGTTCACAAATCCAGAAAGGTACATAAACTGAGTCCAGGGCAATGTAACAGAACAGGATGCAGGTATAGTATGGAATGGAAATGTAAACACAATACAACTAGAAACAAATTTGAATGCAAGGGAGAAAGAATGTGGCAAGCAGGATATGTTTACTGATAGCCTCACTTATGATAAAAGGCAAGGAATGTCTCTTACAGCTGTCCAACTGAGTAATGATGTAAGCATATTTCACAGCATAAATTTAAATGCTAAGAAAGATTATATCATATTCTAAATTTGAATCCTATGGGAGAGAGATGAGGAGAGGAAATAATTATTTATAGTATGTCAATAAATAAAAATGAATGAAACTTACTTACTTAAAATGAATGTAAAGATATGACCAAGATCAAAAGTATATTAAGTAGCACTAACAGGAAAAAAAAATTCAGGTTTTCTGATTCTTGTCAAGATTGAAATATTGTCCAGCATAGTGCTATTCCAAAATGCATGAAAAGCAGATGGTAGTGCTTGGAAAACTTTAAGCTTAAATAACAGGATGTAAAAACATGTGCACACACCAAAACATATGTGCAAACTCACACACACACATATGTGCACACACACACACCATAAAATGAGTCAATACTCATCACAAGATATCATGCACATAATTTTTGTTATTTTTAATATGCTCTACATTCAGAGAAAGTAAAAAGCCTGTCTCCCATTTTTGCTTTGTTTTGTTTTCATTTTAGCTTTTGACATTTTAAAATAAACTTTTCTTCAAATGCTTACCCGAGTTATGGCAAATGATTGCCTTACACATGTAAAAAATTTAAGGAGAACTCTTCTGTCACAGATGGGGTCATGTATTGGGTAAATAGCATCCTATATAGATCAGAGTATATTGCATTACTTAAGACATCAGAATTTACAAAATTGCTGTTGATGTTATGCCTAATATCCTTCTTATTCAGACAAGTGAACTGGATCAAAAAATAGTTTTTTTTTTTTTTTTCTGAATTGCAAAATGCATTTTGAAGCATAACTCTGGAATGTGAAACAAACCTGCTAAAAACATGCAATTTGATTTTTCACTCTTATTTACAAACTTTTGACAATTTATTATTTTTACTTTGTGTTATAGTCAAAATTAGAAATCTTATAGTCACTTTTTCTTTCTTTTTTTTTTTAACTGTAAAGCATGTCTGGTCACTATTCTTTAGCTTGAACTATTTTTTGAATGTTTTTAGGCTGAAATACTGAAATACTGAACAAGGAAGCAGTGAACACAACAAAAGTAATAATCTACATATATACTGAAGAGTTAAAAGCCTGAAAAATCAAGTGACAAGTCTCCTTTATTTTTCACTATTTACTCGGTCCCAGCAAAGACGAGCCTGACAGACATTCTGCATCTGAGAAGTGTCAGCGGGTTGTCAAGCCAAATCCCGGCTTGAAGTTTTGTGGCAATTTGCAATACAGGATTGTTCCAAGGGTCACAGAGGCTGAGCTTAGCTTTTCAGGCTATATCAATAAATTTTAGAAGAGTGCACTGCACCCGGAAACCTTTTTAAGCTGTGGTGCAACAGAAACTACTTGCCTAAATCGGAAGAATGGTGGCATCGACATAAACCATTTTTAGTGTGGCATAGCTAGACCTCAAGGGTGAGAAACAGCTAGCCTATTAGGGCTGGGATTTTTTAATCTGAAAAAGCAGAATTCCAGTGCATATTTATCTTCTGGCCATAGATTGATTGTCAGAAACAGATAAACAAGGTTTGGTGGGCTGATGGGTCCACGGAAAAAATGAATAAAGTGTGATGAAGCAGTGAGTAACCTACTGGTCTGTAGTTCAGATAATGCGGTTTCAGTGACAGTCTGAAATTAGTGTGCCTTTCCAAAGGTCTGGGCAGTGAATCCAAAATCGGCTGTTCCTGCCACTTGGCTGATATCTGAAATAATTTAGGGTAGGGAAGGGGCAGAGAGTGTTTCAAAAAGACACTGCCTAAAAGAGTTAAGAGAAAAGTAGCTCCTATCCGTTGTCATAGAGCAGCCATCTTCCAAAGATCACAGATGTCGACAGGCTTTGCACTAGAGTTTGTTGATGCTGAATGTCTTGTTAGGGGATGTTGTACAGAGACATACAGCTTTCAAATGGCTATGCTTATGTAATCTCTCAGACATGCAGCACGATTTGTTCATTTGCTTTTTAAATCTGACAGCAGAAGACGAGTAAGGCAGAAATCATTCATTAATGCCTCCAGAACCAGAAGTTCAAGCCTTGCGTTGATTCTTTGTGGCAATTTAGCTTACTCTTATTTTTATACTTTTCATGGGTTAGTTGATTGTGCAAGCTGGAGCATGTTTATGAATGAAAGATAAGCACTTGCAGACCCAGAGTACAGGCATTCTGGTTGAAGAGCATGGAGCAGGCCAGATTGCCTTTATAGGGTAATCATTTTCTCCCTTTGAGATTCAGGGTTATTTACAATTCCAGTTGTTGAATACTGTCACAACCTCTGGTTATATGAATTGCTTTAGCCCTGTACCATGTGTGTACTGATACTTGATGATGTAATTGTTCCTGTGCTGGCTGTATACCTTAAACACATGCACTCAGTACCAAATGTAAATAATATTTGCCGTTTGAAGAGAAGAAGTAGAAACCAACATTAGAACTCCATGAAATTAACATGAATTAGAGTTCACCCTGCAAAGCTGTAATGGGCTTACATGTGATGAATGAAGTACTATCTCATCATATCACATCTGCCACAAGGATACAGAGCAGACGTCTATATTTGAACTTCTGCTCTGTATTCTTGTGACAGACATTATATGATGAGATGGTACTTCAATAGATCACTCTTTTAACACTCTCTTCACATCTTTCCACATGGCTTTAGGCAACCCTAACCTCTTTAACATCAGAGTATTCATGTATAACAAGGATACATGGAAATCACACCTAATTCAAGGAGATTTTTTTGAAGATTAAATACGACAATGTTTACCATAGTGCCTAATATCACAAGTGCCTTGTGATAAACGAAATGTTAGTTATAATGATTATAACTATCATATTATCATTTTAAATATGGCTTTTTCTTGGGAAATTACTTTCGAATGTGTAACTCTGTTATGGGACTGGCTATCCTATCAAATTTGTCTCAATGGGCAAGTTGATTACATGAGGAATGTAGAGTGGGATTGGGATAGAAAAACAGATTTAATCACAAGGCAGGTGAATAGAGTGTGCTCTTAGCACAGTAGAAACAAGAGGGCCTCCTTTACACGCACAGTATAGAAGGATTTATGAAGAAAGCATTGAAAAATGAAAGTGATGAATGAGGAGAACAAAACAAATTCATCCTCTATATTGTTCATAGGTTGTGCATAGTTTAGTCCTCCCACCATAGTTCAAGGCACAAAATAAATAAATCCAATGCAGATGAGACAACCACCTCACGGTCATAACCTAGAGCCTCTTGTCCTGTTATCTGTTCATTAACACATTTTGTGATAACAGGATTTCTCAAAAATAAATCCCTCAGTTGTCACTGCTTTTACAGAAAATGCAAGGGCATTTTGTATATCACTTCCAAATCCTCTAACTGAATCTGAGATTTCTCTCTCTCAGCCCATAGCCCTATGAGCCACAGTTTCTCTTTTGTTTAAAGTAAAAAAAAAATTTATATCCCCTACTGCTATTGAGAGACCCAGATGAGAGCAGATCGATGATGACACTTTGTGAACTGTAAAACACTGCTGGAGTTTCAATTCTAGGGAATCCGATGGTCATCAACCTACTCACCTCTCCTACAGTACAAAGTTTTAGTGCTGTGATAAAATCACCATGGACCTTAGCAACTGAGAGATCTGAATTCAGATTTGGACTTTTAACACTTATTAGTTTATAGGGTCTTGAACAAATTACTTAAGTTCTCTTTAAATGATGATTGTGTAACACTTAAAATGATGGTAGTTTGAGAGAGAGAGAGAGAGAGAGAGAGAGAGAGAGAGAGAGAGAGAGAGAGAGAGTATCTAGAGCTGAATTCATTCTATTAGTGGTTTTTCTCCTAACCCCCCAAAAATAATACTAACTGTAGGAGAGAAACTGAATGTGTGTGTGTGTGTGTGTGTGTGTGCCTGCACGCATGAGTAATACATATAGTATATGTTTTGGTGGCAGGGATGACAGGAATCTAAATAATTACTCAGTGATCAAAAGAGTTGTTATGGGTGTTTTTGAGCTTTTCTCAGCAGGTAGCATACATTTACAAAACTGTTGATTTAATTTAAAGGATTTCATTGAAAACAGAAAGAATAAAAAGAGAAAATGTAATTTTGGTTATTTTGAAATGGCAGTCTAACAATTGCCACAAGAATTATTCTCTGATAAAAAGCTAAAAGGTTTCTCTAGTGAAGATAAAGAGAAGTTCTGCTCTTTACTGAAAACAGACTAGAGGGCTGCTCCCCAGTGAGGAGGGTGAGGAAAGCCTTCCAGTGATGATAACAATGCCTGGAAAGAACAAACTGTAGGGCAGGCTGGTCAGGGTGACTAAGGCCAAGAGCTCTCAGGATACTCCTCCTCCCCCAGCCCCCACATTCTATAAGTCTGAAATAAGTTTTGACCTTATAGCTATTTACCTAAGGATTTCCAGTCACTTCGAAGTTCCCAGAACATCTTTGGCCTCTCTTAAAATGATCAATATAACAGAAAAAAAATATTGTTCGATGCAAAGCATAACACTAGCGAGATAATGAAGGCCATGAATCTTATGATATGTAATATCTTCTCCAAATATGTTGGAGAAAAAGGAATAGTACAACTTCAAAAGTAGCAGTAAAAATGTTTTATGTCACTCGTAAGAGGAAATCAAATGTTAATATAATTCAGCTCTCAGCAAATGCATACATGTTTTAGAGCTAACAATATGAGGTGGCATGATATTTAAGAATGTGAACAATACATATTTTGGATAGAAACGAGACAATGAGAAAATAAATTAACAAGCACTGAGGATGGACCGACTTTATCTCTTTAATTATAAAGGAATAGCTAATTATAAAATAAATTAACTTAGGATAAAATGCTAGAGTTTGAGGCAAAGGCATTTAGGTTAACTAAAGAAAGAACCAAATAGGAAACAAGGAGTCCAGCTCTCAATGTTATACTTAGCCGTGTACTGAATCGGCTTACAGTTGACACTTAAACAATGCAGAGGTTAGGGGCATAGAGCCTCCTCCCACATCCCTGAAGTCAAAAAGCTGCATGTAACTTTTTACTCCCCCAAAAATTGTTGTTTGAGGGAGTAAAAACTTAACTAGTTACAGACTACTGTTTTCAGAAAGCTTTACCGATAACATAACCAGGTAATAAACACATATTAGTGTTATGTGTATTATATGCTGTATTCTTAAAGTCAGCTAGAGAAAATACAATGTTGTCAAGAACATCATAAGGAAGAGAAAATTCATTTACATTGCTGTGCTGTATTTATCAATACAGTAAGTTTATATAATTTGCTTTCAAGATGAATCACCAGTTTGAAATAGCAGGTGATGGCATCTGCAGACTTCAATCTATGGTATCTATCAAGCCATCCAACTTTCATTATATGGCCTTGACTTTTCTCTGCTTCTTGGGAGCATTTCCAGCACCACTAGTGGCACTTTGTATGAGTTCCATTGGTGTTATTCAAGAGTTCTGGGATAAGAGAAGAGTTCGTGTTTTGTGCAAGAGATTACTTTTTACTATATTTGTTGGTGATGATTGCTCATGTGATGCTTATTGTCACATGGTGTTTTAACTGGATACTCAAAACACTTGAACTCATTGCAATAGCAACAGGAGGTGGCTACAAAATTATTATAGCAGTACAGTATATATGACAGTTAATTTCATGCAGTTATAATAGTGCATTTTAACATTTGTTCTTATTGCTTTTGATTTCAAATGATGCCATGTAGAATCTAAGTGTATGCAAATTTTGATAATTTTAACTTTCTATAATAAAGTTTGTACATTTTACAGAAGTAAATGATAAAATTAAACTAGTATTTACATACATTGTATATATTCATGACATACCTTTTTTTAAAAAATTTCTAGGTTACATAGTTCATCTGTTTTTTTTTAAGTTGTCCCAAATCTCTGAAAAAATGTCCAATATATTTACTGAAACAAATTCTCATATAAATGGACCTGCACAATTCAAACCCAGATTTTTCAAAGGTAAACTATATATTGTCTGTGAATTTTATCATTACATTTACTAGATGAATTTCTAAGCTATACCATCCAAGCTGCTTTTTAGCATTATTCCTGGGAGATAGTTCCCTAGGCCACAACACAAACAGCACATCCAACAAATTCAACAAGCTATTTTTAAAAAAACATGAAAAGCACAAATAATTATTAAGTATTGCCCTTAATAATAAATAGTTAAATATATTTTGTTAGAAAATAATGAAGTCTCTTTTTCATTGTTTTACAAATATATTAGTAGCCTGCAGTAGCTGTTTCTATCTTTAAGTCCCCTCTGATGTAAAGAACAGGAAGGGATTACCATTATAATGTAAAATTAAGCAGAAAAGGTAGAAATAAAGGGAGGGCCAAGGGTGTGATGGGACCAGACCCTGGCCTAATTTGGTAATATTTCTTAAAAATAGAGAGAAGTCAACATTGTAGGCAGGTATTTATCACTGTAAACAAGTACCTCAGGCTTAAAAGTAAAAATGTATTGCTGTATCATGATTTCCCTAAACTCAGTAGCACTGGGCAAGCTAATAGCACTAGTGAGACAACTGGAACAGAAAAAGTGTCTCTGGTTGTATTTTCAACTTATTATTCTCCAAACATTTCATTAAAACTTGGCCAGCTTTTAAGTTCAAAGGGAGAACATTCTGAGCAAAATGAATATACGATGAGAGAACCACCATATGCCTAGAAAATTCATCTAAGCTGTAATTATAAGTGAAATTAATAAATCAGTGATTTTGACATATTGTTGTCCAGTGGGAAGAGAAAATTAACACAACAAACAGATAAAGAGAAAAAAATTTCATATGATAAAAACATGTGGAAGGAAATTGAAATGGGAAAACTTTGGAATTACAACTTTGATTTTACATTTTCTTAAACTTGTTCTGTGCTTTGTTTGAATTCATCTATCACTTAGCAAATGCTTAAGAAACCCAAATTTCAGTAATTAATAATTGAGTGAGAATCCAAAGGTATTACAGTTGTGATACCCCAATGCATATTAAGAAGAAAAAGAAATGATTCAAATGTTTATCTTCATATATTTGAGTTATTTAACTAACAGATTATATATCCATTACTTTAAGTAGGAAGGATAATTATATAATTAATGAATCAAATCAAATTTGTGGTTGTATTCTGACATAAAATCATTTGATAATTTCAGTAAATTTCTATCAATAGAAAACATTTTTGTCAGAATAATATATTAATATTACTATTCATTTTAAAAACAAATTTCAATATCCCATTGTTATATTTTTATATCTCATTGGTAATTGTGGATTTATTTAAAACAGAACACCTCACTTAAAGTAAATAATTTGTCTTGGTAAAGCAACTTGAGTTGGGTTGCTAATTAGTAGCATCTTTGTTTTGTACTGAAAAAAATTAGAAGTAGAGAAACTTGGATATTGAGTTCTGCTATCAACTATCTGAGTGATAAGAGCAAGTTGCTAGAGTTTGTAATTTCTTCATAAAATAAGAATTATCAAGGCAGAGCAGATCCAAAGGAATCTGAATATGGAATTTATTTCTCCTAAAAAGGAACAAACTTTTATCATGCCCAAATAAGATATTGATTCCAATTGGTGACATTAGTTTCATATTACTGCTATAGGAACACTACTTAATACTAATTTTAATTAAATGAGAGCACTGAAGTGCATGTAATACTATACATTAGGAGTTTGTTAATCAGTATTTGCATATTTATGATTTGTCAGACTACTTACTTTTTGATAAAATGTGTTTGAAATGTAGTCCTTCCATGGATATTTGTTCTTTATGTCATGTGTACTAGGCATAATGCTAAACTCCAGAGATAAGCGGAATGACAGACATTAAACATTTCAAAATTTGCTTAAATTCTTCAATGAAATGAAGAGGTGGTATTAAGAAAGAAAATAGATTATGATGAAGTACAAGTTTCTTTGCTTGTGTCATATATAGTAAATTCTCTCAGTGTACAGCTTTGTTGTTTGCCTATTGGAGAGGAATGAACAACTGGAAAACAAATCATCTTTTTGGCATTGCCCTTTTATCTTTATCCTGTTTCAAGTACCTCATTCCAGGTGACACTTACAAAACAACAAATTCCACTTGGCATTTTGCTATAAAATATCAGATTTGCTTTCAGTTCTCAGTATAGAATATGAGTTTATAATCTCAGGAGATATAATTAATTATCACTATGTTTGCAGTAATTTTAGATTGCCATATGAAAAAGAGCATATGACATTCAACTCATCTCATTTATTATTGTTTAGACTTCTAGCACTGTTATGTCTAATGATCTCTCAGTATCTTGTTAGTAACACCCTTTTAAAAGTAACTGTAATTCAACTAGAGAGGAAATGAATCTGCTTGGGGGCTCAAGTTAAAATCTAGTAAATCAGCTTTTAGATGAATCACATTTTTTACTTCATCATTCACTTTAAATCAGTTGAAATATTAAGAGTAAGATAAATTTGTTCTGATAGTGTAAGTACCGTCATGTATAATCTCAAAGGCTAAATTCTAAAATACTGTTGGCTACAAAGAGAGAAGATTTCTGTGATACAGCTTATGGGGAAATATTAACATCATAAATATATATATAATTATAACTGCTATAAAAAAATCAACGTATGCTACTCTGAGAAAGCATACCCTCATATTAACATTTTGATTATATAAATGAGACGTGGTATTACATTTTCCAGATGAAAAGGCAAATTTATTTAACCTTTGTAATGTAAATTATCAAAAATTAGTAAACTCAAGGTTCTAAGAGAACGTATATTTAATGCCAAAACTAGAGCTTGTGTGAAGTAAATCATAGTGGTTTTTAGATTTTCCATGGCTGTGAAAAACAATATTACGTATGTTCATTCAGTTCAGACACAGGCTGAGATACACATGTATGACATTTGACTAAACATAGTTGAAGACAAAGGTTTGAATAGCAAAGAGTACTTTTTTTTTTTTTTTTTGAGACTGAGTTTCGCTCTTGTTGACCAGGCTGGAGTGCAATGTCGCGATCTCGACTCACTGCAACCTCCACCTCCCCAGTTCAAGTGATTCTCTTGCCTCAGACTCCTGAGTAGCTAGGATTACAGGCATGTGCCACCATGCCCAGCTAATTTTAGTAGAGACAGGGTTTCACCATGTTAGTCAGGCTGGTCTTGAACTCTTGACCTCAGGTGATCCATCCACCTTGGCCTCTCAAAGTGTTGGGATTACAGGCGTGAGCCACTGATCCCAGCCAAGAGTACTTTTTAAAAAATAATCAAATAAATATATATTTGCAGTTCTTAGATGGGACTATAATTAGTTATACAAATAAGTTACTCAAACTTTTTCAAATAAATCAAGTGAAAGTGTCAGAATATTCCAAAATTCTACCAATAGTAAATACTAATTTCTTTGTATTATTTTTGCAAAGGTACACATCTAGAATTGTGAGAGACTATTTATGTTCAGTCTTTTAGTGTAATGCCATCAAAATGACACCCAAGAATATTAAAAAATAAATTTTTCTATTTTCTGCAACTATATCACAAAAATAAAATTGGATTTTTTCCCCCAAACAACTTGTAAAGATTGCATGACAAAGTATATGTAAGGTTATGCGGTACACATGAAATTCACTGTTGGAGAGAGGTGTGATTTCAGAACAATTTACATCAAAAGTCCCAAAAGGTAGATGCTGTGAATTGCTAGGGTTAATTTGAAAATTGAAGCTTCTTCTTATACATGCAACTCAAAGTAGCATATTTCAGGAAAAGTAGCAGCAGGAACTTAATTATTTAGCAAAGGTAAATAATTATCATGAGCAACACTAACCAAGCTTACTTCCTTGCACATATGAGGATACTGACAAAGATACAGTACCACAGTATAAAGGTATTCATGTTGTCTTCTTTATATTAAGCGATCACAAATTCTATGTCTTATCTATAAAGTGGAAATAATATTTTCTCCTAAAGTGAAGTTATAAAGCAATATTAAGGGAAATAAATATTACATTTTACAATGAATTTTATTGTACCTGTTCTTTTAAGTCAGGCTGAAGAGAACTCCATCTATTGAGATCTTCATGTGTAATAAAAACTGAATATCTTCATTAAGTCTGAATAACCATATAATTCAGATACAGTTTTCAAGGTTCAGAAGGGGTTTTCTTAGCTTCATTTTTTAAATTAATTGATTATTTCATTTGACAAGTAAAAACTGTGCATGTTTGTTATATGCATCATGACGTTTTCAGTTATAGAAATATTGTGGAATAGCTAAACCAAAATTATTAGCATTTATATTAACTCACATATCTTTTTGGGGGTAAGAACACATAAATTTACTTTTAGTAATTTTCAAAAATACAATACTTGGTTAATTACCATGACTGTGTTGTACAATAGATCTCTTTAACTTATTTTTCCTGTCTAAATGAAAAAATTTATTTGACCAACATCTACCCAATGTGTCCTGCAGCCACCCTCCACCACTCCCTAGCCCTTACATGTTACTTTCTGCTTCAACGAATCCAACATTTTTAGATTCCATGTATAAGTGAGATGATACAGTATTGGTGTTTCTGTGACTAGCCCATTTCATTCAGCATTATATCCTCCAGGCTAACCCATGTTATTACAAATGACAGGATCTTTTCTTCCTTTTTAAGGCTGTACAGTAACCACCATGTGGAAATAAATTTATTGAAAATCAATTGACCATAAATGTATGAACTTCCGTATGGATGTTCTTTTCTGTTTTATTGGTATATATTTCTGTCTTTATAGCAGTGCCATGCTGTTTTGATTACCATAGCCTCAGAGTATAATTTGAAGTCAGGTATTGAGATACTTTCAGCTTTGATTTTTTTGCTCAAGATTACTTTGAATATTTGGGGTCTTTAGTGGTTCCATATGAATTCTAGGAATTTTTTTATTCCTGTGAAAAATATCATTGGAATTTTGATAGGGATGGCCTGAAATCTGTAGATTGCCCTGGTTAGTATAAACTTTTTAACAATATTAATTCTTCTAATCAAGTATCATGGGATATCTTTTGATTTATTTGTATCCTTCAGTATCTTTCACCAATGTTTTACAGTATTCACTGTATAGGTTTTTCTCTTCCTTGGTTAAATTTATTTCTATGTGGTTTTTAAAATGTTAGTGTGTATGGAATTGTTTTCTTAAATTTTTTCAGATAGTTTGTTATTAATGTAAACAAAAGCTACTTTATTATTTCTGTTTTTGCTTGTTGATTTAAGTTGCTTATAGATTCTGGATGTTAGAACTTTGTCAAATACATATTTTGCAAATCTTTTCTAGTTTGTTTACTCTCTTGATAGTTTCTGTTGTTGTGCAGAAGTTGTCAGTTTAATTAGGCCCTGCTTGTCAACTTTATTTTTCCTTTGCAACTGCTTTTGAGGATGTAGCCATAAATTCTCTGCCAAGGCTGATGTCAAAAAGGATATTTCCTAGATTTTCTTCTGGGATTTGTATAGTTTGAGATGTTACATTTAAGTCTTTAATACATTTTGAGTTAATGTTTATATACGCTGATAGGTAGGTGTTCAGTTTTACTATTCTGCTTATGACTAGTCAATTTATATCCCATATCCAAGCATCATTTATTAAATAGACTGTCCTTTCGCCATTGCTTGTTTTTGTTTACTTAAAAAAATCAGATGGCTGTAGGTGTATGGCTTTATTTCTAGGTTCTCTATTTTGTTCCATCCGTCTATGTGTCTGTTTTTGTTCCAGTACTATGCTGTTTTGATTGCTGTTGTCTTGTAACATGAACACAAACTAGAAAATCTAGAGGAAATGGATAAATTCCCATTAACACGCAATCTCTCAAGTTCGAACCTGGAAGAAATTGAAACCCTGAATAGACTACTAATGAATCCCAAAATTATATTAGTAATGAAAAACCTACCAAACAAAACGTCCCCAGGCCAAATGGAGTCACGGCTGAAGAGCAAATATCAATCTTAGTGAAATTATTCCAAAATAATTGAGGAGGAGAGTCTCCTCCGTAACTCATCCTGCAAAGCCAGAATCAATCACATATCAAAGGCTGGAAATTTTAGGCCAATATCCCTGTTGAACATAGACACAAAAATTCTCAGCAAAATACTGGCAAACTGAATAAAGCAGCACATCAAAAAGTTAATTCACCATGATCAGGTAGGCTTATTCCTGAGATGCAAGTTTGGTCCAACAGATGCAAATCAATAAATGTGATTCACCAGATAAACAGAACTAAAAACAAAAATTATATGATCATCTCAATATATATATAGAAAAAATTTTGACAAACTCCAGCATCCCTTCATGATACAAAGCCTCAACAAACTAGGCATCAAAAAACGTACCTCAAAATAATAAGAGCCATCTATGACAAAACAACAGTCAACTCATACTGAAAAGGTAAAAGGCAAAAGCATTCCTGTTGAGAACTGGAACTAGAAAAGAATGTTCTCTCTACCAACCCTAGTCAATATAATTCTAGAGGTGCTAGCCAGAGCAATCAGGAAAGATAAAAAAGTAAAAGATATCCAAATAGGGAAATAAGTCAAACTAACTCTCTTTGCTGAAGGTATGATTCTGTACTTAGAAAACCCTAAAGACCCTGCCAAAAAACTCCCAGTATTGATAAATAAATTCAGTGAACTTCTAGGATATAAAATCAATATACACAAATCAGTAGCATTTCTGATACCAATAATATTAAATATTTAAATGTTAAATAATGAACACCAATAATGTTAAAGCTGAGGGCCAAATAAAAAATGCAATCCCAATGACACACACACACACACACCCCAAAAATACCTATGGATACATCTAACTGAAGAGGTCAAAGACATCTAGAAAGGGAACTATAAAACACTACTAAAAGAAATCATAGATGACACAAACAAATGGAAAAACATTACATGCTCATGGATTGGAAGAATCATTATTCTTAAAATGACCATACTGAACAAAGCAATCTACAGATTCAATGCTATTCCTATCAAACTACACATGTTATGTTTTACATAATTAGAAAAGCTATTCTTTATTTCATATGGAACCAAAAACAAGCCTGGAAAGCCAAAGCAACTCTAAGCAAAAACAAAACAAAAACAAAGACAGCTGCATCATATTACCATTTTATATCTTTTGATTGAAGAATTTAATCAATTTGTATTCAAGGTAATTATGGATAGACAAGTACACATTCCTGTCATTTCGTTAATGATTTCCTGCTTGTTTTGTAGATCTTTTGTCCTGTTCCATTTTCCTTGCTGGCCCAGTGCTGGGGATGGTCTGGAGCCCAGGGCCTCTAGGGTTAGCTAGGCTCTGTGGTAGGCTTAGAGAAGTCTGTGAGAGCAGGCCTGGAAGAAGTCGGACCAGATCCCCAGGCAGCTGGGACTGACTCAGTGCTGTGGCCAGTCCAGAGCCAAAGCATTCCAGGACCTGGGACCACTAAAGTCAGCATACTGGTGTGGCAGCCCCAGGGACCTAGTCCCTGGGACCTGGAGCTGAATAGCCCTGGGACCTGCAACTACAGGTTCCAGCATGAGGCTGGGTCAATCCTGGAAGCTCAGTCTGTGGGTGCCAGCCTGAAGTCTGGGGTTTTGGGAGTCTTTTCAGTGCTGAATTTTAGTGGGATGGGCCTGTGTGTTGGGGTACAAGGCAAAGTCTGATGCCCACTTCTCTCTCCTTTTTTCTAAGTAAAAGGTAGCTCTCTCTGTGGTGTACTGACCCGGGTTAGGTGAGGGGTGACATGGGTAATATAAAATGGTTCTTCCTACCCTATTCAGTGTGTTTCATGTTTTTTTTAAATGTTTGTGGCACCCTTAATTTTGGTAACCTTTCACTGGATTTCCTTACATCTCATCAAGGTATTTTTGTACATGAATAATTGTTCAAGTTGATGTTTCTGTGCACAAACATGAGGGAATCCTATTCTACTACCTTGCTTGGATATCCTCCAAAGTAAAATAGTTACTTTAGTTAAATAATGTAGATATTGCTCCACTAACTAAGGCATCAAATAAAACGGAGAGTTTGTGGAAAGTGTGAGTATTTATTCCTCTTTATATGTGCTTTGAGAAATGTCGAAGAAAATGTTCAGCTGATATTAAAAACATTATTTCTGATGGTGTGATTTTTGATATATTGCATTTTTGTTGCATTTTACAAACTTAATATTTATAAAAAGAATATATTTCAAAATAAAATAAAGCCTTTCCTTAAAGAGGAAATAATAAAAGTAGTAAGGAACATGGATAGAAACAGATTCATTGGGAAAGCATAAAATATATTAGAGGAAAATGCACACAAAAATAAGGAGTACTTGTTTCATAAACTAAAGAAAAGCTTCCATGCCAAGCTGAAATGTTTGAACAAAGATGAATTGTCAGTTAAAAACAGAAATAATTGAAACATTTTATATAGAGTAATAGAGTAAGGTATATTCTTCAAGAGAATTCATATGCCAGGCATGGTCAGAGGGAAGAATTCAGGTAAAAACATAAGAGAGAGATGTTTGGAATAGCAAGAAAAATTACAGTTTGCCTTTTTCAGGATATGAAATAGGTAATGAGGCCTGAACTGAAAAAAAAATAATAAAGATTTTGGTTTTTGATTTTTTTTTATTTTCTATTTTTCTTTCTAGCAACTTCCTGACCCAAATGCCATATGGAGAATATCAAACGTATGGAAAGTACAAGTTATGATTTGTTCCCTTTCCCTAGCTCTAGATTAAGTTGATCAGAAATGCATTGCAAATGTTATAACAAATTATGCCACCCAGGACAGTGAAATAAAAGTAATATATCATTTAAGAAGTTGTATTTTTAGGTATTTTGGCCAGAAAAGAGCCAGTATTGGTGTCTCAAGACACAGGTGGTTTAACTCATGGCTGGAAAACTAAATAAGCATCATTTTTATTGCACACATTCCATTTGGTGTTTGAAGTATACTTCAGCATAGATGTAAAGTACTTAAATATTTTAAAGAAAACCACTTCATTCTTTTACCTAACAACAACGCAATGTCTGGAATATTCTCAAATGTCAAACATGTTACATAGCTGTCTCATCCTTAAGAACCTTAAGCCTGCTCTATCCTAGGGTTTTAGGATTGTGTTCTAGAGCAGTATTGTCCGGTCAGAAGAACTTATAATCTAAAAAAGTTTTTGCTGCTAAACTATAAATAATATATATATATATATATCAGGCATAGTAAGGATTTATTGTCACAGGAGTGGTGGGAGAGACTGTTGTAAAATAATTGGTAGAAGTATAGAATGCTACAGAATTTCTGCTTGATCCCCACAGTGGCAATGATGGGGATTATCCCTCTTCCGTTGCACCTCAAGGCAAGTGATGCAGGCATCAAGAGAGCCCTCCCCAAGACTGTGGATGTTTGCTAGAGGGGAAGCATATATCGTGCAACCTGAAAAAGATACCAATGGAGCTGCTGAAACTTCAGGTTGGCCACAGCAGTCACTAGAGCAGAAGTCAAGAGTGATTTGAGAGAAAATTACGTATAAAAGTTCGAGGTGGAACATAGCTAATTGTAACAGCTTTAATCTAGAACATTCTGACAAGAAGGAACCTTGGGAAGCTTGCCAAGAAAGACAGAACAGTAACGGGAGAAAGCTGCACTCTTAGTGTTGGTGGCAAAAAGTACGTTGGTTCTCTCAAGCTAAGTGCATATCACTAAGATAGACAGAATTGGCATATAATAAAAGGACATTGCCCAAAAGGAGCATCTATTGAACAAAGGGGTCTGTAATGCATTCATATCATTATGGTGTTGCCTTGGCATCCATTGTGAGTATAACTTGGACTTTCTCATACCAGAAGTGGGTCACAGTCACCCATGAGACAGTTTTCAACTCATCAGCTCACTCCCCATCAAACCCTGCCAGTTCCTCATTGTGGTATTTTACAACTGCCTCATACAACTTCCTCTTCATGACCACCTGCCTGTGGGACAGCTAGATAAAACATACTTCAGCAGTCTCACTGATCCCCTCATGGACTGTGTAGGTATTTTCACAGTAACCATGTTTCAGTCACAGCATGACCTTCTGGAACTTGTGCCTCCTTGCTTCAAACCTACCCATTAAAACTTGCTGCAGGAACCCTGTTTGGATGATGCCCTAGACTCAGTAAAAGGATTGGCTCACAGATTGCTATCCTTCTCTTTCCTGGTGCTGACTCACCTCCATTATGGCATGGTGTGTACGTCCAGGGCCTGTAAGCAAAAACATTTTAATTTTCAACTTGTGTTTTTCTTAATCACTAAAAAGGTACTCAGCACCTTAAAGTTCCCAAATTAATACAGAATGACAGCAAAAGAGAATTTATATGGAATTCCATCACAAGGTAACAGCTGTGGGTTGACAAATATGCAGTCACAGAGCATATTACCATAAAAGCGGACAGTGAAATTCAGAGGACTTTGAAAGAACCTACTATTAATACCACTCAGAAAAGCAAAAACTAAAACTCTTTGAAAAAGAGTTTTAACCAGCTAATACTAAATCACAGCTATCAGCTAAGTGTGGAGATATTTGCCCTTATTCTTCTCAACTGTGCAGTAGCCAGAAACTGAGTGCAAGGAGAAGAATTAAAAGAAACAAGAAGGTCCAAAACAGACTACAACATCCTCCCTCACTGCTTGCCCTAAAAAAGCAGATCAAGTGTGAGCTGAGAGTTCAAGGAGAAGACTGTAAATAAATGTAAGAACAAGACTTGACTTAAATATTAATTTCAGAAAATGAAGTTATTTTAATGTCTGAAAATGAAGAGAATGTTATGAGACCTACCCAAGATATTAATAAGTGTATGGGGAATTAGTATCTGATAAACTATGTTTGAAAGAAGTGGCCAGAAAAAAATAAAGTAATTCCCTGATCATAACTATCCTATTCAGCATGTTTAGTAGCTATTGAATGGGAAATGTGGTGAACTATGAAAGATAACTTATCAGAATAATTCACCCATGATTTTGAAACTTTGTTCTTCTACAGATTGACTTTTCATGTCATCAAAAAAGGAGAAATTTATATTCTTATTTACAACCTAAAAATGTTTTACATAAAAGCTTAAATCTCAAATGTTATAACATCATAGAATTTATAAAGCCTTACTTTTTTTAAATAATCATATAGGAACCAGTTTTATCTGCCTTAAAATGTAAAGTCCAAACTTAACCTAATTAGACAACTTTTCAGTTATATAACATAGTTAGGCAAATGGGACTTTTCTCATAGGAATTTAAGAATAAAACATGTGTTTCTGTGTGAGTAGAAAAGAACAAGGAAGAATATCCCACAGGTGGTTTAGTTGGGACTAATATAAACTCACCAAGGCGTAAAAACTAGTCCTTCCTGGGACTAATTAATAGCTCAAATCATTAAATCACCAGGGGCTTAGAAAACCCCTGGCCAGTCCAGACACCAGTGCCCATGTATCCACAAAGGAAACTAATAGAAATTGTCAAGACTGGAGGGGCTTTATGTCACTGGTTGTAGATATTTACATCTGGTGAAAGGACCCCATCAAAATGATGTACAATATTTATTAAGGCAGGATTCAGATCTAGATGAAGAAAGAAACTGCATAGGAATGGGGAGAGCTCTTAGCAATAAGCTTAGCTTTTTGCAGCTGTTTGATAAACAGAAACCAAAGTTCACGGATGGACAAATTAGTCCAGAAAATAAGAGGTAAAATTAGGAATAGAAAAAACAGTCTGCCTTTAAGTATTTCACACATATATATTTTAAACATTGTATTGAAGCGTGATACAAAATGAAAGTGCAAACACTGTCAGTTTGATAAGTACACAAATTAAAAACACCTACATAATCAGGACCCAGAACAAGAAACAGAACATTATTGGGGTTCTAGACGTCACTTTAATGATGCCTTCCATCTACTACCATCTCTTTCAGTCCCTTTTACTCCACACCTTAAAAGCATACTTTAGTTTTATCTGAATTTTTTTATTTTTATAAATTAAATTATACAGCATGCATACTTTTGCATCTGACTTTTCTAATTCAAAAGTATTTTGTAACATTCATGAATATTTTTGTGTGTAGTTGTAGGTCATTAATTCTCATTGCTGAATAATACTCTCTGTGCCAATATACTGCAATTTATCTATTCACTCTTTTCTTAATGGTCACATGGGTAATTTCTAGTGTGAAACAATTATGAATGGTGGCACTTTAACATTCTAACTCATGTCTTTTGTTAAGCATATATACCTATTTCTATTTCTGTGGGTTTTTTCTTGATACAGAATTGCTACATCATGAAATGTGCAATTCAATCTTAGTAAATGTTGATTAACTGCTTTCCCAAGACACTGTAATAATTAATACACCCACAGCAATGTAGAAAAATTTTGTTTGGCTACACATCTTCATCACACTTGACATTTTGACATTTTTCATCTTAGCTATTCTAATGGCTTCACCTTAGAATTTTGATTTGCATTTCTTTTTTTTTTTTTTTTTTTTTTTTTTGAGCAACAAGGCTGTTTATTTCACCTGGGTGCAGGCAGGCTGAGTCTGAGAAAGGAGTCAGCAAAGAGTGGCAGGATTATCGTTAGTTCTTATAGGTTTGGGATAGGCGTACAAAGTACGTTCTCAAGGGCGGGCAGAATATTACAAAGTACCTTCTTAAGGGCGGGGGAGAAAATATGTATCAGTTAGGGTGGGGCAGGAACAAATCACAATAGTGGAATGTCATCAGTTAAGGCTATTTTCAGTGATTTTGTGGATCTTCCATTTCTTCAGAACATCTGGATGCATACCTGCGGGTCACAGGGGATATGATGGCTTAACTTGGGCTCAGAGGCCTGACAGAATTTTAAATTATTCTTAGCCTTAACAGGAATGTGGCTATGCAGCCTAAGTCATGCAAGATGCAACTGCAACTTCTGCCTTTTTTTTCCTGTAAATAATAAAACCAAATGGAACCAGAGATAAGACCCACTCAGATCACTATCCCTCCTAATGGAGTAATAAAGTTATCTTCCTTGGAATGTAAATGTAACTAATCAAATTGCTGTGAGGTATGCACTGGTCTCTGTGGAAAATGTTGTAATCCTGCTAAAATATCTCTGTCTCTGCCTTTATAAATGAAACTTTTACTTCTCCACTTTTTGGAACGCTGACCCCATTCATTTGGATTCTGTTTCCAGGTGGCATTCCTCAAGTTTGGTGCTCAAATAAACTCTACACCGAATCATATTTTCTGAATCACATTATTTAAGGTTGACATGTCAAATAGACCAAACTATAGCATTGTACCCCTAGCCCCCCGAATCTCATGTCCTTCCCACATGCAAAATACAACCATCCCTTTCCAATAGTCTCCCAAAGTCTTAACTGGTTCCACCACCAACTTAAAAGTTCAAAGTCTCATCTGAGACCAAAGCAAGTTCCTCACAATTGTGAATCTGAAAAATAAAAAACAATGTATTTGCTTCCAAGATAAAATGGTTGTACAGGTATTGAGTAAACATTCCCATTCCAAAAGCAAGTCCAAAACCTTGCAGGGCAGAAATTAAATCTTAAAACTTCAGAATAATCTCCTTTGACTCCATGACCTACATTCTGGACACACAAGACCTTGGGCAGCTCTTCCCTCATGGCTTTGCTGGGCACAGCCTTTGTAGATACTTTCATGGGTTGGAGTTGAATGCTTAGTTTTTCCAGGCTGGAATTGCATGCTGCTGATGGCTCTATTAATGCTGGAGTCTCAAGGGTGGTGGTCCTACTCTCACCGCTCTACTAGGCAATACCCAGGTGGGAACTCTGCAGGGGCAACAATTCCACATTTCTTCTCAGCATTGCCTTGGTAGAGCCTTTCTGTGGGAGCTTTGCCCCTGTAGCAGGCTTCTGTCTGGGCACCAAGACTTTCCAATATACCCTCTGAAATCTAAGTGGAAACTGTTACGCCTCCACCACTCTTGCATTCCGGGAGCTTGCAGAATTGAAACCACATGGAAGCTGGCAAAGCTTATGGCTTGCACTCCCTGGAGTGGTGACCTGAGCAGTACTTGGGGCCCCTTGAGCTGTGGCTGGAGCCAGAGCAGATGGTATTCAGGGAGCAGCATCCCAAGGTGGTGCAGTCTAAGCATTTCAGCCATCTTAAAGATTTGCATTTCTTAATGGCTAATGAAGTTGGACACCTTTTTATATCTATATTGGTCATTTGGTTATTTTCTTTACGGTGTCTTCACATTTTCTTCCCATTTTGGTATTAGATTGTTAGACTTTTTCTTACTTTTTAGGCATTCCTCATATATTCCAGATTATAATCCCTTCAGGCATATTTTTCCTACTCTTTGTGTTATTTTTGCACACTATTAATTGTGGTTTTTTATTGTAGAAGTTGTTAATTTTAGGGCCGGGTTTGGTGTCTCACGCCTGTAATCCCAGCACTTTGGGAGGCTGAGGTGGGCAGATCACGAAGTCAGGAGATCGAGACCATCCTGGCTAACACGGTGAAACCCTATCTCTACTAAAAATACAAAAAATTAGCCAGGCATGGTGGTGGGTGCCTGTAGTCCCAGCTATTTGGGAGGCTGAGGCAGGAGAATGGTGTGAACCCGGGAGACGGAGCTTGAAGTGAGCCTACATTGCGCCACTGCACTCCAGCCAGGACGACAGAGTGAGACTCCATCTCAAAAAAAAAAAAAAAAAAAAAAAAAAAAAAGGTTATTAATTTTAATGTAATCCAATTTATCTTTTTAGACATTTATGGTTAGTTATTTTTGTGTCTAGTTTAAGAAATCTTTGCCTGCCCCACAGTCACAAAAATGTTCTGTAATTTGACCTCTAAAACTTGTACTGCCGTACCCCAGGCATGTTTAAATATTACATAAGTAAACCTAGGGCACTAAAGCAAAAGGTTCTGTCTAAACCCTGTTGACTTGTATAGAAGTTTCTAATTTGCCATCAGATCAGGCAGGGATCTAGGTTCAGAGTCAAGACAGGGTTATGCCTACTTAAAGCAGGACTTTCAAACATTGATCTGAGTATGGAAGCTCTGGGCTAAGACTTTTGAAGAAAAGGTGCAAGCTGTTTCCAGTTCAGTTAATATCTAGTTATGAACTGAGAAATACGAGAGTCGTATGGATGAAATTTGCAAGAAATGACAAAATAACTGTAATTATTACAACAGCACTGATTTCTATACCATGATATCAATCTGTTTCAGACTCACCTGTAGTCTGAGGCACAAGCTATTAAAGTACATGGGTATGGTGGTCTCCCTCTCTTGTTATCTTTCCAGACAGTTATTTGAATCTTCCATTTAGTGGAATTCAGAGTAGTATAGACATATTAGAAAATGCTTAATGTATACATCAGAGACTTAGCAACTAAGACAATCAATGGTTACTTGTTACAGATTGATGGCTTGATATATTGAGAGCATTAAAAGTTTCTGTATTTAAATATATATATGTCAATTGGCCCCAATTATTTTGGTTTCTTTCAAAATTTTCAATGTTTAGCTTTAACCCTTTTGTGGCCATTTATTATCCCAATCTTATTTCCAAGAAATAGGATCATAAAAGATAGTCTAACATCGGGGAGTGAAGATTAGGGCAAATCATTTCAGCTATCACACTTTCATCAGGTGAAATTTAAAACGAATTGATCTTGGAAAAACTTGATGTGCCTTAGAGAAGCCAGACTTACAAAACTCAGATTTCAAAGCTTTACATATTTAGGGGTTTTGACAAAAATAAAATTTGAAATATTTCTCATGCTCACCTAAGGTCAATTCATTTTTCCAATGATTAGATGCAAGGAAAGAAAGTAAAAGAAAACTTTCAGCAGTTAGTTCCAATTCACCTCATTCTCATTAGGCTCAATAAATGTGTATTTTATAAGGCCTAATAAGTAACGTATAGAAGACAGTGCATTTTATACATGGCCAAGACGTGTGCATCCTCAATCACTATTAATTATTACCTTTGTAAATCAAATTTATTTAAAATGGCATTTAATGTCTCCATAATATTTGTAATGAAGAACATCTGTATTGTTTCATAAACTGCACATTCCTCCAGCTGCTCATGGTACTGCCTACAGTTGCGGGACAGTTTGCTTTGTAATGCCTAAGCTTCCTATTTTATCTGTGATAAGAAAAGTCTGAAGCCCAGATGACCCATATCAATTATGCTGTAAAAGTGTTGGCTCATCTGCTCCTTCACAGCAGGACATTCATTGATCTCAGCTCTGACATGATCTGCTACAACGTTTGTGGAAAAGTCAATTTGTCTCTGTAAGTCTCATTTGCCTTAAACTAAAATGACGATGTCAGTTTTTAACCTGTGTTTTGCAAAGACCAGTGTTTGTGTGGTGCTGCAGAGGAGAAGTGCTAGGACCAGGCAGGGAGTGAGAGTGATTAACACAAGCGAAGTTCCACAAACGTCTGCCTCTCTTTCAGATCTTGTGGTTCTAGGAATATTTATTTGAATAAAATATTAGTTTTTAAACTTCTAAGCATGATTAACAATAATATTATCTCCCATTTTAATAATCTTTGAATACCTGCTGTGAAGGAAAGGCTATTATTGTATGATGTTCAAAAACTCTGACTTTAATGCTTGCCAGCACTGAGATTTGATCATTGCTCTGCTATTCAACTAGCTTTAAGGGGAAAAACAAAACCTCTCTCTCTTTTAAACACTTCATCTATAAAAAGGTGGATGACAATGATTAATGCCTTATAAGGTTGCTGTGAATAGCAAATGAACTAATCTATGTGGAACATTTAGCACAGATCTTAGAACAGAGCAGGAACCCAAGAAATATCATCAATGCTCTTTCACATTTGTCTTACATAATATGCCCTCTCTTGATCAAATGTGGTAATAATATTAAAATGGAATTGATTTTGTCATTGATGATAGCATTTTTATAATAATAAGTCAAAGGCTACAGTGAAATGTACAAGGACTCTGTATTAGTTTTCCAGAGCTCATAACAAACTACCACAAATTGTAGTTTAAAACAACACAAAAGTATTCTCTTACAGAGGCTAGAAATCTGAAATCAAGGTGTCACCTGAGGCATGCTGCCTCAGGGGGTTCTACAAACCACTTCTTCCTTGCCCTTTTCTGCCCTCTGGTAGTTGCCAACAGTCTTTGGCAACCATTGGTTTGTAGCTTTCTGCCTCCATTTTCACATGGCCATTTTACGTCTTGCTGTCTCTCGTTTCTCTTAAAAAGACACCAGTCATTGGATTTGGGGTCAATTCATATCCAGTAATGACATCATCTCAATTTGATTACATCTTCAAAGATTAATTTTAAATTTCATCAGCAAACATCATGACAAAACCCCACAGTGAAGATAACCTGCTGGGAACTGGATCCAAAATGAGCAGCAATGATACGATGGAGAATATAAATGAGGAGATGTAGATTAAAGAGGCAAGGAGAGGAAACAGCTAGGAGATCTCTAAAAAGATTGTTCAAAAACTGCCACTTGAATTAAAACAACTACATAGAAATAATACAAGAGGGAACTCTGTGAAGTTACAAAAACTATACTGTGGCTTACCATTAGACCTCCTGTAAAAGTTCGGGTAGCTAATGCCTTGTAAAACTAAGCAACTAAAATAATTGTGTCAAATTCATTATAAAGTTATTTTTAAAGAACAGAAAGGATAATAGCAAATCAACAGCCCTAAAGACAGTAATCCTACGTGCATCCTGGCTTACAAAATATCACTCTAAAGAACCGAAGTTGGTTTGGCCCAACTCTGCTTTTCATAGCATGGAATATGAAGGGAAAATAGTAAGAATAAATTCTTCAACAGAGATTTTCAATTTGTAAAGAACAGAATCAGGTTGAGAAAAATGAAAGGGTAATATGGAAGAAAGAAAGAAAATTAGTGAATGGAAACTAGAACAGAAACAGAATTTTTAAAGGCTGATGAGATACTTCATTAAAAGCTATAAAGTACTTCATTTTAAATGACATAATTCCATTAAATTTTGTCTAGAATTCAGTAGATTTTTTCTTTTTCTTTCCTTTTACTTTAAAAACAATTTGTGAATAAACAATTTCTGTTTGGGAAACTAAAACACTTTATAAATTAAATTTAAGACTATAGTTGTCATTTCCCATAACTCATAAATAAATAGCTACAATGATCACCATAAGAAGAGAGGAGAACCTTGAACAGTATGATTCCTTTTTATAAATGTGCCCATTTGCAATTTTTTCTGTGGTTGTTATTGTTTAAGAAGCTGCATTGCTAGTGTTCTATTAGAAATTTTCCTATTTGCTTGTATACTGCGTATATGCAGTGACTGAAAATAAGGAATAATAGAGTCTGCCAGAAATGGATTTCCTGCAAAAGTCATCCTAGCTAAAATTAGAAAATTATCTGTGAACTAAAGCAGGTTGTTCATCTTTTTATAAGGCTATTCCTCTAAAGTAATAGTGATTATTAAATGTCAATTAAAAGGCTTCCATTTTGTTGTTGTCAATTTATGATTTGTAGTTTGATTTGTATTACTCAGTAGTTATTAATACATAAAACTGTTGATATTACACACTTAGCTACTTCTATAAATATAACATTAAATTTGAAAGACTGTGCTGAGCTGTCAAGATATTTCAACAAGTCCTTAGTAAAAACATTTTTTAAATTGACTCAATAAAAAATGAATAATTTTAACATGAAAAGTGCACTCTTTTGGCTTTCCATCAACTTATTGCTAGCCAGTGCAAAAGATACACCCCATGAAGGCTGCCAGACAATTGGAATACTTTTCTCCTGACTCCCCCATTTTATTTCATAGACTCACTGCATAAGTAATAACATAAATCATGAAAATCCCATACTGCATCTTAACATACTACACATTGATTACCACTCCTTATTAACCATTTTCCACATTTTTTCCACAGTGCTTTGTTTGGCAACCATCTTTTTTCTTTTAGCAGGTAATAATGATGATAATTCTAACAGTTGATTCATATTGACTGTATATATTGTGCCAGGCAATGTTCTAAGCATTTTACACACATTACCATCCAACAACAACTATATGAGTAAGGTGATTTACTTACTTTGATTTTAGAAATGACAAACCTGTGACCCAGAAAAGTAAGTAACTTGCACAGTCACATAATGAATGAAAAGAGAGATCGAATTTAAACTGAGATAGACAGACATAAATGCCTGCTATCTAACCACTATCCCATGAAATAGACCTTACAGATACTAAAAAGCTATTTTTAATAAGTTTCAAACCTCAGATGGTGGAATCTCAAATAATTACATAGGAATCTCATATAAAGACTTTAATTTAAAATTATATATTATGACCTAGAGATTTCCCTTCTTCTATATGTTTAGGTTATTTCACTCTTCTTGTTTTTGTTTTATTTTGTTTTGTTTTGTTTGTTTGTCTGCTTTAAATTTGTTGTTGGAGATATTCTGATGTACCTTCTCTCAGAAAAATGTTTACATTTTCCAATTTAAACTTTATTTTCCCTTTTTCTAAACTCAAAGTATACAAGAAACATATTCTTCAATAGGATTTTTAGAGGTGAGCCTGTAAGTCTCTGCAACTTTTCACAGAAAAACATAAGATCGAAAAGATGATCTCCTCTTCATTTCCACTGCCTTTGATCACAAATCTGAAATGCTTACACACTTTCCAAAATTATGTGGCAACTCTGGGGGGGGGCGGATCAGACTGAAATTTAGAGAGAAACAGGGTTGTCCCATTTAGAAAATAAAAATACGGTACTCTTGGTTAAATTTCAATTTCAAATAAACAATTAATAATATTGTGTTGCATTTTATCTGGAAGCCCTAAAAAGGAGGCATAGAAAAAGTGAAATAAAAGAGACAGCTCAACATTCTGGACTACCTTGGAATATTTATTAGTTAGAAGATGTTACTAGAAGTCAACAGAGCCACATAAATCACTGCCCACAGTCAGGTATCTATAACAAATATAGGCTAAGTTAAAGGCTAGTTTGGCAGCTTCTGGTGATCAGTTTTATAAAGGAAGCTAAACATTATAGGGCCCTAGGTAGAAGGCTGGGAGTGTAACAGTATGGAACTTAAATCCATATACCAGAATTCTTCTCAGAGGGAGAACCATGTGATTGAAAGAATAATTTGAGATGCTGCTTTAGGTCCCATGGCGTTTGTTAAACTGCCTCTTAGGAGAGTAACATGATTAGTAGCATTACTTTATTGGTTTATTTATTCATTCATTTATTTATTTATTTTTGCGATGGAGTAGGAATGCCTGGAAAAGTGTCAAATTACTTAGTGTATAGAAAAGCTTACGATTATCAAGTGCATATATAACTTTCCACCCTTTTCATACCCAAAACTCAAGAGTCTCACTAAATTAAAACTAAAAAATACTGTAAGGATATTCGTTTGAATGAATACCTCAGTATTATCTTGACTGGGCCACCATTTTTAAGTCAACTTGTTATACCTAGTGGTGTTCTGGAAAAGCAGCTGGGGAGGAATATAGGGAGATGATTTTCAGCATGTATCAACTTCCAACATGTGACTATTCCCACCATGACCAATTTCAAGCTCCCAAACCAGCTTGCAAAATTCTTAAATATTTAATAAACAATTCTCACAAGACTAAATGGGCAGCTGCAGCACATGTCTTCATTTCACATTCCACCTCAGAGTAAGCATAATTAATACTCGTTTAAATATGTATTATGACCAAATATGTGCTCTAGGAGGACACGGATAGATTTCACTCTTACTTATATCTCCAAATGTTTCACAGTCCCTGGCATATAGTAGGCAGTAAACAAAATAAATCTTGGTGAAACTGAGTATTAAAAAATTCTTAAACTGTTTAGAAAAAGATCCAGTGCTTATAGGATTCTTATCATTTCAATTTTAATTCCCCCACACACCCCCAAAAACAGCAGTAATTTGTCATCCTTATCAGGATGTCAAGTAAACTGACTTTTATGCTTTCGTTATTGCCGTCCATTCCAAATGTTAACAGAATTTCCTTTTTGAAGGTGAACAAGCTTAATTTAATTATCTCTTTGGTGCACTCTCAGGGAGAGTTCCCACTGTAATTTCAGTATATAGTCTCTATGACTCAGGTAGACACATTTCAACAGGGGTCAAATCTTATGATGAAAATGTCAAATTCACACATACTGATGTATTGCATACAAGCCCAGCTTGCAATTGATAAAAGTGATCTGTCAGTGAAAGACTCATGAGAATGAATTTCATTTCAGGTCTTATACCTAGCTAATGATGTGAAGAAAAAGAGAACATAAATAGTTAATTTACTAAATTTTTAAATATGATTCTAAAAAGTAATATCATTCCCATTAAAATCAAACATATTGTTTTCATTCTTAATGTTCACAAAAGATTTTCATTTTCTTAAGGAGTAAACCAAGGAAAAACCAAGAAACTTTAAATCATGCCATAACCATTTTCAAATATTTTTTCATGCAACTTTTGTGATATAGTGGCATGTTTGTGGGCTCTGCATATAATATTGAACTGCACTTCAAATAAAGATGACAACAATCTTCTGCTTAAACTGGAGTTGTTGAGAAAAGTAATCTCAAAAAAAGTAGTTTATGAAGCACAATCACTCAAACTCCAGTAGTTATAGGTGAAGCAGAAACATAAAAGACAATGCTCATCTCAAAGTATTTATCTACTTATAATCCATACATGTAATATGAACATAGTGTTCATATACAATTTTGTTAATCTAAAGCTTATGGCATAAGTCGTCTAGAAAAAGTGGAAAGAGTTTCTCATTAATTTAATTAGCTATAAATATGCTTGTCAAAATGGGTTCAAAGCAAACAAACTTGTGCAAATTTTATCACATTGTAAGAATAAAATAGCCAAAAGCAACATTGTCAAATTAGTTACCTGCAATAGATGGGTTTATTATTAACTCAATTGTTTACATTTGACATTTTAAAATATTATACCAGAACTTTAATCTTACTTTTATGAAAGTGTAGATATCTAGGAACTCCAGAGAATGAACAGCCAACCTAGCTTAAATATTAAACTACATAGAGAAGACATGATTCAGAAATCAAAAGTGATACCAATTCTTGAAGACGAATTTAAAATGAAGCTGATGATCTGAATATAGATATGAATCATAAAAAGTAAACATATTCCTGAGCAACCAATGGGTCAATATACAAACAAAAAATAAATAAATAAATAATACTTTGAAACAAATTAAAATGGAAACACAAGATACTAACATATTTGAAATATAGCAAAACCAGTACCCAGAGGAATATTTATAGCAATAAAGACATACATAAAAAACAGAAATAGAATGATGTCAGATAAATAACCTAACTGTACACCTCAAGGAAATAGGAAAGCAAAGACAAACAAAACCCCAAATTAGTAAATGGAAATAATTAATATTAGATCACAACTAAACAATAGAAAGACTAAAAAAATACAAAGGAAAACCAAAATGAGACATTAATTTGTTGAAAAGATAAATGAAATTGACAAATCATCAACTGGACAAGCTAAGAAAAAAGTAAAACCACAGACAAAAAAAGAAGACATTACAACTGACAAAATGGAAATGTAAAGGATTATTAGATACCACTATAACTATACACCCAATAATTGGAAAGCTTAGAACAAATGTATACATTTCTGGACATACACAACCTAGCAAGACTGAAGCATGAAGAAATAGAAAACATAAACAGATAGGTGCTAACTAATTAGATAATTAAAAAGTCTCCCATTAAAAAAAATTAGGACTGCTGCTTCACTCCTGAATTCTATGAAATATTTAAAAAATAACTAATACCAATTATTATTGAACTATTCCAAACAATTGAAGAGAAGGAAATATATCCAAATATATTTTATGAGGCCAGCATTACCCTAATAGCAAAAAAAAAATCAATATCAAGCAAAATAGCCAATATCTCCGTTAAAATAGGTGCAAAATTTGTACACAAATCACTACTGTACCTAATTTAACGATATATTGAAAATATCATTTATTATAATCAATTAGTATTTATCTCAGGGATGCAAGGATAGTTCAAAATATGCAAATTCATAAATTTGATAGATCGCATCAACAGAATCAGGACAAAAACCATATGACTATTGCAAAATACGCTGAAGATATTTGATAAAATTTAATGTCCTTTTATGATAAAAACTCACAACAAGTTGGATATGCCAGGAACAAACCACAAAATGATAAAGGCCATATATGGCAAATCTATAGCTAGTACCATACTAAATAGAGAAAAACTGAATGCCTTCTCACTAAGATCTGGAACAAGACAAGAATGCTTCAATTCATCGCTTTTTAATATAAATATATATTATTAAAATACACATATATCTTACTGGAAATGGAGGGAGATTTTTTCACTTGATAACATATATTTTCCTAAAATATCAATATCAAACCTAATATAAGATTTTAGAAGAATTCCCTTTCAAACAAAGGTTAGTTTTCTACCACAAACAATTCTGTTTAACGTTTTTCTTAACCAATGTTGTCTAATCAAAGTACTGATAATATTTAGTGTTGGCAAAGATGTGAGGAAGCAGAAGCTCTCTCATCCTGCTGAGGAGATATTTTATCCAAAGTAATTGAACCCATTAAATCACTTTGGAGAAAATTCTTGCATTGTTCAGCAATGTTCAAGCACTTCTACTTTTCAACCTGTTCCCTCAGAGATATGGTCTAAGGAGAAATGCTTAAGCTTAGTTGGAATACCATTGCAAGCAATAGTGATATTTCATTTTTAGATTTTTACCTCCAATTCCTTTTTTTTTATGGCTTTATTTCTTAGTGCATAGACATAAACACACACACATACACACACGAGCAGCAGAATTTCTTAGTTTATGAAAATGCATATTATAAACAACTACACATTAATTTCAAAAGACTTTTGTACCAAAACAAACTCATACTAACAAAATACGTATGAATAGGATCTAATTGGAGGTATAAGAAAGATAAAACATCAGTTTGAAAAGTACCCCTATCAGAGCAACATGAATTCTGCTAAAATCAAAGCAAGAACAAACATTAAATTTGTGTTAAAACTTGGTTGGAAGAATAGTGAAATCACTGATGTTTTATAAAATGTTTAAAGAGACAATGCCCAAAAGAAATCAGGGGTTTTCAAAGGAGTAACACATTTTAAGAAGGGATGAGAGGATATTGAAGATGAAGCCCACAGTAGCAGACCATCCACATCAATTTGCAAGGACAAAAATCATCTTGTTCATGCCCTGAATGAAGCATATCAATGATTAACAGAAGAAACAATAGCCAACACTATTGACATCTCAATTGATTCAGCTTACACAATTCTTACTGAAAAATTGATGTTGAGCAAACTTTTCACTCAATGAGTGCCAAACCGTTGTAGTCAGATCAGCTGCAGATAAGAGTAAAGCTTCCAATTGAAATTTAAACCAGTGAGGTCAAAGTCCTAGGCTTTGCTAGCATGATCCCAATGATAAAGCACAATCAAAGCAATGGCTATCAAGAGGTGAAACTGTTCTAGTCAAAGCAAAAGTGGACTAATCAAAGGCAAAGATTTTGGCAACTGTTTCTTGGAATTCTCAAGCCATTTTGCTTGTTGGCTTTCTGGAGGTACAAGTACAAACAATTATAACATCTCATCTCGTTATGAGAGTGTTTTGAGAAAGTTAGTCAAAGTTTTAGCAAAAAAAAACACCCAGGAAAATATCACCAGAGTCTCTCTCCACCATAACATTGTTCCTGCTCATTCCTCTCATCAAGCACGGGTAATTTTGTGAACGTTTCCATGGGAAATCATTAGGCAGTCTCCCTATAGTCCTGATTTGGCTGTTTTTGACTTCTTGTTTTCTAATATTAAAAAAAATTTAAGGACAACCATTTCTCTTCAGTGCATAACGTAAAAAAGAATGAATTAACATGGATACATTCCCAGGATGTTCACCTCTTTAGGGATGAACTAAATTGTTGATATCATCATATACCAAAGTGTCTTAAACTTGATGGAGCTTATGTTGAGAAAATCAATTTACCTTTTTTATTTTTATTTTTTAATTTCATTTTTTGAACTTTTGACATCCCCTTGCGTGTGTATTCATATACATACATATATACCCATATAAATATACACATTCTTAGTGTACATATGTTTCTTCATGTGTAGGGTACATATGTCTTACAAATTTAGCTTCAAAGTTTTTAGAAAGTTACACAAAAAAATGAAGTCTTACTTGCACTCAGTAACAGTTTCATTTATTTATTAACGTCTCTGAAAACTCCCATAATGAGTTTGACATGTATTCTTTCAGTTCCTGATTATTTCTGCCACATTTAAATGTATTAATAAACTATATATATATATATATATATAGCATGTATGTGTGTATGTGTGTGTCAGTGTCTGTACTCACTAACCTGCTTTCCTATTCAGCATTATATTTTCCTATTATCTCCGGTAGTTCATGTAAAATAATATATTCATTTAAACTGCAGATAGTAAAGAATAATAAGAATATTCAATGTTTCATAAATGCATTCCCTTACTGAGGAACACTTAGGTTATTCCATTTATTTATTTATTGATGAAAAGCTATTAACTATAAGCCTCTGCTCAGACCAAGTGTGAAAATCTCTTTGCTATCCAAATTTTCAGTTGATATGCAGTTCCTTTTCGACGTTCAAAGCACACTATGACGATGTTCCCTATTAACCCCATTTTAACTGATTAGCAAATGAGTCTCAGAGATAGTAAATAATTTTCCAAAGATCATCAAGCTATGTGGGATGCCAATATCTGTATACAGGTCTATCTCATTCTGGAAACTGTGTTCTAATCAAAGCATTGCATAATATATATTCAATTCACAGAATTAGATTGTGATATCAATTATTTTTCTGTTTCACAAAGCTTGTTTTTCCCAACCTTATAATTTGTGGCAATGATGATGTATACTATTGCCTGAATAAGCTAATATCCAGTTAAGAAGAAGTTTTATACCAGTGCAATGGCTCACACCTATAATCCCAATACTTTGGGAAGTAGAGGTGGGAGGATCACTTGGGCCTAGGAGTTCGAGACCAGCCTAGCCAGGTAACATAGCAAGAACCCATCTCTACAAAAAATGAGAAAAAGATTGCTGAGCATGGCGGCACACAGGGTAGTCCCAGCTAATCAGGAGGCTGAGGTGAAAGGATCACTTGAGCCTGGGAGGTTGAGGCTGCAGTGAAGTGCAATCAAGCTACTGCACTCCACCTTGGGCAACAGAGGGAGACTCTGTCCAAAAAAAAGGCATACTTTAAAAAATACTTTTACTTGTTTTAAAAGTTTTGATTACGGCCAGGCATGGTGGCTCATGCCTGTAATCCTTGCACTTTGGGAGGCCAAGGCGAGCGGATCACGAGGTCAGGAGATCGAGACCATTCTGGCTAACATAGTGAAACCCCGTCTCTACTAAAAATACAAAAAATCAGCCTGGTATCGTGGCGGGTGCCTGTAGTCCCAGCTACCTGGGAGTCTGAGGCATGCACCTGGGAGACAGAGCTTGCAGTGAGCCAATATCAGGCCACTGAACTCCAGTCTGGGAAACAGAGCGAGACTCCGTCTAAAAAAAAAAAAAATTACAAAGAAAGATAAGTTTTGACATAAGTAATGAAAGACTAAGTCAGTTTAAGACAATCAGATTGTAAACTCATGAGATTGCTACTGTGTGAAGGAAATGCAAGGTTATCACATTGTGGTCCAAAGTTTGAATCTTTGCCAGCCTAATGCTGACTGAAAATCATTTATCCTCTGACAGTTACTGCCCTTTACCTTTTTTCAAATCATTAAACAGTAAGTATCACCATTTATATATCTGCAAGAAAAAGCTCAAGTTACAAAAATAAACAAATAAATGAAGTGTTGATCAGAGCCTTTTCTCTAAAAACCAGAAAAGCACAGGGAAGAAAAAAATGTGTTCACGATTACTAAAAATTCCATATAATATATGTGTTTACAATTAATAAAAGTTTCAAGAAAAAATGTTCAGCTTGTGTCAATGTGTTGGAGGTAGGAGTTTATCAGTGTGCTAAGAAATCCTGTACAACAATGAAAATACAGAAAAATTGAGTTCCACACAGAAGGATATTGCTACGAACCTTGAAATATTTCATTTCAACATTTGCCAGTAACCAGAAATTCCATCGCTCTTATCTTAATTCCCTTTCATCAGAAAAAGTAAAACAGGAAGCAGCCAAAATCTCCCTTTGCAGGGGTCAGTAAGGAGCAGATGTATGTCTACTAGTAATTTCATAGTGTAAATCTGGCTAATAATTTCTTACATGTATTTTGTTGGGTACTATGTTTTATTCAAAAATATATGACACTAACCATATTATCAACATGAAAAATGTAAAATATTATCAAAATGAAACTTCTTAATGTTAATACTTTCAAGCTAGCCTTAAGATATCACTGTAGGCTTTCCTATAGAGAAATTTTATTTCCTTCTTAAATAACTTTGCTTTTCAAATGAATATCAAAAATTTTGAAAAATTAAAACATATTTAAGAATGCTTCATTCACACAAAGGACATTTTTTTAAAATGACTTTCCTAAAAGTACTGTTGATCAGGGTAAAGCCACGAATATATGTGCCACATATATAACCAAACAAATAATTTGTATAGCAAATAATTAACTCATGTAAATCTATAAGACATAAAACAGTAGAGAAACTAAAATAAACACATAGATATTCCACAGAATATAACATGTAAATGATGAATGAATTAAGATGGTCAACTTCATTAAAATTTAGAGCAGTGCTAATTAAAACAAAAACGAGTAATTGTTGAAACCTACCAGGTTACCCAACTCAAAATGTTTAACAACAACAACATTAGTCCAGGATATAGAGCACCAGAAATTCTCATTAGTTGCAGGTAGAAGAGAAACTTGATACAGCTACTTTGAAAAGCAGTTTCCCATTACCTAGTAAAGATATGGTCAAACATCCTGAGTCAGCAAAGTAACATCAAGCATATAACATAGAGAAACTCTTGCCCTTGTTAACCAATGACCTGTACAAGAATGATCATAACAGTAATGCCTATAATAACAAGGAACCCAAAATAACTGAATTGTATATCAAAAGGAGAATTGTATAACAAAAGTGATATATTCATACATAAAATATGGTACAGCAGCAAAAATGAGTGCACTACATCTTACACACTAATGTAGTTGCATCTCAAAAAACATGAGCAATCAAATGTCTCAGAGGAATACTATATGTATAATACTGCTTACATTTTAAAGTTCCAAAGCGTAGAAAATTAACATCACATATTGTATTCACGAATACACATGTAGTAAATGATAAAGGAGAGAAAGGAAATGACAAATCAACTTTCAAATTAGCAATTATTATTGGGTTAAAGGATCTGAAATGTACATATGAACGGATACACAGAGACTTTCAAAAATCTTGGTCATATCAGTATCCTATTTCTTAATCACTTTTAAAAATACATAACTAAAAAAACAAAAACAGATACACCAACAAGTAAATGAATGAAACCAAAGGTTAAAATACCGTCATTTATAAATTTTGTGGCTTTGGTGAAGGTTTTCCACCGTCCTACCTGCAATTATTTATGAATTAAATGACATGGGAACATACTTTAGAGTCTCGTAGGGTTCTAATATTCTTTGATTCTATATTTCTGTGGCATGACACTTTTGGTAAATGTAGGCAATGTATCAGCAAATGGTTTATAAGTACAAACATAACCTTTTGTTATTTTCTTCATTAATTAAGCCTTTACCTTACATTTATCTGTAAAATAAGTGTGTAATAAAGACACAAAATTCATTCTACTTCTATAAACAAGGATTAAGAAATGTTACAGTTATTGATTTATGTGTGAGCTAATATAATATCACACTTAAAGATATAAAACATTGTAATTTTGGGTGTAAACAGTGAGAAATTTGCAAGTATTATGCTTCAAAATTTTAAAAGAAGTTATAAAATTGTGTTTACAATCAGCTTTTGCTATGAGAAATAATAACACTTGCTTTATTCTACTCTCATTTAAGTTTACTTTGCTCTCTAGAAGTTATTCTGTATCTTGCTGAAGAACCTTACTACCAACTTTAAGTCTGTAATGAAAGACACCTACTCAGATTTTCACAGGTGCATTAGGCTTCATTCAAAATGAAAACCATAATATACATGGGTTTAAAAAGCCAATTATTGGAATAAATTAGTTCTTTATCTTGGAGGGGCAGCTGATATTTCACATAGAGGTTGAACATATTTTTTTAAAAACTACTTTTCCTCATAAAATCTTTTTGGCACTGAAGTTGAAAATATTCAATTCTGAATCCATACATGGCACATAATTCTTGTGCATAGCAGAAAAATATGCCACTAATCAGCAAAGAATGTATGTGAGTACTAGTCAAATATTCCTTTTGCCTTTTAAAGAAAAGATAGTTTAATTTGATAAATGACATTAGGAATTGAAAAGAAAGGCTGAATGCATAAAAGCCTGTAAAAATATGTATTTTTATGCTCGTGGTAGAATAAAACACTGCCAAAATTCATGTCAATCCTGTTAGTTTGAGTCTCTTTTTCTATGTACTACCATGGATTTTAGTTAACAAGTGTGTAAGGCCACCATTGCTACTATAATTAGGGAAAAACGTGCAACTCGTGGCCAAATGAAAAAAATAAATTGCTTTATGGAATTTCGTAACTGATATATTCATAGGGTCCTTGACCAAAACCAATTTTATAGGGAGAGTTCTTTTTCCTCTCTCTCAAAAATAAAATGTTCTACTTTAAAATTTAAAGCACCTATAAGACCTATTGTCCAAGATCCTGGTTGCTTTCAGGAGCTGATGTTGAGTGTCTGTGGCTTTTCCAGGTGCACCGTGCAAGCAGTTGGTGGATCTACCATTCTTGGGTCAGGAGAATGGTGATCCTCTTCTCACAGCTTCACTAGGCAGTGCTGCAAGTGGGGAATCTGTGTGAGGGCTCTGACCCCATATTTACTTTTATCAATGCCCTAGCAGAGGTTCTCCATGAGGGCTCTGCCCCTGCAGCATGCCTCTGAAATCTAGGCGGTGGTTCCCATACCTCAGTCCTTGACTTCTATGCACCCGCAGGCTGAACATCACATGGAAGCTGCCAAGGCTTAGGACTTGCATCCTCCTAAGCCATGGCCCTAGCTGTACTTTGAACCATTTTACTCACAGCTGGAGCAGCAGGGACATAGGGCACCAAGTCTCCAGGTTGCACACAGCCCCAGGCTGCACACAGCAGGGGAATCCTATGTCCCACCCACAAAACCATTTTTTCTTCCTGCACTTCCAGACCTGTGATTGGAGAGACTGCTGCAAAGGTCTCTGACATGCCCAGGAAACATTTTCCCCATTCTCTTGGTAATTAACATCCAGCTCCTTGTTACTTATGCAAATGTCTGCAGCAGGCTTGAATTTCTCCCTAGAAAATGGGTTTTTCTTTTCTATCGCATTGTCAGGCTCTAAATTTTTCAAATGTCTATGCTTTCCTTCCTCTTAAATGCTTTGCTGCTTAGAAATTTCTTTCACAAGATACCCCCAAATCCACAGATCTCTAGGGCCGGGGCAAAATGCCTCCAGTCACTTTATTAAAGCATAAGAAGGGTCAACTTTGCTCCAGTTCCCAGCAAGTTCCTTATCCCCATCTGAGACCACCTCAGCCTGGATTTTATTGTCCATATCACTATCACCATTTTGGTCAGAGCCATTCAACAACTCTCTAGGAAGTTCCAAACTTTCTCACATTTTCCTATCATCTTCTGAGCCCCCTACACCTTTCCAACCTCTGCCTGTTACCCTGTTCTATAGTGGCTTCTACATCTGTGGGTGTCTTTACAAAGCAGTCTTCCACTACCCACTACTAAATTACTATATTAGTCCATTCTCATGCTGCTAATAAAGACATACCTACGACTGGGTAATTTATATATAAAAGAAAAAAAAAGAGGTTTAATTGCCTCACAGTTCAGCATGGCCTGGGAGGCCTCAGAAAACTTACAGTCATGGCAGAAGATGAAGCAAATATGTCCTTCTTCACATGGCAGCAGAAGAGAGAAGTGCAGGGGAACCGCTCTTTTTAAAACCATCAGATCTCATGAGACTTATGCATTATTGTGAGAACACCATGAAGAAAACTTGCCCCCATGATTCAATTACCTCCCACTGGGTCTCTCCCACAACATGTAGGGATTATAAGAGCTAAAATTTAAGATGAGATTTGGGTGGGGACACAGCTAAACCATATCACACAGCACTCTATATATAAAAAAATAGTTTTTTTACGTGTGTGTACATATAATTGATATGTGTGTGTGTATATATATAATTTTTAAAATAATTTTGAAAACACATAGTCATTCACAGTTTACATATGAGGCAACTAGGGTGGCTATAGTTGATGTTTCACAGCAAATGAAATGGCAGACAAATGGCAGAGCTCAGGCATGCTTTCCGTCTCCAAAATATATTTGCCAAACTTTAAATATATTACGATTTCTATTCATCCTGATCGATTAAAACTGTCTCAAGCTCCAATAATTTTTTTTTTTAAGAAAGGAGGGTAATTATCTTTTGGAACATAAGATGTATGGAACTATGTTACACATGTAAAACAATTAAAATGTAGCCATTTCTTTCTAATCTCTTTTCTGAGCTCCCTACCTTGCATAGAAGCTTTAAATTTGAGAATCTCAGCATTTGGAGTTTATTATTGTCTCTACTGAATGATTGATTTTTTTCAGATACACATGGAGACATTTCATGTTCAACTTCAACTTATTACCCCAGATGGTACTGGATGGCCAGAGAAAGTGTATGAGTCTATGTGTGCTGGAAAGAGGTGGTGGGATTTATATACATTATTCTTTAACCATGGGTAGTTAAGCAGGTATCCTTGACAGAAATCTCTAATCATCATCCTTCTATCTATGTCTTTTTGATGTAACGTAATCTATGACTAGACTTCTGCCACACTACTGCTCCTGGTCATCGGAGAAGATCCTCTTTATATTTGTGTGAAATAGAAATTCAATATACACATCTCACATCTCTCAAGCAGGTACACAGGTGCACACGAATTCCTGCACACAGGATCTGGAAAGTCAGAAACTCCTATCTAATCACCTTACACCTTTCTTATCTCACATGGCCACATGAAGGGCTTCTCCTAGAATCGTAGCTCTCAAATTTGGATGAAAATTAGAATCACCGAGGAAGCATAATAAACTATCAATTCTGGTAGCTACTGTCCAAGACTGATTCAATCAGATTCTTCATTCAAAAAAATTAAGTCATACTATCAAGGGATGAAGTATAACATTGATAGTTTTCAATAGTGCTCAGTTAATGTTAATGTACAGCAAGGAGCACACACCTAGATGAGAAGCCCGTCCTGGTCTGCTTCCAGGAATGATTATCCCAGTCTACCTACGTGTGGCAGTTCTAGATTTCTCATACTCCTGTATTATTTAACTGTAGCATATGCCTCCTTTCTCTGCTTTACCATGGATTCTGACAGAGAAAGAAATAGAAGAAAGGTTTGACCACTTCACTTTATGTATTCGATTAAGCATCAGACTTCAGCTTTAGAGATGTTTTTAATGAGAACTATTCATGGTATTTAAAAAATGCTATCCATATTAGTCACTTGTCAGAACTAGTTAAAAGTCCTATATAAGCATTTATTCCCAAATAAATCAAGTCAAAAAAATTACAGAAACTCACCCCACAGTTAAAGTTTTTTTTTCTCCCAAAGAAAACTTAATCCCAGGCTCACCCTGAGTAAATTATAATACAATAAATGCAAAGGAATAAGATGATGAAAAAAGGAGTAATAATGTGATTATTTGTCCACTGAATAAAATAAAATAAATAAGATATACATAAATAGAAGTGATGCAGCAGGAATATGGACTAGAAAGCTCCAGACCGTTCTGTCTTGGAAGAGAGACTGAATTAACAACCATATACATACTAGAATACCTCCATTTATACTCTAGAAACTAGTTGAGAAGTACAGTACCCAGGTCAATGTAAAACCAAAAAGGATTCCAGAGAAAGGGGTAGAAAATTTGCAATGTTTTGAAGCTATGCCTATGCTCTTCCCCCATACAGCACAGCGTATACAACTGGAAAGAAACTTCCCAAGCTTGGGTTCTTTCATTGCGTTAAAAACAAAATAGTGAAGAATGCCTCATTGGTCTGTTGTTCATTAATTCTTTTGCCCCTATCTTAAGTTAGAAACAAAAGACGAGGCATGTATATCTTGGAAATGTTAGAATTTTAGAAATAGAGAAGGAGACATTATTACTTCTTATTTGAGAGAGAGTTTATTTGAGAAATAATGACCTCAAGCTCCCTAAATTTGAGGAGTTAAATGGACATAAAAAATAGAAAAGCTGAAAGAACTGTAGGACATGTGCAAGGAAAACCACACTCAGACATTGTAATAAAACTGTCTATAGTAAAAAGAAAAACATTGAAATCAACAAAGAAAAAAGTCATCACATACAAGAAAATTTACATACAAGAATCAGTGAATTTTTTAGCAGAAATCTTGCAGGCCAGAAGGAAGTAGAAGATGTATTAAGGTGCTGAAACAGCAACAGTCCCTATCATCTAAGAATCTTGTATCCAGCAAAACTGTTCTTTAAAAGTGAAAGAGGATTTAAGACTTTCCTCAATAAATAAAAGTTGAGAAAGTGCACTACACTAAATCTTCTCCACAGAAAACACTGACAGAAATCCTGCAAGTTGAAATGAAGAAATGCTAGAAAGCAACACAAAGCCAAAAGGAAATTTAAAGTTCAAGAGTAAAGGTAAATATAGGAACAAATTTAGTAGCCTGCACAATTTCAATATCAATTCATACAATTTTAATGACAAAAACTGTAAATATAAGCTAATTAGACAACACAGAATTTGTGACACTAACATAATGTGTGGAGTGGAGCTGTGAAGCAGAGTTTTTGTGTGAAATTTAATTGCAATTGCTGTTAGTTTAAAAGAGAATGGTGTAACTTTAGGATCTTTTGTGTAATTTTAATGGTAATCTCAAGGAAAATATCCACAGAATATATGCAAATGAAAATGAGAAGACAATCAAAGATTTTCACTATAAAAAGTTATTAATACACAAAAGATGACAGTTACAGAGTAAAGAGAAACTAAAGCTAAAAGAAATACAGTAAATAATTAACAAAATGGCATTAAGTCTTTCCCTATCAGTAATTTCGTTATTTTATTATTTATTTTTCTTTTTTTGAGAAAGAATCTCACTCTATCACCCAGGCTGGAGTGCAGTGGCATGATCTCGGCTCATTGCAACCTCTGTGCCCGTGTTTAAGTGATTCTCGAACCTCATCCTCCCAAGTAGTTGGAACTGCAGGTGTGCACCACCATGCCTGGTTAATTTTTGTATTGTTAGTAGAGATAGGATTTCACCATGTTGGCCAGACTGGTCTTGAACTCCTGACCTTAAGTGATCCACCCACCTCAGCCTCCCAAAGTGCTGGGATTACAAGTGTGAGCTAACATGTCAGGCTGTCAGTAATTATTTTAAATGCAAATAAATTTAATTTCCCATTCAAAACACATAGATTGACTGAATTATTTTTTAAGGATATTACCCTAATGCCTTCTCTAGAGAGATTAATTTTAGATCTAAAAATAAACATAGGCTGGAAGTGATAGGATTTAAACAAAAAACAGGCATTCTGCATAAATGGCAACAAAAACATAATAAAGGTGACTATGCAATTTTTAGACAGAATAGACTTTGAGTGAAAAAATGTTATAATAGAAAAAAAGAGCATTACACAATGAAAAATACGGTCAGTCCACTCAAAGGCTGTAACAGTTATAAATACTTATGTGCCAAACTACAGAGCTCTTAAACATATGAAACAGACATTGAGAGAATTGAAGAAAGAAGTAGAAAGCAACACAGTAAGAACAGGATACTTTACTACTCCACTTTCAATAATAGATATAACAACCAAACAGAATACCAGTAAGGAAACAGAGGGCTTGAATAAGGGAGGAGACCACCCTTCATATCGTCTTATGCCCAACTTCTGCCTCCAAAGAAAGAAGAAGTAAAAACTAGAAGGCAGAAATGAAATCCACAGGCAGACAGCCCAGCGCTGCACCCTGGGCCTGATAGTTAAAGATCGACCCCTGACCTAATTGGTTATGTTATCTATAGATTACAGACATTTTATAGAAATGCACTGTGAAAATCCCTATCTTGTTTTGTTCCGATCTAATTACCGGTGCATGCAGTCCCCAGTCACATACCCGCTGCTTGCTCAATCAATCATGACCCTCTCACACACACCCCCTTAGAGTTGTGAGCCCTTAAAAGGGACAGGAATTGCTTACTCGGGGGCTTGACTCTTGAGACAAGAGTCTTGCTGATGCCTCCAGCTGAATAAACCCCTTCCTTCTTTAACTGGGTGTCTGAGGAGTTTTGTCTGTGGCTCATCCTGCTACAGAACAGCAATATGGATCAATTAGACCTTACAGATATATATATATATATATATATGATATTTTACCCAACAATAGCAATGGTACTTCTTAAATACACATGAAACATTATTCAGTATCAACCAAATATTAGGTCACTGCTATAATCTGAATATTTGTTCTTCCAAAACTCATGTTAAAATTTAACTGACATTGTAACAGTATTAAAAGGTGGGAACTTTGGGATGTGATGGGTCATGATGGGCCCCATCCACATAGGTAGGATTATTGCCATCATCAGAGAATGAGTTTGTCCCCCTTCTATCTTTTTGCCCTTCTCCTTTTGTATCATGTGATGACACAGCAAAAAGCCCTCACCAAATATTGGTGCCTTGCTATTGAACTTCTCAACTTCCAAATCTCTGAGCCCATAAATTTCTGTTGATTGTGAATATTATTTCCTGTGGTATTATGCTAAAGCAGTACAAAATAAAATAGGATAACCATAAAATAAGTCTCGACAATTTGAAAAGGTTAAAATCATGCAAAATGCTTTTTTCAGATCACAATGGAATAAAGCTAAAAATTAGCAGCAAAAGAAAAACTGAAAAAATTCTCAGATATATGGAAATTATGGAACACATTCTTAAAAATCAATAAACCAAAGAAATCATAACAAAAAAAAAGAAAATCCTGAAACAAGCAAAAACAGAACTATAACATAACAAAACTTATGGAGCACAGATAAACAATACTAAGAGGGAAGTTTATAGTTGTAAGAGGGTTTAATACAAAACGGAAATATCTCACATCAGCAACCTAACTGTACACCTCAAGAAACTAGAAAATAAAGAACAAACAACACCCATAGCTAGCAGAATAAGTGAAATAAAAATTAGAGAAGAGAAAAAAGAGGAAAAACAATAGAAAAAAATGAACCTAAAAGTTAGTTTTTAGAAAATATCTATAAAATTGACAAATTTTTATCTAGATTCACTAAAAAAAGACAAGTTTCAATGAACTAAAATTAGAAAATGAAAGAGAAAACATTGCAACCATAACAAATAAATAAATAAATTATAAGAGAATATTATGAACAATTGTACTTCAACAAACTAGATGACGAAGATGAAATCAACAAATTTCTAGAAACACACAAAATACCGAAGTTGAACCAGACCAATAAATAGTAACAAAATTACTCATAATTTACAAACTTCCATGCAAAGAAAAGTACAGGAGCTGATGGCTTCACTGGAAAACTCTACCAAACATTTCCTCTACCAAACAATTACCAAACACTTATCACAGAATACTTAATACCAATCTTCCTGAATTCTTTCAAAAAATTAAAAAGGAGCAATATTTTCAAACTCCTACTATGAAGCTAACATAACCCTGATACCAAAGCCAGACAAAGATAGAAAAAAAAAAAAAATACAGATGAATATAATTGATCAATATTGGTACAAAATTTCTCAATAAAATACTGGCAAACTAAATTCAACAGCATATGAAAAGGATTATAAACCATGACTAAGAAGGGTTTATTCCTAAAATACAAAGATGGTTTAACATACCAATCAATGTAATATACTATGTTAATGTAATCATGGATAAAAGCCATGTGATAATCTCAATTTATACAGACAAAGCATTTGAAGAAAAAAAAAGAAAAAGTCAGTACACTTTTATAATAAAAATTCCCCAACAAACTAGGAATAAAAGGAAACTACTGTAAGATAATACAGCCACATATGAAAATTTTATAGTCAATATTATAGTCAATGGGGATAGACTGAAATCCTTTCCTGTAAGATGAGGAACAAGACTAGAATTCCTACCCTCATCACTTCTATTCAACATAGTACTGGAAACCTTACCAAGAGCAATTAGACAAGAAGAAAAAAATCAAAAGCTTCCACACTGGAAAGAAAAAAGTGAAATTATCTCTGTCCACTGATGATATTATCTTATATGTAGAAAATCTTCAAGATTCTACATTAAAAAAAGTTAGAGTTAATAAATGAGTTCAGTATAGTAGCAGGATAAAAAGTCAACACACAAAAGTCAATTGCATTTTTTTCACTTTCAACTTTTATTTTAGAATCGGGGGTACATGTGTAAATTAGTTATGAAGGGATATTGTGTGATGCTGCGGTATAGCATATGAATGAATCCATCATATAGATAGCATAGTACAAATGGGTAGATTTTTTCAACTCTTACCCTGTCTCCCTCTCCTCTTTCATAATCCTCAGTGCCTATTGTTCCCATAAAAGTATTTTTTTCTTCATTTTCTTCTCAGATTATTCATTGTAACTGTATAGAAATGCAGTTCAATACACAGGGTCATTTGCATTTCATACACAATCAATGAACAATCTGAAAAGAAAATTAAGAAGACAATTACATTTAAAACAGCATATAAAAAAAGAAAATACTTTGAAATAAACCTAACCAAAGAGGTGAAAGACTTGTACAAAAAAAATGTTTAAACATCGTTAAAAGATATTCTTAAAGTCACAAATAAAAAAAGGATGTTATATTCGTAGATTGGAAAAAAATATTATTAAAATATTTATACTACCCGAAGCAATCTTCAGATTTAATAAAACTGTATCAAAATTCTAATTGAATTTTTTGAAGAAATTTTAAAAAATTCTAAAATTTATATGAAATCTCATGAGATTCTAAACAACAAAATTTTTAAAAAAGCCTAAAGACTCATGCTTTCTGATTTCAAAAACATTACAAAGCCACAGTAATAAAACCAACATGGCACTGGCATAAAGACTGACAAATAGACCAAAGCAATAGAATACAGAGCCCAAGAGTTAGTATCAATCTACAACAGTATAAGTGCTGCCAACTTTTCTTAAATGGGAATAGCATATATGTCTACTTTATCTTGATAAGATTACCACCTAATTACAAGGAAACATGCCAAAGTCAACCATAGAGAACAAGTGCCTTAAATAATCCCATAAAAACTTTCTGCCAATACTCTAAAAAGGGACAGATCCAGGGCTCTATCTGACCACAAATGGGCTGTTCTTCCCTAAAGACCTTAAATCAGAATCTCATAGAATATGATAATTGATATTCCCAGATATGGGTTACCACATGAATGATTAGGAAGGTATGTGTTAAGCAGGAAAACTTGTATCTAGAGAGATCTGCATTAAAAACTATCCTTATATATCCTCTGCTGGGAGACAGAATTTGTCCTCAGGGAAAAGAAAAATAATTAGTCCTGGAATTAATAAATGCTGGAGAGAACATGGATAAAAATAATCTCTTATATATTGTTGATAGGAATATAAGTTAGTACAAGCACTATGGAGAACAGTTTGGAGGTTCCTCAAAAACATAAAGATAGAACTGCTATATGATCCAGCAATCCCACTGTTAGGCACATACTCAAAGAATCAGGATTATTGCAGGTCTCTTTAGAATAGCCAAGATTTGAAAGCAACCTAAGTGTCCATCAAGAGATGAATTGATAAAGAAAATGCAGTACATACACTTAACGGAGTAGCATACAGCCATAAAAAAAGAATGGTATCCAGTCATTTAAAACAACATGGATGAAACTGAAGGTCATTATGTTAAGTGAAATAAGTTAGGCACAGAAAGACAAAATTCATGTGTTCTTACTTATTTTTAGAATTCAAATTAAAATGATTGAACTTATGAAGATAAGAGTAGAAGAATGGTAACAGAGACTGAGAAAGGTAATAGTGGAGAGAGGAGTAGTGGAGATAGTCAATGAGTATAAAAAGTAGTTAGAAAGAATAAATAATACCTAATAATTGATAACATACCACATGACTATAGTCAATAATAATTAAATTATCTATTTTAAAATGACTAAAAGAGTATAGATTATTTGTATATGAAAGATATATACTGGAGCTGATGGATACCCCATTTACCATGAGGTGATTAATATGTATTGCATGCCTGTGTTAAAATATTTCTTGTACCCCACAAATATATACACAATGTACCCACAAAAATTAAAAATTAAAGAAGAATACAGATCCCAGAAATAAACTCTCTTGCATAGTCAAATTACCTTTAATATTTGACTATTAAATATCAAGATATTTAACATCAAAATATCTAATATCAAGATATTATATATCAAGACTATACAATGTGGAAAGAATCATCTCTTCATCAAAAGGTATCAGAAAAGATGGATTTGTCCATGCAAAACAATGAAGTTGGACCCTAATTTTACAAGATACACAAAAATTAAGATGAATAAAACACTTATATGTAAAACCACAAATCATACCATCCCTGGAAGAAAATAAAAGAAAGATGCTTTAGAACATAGGACTTGGCAATGATTTCTTGGATATGACAATAGAAGTATAGGCGACAAAGGCAGAAATAGACAAATAAGACATAACAAGATTACAAGCTTACTAAAATCTTTTGTACATTACAGGAAAAATCCACAATGGAAAGGCAATCTACACAATACGAGAAAATATTTATAAAACGTATACATATAATAAGATGTTAACACATAGAATATGTAAAGAACTCCCATAGCACAACTATAAATATATAGTTGTTATATAGTTATGTATGTATATGTATATACACACGTATACATATAATACATATATATGTATATGTATATGTGTATATACATATGTATATATGTACATACATATAATTAACAAAGGAGTTGAAAGATATTTTTCAAAGAAGATATAAAAATGGCCAACAAGCATATGAAAAGATACTCAGCATCAGTAATCATCAGAGAAATGCAAATCAAAACATTAATGAAGATTAGAAACAGAACAGAAAGCAGAACAGAAACCTTCACCAATCATTTCCCAAGAAGAACAGTAATTTAACAACTATCTACACACAAAAAAATTCATAAGAACAAAAAACAAGGTGAACCCTCATGGTATCGTGGATTCCGGTTGTCTGAACTTGAGTGTCTGCAAACTTTACAACCAAGGGCTCCACTGCTCTGTGTCTCTGAGTAAATTTGAAAGGTATTCTAGGCCATAAGCACTGCAACTCTTAAGTGAGTCCTAGGTCTGAAACTAGACCCACAGACAGTGGGATGGTGTGGGTGAGACAACTTACTGAGACACTAGATGGGGCAGCCAAATGAGTGTGGCATCACCCCTCCCTAACGGCAAGCTGCACAGCTTGTGACTCCAAAAGACTACCTTTCCTTTGCTTGAGGACAGGAGAGGGAAGAATGGGGAGGACTTTGTTTTGCATGTTGGATACCAGATCAGCCACAGCAGGATAGGGAATTGGTCAGAGTGGTGAGGCCCTCATTCCGGGTCCTAGAATGGGACCTGGATGTCCAGATGACATTTCCAGACACACTTTGGGCCAGAAAGAGACATGCTGCCTTGAAGAGAAGAACCCACTTCTGACAACATTCATTACCAGCTAACTGAAGAGTCTTTGGGCCCTGAACAACCAGCTTCAATACCCAGGTACTATGTAGAAGATCTTGGATGAGTCTCTGCTACTTGCTGGCTTCAGGTAACACAGCACTCACAATTGCTGTGCTCTCCTTCCCTCAGTACCTTGAGATGCTCCCTGCACCATACTTATGCTAATTTATGGTGTGGGTGGAGTGGCTTTGAGATTCAAGTACATTGCCAGCTTTGGTGACTTAAAGATGAAACTCCTGCTTGAGAAAAGCAGAGTGACAAGTAAAGGGGACTTTTGTCTTGCACATTAGGTACAGCATGGACACAGAGAGGTAGAGCACCAAGTGGGCATTTGGGGCATCCCATTACAAGACTTGACTCTTGAATGACATCTCTTGACTTGCTCTGGGCCAGAGGGAATTTCCTTGCCGTGAAGGGTGAGTCCCAAGACAGGCAGCATTCACTGCAAGCCAACTTAAAAGACCTTAGGCCTTAAGGGAATATCAGCGGTAGTCTAGCAGAACTTTACATGGTCTCCGGTGGTGATGAGTACAAGGTGAGGCTCCTCTGCCTTTAGAAAGTGGAGGGAAGACTGGGAAGGAGTCTATCTTGTGGTTTGAGGGCTAGCACAGCATCAGTACAATAAAATACCAGATAGACTTCTAAGGTTTTTGAATCTAGTCCCTGACTCCTGGAATGCACCTCCAGACTTACCCAGGGGCTGGGGCCCTCACTGCTCTAAACAAAAGGGCAAAGGCTTTTCCATGCAGCTGGCTTTGCCACCTGCTGATTGTAGCGCACCAGGGCTTTGAGCAAATACAAGCAGCAGTCAAAGAGAAAGCAGAATAAAAGACAGGAGTAGAAAGTTTATTCAAAGGAATAATTATAGAGAACTTCTCAAACCTGGAGAAACATATCAATATTCAAATCCAAGAAGGTTATACAACATCAAGCAAATTTAACCCAGAAAAGATTATCTCAAGGGATCTAATAATCAAACTTCTAGAAATCAAGAATGAAAAAGGATCCTAAAGCAGCAAGAGAAAGAAAGAAAGAATGTACAATGAAGTTCCAATACATCTGGCAACAGACTTTTTATTAGAAACCTTTCTGGCCAGGAGAAAGTGGCATGACACATTTAGGGCTGAAGGAAAAGAAAACTTTACCCTAGAAAAGTATATCTGGCAAAAATAACCTTCAAGTATAAAAGGGAAATAAATATTGTCCCACACAAACCAAAAGCTAAGGGATTTCACCAACACCAGACCTGTCATACAATAATTGGTAAAGGGAATACTTTAATTAGAAATAATCAAATGCAAAAGAATGTTAATGAAGAGTAAATAATCACCCAAAGGTACAAAACTCACTAGTAATAGTAAATACACAGACAAACACAGAGTATTGCAACACTGTAACTGTAGGGTATAAATCACTCATTCTAACCAGGAAGAACCAATCAAAAATAATAACTACACCAACTTTTCAAGACATAGACAGTACCACAAGATATAAATAGAAACAACAAAAAGTTAAAAAGTAGTGGGGATAAAGTTAAGGCATAGAATTTTAATACTTTTCTTTTTGTCTGGTTATCTATAGAAACAGTATTAAATTCTTATCAGGTTAAAATAATGGGTTGTAAGGTACTATTTGCAAGCCTCATAATAACCTCAAACAAAAAACATACAATGAATACACAAAACATAAAAAGCAAGAAACTAATTCATGTCTCCAGAAAAGATCACCATCACTAAAAGAAGACAGGAAACAAAGACAAAAGGAAGAGAAGGTCACCAAAACAACAACAACAACAACAACAACAACAACAACAACAACAAAAAAAAAAACAGAAAATAAATAACAAAACGGCAGGAGTACGTCCTTATTTATCAATAATAACATTAAATATAAATGGACTAAATGTTCCAACAGCCAAAATATATAGACTGGTTGAATGGATACAAAAACAAGACCCATTCATCTGTTGCCTACAAGAAACACACTTCACCTATAAAGACACACATAGACTGAAAAAAAAAAAAAAAAAAAAAAAGACTGGAAAAAGATATTCCATGCCAATGGAAATGAAAAAAGAGGAGGAGTTGCCATAATTTTTATAGACAAAATAGATTTCAAGACAAATCTATAAGAAGAGACAAAGATGGTCCCTGTATAATGATAAGGGGGTCAATTTAGCAAGAGGATATAATAATTCTGAATATTTATATGCACCCAACACTGAAGCACTTAGATATATAAAGAAATCATTATAAGAGCTAGCTGGAGACTTCAACATCCCAGGTTGAAAATTGGACATATCTTCCAGACAGAAGAGCAACAGAAAAAAATCAAACTTAACCTGCACTATAGGCTAAATGGATCTAATGTTTACAGAACATTTAATTAAATGGTTATAGAACACAAATTATTTTGCTCAGCACATGGATCATTCTCAATAATAGACCATATTTTAGGTCACAAAAAAAGTTTTAACACATTCAAAAAATTGGAATAATATCAAACATCTTCTCTGTTCCGAATGGAATAAACTAAAAAATTAATAACAAGAACAACTGTGGAAACTACACAAATATATGGAAATCAAAGAATATGCTCCTGAATGACGAGTAAGTCAATGAAAAAATTAAGAAAGAAATTGAAAACTTTCATGCAACAAATGATAATGTAAGCACAGCATTCCAGAACCAATGGGCTATAGCAAAAGCAGCACTCAGAGGGAAGTTTATTCTTCCCCCTTTTCGATGTGTCTACATCAAAAAGAAGGAAAGACTTCAGATAAATAATCTAATAATGCATCTTCCTTAGAGACTTACAAAGAGACTTAGACTCCCATACAAAAATAATGGGAGACTTCAACACCCCACTATCAACATTAGACAGATCAATGAGACAGAAAGTTAACAAGGATATCCAGGAATTGAAGTCAACTCTGCACCAAGTGGACCTAATAGACATCTGCAGAACTCTCCACCCCAAATCAATAGACCATATCGCACTTATTCTAAAATTGACCACATAGTTGGAAGAAAAGCACTCATCAGCAAATGTAAAAGAACAGAAATTATAACAAACTGTCTCTCAGACCACAGTACAATCAAACCAGAACTCAGGATTAAGAAATTCAATCAAAACCACTCAACTACATGGAAACTGAATAACCTGCTCTTGAATGACTACTGGGTGCATAATGAAATGAAGGCAGAAATAAAGATGTTCTTTGAAACCAATGAGAAAAAAGATACAACATACCAGAATTTCTGGGACACATTTAAAGCAGTCTGTAGAAGGAAATTTATAGCACTAAATGCCCACAAGAGAAAGCAAGAAAGATCTAAAATTGAAACTCTAACATCACAATTAAAAGAACTAGAGAAGCAAGAGCAAACACATTCAAAAGCTAGCAGAAAGCAAGAAATAACTAACATCAGAGCAGAACTGAAGGAGATAGAGACACAAAAAATCCTCCAAAAAATCAATGAATCCAGAAGCTGGTTTTTTGAAAACATCAACAAAATTGATAGACCGCTAGCAAGATTAATAAAGAAGAAAAGGGACAAGAATCAAATAGACGTAATAAAAAATGATAAAGGGGACATCACCACCGACCCCAGAGAAATACAAACTACCATCAGAAAATACTATAAACACCTCTATGCAAATAAGCTAAACCTAGAAGAAATGGATAATTTCCTGGACACTTACACTCTCCCAAGACTAAACCAGGAAGAAGTTGAATCCCTGAATAGATCAATAGCAGGCTTTGAAATTGAGGTAATAATTAATAGACTACCAACCAAAAAAAGTCCAGGACCAGACGTATTCACAGCCAAATTGTACCAGAGGTACAAGGAGGAGTTAGTACCATTCCTTCTGAAACTATTCCAATCAATAGAAAAAGAGGGAATCCTCCCTAACTCATTTTATGAGGCCAATATCATCCTGACACCAAAGCCTGACAGAGACACAACAAAAAAAAAGAGAATTTTAGACTAATATCCCTGATGAACATCAATGCAAAAATCCTCAATAAAATACTGGCAAACCGAATCCAGCAGCACATCAAAAAGCTTATCCACCATGATCAAGTGGGCTTCATCTCTGGGATGCAAGGTTGGTTCAAAATATGCAAATCAATAAATGTAATCCAGCATATAAACAGAGCCAAAGACAAAAACCACATGATTATCTCAATAGATGAAGAAAAGGCCTTTGACAAAATTCAGCAGCCCTTAAGGCTAAAAACTCTCAATAAATTCTGTATTGATGGAACATATCTCAAAATAATAAGAGCTGTTTATGACAAACCCACAGCCAATATCATACTGAATAGGCAAAAACTGGAAGCATTCCCTTTGAAGACTGGCACAAGGCAGGGATGCCCTCTCTCACCACTCCTATTCAACATAGTGTTGGAAGTTCTGGCTAGGGCAATCAGGCAAGAGAAAGAAATCAAGGGTATTCAGTTAGGAAAAGAAGAAGTCAAATTGTCCCTGTTTGCAGATGACATGATTGCATATTTAGAAAACCCTATCATCTCAGCCCAAAACCTCCTTAAGCTGATAAGAAACTTCAGCAAAGTCTCAGGATACAAAATTAATGTGCAAAAATCACAAGCATTATTATACACCAGTAACAGAAAAACAGAGAGCCAAATCATGAATGAACTCCCATTCACAATAGCTTCAAAGAGAATAAAATATCTAGGAATCCAACTTACAAGGGATGTAAAGGACCTCTTCAAGGAGAACTACAAACCACTGCTTAGTGAAATAAAAGAGGACACAAACAAATGGAAGAACATATCATGCTCATGGATAGGAAGAAACAATATTGTGAAAAAGGCCATACTGTCCAATGTAATTTATAGTTTCAATACCAGCCCCCATCAAGCTACCAATGAGTTTCTTCACTGAATTGGAAAAAAACTGCTTTAAAGTTCATATGGAACCAAAGAACACCCTGCATTGCCAAGACAATCTTAAGTCAAAAGAGCAAAGCTGGAGGCATCACGCTCCCTGACTTCAAACTATACTACAAAGCTACAGTAACCAAAACAGCATAGTACTGGTACAAAAACAGAGATATAGACCAATGGAACAGAACAGAGTCCTCAGAAATAATACCACACATCTACAGCCATCTCCTCTTTGACAAACCTGACTAAAACAAGAAATGGGGAAAGGATCCTTATTTAATAAATAGTGCTGGGAAATTTGGCTAGCCATAAGTAGAAAGCTGAAACTGGATCCTTTCCTTACTCCTAATACCAAAATTAATTCAAGATGGATTAGAGACTTAAATGTCAAACCTAATACCATAAAAACCCTAGAAGAAAACCTAGGGAATACCATTCAGGACATAGGCATGGGCCAGGACTTCATGTCTAAAACAACAAAAGCAATGGTAACAAAAGCCAAAATTGATAAATGGGATCTAATTAAACTAAAGAGCTTCTGCACAGAAAAGAAACTACCATCAGAGTGAACAGGCAACCTACAGAATGGGAGAAAATTTTTGCAATCTACTCATCTGACAAAGGGCTAATATTCAGAGCCTACAAAGAACTCAAACAAATTTACAAGAAAAAATCAAACCACCCCATCAAAAAGTAGGCAAAGGATATGAACAGACATTTCTCAAAAGAAGACATGCATACAGCCAACAGACACATGAAAAAATGCTCATCATCACTAGCCATCAGAGAAATGCAAATCAAAACCACAATGAGATACCATCTCACACCAGTTAGAAAGACAATCATTAAAAAGTCAGGAAAAAAACAGGTGCTGGAGAGGATATGGAGAAATAGGAACACTTTTACACTGTTGGTGGGATTGTAAACTAGTTCAACCATTGTGGAAAACAGTATGGCGATTCCTCAAGGATCTAGAACTAGAAATACCATATGACCCAGCCATACCATTGCTGGGTATATACCCAAAGGATTATAAATCATGCTGCTATAAAGACACATGCACATGTATGTTTATTATGGCACTATTCACAATAGCAAAGACTTGGAATCAACCCAAATGTCCATCAGTGACAGACTGGATTAAGAAAATGTGGCACATATACACCATGGAATACTATGCAACCATTAAAAAATGATGAGTTTGTGTCCTTTGTAGGGACATGGATGCAGCTGGAAACCATCATTCTCAGCAAACTATCACAAGAACAGAAAACCAAACACCGCATGTTCTCACTCATAGTTGGGAATTGAACAGTGAGATCACTTGGACACGGGAAGCGGAACATCACACACTGGGGCCTATTGTTGGGGGGAGGGATGGCATTGAGAGTTATATCTGATGTAAATGACGAGTTAATGGGTGCTGACGAGTTGATGGGTGCAACACACCAACATGGCACATGTATACATATGTAACAAACCTGCATGTTGTGCACATGTACCCTAGAACTTAAAGTATAATAAAAAAAAAAAAGAACTGGAAAAACATGATTAAATCAATCCCAAAGTTAGCAGAAGAAAAAATATAATAAATATCAGAGCGGAAGTAAATGAAATTCCATTGAAGAAAACAATACAAAAAGGAAATAAAATAAAAAGTTGTTTTTCTTTTTTTTTTTTTTTTTTTTAAAGTAGGCCTTGCACGGTGACTCACACCTGTAATCCCAGCACTCTGGGAGACCTAGGTGGGTGGATCACGATTTCAGGAGATCAAGACCATCCTGGTCAATATGGTGAAACCCCATCTCTACTAAAAACACAAAAATTAGCTGAAAGTGGTGGTGCATGCCTGTAGTCCCAGTTACTCGGGAGACTGAGGCAGGAGAATCACTTGAACCCGGGAGGTGGAGGTTGCAGTGAGCTGAGATCATGCCATTGCACTCAAGCCTGGGGACAGAGCAAGATTCCATTTCAAAAATAAATAAATAAATAAAACAAAATGGACCGACCTTTAGCCAGACTAAGAAAAAAAGGGAGATCTAAATAAATAAAATCAGAAATGAAAAAGAGACATTACAACTAATACTCCAGAAATTCAAAGGATTATTATTGTCTACTATGAGTAACTATATACCAAGAAATTGGAAAATCTAGAAAACATAGGCAAATTCCCAGACACATACAATCTACCAAAGTTTAAACAGGATGAAATCCAAGACTTGAACAAATCAATTACAGGTAATGAGATTGAAGCCAAAATAAAACATCTGCCAGTAAAGAAAAACCCAGGATGAGCAAATCAAATTCAACAATACATTATAAAGATCATTCATCATGACCAAGTGGGATGGCTTCACTGCTGAACTCGATCAAACAATTAAAGAAGAACTAATACCAATCCTACTCAAATTAATCTAAAAAATACAGCTGGAAGGAGTTTCCACATTCGTGGTACAAGGTCATTACCCTGATGCCAGAGCTAGACAAAGACACATCACAAAAAGAAAACTATAAGCCAATATATCTGATGAATATTGATGCAAAAACACTCAACAAAAAACTAGCAAATCAATTTCAACAATACATTATAAAAATCATTCACCATGACCAAGTAGAATTTATCTCTGGAATGTAAGAACAGTTCAATATATGCAAATCAGTCAACATGATACATATGAACAGAATGGAGGATAAAAACTGTATGATCATTTCAAGTGTTCCTGAAAAAGCACTTGATAACATTCAACATCCCTTAATGATAAGAAAAAAAAAAAAAACCCTCAAAAAACTGGGGATTGAAGGAACATACACCTCAGTGTAATACAATCTATATATGACAGGCCCACATCTAGTACAATACTGAATGGGGAAAATGGAAAACCTTTAATGTAAGATCTGAAACACAAGCATGCCTACTTTCACCACTGTTATTCACCATAGTACTGGAATTCATGAGCCATGTAGAAAACTAAGCAAAAAAGTAATCCCAGCACTTAGGGCGGCCAAGGCAGGTAGATTACTTGAAACCAAGAGTTTGAGACTAGCCTGGGAAACATGGTAAAACTCAATCTACACACACACAAAATACAAAAATACAAAAATTTGTCAGACTTTGTGGTGCATGATTATAGCCCCAGTTGCTAGGGAGATTGAGAGGTGGGAGGATCACTTACGTACATAAGGTCGAGGCTGCAGTGAGCCATGTTCATGACACTGCACCCCAGCCTAGGTGATAGAGTGAGACAATGTCTCCAAAAAAAAAAAAAAAAAAAAAAAAAAAAAAAAAAAAAAAAAAAAAAAAAAAATCCTATTTACAATAGCTTCAAATATAATTAAATTAACCAAAGAAGTGAAGGAGTCTTATAATGAAAACTATAAAACACTGATAAAAGGAAGTGAAGAGGACACAAAAAAAAATGGAAAAATATTCCAGGTTCATGAATTGAAAGAATATTAGTAAATGTAAATGCTATCCAAGGGAATTTACAGATTCAATTCGATCCCTATCCAAATATCAATGACTCTTCAGAGAAATAGAAAAAAAATTCTAAAATTTATATGGAACCAGAAAAGACCCAGAATAGCCAAAGTTATCCCAAGGAAGAAAAACAAAACTGAAGAAATCATATTACCTGACTTCAAGTTGTACTACAGAGCTGTAATAACCAAGACAGCATGTTACTGTCATAAAAACAGAACACATACATCAATGTAACAGAATAAAGAACCCAGATGGGTAGTTTGTAAATATTTTCTCCCATTTTATGGGTTGTCTCTTCATTATTTTCATCATTTCCTTTGCTATGAAGAAGTTTTTAAGTTGATCGAGCCCATTTGCTCATTTTTGCTTTGGTTGTCTGTGATTCTGTGTTATTGCTCAAAAATGTTTTGCCAAGACCAATGTCCTGGAGATTTTCTCCAATATTTTCTCATAGGAGTTTCCTAGTTTGAGGTCTTAGATTGATTTTTGAGTATGCTAAGAGATAGGGGGGATATGCTAAGAGATGGGGGGGTAGTTTCATTTTTCTTCATATATATATACAGATATATGAACTGAATATATATATTCATATATATATATATATCTATGAATAGATATATATATTCAGTTTTCCCAGCACCATTTATTGAAGAGACTATCTTTTCCCCAAGGTATGTTCTTGGCACCTTTTTCAAAAATGAGTTCACTGTAAATGTGTATGGATTTGTTTCTGGGTTCTCTATTCTGCACATTTATTTCTGGGTACATAGCCAACAGTATTGAAAGCATGATCTCAAAGAGATGAATGCACACTCATATTAACAATAGCACCATTCACAATCATCAAGGGTTGAAAGCGATTCTAATATCCATTAATGGACGAAGAGACAAATGAAGTGTGGTATATACATACTATGGAATATTATTGTCTTAAAAGGAAGAAAATTCTGTCATATTCTAAAATATGAAAAATAAGGACGTTATGTTTAGTAAAATAAACTAGTCATGAAAAGACAAATGCTGTACAATTTCACCTATTTGAAGTATCTAAAGTAGCCATAGAATTTAAAAGTACAAGTGATTACTATGGTCTTAGGGAAGGGGACAAATAAGAGTTGTGGTTTAATGGCTACATGGTTTCAGATTTGCAAGACGAAAATGCTTTTGAGATCTGTTTCCCAACCCACGTTGATATACTTAACACTACTGAATTATAGATTAAAAATGATTAAGATGGTAAAATATCTATCGCTCAATTTCTTTATCTATCTCTACATCTATATCTACACCACCCAAAATATTTCACTTTGGCATAATGATTATTTTGAGCTAGAGACATCTGGGATTCAAGAGATGCAGAAAGAAGCCTTGCCAAAGCTCCCCTTATCTGCCTAAAAGAAGAAACTCCTTACAGACAAGGACTGATATAAATAACCTCTTTCAGGGAAGGTTTGTGGCTATGAAGAACACAGAAAGTTAACACGGAGATGGCCTTGTGCAAACAAAACTAGCTGAGACAGTCTTTATATTCCATTAGTTTTCACCATATATTTACCTTCCCACAGTTTGCTGCCCTTGGAAGCCCCAAAACTTTTACTTTGTGTTGTGACATCTCCACAATGTATTGTACTTTGTTAAAATTAGCATATAAGTTTTTAGGTCAATTGCTTTTTCGGGTCTTCTTCTCTAAGAAGGCATTTGTGTCACGTAAAAATTGACATCACATAACATTTGCATGCTGTTTCTACTGTTAATCCTTTATCAGTCTAATTTATAGGGCTCCAGCCAGTAAACCTAAAGAGGGTAATGAAAAAAGTGCTTAACTACCCTATGATATATAGATCTGAGAAGTTTTGTTGTTTCTTTTCGTGTGTATATATGTATGGATGGATGGATGAATTTTGAGTCAGAGTCTTTCTCACCCAGGCTAGAATGCAGTGACACCATCTCTGCTCACAGCAACTTCTGCCTCTCAGATTCAAGCAATTCTCATGCCTCGGCCACCCAAGTAGCTGGGATTATAGGAATTTTGCCACCACATTCAGCTAATGTGTGTGTGTGTGTGTGTGTGTGTGTGTGTGTGTGTGTATGTTTTCAGTAGAGATGGAGTTTTGCCATATTGGACAGGCTTATCTTGAACTCCTGGCCTCAAGTGATCTGCCTGTCTTCAAGATCTGAGGTTTTTTTTTTTTTTTTTTTTTTTAAATTCAAATTGATTTACTGATAAAATTAAATTAACTTACAATTCACTTTTAAACAGCAAATAAATTTATTCTGAATTTATTATTCATGAAAGTGGATGGAGTTCCATATTTGCTCTCTTAGACACAGGTCATTTTCTCTGGAGCACTCTGTAAGCCCATTAGTTATATATTTCTTCTATTATGCCAAGGATCAAATATCACCTTACAATTAAGGACTATTTATTGATGCCCAAGTTATTCATAAGGAATACTGTTTTCATTTTCTACCATTATCTCTGCCCTTTCACATTTCCTTTTCCTTTGACAGCATAGCATTTTTACTGGAATAATGAAAAATTTTCCTTGCTCTGCAGTCATTATATATTTCTAAGCTGGTTTTGTCATTAGTATTTAATTTTTCTGTTTTAAAAAGACAAAAATCTTTCTGTACCTCTAAACACTTTAGTCTATTCATTTATGAAATGTATTTGTTAAACAACTTACATAAACGATATATGCAACTAAATATACATATGCATATATATGGCTCCTCCAGATCTGCTTATCTACAAGTACAAGTGGAATTTCATGATGAAGCTGAAGGAACAATCAAGCTAATAAAAAAAAAATATATTTATTTTAATGTTCGATTTGAATTTCTAATTTACCAGGTTCTGTTTACCTTTTTCATATCAACTCAAAATGAATAATATGTTGCTTTGGTACTTCTGTCACACTTCACCAAAAAAAAAAAAAGAAAAGAAAAAAATTCTTGTAAAAAGCAAACACCACTGTAGTCAGTAATATACAAAATTTATATTATTATAATTGAATTTGATGAAACTTTGACATTCTGAGTGTTCAAGTTAGGAAAACAGCAGTTGCCCTGATTGATGGACCTCATGGTATGTGTATACTCCTTATGTCCTTCGACTGTATGGCTGCTACTATTACATAAAGAAAAAAAATGGTGACTTAAGACTAGAACAAAATTTTCTTGACTTCTTTTTTTTTTTTTTTTTTTTTTTTTTTTTTTGAGACGGAGTCTCGCTCTGTCGCCCGGGCTGGAGTGCGGTGGCCGGATCTCAGCTCACTGCAAGCTCCGCCTCCCAGGTTCACGCCATTCTCCTGCCTCAGCCTCCCAAGTAGCTGGGACTACAGGCGCCCGCCTCGTCGCCCGGCTAGTTTTTTGTATTCTTTAGTAGAGACGGGGTTTCACCGTGTTAGCCAGGGTGGTCTCGATCTCCTGACCTCGTGATCCGCCCGTCTCGGCCTCCCAAAGTGCTGGGATTACAGGCTTGAGCCACCGCGCCCGGCCGACTTCTTATGATACAATAATTTCTTTTTCTTCTATCTGAAGGCTAAGCTGTCAGCAAACAAATATATGCCCCTTGTATTAGTATTTATGAGGATATTAAATTTCCCATGAGTTATCTATTATAGAATACATCTATTCTTAGTAAAACTTAATGGCAAATAACATTTTGCATTTTCCAATAAGTAGTTTATATTTATTTTGCTATTAAAATAAAACATGATCAGAATTATTTTCCATGGCAATAAGATAGCTTTAGAACAACCTAAAGTTTATTAATTTAGAATCAAGAATGTAAAACTATATATAATTTGAACTTTTAATAAAACATTTGCTGTTTGATATTAGAAACTGCACTTGATAAAATAGCATTAAGCAGACTCAAGTTTGTGATGAGCAATCATGTTGTATTTTGCTGCAGTTGTAATGACATAGAAAATTGTTTCTTTTTCCATCATCTTGTATTTTGGATTCATTAGAACTGAGATGCTCATCTATTTAATCAGCATGATTTAAATAGCATTAGCTTCTCACATATTGCCACATGTTGAACTAATTTGCAAACAGTGACATGATGAATTATAGATTTTTTTTTTAAAGTAACACTCAAAAGATTTCCTGCTTGAATAGAAGTACCTGTCCATGGAATATTGTCTTCAACTCTGCTGAAGAGCTAATTGTTGTAGTGTAATATATTTGTAATGTAATGTAGTTAAATACATTTTAAAGACTATTTTCAGGGAAGTGACATAAGCAAGATGGTGGAATAACAGTTTCCAGTGCTCACTCCTCAGAGAAACCAATTTTAACAACCATCCCTAAAGTATGAGTTAAGAAAATACAAATTGATGAGAACAGGAAAAACATGTTCAATTACCTTCATTGCCTCTTCCTTATTTTCTAGGCCCAAGGTCAGTCCCCATGACTTCAGGCACCATGCCTGCACTTGTGGACCCAGGCATCAGGGCATTCTCATGGAATCAGGTCCAAGCCTACTTTTGCGGGTCAAGGAACAAGGTTTGCCCCAGTGGTAACCCAGTCCCTGAAGACTGGGACTCCATATGGCCTATTGCCACATCTGACTCCATAAACCCAAGCCTCAAGCTGGGCTGTCTTGACCAAGTCTTACTGCCTGCTCCCACAGTCTCAGCAACCAGGACCACCCCATGGGACTCTATTGTCTGTCTGGCCCTTGCAGACCCAGGTTCCCTACCCATCTCTGTGGACTCAGGCTCTCTGACTACCACCACAGACCCAAGCAACAGGCCAATCTCTATGGACCCAGACACAAGACCTGTTCACACACACTGACATAGGCACTAGATCAGTCTGCCCAAGGATTCCACTAGCAGGTCTACCCACAGATCTCCACAGTCGCCCCACTTAACATCTCTGAATGGGCTGAATGCTGACAGGATTTTCCTGCCAAGGTCAATCTTTGAAGACTGAAAATGGAACTTACTCTTTAAAGAGTAGACATCAAAACAGAAACAGAATCAGGGAAATACGGTAATATGAAAGAAACAGGCCGGGCGCGGTGGCTCAAGCCTGTAATCCCAGCACTTTGGGAGGCTGAGACGGGCGGATCACAAGGTCAGGAGATCGAGACCATCCTGGCTAACCTGGTGAAACCCCGTCTGTACTAAAAAAAAATATATAAAAAAAACTAGCCGGGCGAGGTGGCGGGCGCTTGTAGTCCCAGCTACTCGGGAGGCTGAGGCAGGAGAATGGCGTAAACCCGGGAGGCGGAGCTTGCAGTGAGCTGAGATCCGGCCACTGCACTCCAGCCTGGGTGACAGACCGAGACTCCGTCTCAAAAAAAAAAGAAAGAAACAAAACAAAGCACCAGTAACTGACCCAATGGAGATCTATGAACTTCCTGACAAAGATTTTTAAAATAACCATCTTAAAGAAGCTCAGTGGACTACAAGAGAATACACTAAATAAAATCTGAATAAATTCAGGAAAGCAAAACATGAAAATGATGAGAAGTTCAACAAAGATAAACTGCCAAAAATATAAAGAGAAACTCTGGAACTGAAGAATACAACTGGGTGAAAAATTGTACAGAAAGCTGAGATAACAGACTGAATAAAGGAGAGAAGAGAATCAGAGACTTAAATACTTAAAAATAAGTCATTTAAAATTACCTAGCCAGTAGAACAACACCAAAAAAAGAAGGAAGAATGAAAAATAGTGAAGAAAGTCTGTGAGACTCACAGGACACCATTAAAACATAAATATATACATATATGCACACATACACATACATACACATTATGGGAGTACCAGAATGAACAGAGAAAGAAAAACCAATGACTGAAAACTTGTTGAAGTAATGATGACAGAAAGTTTTCCAAATTTGGAGGGGGAAATGAACATTAAGATTCATTAATCTCAGAGAATCCCAAATGGATTAAACACAACTTCACCAACATAAAGTATAAACAAATTCTCAAAGAAAATTTTAAAAGCAACAAGAAAAAAGCGATCCGTAACATAGAAAGAAGTGTCAGGAGGCTGTGAACAGATTTCTCAGCAGAAATCTGCTTGCAGACATAGAGCGAATAGGAGGTAACATTTAAAGATCTGAGAGAAAAAAAAAAAAATCTGCCAAACAAAAACTATACCTAGAAAATCCCTCCTACAGAAATGATAGAGAGGTAAATACTCTCCAACAAAACATCAGGGAGTTGTTTATTTTTCCACTACATCTGCTTTACCAGAAGCTAAAAGAAGTTCTTAAGTTAAAATAAGATGCTCACTAACAACAGTAAAATGTATGAATGTATACAACTCACTTTAATAGTAAGAACATAGTAAATTTCAGAATCTTTGAATACTGTAATGGTGGTCTACAAATCACTTTTGATTCTAGTATGAAAGTTAAAGAAGAAAGATATTAAAAATAGCTATAGCTACAATAACTTCTTAAATGATTCACTATAAAAAGATGTCAAGTATGATATCAATAATAACGTTGAAAGAGAAGTTAAAGTGTAGACCTTTCATATGTGGCTTAAGTTAAATTATTAGCAGCTTGAAACAGGTTGTTTGAACTACATGATGCTTTAGGTGAGCCTCAAAGTTTCCAGAAAGAAAATAAACTGTTGCTGACACACAAGATAAAGGGCATGGAGTCAATGCACACAAAGTCATCAAATAATAAAGGAAGATACCAACAGAGCAGGAAAGAAGTACAAAAACTATAATAAACAGCCAGAAACAATAAAATGGAAATAACAAGTCTCATCTATCAATAATTACTTAAATTATTAGATAAAATTTTCCAATAGGTCAAATTCACTGCCTGAAAGAGTTAATAGCTCAGGATTCCAGTGATTCATGTAAAAGGTGGCTAAAGAGATCAATAAATGATTCTTCTAATGGTCTCACTATCTGCAGCAAGTGGATCTGCACACTGGAAAATCTCTTTGACTTATCTTTATAATTCTTGAGACATTGATCCAGCAGGAGGTACTGACAACTACACACACTCCTCCCAGTTGGACCGAGCAATTCTGTCTAGCAATTAAAGTCTAGAACAATTATGTTCTTTAAAATACTCTTCCTGTTGGAGTTGAGGGATGTCTGCTGAGCTGTCAAAGTAGTGGCAGTGGAGGAAGTAATATCTGCCATGGATGGGGACAGATTTCTTATCACTTTTTTTTTTAAATCACTTCTCACTGACTCCTATGTATAATACCAAAGATCTCATAAAAGACATAAATGAACTATTCTTGGTTTGGTGGGTCTCTAGTAAGCCTGATGTACTCTTGTAGGCAGCATAAACTTGGATTACTTTTGTCTGTGTGTTTTCTGATTCATTCAGCAATTTATCTATTTAGCCACTTTCTACCTGAATCACTAGAATCCTGAGCTATTCACTGTTTCAGGCAGGCCTGATCATCCTGTTTGTGGCACTGATGATATTCATGGGCCTAGTGAAATACATCTGCCTATGGCTCAATGATGTTGAAAAGAGATTGCATTAATCAAGGTGTACATCAATCTCATGGGACAAACTTCTGCCTCCAAACTGAGGAAAGTTAGCATGCATGCAAAATACACTGGTTTTTATATGTGCAATATTAAAGATGAGAGGTGAATTGCCGGAGGATAGCCCATTGAAAGGCCTTGACCCGGTTCTTTACCTCATTCTGCTTACAGTTGTCAGAATAACTGTAGAGTGTGCCAAAAATGCAGTATCCTAAGATAAGGAGTAATGTTATGGAACATCCTCCTCTGTTTTCCTCGGTTCCAGAGCAGGGTGGCCTGCAGTACTTTGTCCTAGTCATCCAAGTGTCACTTGGGATATGAAACCCAGAGTAGAGTGCTTTCGGGGTACCTCAACTACGTTACAAAATGGGGCATGTGTATATGAGGCTCCAGCCATCTTAGCAGCTCTTCTAAGCCTTGGGAAATTGGCTTGCCATGGATTCCAGACTTCTGTTGACTGTTGTTGTGAATAATAAAGTTGCTTTGCTAGACTGGAGTGAGTGTTCTTTCTTACCAGACTAGACCTAAAAATGAAAGTTGTATAGGTATAAATACTGAGGTAGCTGGGTCTGCTTTGATCCCCTGTCTCAAGAATTCTTGCAATGGATGTTAATTATGTTAATTGTGGTAATACACATACATATATACACACACATACATATGTGTAATATATATACGTACACCAAAACATCATGTTGTAATACCTTAAGTATATACAATCATTATTTTCCAATTATGCCTCAATAACCCAATAACCCTGGTGGAAAAAACATTACTTTGAAATAAATTATTTAAATTTAGAAAATATAGCATAATACACTGGTTTTTCATTTTATTATTTAAATCCTCATTTCTGGTATACAGATGCAATAATCATTGTAGTATAATCTTTAAGAGTCATTAAAATACAAATATATGGTCTTCAAAAGAAGCTAAATCATTTAGATTTTTCCATTTACACACATTGTACAGTCTTCTATTCTTCCCGCTGGGCTAACCTGTTTAACTACTTCCTGGCAATATTAAACTCAATATTTATATTTCTAATTGTACCATCATTATTATGTGTATATTTGCTTCTATTTCTCTACTAATTCAATGAAACATTTACTACAACTACATTTTAAAAGTTTTTTTTTTTTCTTATTGGCATAATATTCCATTTGCTTTTTAATATTTTTATCTTGGCTTTAAAAAAAAGTTATCTTTGAAAAAGCTATTTAAATACATTGTTTCTTATATTAATTTTTCTACCTTTATTTCCTATGGGAAAATGAAGTACCTTTTGGGAACAATGTAAGATAGCAAAAATAGGAAAGAAAATAAAGGATAAATATATTAAATATAAATAACCTAAAATATGTAACTGCTAAAAAATTTATTTGTTAAATAAGTAATAAATCACTAAACAATCAAAACAACAGCAAAGTAATAGCAATATTATATATTATATCACATGTATTATATGTTATTTTATGAATGTGTGTATATTCTATGAATGTGTGCACATATACATATATACATATTTATGTACACCAGTCCTTTGATTTGCTTTTCTCTCACTTCCGTGTATGCCAATTGGTATTTAAATGATACATCTCCCTTTATACTGCCCTCATTATTTTGGTTCTCTTTTATGAGGAAAAAAAACTCAGATAGTTATCTACTTATTTGAAAAATATTATTTAAACTCCAATATACTAAATATATTCGATTAGAAATTCTACTACTTCAAAATTACACACCACAGCAGAAATATTTAGCATGCATATTAAGAGGAACCTCCTCAAAGATGGCGTTCAAATATAAGAATTGTACTGTCTAAATAATAAATCTTTCTTTCCAGAAGTGCTTAAGAATAAACTTGATGAGTCAATAAATAATTTGTTAATTAATGTTAGGATTCCATGTCATTTTATGATTCTATTGTTAGGAGTAACAAAACTATACGGGTCTTCAGGCACCTCAGTTCCTGACTCTTCGAAAGAAAGAATTTGACCAAGGGGCATAAGGCAGAGTGAGAGGCTGAGGCAAGTTTTAGAGCAGAAGTGAAAGTTTATTAAAAATTTTTAGGGCAAGAAGTAAGTAAAGTACACTGGGAAGAGGACCAAGTGGATGACTTGAGACTTTCAAGTGTGTGGTTTGACCTTTGACTTGGGGTTTGGTGTGTTGGCATGCTTCCAGGGTTGTGTTATCTCTCCCCTGACTTTTTCCTTGGGGTGGACTGCCTGCCTGTGCAGTGGTCTGCCAGCACGTGGGAGGGGCTACATGTGCAGTGTGTTTCCGAAAGTTGCACACATGTTCACTTGAGGCATTCTTCCCTTACTAGTCAAGTGTTCCTAGAGGAAAGTCATATACCAGTTAAACCTTGCCATTTTGCCTCTTAGCACACATTCTTGACCTCACTCATTCAACTACTGAGATCTTATGGGGAAGTTGTTGATCATCAGCTTTTGGTGTTTTCTATCTATTGGGAGGCTGCATTTCCCTGGCACTGGCTGCAAACTATTATTATTCTAGAGAGACAGTTTAACAGCTGCCTGACCCTCACCTGATGGTCACCTGACATTCCTGGTTGGTCAGGGAGGGTCCTCTCCTGCCCTACTCATGTGTACGGAGCTACCTACTCTAACACTATAATTTATACTAAATAATACATTGATTTGTGCATATATCTTACCTTAACTCATATTGTAACAGAACATTAGATTATCAGTACGTTTTTTCTGAGAAAGGGACTTTAAATATGTAACTTTCTGTATCTAAAATGAAAATTATAAAACCTTATATTCACTATAATTAAATTGTTTTGATTTCTAATAACTGCTTATATATCTAGAATATTTTTCAGTGTTTACAAAAATAAGAAGTCATACATTCTAGTCTTTTTGTTTCTATTCTAGATTAAAAAGAAAAACATCAGACTGGGAGCAGTGGTCACATCTGTAATCCAGGCAATTTGGGAGGCTGGGGCAGGTGGTTCACTTGAGGTCAGGAGTTCGAGACCAGCCTGGCCAACATGGTTGAGACCCATATCTCTACTAAAAATACAAAAATTAGCCGGGAGTGGTCCTGGGCACCTGTAATCCCAGCTACTCAGGAGGCTGAGGCAAGAGAATCACTTGAACCCAGGAGGCAGAGGTTGCAGTGAGCCGAGATGGAGCCACTGTACTCCACCCTTGGCAACAGAGCAAGACCCCATTTCAAAAAAAAAGGAAGAAACAAAACCATCACTCTGTTGTCAATTTTATTTTTCATGTGAGTGAAACTTCTAAAAGCTCATGCTATTAAAGTATAACCTAGGCAGGGATCATGAGTACTGATGGCGAGAATTTAATGGTCCTATCAGTAAAAGTGGGGCCACGTCATTTTCAGTCAATAGTGAGCCCCTCTTCCAAGGTATTCCTTAATATGCAATCTTCTTGATTAAAATCTAGACTTTTCCTAAAGCTATATTTGGCATCCAATCAGAATATTGCCTTCATCTTATTGTAGCTCCTTTATTTAAAGCATTCTTAATTTTTATGAAGATGTCATGACTTAAGATATTTTTCAAAACAAAATAGCAAATACTAAAACTAGATAATTTTTCTGTCTAATGCAGATACGGGTGGTTTTCTTTGCTCTTCCTCTTTGTACCTGTGGCTATTTATCTTAATGGTCACTCAACTCAATCATTTTATTATAATGCCATAATTCTCTTCCTAAATTATATCAACGTAATATTGCAATGCAGGTTAACCACTGTCAAAATTAAATGGTCTTCTATTTAATCCACAGTTTCAAGGTAGTTTACAATAAATCTGATATAAATTTAAATTAAATATATAAACTTATTATATAAATAAATTTAATATATTTAAGTACTTACAAAAATAAGTATTATTAACTAAAAAAGGACTCTTATGAATACAAATTTACTGGGACATTTTTCTGAGACAAGATTTCCACGACTTTCTTCATTGGGAAAAACAATTCAACTTAAATGTATTTTATCTTGGCTGTCCTTTAAAGTCACTATTTACATACTAAAAGGATTTCATAAAAGCATGTCTTCAGCTTGTAAGGGGCCCCACAGTATGCCTCCCCACCTTCAGTTTGATAAAGGGGGGGCTGTTAGCCTAGTGAAGCAAATAGTCGGTGTCCCCTACTAGTGAGCTCTATCGCTTGGGGCAACTACTTTTCCTTCCAAGGAATCTGACAGAATTTATTACTAGGCTTGGTCAGCACTGCACAACAAAGCAGTTAAATCACTGGGACAGTGCATCAGCCCATGCCTGGCTGATATTGGTCTACTCACAACCTCAATCAGAGATTGTATGCTTTCCAGCTAAGCAATTTGTTGGGGAATGGAGTTGGGGTGGAAGATGTAAAGTGCAAGGCCACCTTCAAGAATGCCTTTAATGAAGGTGCTATAGTGCTCAGGAGTGTCTAACCTATTGACTAATGATGCTTATCAGAAGACAAACTAGGGTTTAAATTAGTCTTGATATCCACATTCCCACATGAAAATGTATTGCAAAATGCATTTTCTGTTTTTTTTTTTTTTACATAAACTGTAAGCTCAGTAAACTTAAACATACTCTATTTGAATATATCTGTCTTTGCATATCCATATGTCTTAATATTATACTCTGATTCCTCGGTTGTGTTTTATACTGATATGTTTACTCTGTTTATAAAGGATTAGGATGCATCAAAGTGTAAAGTGGAGGTTCACATGTACACGTATGTTTATTGTGGCACTATTCACAATAGCAAAGACTTGGAATCAACCCAAATGTCCATCTGTGACAGACTGGATTAAGAAAATGTGGCACATATACACCATGGAATACTATGCAGCCATAAAAATGGATGAGTTTGTGTCCTTTGTAGGGACATGGATGCAGCTGGAAACTATCATTCTCAGCAAACCATCTCAAGAACAGAAAACCAAACACTGCATGTTCTCACTCATAGGTGGGAATTGAACAATGAGATCCCTTGGACTCGGGAAGGGGAACATCACACACCGGGGCCTATTATGGGGAGGGGGGAGGGGAGAGGGATAGCATTTGGAGTTATACCTGATGTAAATGACGAGTTGATGGGTGCTGACGAGTTGATGGGTGCAGCACACCAACTTGGCACAAGTATACATATGTTACAAACCTGCACGTTATGCACATGTACCTTAGAACTTACAGTATAATAATAATAAAATGTAAAAAAAAGAAAGAAAAAAATGGAGGTTCACTTAGTGGCTGTGAAGTACACATCAATGTGTATCTACATCTTGTGCCTGTGAGACATGCCTGCAAGAGCAAGAGAGTGTGGAAGTGAAAGGGACCGGATTTCATCCTAACCAGACCATTCTTATACCTTCTTAACACTCTGATGAGGAAAGTCACTTATTCTCAGAGCCTCAATTTCTACATCTGTAACATGGTCAATTCTCTTTCTCTCTTTCTCTTTCTCTCTCTCTACCCCTTCCCTCCTTGTCTCTCCCATTCCCTCACCATACTCTTGTCTTATTCTGAGCTTTCCTTGAGAAAGGTCTCTTTTGAAATGCAGGGCAGATCATTACAGGTTACTATTTTCCTGTGTCTGGGTAGCTAAGCTTTAAGAACCCAAATTCTCTTATTGAAAAGTTCTAATGTTGACATTTTAGGAGAAAATACATGAAGCCTGGGGCCCAGTAAAGTTCTTAAATACAGCTTTATGAACAACAAAGGGCTCAGGATATTTTAGGTGTCACTTAGCTCCTTAAAATATTGCTCTATTGTTCAGTTTCTGGAGTACAGTAGGGTGAACAAATGAGATCCAAAGAACTCCTATTATTCATGTGAATAAATTAGTTTCATATGAGCATGCCAATTATTCAGATTGGAGAACTATACATTTTCTATATTCAGAATATTGAAATATTACCTTAATGAATGAGCTAATGTTGTTTACCAAGTTTTCTAATTTATATCTTAGTGAGATATTATGAAACTATACTTAAAAAATACAGCCAAGGATAACATGCAGTAAGGCTGTGACCATTTTATTCAAATTAACTTAAGTAAAGTAATTGTTTCGAATCAGAGTACTGAGAGAGTTTCAGTATTAAGTAAAGGCTGCCGTTCATCATAGAACATCAGTATTAGATTATAATTTAGATGGATTCTATTCCAACTTCTTCTTGTTATAGATGTAATTGAGGCTCAAGGAGGTTAAGAGACTTGCCCAAAGTCACCTAGCTAGTGAGGCTGGGGTGAGAAAAGTAGAACCATGGCTGATAAAGCTGGACTAACTGAAGTATGTGCTGCACAGCTCCAGGAGCACGTGTGTAATGGATCAAACAGGAACCTTAATTATGCAATTAAGGTAGAATCATTCTGATTAGCTATTAATAGAATAGTACTTTTTCAGGATGAATATTTTAGTTACAAAGATTTAAACCACAACAAATATATTAATGGTTCATGTCTAAGAGCCTAAATGTATATTTCAGATGGTTTCCACAGTGTAGAAATCTAGCTATGTTTATTGGTGAGTTTCAGAGATACCTACATCTGATATAAATAACATTTATGTCACAGAAGTATTAGAACCTTTAAAGTCAGTATTTTTGTTTTAAAATAACTTGAAAATGTGTATTTTATTTCTACACACCAGTGACTTTGAAGATACGTGGCACAGCTTTTGAATGAATATTCAGGCACCTTATGATTAATCAAATCAAAACTTTTAAAGAGAATGAATAAAAAGCATAAAGTAGTTCTTGTTCCTGGAAATGATTGAGCACATTGAGATTTTACTACACACATTGTAATGGAAAGTGGCTTAGCAAGAAGCAATTTAGCCATGATAATTTCCTATTTCCACTTCAGCTAGAAATGTTAATCACATGTACTGAAGAGAAGGATAAAAACAGAGTGTATAATGATGGGGATTTGAAACTTTAAATATTAAGATAGAAATATACATATTTTAACATAATTTTATTCAAAAATTTAATCTATATCCTAGTTACATTACAGAATGCCTCAAATCTATTTCTTCAACAATTTAAAGAGAGGTTGAGATCATATACAATAGCAGTATGCTATTCTGACTAGTGTCTTAGATTCATTTAAAAGGGTGAGGATGGCTATTTAAACAGTTTAACGGCTGTATTTTCCTTAAAATTGTCTTGAAAATTAACTTTTGACAGGAGGACAAAATATCTGCATGGTATTTTTAATGACAGCAAAACTTGAATATTTTATGAATGAATAAGAAATACTACTAAGTCATTTTCCATTGATAATAATAAAGAAGCACATAAGAAAAACAGATACACTTGGGAATGAGTAGTGCTAATAGAATAAAACATGAAGGCAGATAGCAGAAGTAGTTTGGGGAAAATGACAGCCTTCAAAAGATTCACTCTTTGCTGCAATCATATGTTATACCTTGGAAAAATCTTCGTCATGAGAAATTCGATTTTTCTTTGTGGATTCAATCAGTGATGTAATTTTCTCCTCTGTCTTAAGTCCACTGTGGATATACACAGTAGTCAGCCAGTCAACTTTCCAGCCCCCAGGAAATCTGGCTTGGTTGGTGACACAACAAGAACTGTGCAAATGCAGCTGAGAAACAGACATCTACCCCTCTGTCTTGGAGTTGTCACCTGAAAGGCAATGGGACTGTGATATTTCACAACATTAGTAGCATTTCCTGGTTTACCTGCTCTTCTCCAGCTCCATAGCTAAGTGGAAGAAAACATATCTCTTTTTAGCCTCAAATAGCTTGCTGTATTTTTTGTTTTATATCATATATTTAAGTTGTAATTTATTTATATGAATTTTCAGTGCCTGTGTCTCCTAGGATAATATAAAATTAAATGCAGAAACAATTTTTGTTAAAACTACTTTACCCTTAGTCCTTAGCAAAAGGGTTAGCACAGTGACTAGCAAAATAAATATTTGCAGAATTATTTTAAATCAGTGAACAAATATTGGGCACCCTAATCCTTGAATCTTTTGACTATCTACAAATTTTCAAACTTTTTATAAATCTGAAATTCGATGGATATTGTTAACTTTGTCTGATTCTGTTTCTGGGAGTCTGTCACTAATTTCTAGCCCCTCTTGTTTCATATTAGATTGGGTTCCTTGATAAACAATATTAACTGCAGTTGATAGAGAGTCTGCAGTTTCCGGAAACCAGAGGTCACTGATCTCGTAAAGAGTTATTGCTTTTATGTTGACACATGCCTGAAATTGAACTTGAACTTTGTGACACTCCTGAAAACTTGGCTGTTGTAAATGTGGGTAGCTCAGGAGAACAGGGAAAGTGGGTTCAGAGAGAAGCAGTACTACTTTTATCCTACAGTATTTTTCCCATTAGAATTTGCTGTTATTCCCATCTCATATCTTCATATCCTCAACATTTGGTTGATGCAACAGTGTAAAGCAACATTGAATAGCCAATGATCAGTACCATCAATAATTAAATTCAATTTATTTATACTTTCAAGATTTACAATTAGTTCCATATACCTATCTTTCTTTTGGACTAGAAATCATGAAAATGAAATTAGATAATCTACAGAGTTTTTAGACATTTAATAACCTCAGCCTCATCTTTTGTAGCATCAATTATTCATCACTATATTAAACTGATGTTAGATTTTACACGTATTTAGAGACTTTCACAATTTTAACTCTTCATTATTTCTGTGTGTGTGTGTGTGTGTGTGTGTGTGTGTGTGTGTGTGTGTAATGACTCTTGTGGTTGAAGAGATTTTTGAATTATCTTATGAAGTTGTTTATATTTTTAGCTCAGAAACTACGGTTCTCAAATGTGCAGTAAGTTTCTTTGGAAAACCTTATCTCTGTGTCTCTGCTATCTGGATAACCAACAACTAAACTTTGAAATGAAATGATAACTTGGTGGCCTCCCAGAATTTCAAACATAGAGGAGATAAATATATTGTTATGAGTGGTACATAAAACATGAAGTCAAAAACTGTAATAAAATCTGAGTGAATAAAACTTGGATGGAACATCAAGAAAACTTTTCAATAAAGACTATTGTGACAGATTCTTAAGAATCATAGTGAAGGAGGTAGAAACTAAAGTCTACAATATGGGGCATGCTAAAAAATGTGCCTTATTTCTTTGTTTGCTTTGCTTATCTTGGCCTTTGGGAGAAAAAGAAAAGTTCATATTATTGCAAGGGAATTTAGACCATAAGAAACATCCAGCTTCCATCCTGCTTCACAGCAAGGAATGCATTTAGACGTATGTGAGAACCATTCAGTGTTTCAACCCTAGGCAGAAAGCTTCTGGACAGCAAACAGAGAAGAAGCTGGAAGTACAGCAGGGGTAGCTATTTTTTTTCACTTGTTCGGACAAGACAATGTTTATTTTTAAAAAGACAACAAACACTGCATGACAGTATTCTGGCACCTTGGGCAAGTGCACATTTCATAATCCCAGGTATCGGCCATAAAGTCTAGGTCTCTCTAATGGATTGGAAACTTTCTGAAGAAGATCAAAAGACTCTTTATAAAAATAACAACAACAAAAGTCTAATTCTGTTCCAAAAATGAAAAGAAAGATAAGAAAAAAAATGATACTGATTTATTTCACTAACTTATATTCATTCTAAATTTTTAACTTCAAGCTTTCCAAACTTAATTTTCCAATGCCTTGCACTAAGTAAGTGTTCAATCGGTGTTAAATAAATTACATAGCAAATCAATATTGGGAATATTTTAATAACATATAGAATATTTTGTAGTCCAAGACCAGTTACATCAATAATTAAACAATATTCACCGATACCGAAGTGTTTGAGACTCCTAACATAAAGCAGAATTAAACATTATATTCCCATTTATTAAGTGTAAAAGTTGGAGCATGGAAATATTTAAACTAAATCATGGTATTTTCTTTCAACTATTTAGCCGTGAATATCCTAGTTATAAATGTAAAGTAAATGAAGTTTGTCTTCCTTCCTCATGCTGCTCTTTCAGAACAATTTTCTATACAAATACCTGTCCCAGACATCATAAAACTTAAATCCTACTGTTTTTGTTTTTGCCTGGAATTTTCATTTTTATGGATTTGAAATCTCTGCCCTCCACTTTTCTCACACCTTTAAAATATATTAAAGCTTTGCTTCATGTATTCTGCGGCTCCAAAGATGTCAGCATGCTAAACTAATCCTGCATTCACTAGGAAGGGGACAGCTTTTTGAAGCAATACGTATGTCTGACCTTATCTTTGATAAACCTTTAATTATTTAGCCTAGCTACCAGAAAGAATGTACTGAATTGTTCATTCTAAATTTTCACTGATGGGTTCATATAAATGCCTCATAAGAAATGTTTGTGCTTAATAACGAAGGGCAGAAGTGAGACATTTAAAAGGTTTATTTTAGCAATTACCCAGGGGATTTCCTGGCCAATTTTATGTTGTCTTGTCCTGTTACTCATAAAGATATGCAAGAAAATTCCTAGGTTATCAAGTCACAGGCTACTGCTGAATGTCTAAAGAGCTAGTCATCGGGTTTCCACAATAAAGGCAAGCGTAAAATCACAAAATCATCTGCGGGAAATTATGTGGACTTAACATGACCACACATTTTTTTGAAATTTCTTGCATTGAGAGGTGGTGGCTGTTCTTGTGTCTAGGCTGGCTAGTAACTGTCTGCAATAGCAGAGTATAATAAGTAAACCACTGCTGTGAATGAAGCCCTTGGCTCTGCCTTTAGGGGTAGCAACAGATTCCGCTTTGATCTTTTGGAGCTTTGAGCCACCATTTAAAATGTCTGCTACCATTATAGAGGAATCAGTGGCACACATTTCTTCTGTCCCCAAAAAGATACCAGGTATTTGAGTGAAACTGGCAGGGACCCACTAGATGAGCTCAGTTGTTAGCTGAATAGCACCAAATTATATCTGCCATGCTACATGGGGAAGAACTATAGTCCATTGGTACTCATCTCAATTTCCTTGCCCACAAAATATACAGAAAAATATAAAATGGTTATTATTTTAAGCTACTAAGTATGGGGACAGTTCATTATGCAATTAAAACCTTAAATGAGATAATGCATTGTGTCATTTTCAGCAGACTGGATAATCTGTTCTTTGTACCCACCTGGAATAGTTCTAATATTTTTCAAAGCGATTCATCAAATCTGTGCAGAGCTTGAGATGTCTCCTGATATCATACTAAGAAGACTTTGTACTAGGGTCTTCTAAGTGACAGATCTCTTTAAATGACAAACTTCTAGTCATGTCCTTTGAACAAGTTAAAGCATTAATAAATACAAATATTATATTTTTGATTATCTGATTGCCTAATGAGCAAAAATAATTGTTGTGAGGGATAAAGTTAAATAACATACATGAACTTCCTTTGCACAGTGTAAACTACAATCCACAAAAAGGTACCACCATACCACCATTGTGAAGATTTTATGAATGCTCCCTCTCCATGAAGAATTTTCGTTTGGAAAATTGTATTTAGCCTGGAGTCAAGGGAATGATATTGTTATGAGAAAAGCACTGTTTAAACAAACAAATATCTTAAACAAAAACAAAAACAAAAAAACAAAAAAGAAAACTTTCAAATAAATCTGAAAAAAAAATACTAAATTTTCTTTAAGATATAATTGATATACCTTAAAAATGACCTCTTAAGATGCACCTTTCAGTCACTTTTAGTATATTCACAAAGTTGTACAGCTATCACCACTAATTCTGGAACATTTTCATTACTCAAAATAAACCTTGTAACTAAATGTTATCTTTTAGAAATAATAAAAATGGTGATGATAGTAATAAGAAAAAAATAATTGAGGACAAATCCATATATTCCAACATAATAGAAAATAAATCAATGAAGTTGCAAGCTTGGAAGAGACAGATCCTGTCTGCAGAAAAAGGTTAACATAGCAGGCTTGAGAAACTATCGTTGAAAAAGTCTGCTTCAAAGTTGGCCCTTGGTTTGCAGCTGAGAACTGGGCTGGTAAAGTTAACGACACTGACGTAAAACTTTCTCTAGTTGATGAGCGTGTATGACTGTGAATAAACATTTTAAAAAAATAACACGATTTATAAGACACTTAATCTCCTTCTGGGAGTCTAGAATTTTGGTACATGATAATCAAAGTGCCTACATGGCTATCCCAGTAAAAAACTTGGATGCTTAAATTCTACCAGATATAAAAAGAAGATATAATACCAATACCCTTGAATGTCTCCCAAAAAATAGAGAACGAACTCCTCCCTAACTCATTCTATGAAGGCAGCATGATCCTGATACTGAAAGCCGGCAAAGACACAAGGAAAAAAGAAAACTACATGTCAATATCTCTTATGAGTATAGCAGCAAAAATGTTCAACAGAATACTAGCAAACTGAATCCAACAGATCATCAAAATGTTAACTCACCATAATCAAGTAGGCTTAATTCCCAAGATGACAGGTTGACTCAGAATACACAAATCAATGAACGTGATTCACCACGTGAACAGAATTAAAAATTATATGATCATCTCAATAGATGTGGAAAAAGCTTTCAATAAAATCCAATACCATTTCATGATAAAAACCCTCAAGAAACTAGACATCAAAAGAACATACCTCAAAATAATAAGAACCATCTGTGTTGAACCCACAGTCAACATCATACCAAATGGGAAAACAGTGGAAGTATTCCCCTTGAACTGAAGCAAAATAAGGATGCTCACTCTCACCCCTCATACTCAATATAGTACTGGAAGGGCTAGCCAGAGCAATCAGGCAAGAGAAAGAAATGAAAGGCATCCTAATTGGAAAACAAAAAATCAAACTATTTTTCTTCATGAAAAATGTGATTGTATACCTAGAAAATACTAAAGACTCCACCAAAAGTCTCCTGGAACAGATGAATGATTTCAATAAAGTTACAGGATACAAAATCAATGTACACAAATCAGTAGTACTTCTATATATGAATAGCATTAAAGCAAGAGCAAAAAAAGAACACAATTTTATTTATAATAGCCACAGAAAATGAAATATTGAGGAGTACAGCTAATAAAGGAGGTGAATGATCTCTACAAGGAGAACTGTACAATGCTGCTAAAAGAAATTATAGATGAAATAAAGGAAAAACACATTCCATGCTCATGGATTAGAAGAATCAATATCATTAAAATGGTCACACTGCCCAAAGCAATCCACACACCCAACATTATTCCTATAAAAAAATCAATGTCATGTTTCACTGAACCAGAAAAAACTATGCTAAAATTAAAATGGAACCTGAAAAAAAGGGCCTGAATAGCCAAAACGATCTTAAGCAAAAAGAACAAAGCTAGAGACATCATGTTACACACTTCAAACTAATCTCTAAGGCTACACTGGCCAAAACAACATGGAACTGGTCCAAAAGCAGACACATAGAGCAGTGGAACGGAAGACAGAATCCAGGAGTAAAGGCATAGACCTACAGTCATCTGATATTTCACAAAGTTGTCAAAAATAAACAATGAAGAAAGGACTCCTTATTCAACCAATGGTGCTGAGATAACTGGCTATCCATATGCAGAAGAATAAAACTGGACCACTACCTTTCACCATATGCAAAAGTGATTCCAAGATGGATTGTAGATTTAAATGAAAGACCTAAAACTATAAAAATACTAAAAGAAAACCAAATAAACACCATTGTGAATATTGGCTTTGGGAAAGAGTTTATAACTAAGTCCTCAAAAACAATTGTGACAAAAAAATAGAAATTGACAAGTGGGACCTAATTAAACTAAAGAGCTTCTGGGGCCAGGCGCTGTGGCTCAAGCCTGTAATCCCAGCACTTTGGGAGGCCGAGACGGGCGGATCACGAGGTCAGGAGATCGAGACCATCCTGGCTAATCCGGTGAAACCCTGTCTCTACTAAAAAATACAAAAAAAAAATAGCAGGGTGAGGTGGCGGGTGCCTGTAGTCCCAGCTACTCGGGAGGCTGAGGCAGGAGAATGGTATAAACTCGGGAGGTGGAACTTGCAGTGAGCTGAGATCCGGCCACTGCACTCCAGCTTGGGCAACAGAGTGACACTCCGTCTCAAAAAACAAACAAACAAACAAACAAACAAAGAGCTTCTGCACCAAAAAAGAAGCTGTCAACAGAGTAAAAAGGCAACCTGCAGAATGGGAGAAAATATTCTCAAATTATGCATCTGATAAAAGTCTAATATCTAGAATCTATAGAAACTTAGATGATTGAACAAGTCAACAACAAATATGCCCATCAAAAATGGGCAAAATACATGAACAGACACTTCTCAAAAGAAGACATACAAGTGACCAATAAACATATGAAACAATGCTTCACATGATAAATCATCAGAAAGATGCAAATCAAAACCACATTGCAATACCATCTTCTTTCAGTCAGAATGACTATTATTAAAAAGTCAGAAAACAACAGATTCTGGCAAAGCTGTGGAGAAAAGGGAATGCTTATACATTTTTGGTAGGAATGTAAATTAGCTTTGTCACTGTGGAAAGCAGTTTGGAGGTATCTCAAATAACTTAAAACAGAACTACTGTTTGACCCAGCAATCTCATTACTGGGTATGTATCCAAATGGAAACAAATTGTTCTAACAAAGAATACTTGTGGCTGGGCGCAGTGGCTCACGCCTGTAATCCCAGCACTTTGGGAGGCCAAGGAGGGTGGATCATGAAGACAAGAGATCAAGACCATCCTGGCTAACAAGGTGAAACCCATCTCTACTAAAAATACAAAAAAAAAAAAAAAAAAAAAAAAAAATTAGCCAGGCATGCTGGCAGGCGCCTGTGGTCCCAGCTACGTGGGAGGCTGAGGCTGGAGAATGGCGTGAACCTGGGAGGTGAGCTTGCAGTGAGCCGAGATCACGCCACTGTGCTACAGAGCGAGACTCCGTTTAACAAAACAAAACAAAACAAAAAAGCACTTGCATGCTCATTGCAGCACTATTCACAACAGCAAAGACATGGATTCAACCTAGGTGCCCGTCTACGTTGGACTAGACACAAAAATACGTAGTACATATACACCATGGAATACGATACAGCCGTAAAATAGAATGAAATCATGTCCTTTGCATCTGTATTGATACACCTGGATATTACTATCCTAAGCAAATTATTCCAGGTACAGATAACCAAATAATGCATGTTTCCACTTGTAAGTGGGGACCAATATCTGGGTACTTGTGGATATAAATATGGCAAGCAACAATAGAAACTGGGAACTATTTAAGCAAGGAGTGAGAGAGAAAGGCAAAAGTCAAAAAACTACTAAGTACTATGCTTAGTACCTGAATGTCAGGATCATTTGTACCCAAAATATCAGCATTGTGCAATATACCTTGCTCACAAACCTTCACACCTACCCCCTGAATCTAAAATAATAGTTGAAAAATAAAATGACAATCTTGAACACTGTGTCTACAATGAGTTTCCAAAGAATACAAAGAAGCAAAATGAGCTCATTATAGGTGACTGTGAGTATGCCTATGATTTTATTGTTGACAAAGAAATAAATATTTGGGTTTGTTTATTTATTTAATAAATGTTGACTAAAACTTTAATATAAACTAGATGCTATATGGTAAAAATTCAGTGGTAAACATGGCACAATGGCTGGCTCTTAAATTTCTAATAGAAGCTTACAAGTTTTCAATGCAAACTTTGAATTCATATTTGCCTCCTAAACTTAAAAACATCTACTACTACCTATATACAAATTATTTAAAAATGTGTGTTATAAGAAAGTGGCTGATAGAGACATGGACAAGGAACACAGTGTTATAAATGTTACCTATAAGATTATATGCTAGGTTGTCATGGAACAAAATGATCACAGAAAATACTGTGATATGTCTCATTAATTATTGTCTATGCATAATTGATAAGCTTCTTATGAGCAAAAAGTGATTAAATATCCCAGTTGTAATTATAATTCAAGCAATATTTTTGAAATGTTAAGCAACCACTGAACACTAATACCTTGGAATATTCTGTACCTAATATATTTGTCTAAATGGCTTTTGCAGACAAGTAAGGCTGACGAGGACTTATATCTAGAAAATGTGTATAGAAAAAATACTTTTAGACTCCTCCCCAGAAAAAAAAAAAAACCCTACCGAATTCTAGAGGTGAAATCCAGAGCTTTACTCCTTGAATAATCTGAGACTGCCAATAATATCCCTGTCAAACATCAGCACTGAAACCATATAAACCTTTGTTGAATACGTAGAAATTACTTACGTTCATCTCAGAGAGCTACACAATCTTTGCTCTATGGGATATTCCCAAAATTTTAAGGCCATCGTGTATTATCTAGGCATTTAGAATTAGTTCAAAAATTTTTTTCTTTCACCATTTCCCTATTTCTATATTATAGGACACCTAGTCTAAGATACAGTTATGAGAAGTTTTTCACACTGCTACAGGTAAGGGAGAATAATACAATGACTTATCTATTTTTAAACTTCATTTTGCACCTTAATACTATTCAATATTCCACTTGATCAGCCTCATATAGATGGGGAGTAGATGGGGACATCACAGTGTGTCTAGAGTTTCTTCCTTCTGGTGGGTTCATGGTCTCACTGGCCTCAGGAGTGAAACTGCAAACCCTTGAGGTGAGTGTTACAGTTCATAAAGGTGATGCATCCGGAGTTCTTTGTTCCTCCCATCTGGAGTTGTTTGTCCCTCCCGCTTGTGATCTCGCTGGCTTCAGGAGTGAAGCTGCAAACCTCCGCAATGAGTGTTACAGCTCATAAAAGTGGTGTGGACCCAAAGACTGAGCAGCAGCAAGATGTATTGCAAACAGCAAAAGAATGAAGCTTCCACAGCATGGAAGGGGATCTGAACTGGTAGCCGCTGCTGGCTCCCAAGGCCTGCTTTTATTCCCTTATCTGGCCCCACCACATCCTACTGATTGTTCCATTTTACAGAGAGCTGATTGGTCCATTTTACAGAGAACTGATTGGTCCATCTACAGAGATCTGATTGGCCCATTTTGACAGAGCGCTGATTGGTGCGTTTACAAACCTTTAGCTAGACACAGAGTGCTGATGGGTGCATTTACAATCCTTTAGCTAAACACAGAGTGCTGATTGGTGCATTTACAATCCTTTAGCCAGACACAGGGTGCTGATTGGTGCATTTACAAACCTTTAGCTAGACACAAAAGTTCTCCAGGTCCCCACCTGACCCAGAAGCCCAGCTGGCTCCACCTCTCAATGGCATTCACCATGGGACTTTGCAGCACCTAGCCCAGGCACTCTGGCAGCCCAGAGAGAGCTCCTCCCCCAATCAAGCCCACCATGTGTGGCCCACTGAGCCCGCATCCACCTGGAACCCGTGCAGGCCTGTGAACACCATGTGCACCCTTAGGTCCTGCCCACGCTTCTCCCTTCACACCTTCCCAGGACCAGAGGGAGCCAGCTCCAGCCTCGGACAGCCCCAGAGAGGGGTCCCCACAGCTCAGCCCTGGGCTGAAGTGTTCCTCAAGCACAGCAAGAGTGGAGGCTGAGGCCGAGGAGGCACTGAGAGTGAGCAAGGGTTGCTAGTGAGAGGTGACAAAGTGCTGGAGGCCCTCGCTCACTCTCAGCACCTCCTCAGTGTACACTCTGGCCATGCTTGAGGAGCCCTTCGGCCCATTGCTGCACTGTGGGAGCCCCTCTCTGGGCTGGCCGAGGCTGAAGCCAGCTCCCTCTGCTTGCTGGGAGGTGTGAAGGGAGAGGTGCCGGCAGAATTGGGGCTGTGTGCAGCACTGGCAGGCCGGTACAGGTTCTGGATGGGCGTGGGCTCTGCAGGCTCAGAACAGCTGGCTGGCACCGCTAACCCCAGGCAGTGAGGGGCTTACCACCCAGGCCTGGCAGCTGTGGAGGGTGCACCAGGTCCCCAGCACTGCCAGCCCACCCATGCCATGCTCGAATTTTCACTGGGCCTCAGCCGCCTTCCTGCAGGGAAGCTTGAGCCCCCCACAGGGAGCCCCTCTGCAGCCTGAGCCTCCCCGACAGGTGCTGTCCCCTGCTCCGCGGTGCCTGGTCCCATCAACCACCCAAGAACTGAGGAGTGCAAGCAGGTGGCAGGGGACTGGCAGGCAGCTCCACCCACAGCCCTGGCATGGGATCCACGAGGCAAAGCCAGCTGGGCTCCTGAGTCCGGTGGCAACTTTGAGAAATTTTATGTCTGGCCGGAGGATTGTAAATGCACCAATCACCACTCTGTGTTTAGCTCAAGGTTTGTAAATGCACCAATCAGCACTCTGTGTCTACTTCATAGTTTGTAAACTCACCAATCAATGCTCTGTGTCTAGCTAATCTAGTGGGGACTTGGAGAACTTTTATGTCTAGCTAGAGGATTATAAATGCACCAATCAGCACTCTGTGTCTAGCTCAGGGATTGTAAATGCACCAATCAGCACCCTGTCAAAACAGACCAATCAGCTCTCTGTAAAACGGACCAATCAGTTCTCTGTAAAATGGACCAATCAGCAGGATGTGGTGGGTTCAGCTAAGGGAATAAAAGCAGACTGCCCTGCCAGCAGTGGCAAACTGGTCAGGTCCCTTATCCACCCTGTGGAAGCCTTGTTCTTTAACTCTTAGCAATAAATCTTGCTGCTGCTCACGCTTTTGGTCTGCACTGCCTTTATGAGCTGTGACACTCATTGCAGAGGTCTGCAGCTTCACTCCTGAAGGCAGCAAGACCGCGAACCCACCAGGAGGGACGAACAACTCTGGATGGGAGAAACGAACAACTCCACACATGCCACCTTTAAGAGCTGTAACACTCACCAGGAAGGTCTGTAGCTTCACACCTGACGTCAGCGAGACCACGAACCCACCAGAAGGAAGAAACTCTGCACACATCTGAACATCGAGAGGAGCAAACTCGGTACACACCATCTTTTAAGAACGGTAACACTCACGGCGAGGGGCTCAGCTTCATTCTTGAAGTCAGTGAGACCAAGAACCCACCAATTCCGGACACATTAGCACGTTGTCACCTCTCAGCAGTACTTACTAATTTAAGAAGTAATTAATTACTAATTACTATGATGTAAGTACTGATTAAAGTTTTCTCCATCTTCTTTGGATGTAATCATTAAAATAGTACTCTGGGAATGTAAATAAGGAGGCCTTACCTAATCTTGTATTTGTGGAAAAAGGAGTAATAAAATGATTATCCATAGATTCACTGTAAACTCATTAATACTTAGATTCTGAAGAAATACAACAGCTGTTGTAGAATTAATTCTCCTTCTGATGTTCTCTTTCATATAGTGGGTATTCTATTACTATAATTAATATGGTTTCTCTCCTTCATAAACACTTTATAAACACTTTTCACAGAACTATTAAAATATTCAAATATTTGCTCAGCTGATAGAAGTGTGGAGTCACTAAAATGTTGAGTATTGCTATAATATTATTTAGTGTTTCAGGCTCTTGAAACTTGAAGAGATTAAAGGGTATGAGCAAAATAGAATACTCATCAATGTCTACAGAATGAGAAGAGTGTAGGGCAGAAAATTGGGTATCCTGGGTGTCTCTTACTCTTTGTGTTGTGAACAATAGCCCTTTCTTTAGGGAAGAGTTTATCCATTGTTTGTGGTACTAGTGTAGTTGTCAGTCAGAGCAATCTCTTCCCCAGAATATAAAGCTGGTTTCTGACTCAAGCTCAGAAATTCTAATGCCCTAGACTGCTGATAATTGTTATCAATCTATTGACAAGTAACCCAAATATGTTCAATCACTTTGTTCTCTAAGTCTGGAAATATGCTTGCCAGGAGTAAAACACCATTTTATCTCTAGAACTACTTACTTGAGTGATAGAAAACTGGATTTGCCAATTATCATTGTTTCTGCCATGTGGACAGAGACTGTATACAAAATTAATAGGAGTGAAGACAGCAAAATAAAAATATTTCTGGTAGCATTGAAACCCTGGTTCTAATCTGTGAGGCTTTTTTATGTATTCTGAACTATTTCTACTTCCTTTCCAACTTCATGAATCAGAACATTTCCTTTTCCATTATTTTTTTTTTCATTGGGTTCCTGCCAATAATGAAACTTCAGTATTTGAGGAATAATCAGAGCTAGAGGTATCTACAAAAGACACATACACCCCACAGAGTTTAATAACTTTAACAAAAGCCTAAAGGCTGACCACATCAATTAAATAACTCTCATGATGCTCTTTATGCTAGCCATAGAAGCGAGAGTAAAATAATGCAATAGAAAACATGACTGCGAAGCCCAGAAGGGAGGGGAAGATATCAGTGCTCACCTCTATGTAGGGTGTAAAAAAGTTGTGAGAAGAAATTACAACAATTTAAGATTTACATATAATCAACCAAAATTGGTAAATAGCACTGAGGAGTGTTTCAGTTAAAAGTTTATGGGACTATAGGCTATTTTTTCTTCATATAAAATCCAATAGTAAATGATTATTTCTTTCAAATAATAGTTCTTTCTGAAATACTAAGGCCAGAATTTTGGCAAGAAGTTTGCTTTTTTTAATTATTATTTTTTTGTGCTGGTGCTAGAGCCAACTGATTTTGCCTTTGTGCCAAAATTTTTTTCTAGCCTTAGGGATACATAATAAGTACATCTCTACTAAAATGAAACTCAGGTTTCTCATTTCAAAATGAGTATTTCTAATGCATAGTAATAATCTTAGTGCTGAGATTTCCCAAGCGATCATAACAAAGTAGATAATTTAAATATTAAAATATTATAATTTTGAGTATATTAGCAATTTCAGGGCTGATAGGAAGTTCTTTATAAAAACTGAACCTCAAAATATCTGAGTTCCAATTTCTGAATTCTGTTTCTGAAACAGCAAAATAATAAAACATTTTTAGCCACCTAGAGGGCACCTCTGCCCATTGAGTCATTTCTATGTATACTGACAGTTTCCACATTGTGCTTTTCTAAGGGAAAAATGCTACCATTTCCAGATTCCCTTAAAGCCGGGATGCCGTCATGTGATCTGTTTTACCAACCCTACGGTACTCCCCAAAATGAAGATGTGGAAGGGAGCAACATGAAATAATGACTGTGTGAGGGAGAGTTGTCTTCTAGTAAGAAGGGTAGCAAATGTATCTGCTTCTTCTAGAATCACTCCACATGCCCATCCCAATGTGATAAGCACTGAGCTGCAGCTATTGACAGAACAGTCCTGTGGTATGATGGGCTCTGTTGCAGATGAGTTTGTTTTGAGTATAGCATTCAAGCCTATCTTTCCTAATCACTGCAAGACCCATGAGGTATCATCACATAAACCCCTAAATCAGCAAGAATGAACTCAGTAGTTCCAATTAAAAACTCATAATTAGGATGGGAGCGGTGACTCATGCCTGTAATCTCAGCACTTTGGGAGGCTGAGGTGGGTGGATTCCTTAAGGTCAGGAGTTCAAGACCAACCTGGCCAACATGGTGAATCCCTGTATGTACTAAAAATACAAAAAATAGCTGGGCATGGTGGTGGATGCTTGTAATCCCAGCTACCTGGGAGGCTGAGGTGGAAGAATCGCTTGAACCAGGGAGGCCGAGGTTACAGTGAGCCGAGATGGCGCCACTGCCCTCTAGCCTGGACAACAGAGCTAGACTCTGTCTCAAAAGCAAAACAAACCAAAACAGAAATCTTCACAACTGTGGGTGTGAAGTTAACAAAAAGACAGAAAAAAAAACTAACTCTCTGAGGCAGATAGGACAGAAATTTTGTACATACATATAAATGAGGAAACCAGGATACAATTTCCATTCATTTAATAAAAGATTTAATATATTTGTTTCAGAAAAGAAAGAATACATGTAAAAATGCTCAGTAAACTTGTATGGACCATATGAATAAAAGATGTCACTGTGATTATCACATGCCCTTAAATAATTCCTATCTGTGACTCTACTATATTTTTATTGTATATGCTTCTTAAAAACAATGAAGCAAGATATGTATATATTTCATAAAAAATTCAATTATACTAGATTGCTTAACCTTTTTTTCTTTACTATTTCTTTCTTTATAATAGTTTAGCAATCATGAATATTAGCAGATGTAGAAGTAGGACAAATTTGTCCCAATAATTTTAAATATGAAGTCTAAAATCATTCAGTAAAATGAAGAACAAGGAATGCCATGAGTTAACAATGCTTTCAGCTAAGTATGAAAGTGAGAAGGGCAAGAGTGTCTCTGACAAGTTCATGCGTCTTAAATTCAGCACCACTCAATGCTCCTTCCCAAGAGGATGCCTAAATAGCACCAGGCAATGGAGATATCCAGTAATAGGGTGCATTGATACAGAAACTTTACAATGCATGTAAGTGAGAACAGTCAATTCCTAAAGGAATCAACTAGGGACCAGTATAGTCACTCCTTGATAAAAGTAAGTACACACACACACACACACACACACACACACACACACACACACACGCAGCAGCAGCAGCAGTAGTAATGGAAGCAATAAGACTATAAGTAACTTGTGAGGTAACATAATACAAATGATAATGAGATTTTTTTTGATTCACAATAGAATATCTTAGACATGACTCAAGAAAATGAAACTGATGAGAAACTCTGAGGTTTAAAATGAAAAATATTTCTGGAGGTGTACTTTGCTCCCATATAAAATAACTAATTTTCAAATTTCTAATTTTCAAACTCATTAAACAAGATTATCGCAGCAATTGCCCTCACACCCCCACCATTCACCCTCGCTTGCGTCATAATGTAAACAACTTATCTATTACAAAACAGTTCTCTGCTTTTCTTTGCCTGTTTCTAACTCTGGTTTCTGTTTTCAAAGGATGAACTACTGAATATTTTCCATTTGCAATGAGAAAGCTGATTGAGATTACATTGGATCTCTGAAGTTAAAGTGCCATCTTGTGCCAAAAGTAAGCATCTCAATATAGATTTAAAAATATATTGGCAAGATGATAGTTTTCACATAATAGAGATGTGTCAAATTCATATAAAACACTCAATATTAAATTGCCGAAATATGAATATAGTTATAAAAACATAGATGTGGCTTTGTTTTACTTTGCTAGCAGCAGCATGTTGAGCTTTATGTGGCTGGGTTAAATCATGCATTCTGTGTTCATGCTACTACATTCTGCATTTTGTCATTGCAGTATTATCAGCATAAAATGGATGCTAGAGACTGCATGTTCTCATACAACATAAAGATTGCTTAAGACTTAAGTAACAGTTCTTTCAGGATCAAGGGCAAACCTCAGTCTCTCTAATAAACTTGTACTGCCTGTACCAATCATGCCACTTGGAACTGATCCATTCTATTTCAAGAATTTAAGTGGCAGCAATGCTCAAAACACTGTACCCAAGAGGGAAGGCCAATGCCAGCACACACAATGCTGCCAGTGCACCATCAGCGATTGCAGAAATTCTGTAAAGCAAACAAAATGGTTTCCTGCATTTAGCCTGACAAATTTTAAAAGCAGTCTCCAGGGACTGGCCAGAGGCTGATAATAACTTCCTTGCTGACAATGCCGTCAAGCTAACAGTTAATACATACAGTCATCATTGGCTTGGCATTGTAGTTACTTGAATGAATAATATATATGTGGAAAATTTAAAAAATAAAAAAAATCTAGGCCATATTTTTAAAATATAACAAGTAATATACACCATAAAATTATACCACAAAACACAGTCAACCATCTAGACAATGAAAATCTATTTTTCATAAAATCTCAAACATGGTGAAAGAAAAACAGCTACTAAAATAGAGAAGTTAGTCTAAAAGGAATTTGAAGTCAAACAGAATTCCAGGAGAGTCTGATTTGGGGGTAAGTGAATTCAACAGATTCTTAGACAATTAAGAGTTGATTGTGTCCAAATAGATTCAAGAGATCACATAAATACTTGCCTTTCCTTTTGAAAAAGATCATGAAAGAGATGAATTTATCTGCTTTTTTTCCTCTCCAAATTTTGTAACATTTAAACTCTTTGAAATAGCATTTCTTTTGTTTATAACACAGTCTTTGAGGGAGTCATATAAATGATCCGTGTTATAAAGAAACATATATACTCTTGAAATTATTATTGTCAGTTTTTGTGCATCAGGAAATAAATCTGTAGAGTTTCTAAATAGCTTGACTATATATTTAATTATAGTCTTTGTATTATAAGTTGTCTCATGACATGGCAAGACTCATGAGTGTTATGACTAGTATTAATCTCTTCTAAATATGGTGTATCAATAAAACCCGGCAAAGATACAACGCAAAAGAGAAAACTATAGGCCAATATCCCTAATGATTATTGACACAAAATCCTCAACAAAATACTAAGAAACCAACTTCAACAACATATCAAAAAAGAAATTCGACATGAGCAAATATGCTTTATTCCTTGGATACAAGCTTGGTTCAACATACACAAATTAATAAATATGCTTTACCAGATAAACATAATTAAAAATAAAAATCATATTATAATTTTAGTATATGCAGATTTATTTCTGTTAAAATCCAACTTCCCTTCATGATAAGTATCCTCAAGAAACTAAGCATTTAAGGAACATACCTCAAAATAATGAGGACCATATATGACAAAACCACAGTCAACATCATATTGAATAGACAAAATCTGGAAATATTCCATTTGAGAACTGAAAGAAGACAAGGTTGTCCACTCTCACGACTCCTATTCAACATAGTGCTGCAAGTGGTAGCCAAAGCAATCAGGCAAGAGAAAGAAATAAAAGGCATCCAAATAGGGAAACAAGAAGTAAAACTGTCCACTTTCATGGACAATATGATTCTATACCTAGAAAACTCTAAAGACCACACCAAAAGGCTCCTGGAACTGATAAACAACTTCAATAAAGTTTCAGAATACAAAATCAATGTTCAAAAATTAGTAGCACTTCTGTACATGAATAACGTTAAAGCAAAGAGACCAGTTAAGAACACAATCCCACACAAAAACGTGCAACACACACAAAAAAATGCATCAGAATACATCTAACCAAGGGGGTGAAAGATCTCAACAAGGAGAACTATTAAAAACTGTTAAAAGAAATCACAGAGGATAGAAACAAATGGAAAAAAAAAAAATCCATGCTCATGGATTAAAAGAATAAATATCATGAAAATGGCCATACAGCTCAAAGCAATCTACAGATCTGATGCTATTCCTATTGAACTATCCATGTCATGTTTCACAGAACTAGATAAAAGTAAACTAAAATTCATATGGAACCAATAAAAGGACTGAATAGCCAAAGAAATCTTAAGCAAAAAGAACAAGGCTAGAAGCATCACATTATCCACTTATACTATAAGGCTTATACAGTAAACTACCTATACAGTTGCCAACACACCATGGTACTGCTACAAAAACAGACACATATAACGATGGAACAGAAGAGAGAACCCAAGAATAAAGGCATACACCTACAGGCATCTGCTCTTCCGCAAAGTCAACAAAAGTAAGCAATGAGGAAAGGACTCCCTATTCGATCAACGGTGCTTTAATAACTGGCTGGCCATATGCAGAACAATGAAACTTCTAAGTATGAAAGTGAGAAGGGTAAGAGTGACTCTAACAAGCTCATGCGTTTTAAATTCAGCACCACTCAATGTTCCTTCCCTAGAGGATGCCTAAATAGCACGAGACAATGGAGATATCCAGTAATAAGGTGAATTGACAGAAAAATATTACAGTGAATGTGAATGAGAACAGTCACCTCCCAAAAGAATCAGCTAGGGACCAGACTTGCTATTTCTTGTAAAAAGTAAATTTACACACGTTTCCTACCTTTAACTACATGCAAAAATGAACTCAAGATGGATTACAGATTTAAACATAAAACCTCAAACTATAAAAATCCTGGAAAAATACAAAACAAAACAAGGAAACACCATTCTGAACATCGGCCTTGGGAAAAAATTTATGATTAAGTCCACAAAAACAACTTCAAAAAAAACAAAATTGACAAGTGTGACCTAATTAAACTAAAGAGCTTCTGCACGGCAAAAGAAACTACCAACAGAGTAAAAAGACAACCTACAGAATGGGAGAAAATATTCTCATACTATGCATCTAACAAAGGTCTAATATCTAAAATCTCTAAGAAACCTAAACAATGTTTCTGTTGAACAAACTAGGAACATATATGCCCATCAAAAATGGACAAAATACATGAACAGACACTTCTCAAAAGAAGACATAAAAGCAGCCAACAAACATATAAAAATTACTTCACATCACTAATAATCAGAGAAATGCAAATCAAAACCACATTGCGATACCATCTCCCACCAGTCAGAATGACTATTGTTAATTGACGACTGTTATTAAAAAGTGAAAAAAAGTACAGATGCTAACATAGCTGTGAAAAAAAGGGAATGCTTATACATTTTTATTGGGAATATAAATTAGTTCTGCCACTATGAAAAGCACTTTGGAAATTTCTCAAAGAACTTAGAACTACCATTTGACTCAGCAATTCCATTACTGGGTATAAATCTGAAAGGAAACAAATTGTTCTACCAAAAAGACACATGAACTTGCATGTTCATTGCAGCGCTATTCACAATAGCAAGGACACAGAATCAACCTAGATGTCCATCAGTGTTGGACTGGATTTTTAAAAAAATGTGTACATCTACACTATAGAATACCATGTAGCCAGAAAAATAAGAAAATTGTGTCTTTTGCAGCCACATGGATGCAAGTGGAGGCCATTATCTTAAGTAAATTAACAGAGGAACAGAAAATCAAACTCAATATGTTCTCATTTATATGTGAGAGCTAAACATTGGGCGATCACAAATATAAATATAGCAACAAGAGACACTGGGAACTACCCAGAGGGAAAGAGGAGGGCCATGAGTGGAAAAACTATTGGGCACTATACTACTAGAAGAATTATTGGGCACTATACTTAGATGTGATAACTTGTGTCCCAAACGTCAGCATCAACACAATGTACCTAGGTAACAAATTTATACATGTATCCTCTGAATCTAAAATAAAAGTAGAAAAGGAAACATACAGATAAATGAAGCCAGGCCTTTGAGGGTGTTTTATGTTCACATAGGAAGCCCTTCTCTTTCTCAGGAAACCTCTTCAGAGAAAGTGGTTTTGTGTAGAATTTTCATGAACACAATGAAAGTCAAAACATTCCCAGCTAAAAGGTGCATTCTATTATTTTCAAATGAAATTGTCCTCTCTGCCTCAGCATGCTCTCCTTGTGCATCGTGATGATTAATTTCAAATGCTCAATGATACAGGTTTCTAGATGAATTGCAGAGTCCACTCTGGGTTCCAAGTATGTACCTCTGGAGTCTGCTCACCTTTAGAAAAGAGATCATGTACTAACTTAAAATAATGAGGATTTTAAAAGTGGCTCACTTACAGTCAAAGCCACATCTTGCAAAATGTTCTACTCATACTAGCTTTTCTTCTTTCAGTTGGCAGTTTCCTATCCCTTTGTACTCATTTTCCATCTGATACCATGTGACTCAAGTGGGATTCACAATCAAAATGAACATGTTTACTGCATAATTCCAGATTTTACAGTATTTGCTAAGCCAACAGGAGCAACCAGGATTCACATGAGTCCTTGAGTTGATGTTTGATAGGCACCTGAGTGACGCTTACCCACCAGAAATTTCCAAGTTGATTGCCATAATAAATACTACTGAGCTTCCTCTAGTGAACAAAAATCTTATTCCGTTTGTCATCACTCCCAAAGGCAATGAAATATGTAATATAAAAGCTGGTCAGAAATTTTTAAAAAATTAAAAATATGGTATATTGAATTTTATCTTTTTGGTTAAAGATTTATACTATAGCTTTATTTTTATAATTAATTTTCATATTGTTCAATTATTTTATATCCATCTTTCTATTGAGTGTTTTAAAAATTACATTTTATAAAATCAAATACCTAATTTGTGTTAGATAGGCAAGTAGTTTTACATTTAACTTTTACTCCTGCTAAATCCCTATTTTTATCCCAACTTTGAACAACTATGTCAAAAAACAAACAAAAAAATTATGTGTTATTTTGTAATCAAGAAAATATTACTGCATTTAAAAGTGCTACAACATTTTAACAAGTAAAGCACGCTTATAGGTTTCATGTATAATACAACTTACATACTGTAAGTACTCACATAGCAATTTTTGGTCAACTTTCCTCTAACAATTAATTTAACTAATGCCAGTAGTACTCCAGCTATCTCAGATCATGAGCCCATGAGGTGAGTTTTGCAGCACCAGCTGTCCCACTCCCATATTACTTAACCTCATTTCAAAATGGCTTTTTATTGGAATTGACTATTTTATGTCACACAGTCCAATATTTACAGCAGAAATCATGGTTAGAAGGGCAATACCAGTGATGCCTAAGATTGGAGATGCAATAATGCTAACATTCTTTTCTCATGTAAGACGCCCCTATCACGTCACTGGATGTTTCACAATCTTTCTGTTTATTTTTCTCCTTTTGGGTAATAAGGTTGTGAGACTGGAGATTTAAACAGCATTATCTCACAAGTATAGGAGCCATAGTCTATTCATTTGAATAGAAGCCACAGTCTGCTATTCTTATCAAATGAAATCGACAGTGTTTTCTAACTGGGAATGTTTTGATTTTCATTGCATTCAGGAAAATTTTACACAAAGCCTCTCACTGGAGAGGATTCTTTCTCTGCAGAGGATTCTAGTCATAGTCTACTAGTAGTAGTAGTCTAAGCCTATTACTCGACTACTACAAGGTCTACTAGTATGACTGTTAATAGTATAGTTTATGTAGTCTATGCAGCCTCCTAGAACTACTTAGTAGACCTTTTCTACTAAAAGCAAAAAAAAAAAAAAAAAAAAAAAATCATTTATGTGCAGAGGTACAGGCACTGCTGTAAGGCCATTCAATAGACAGTTGCCCCTTTACAAACTACAAATCTATATGAATGGGGTGGAAATGTGACGGTCACATCAGCTTCAGGTCTCTATTTCACGTGGGGTTCTTGAAATTTATGACAAAGTTCAGTGGCAGCTCAACCTTTTAGTAAATGAAATCCATGTCTCTTTATGATCATCATCACTTTTTTCCTTTTCCCTAACAGTTCTTCAGGTTCCTCAGTCACACCTGTAAACATGACACTTGGGGCCAAGGAGGGTTGAAGTTTATAGAGTGACTAAAAACCTTGACCATATAATTTATAATTATTTTCTAGTAGCCAGATATAGCTATTAGGTTTTCTCCTTCTCTCTAAATATATACATACACACATCTACAAATATATTTCTGTTTTAAGTTGTACAAGGTAGGGGGAAAGACGTATGATTTAATTTATTTTATTTTTATTCAGAAGGACTCACAATGTAACATATTGAATGTCTGACAATATCCAGGGCCATGAAGTAAAGAAACAGAAAATGAAAGCCATTTCCAACATGTCCATGCTTATATGCTATTATTGATTGGTTTTGAATTCCTCTTCACCCTGACCTCAGCTGCTGTAAGGGAGAAAGTGTCTGGCCTTCTGAAGCATCTCACACAAAAAAGATAAAAAACTTACAAAACATACTTAAAAATGAGAGAAAGGATATACTTGTCTCATATTGCCTGTCTTGCCTCTGGAAATGATTATCTCAAAGTATGTGGCACCTTCTCCTAACAATGTCCCTACAATTTCACTTCTCCTCTTCTCATTAAAACCATACAAATCAAAGCCCAAAGCTGTAAAGTGAATTTAAACCAGGGATTTGTGTATTACACAAACGTGTGGCAGGTGCTTTGAGTTTCCCTCATCAGTGGGAAGTTTTCTTTGACCTGTAAGGTTTAGAATGGTGCACCTCCAAAGTGCATGCCAGGGAAGCACCCATGCATTCATTCCCTCCCTGCTTCGGAAGCCTCTCTTTGGACTTCTATGTGCCTGGCACTGGACACTGGGCTATAGAGTGAGGATAGAAGGGCAAATAAGCATGTTCTGTACCCTCACATTTTTAGAGCACAGGGTAGGGAACCATAGGAGCAGAGAAAAAGATAGTAGTGTCGTAGCCTGAGTCAGGAGAAGGGAATATGAAATAAGGGTTCCTTTAGAAGTCATATGAGCTGAGCCATGGCCAGGAGTGGTGGCTCACGACCATAATTCCAGCACTTTGGGAGGCCAAGGCAGGTGGATCACCCGAGGTTGGGAGTTAGAGACCAGCCTGACCAACATGGAGATATGCTGTCTCTACTAAAAATACAAAATTAGCCGGCCATGGTGGCACATGCCTGTAATCCTAGCTACTTGGGAGACTGGAGGCTGAGGCAGAAGAATCACCAGGAGGCATAGGTTGCAGTGAGCTAGGATCATGCTATTGCACTCCAGCCTGGGCAACAAGAGTGAAACTCCATCTGAAAAAAAAGAAAAAAAAAAGAACTCTTCTGAGCTGAGTCATAAAAATAAGTAACGGTTATTCTGATAAAAGGGGGCCAGTACCAAGCCAATAAAGGCATTTCATGAACTAAAGCCCAGAGGTCAGAATTAGTGATATTATGTAGGTAACCAGTAGAAATTTATTTGTGCAGAACTTTCCAACATTATTATTCTCAAGATCACATAGTTTGGTTTATTTTTTTCTTACAATGTTTATGCACTGGTTATATATTACTCTTTATATAATTGGGGCTTCATAATGATTTTTAGTTGACCTTAATTCAGGAAATTTGGTACTATGAAAATAAATGCAAATGATGTTACTATCTTTACTCCTTTCTGTAGTCTTCAAGGTCACAAGTCACTTCGTCACAACCTGCTCCAGAAAGCTACACTACACAATGTCTGATAAACAGCACAGGGTACATAGAGGTTCATAAAATTGTCATAATCTGATTTATATTGAGATCAGTAATGAGAATAAATTTCCTTCACAATGGTTTCTTCCATTAAACCTTCTGTTAAACCAGCTAAGTGGGAAGAACTTCTGTCTGACACTTTTAAGCATCTAGGCTGCATAGACTTTGAGATAAACATTAAAAATCATTTCTGATGATGATGATCTGATGTATTTCTGCAGTCAAGAGCAGTTATTCTCATTTCAAATATATACTTACTTAAGACAATTTGAAAAAGAGTTTGAAATCTAGGTCTGACAGTTACTAGAGTATGTATATCTTGCAATTTTTCCTTTTGAAATTATAGAACATATCTTTGAATTTTAATAGTGTTAGGGTGATAAAAATGATCAAGAGGTACATGTGTTTTCTTTCAACCGTCTGTCAAATGGACTTCTTGTGACATTCAGGTCTTCTGTATACAATGCTTTGAAAAAAAATCAATGTTTTTCTTTAAAAAAATTGAATCTCAGCTTCAATAGCCACAAAGAAAATGAAATACTTAGGGGTTCATCTAACCAAGGAGGTGAAAGATTTCTGCAAGTAGAACTACAAAACACTGCTAAAAGAAGTCATGGATGACACAAATAAATAGAGAAATAGTTCATGTTTATGGTTTGGAAGAATCAGTCTAGTATAAATGGCCATATTACAGATTCAAGACAATCCCTATCAAAATATCAATGCAATTTTCACAGAATTAGAAAAATCAAATCTAAAATTGATATAGAACCTGAAAAGAGCCCAAATAACCAAAGCAGTCCTAAACAAAAAGAAGAAAGCTGGAGGGATCATATTGCCTAACTTTCAAACTATGCTGTAAGGCTACAGTAAAAACACAGCATGGCACTGCTATAAAAATAGACATATAGACAACCAAAACAATTATAGAACCCAGAAATAAACCTGCACACCTACAACCATCTAAAAATCAACAAAACTAAGCAATGGGAAAGGATTCCCTATTCAATAAATGGTGCTGGGGTAGCTGGTTAAGTCATATGCTGAAAAATGAAACTAGAACCCTAATTTTCACTGTATATGAAAATTAATTAACTCAAGCTGGATTAAGGATTTAAATTTAAGACCTCAAACTGTAAAAATCCTGAAAGAATGCCTAGGCAATACTTGTCTTGCTATAGGTTTTGGCAAATAATTTATGACCAAGTGCCCCAAAGCAATTGCAACAACAACAAATTGACAAGTGGGACCCAATTAAAATAAAGAGCTACTGCAAAGCAAATTACCGAAAGATTAAAACAGGTAGAATACAGAATGGGAGAAAATATTTGCAAATTATGTATCTGACGAAGGTGTAATATCCAGAATCTAGAATCTACAAGAAACTTAAATTAACAAGCAAAAGACAAAAACTCCAGTTAACAAATGGGCAAAGGGACGAGCAGACACTTCTCAAAGAAGATAAACAAGTAGCTAACAAAGATATGAGAAAATGCTCCACATTAGTAGTCATCAGAGAAACGCAAATAAAAACCACAATGAGATATCACCTCACATCAGTCAGAATGATGATTATTAAGAAGTTGAAAAACAGCAGATGTTGGCAAGGCTGTGGAGAAGAGAAAATGCGCATACACTGTTGGTGGAAATGAAAACTAGTTCAGTCTCTGTGGAAAGCTGCCTGGAGATTTCTTAGAGAACATAAAAGGTTATACACAAAATAAAATAATTCATTCTATCAAAAAGACACATGTACCTGTATGTTCACAGTTGTGCTATTTACAATGCAGAGACATAGAATCAAAGTAGATGCCCATCCACAGTGAATTTCATAAAGAAAATGTGGTATATTTACAACATGGAATTCTACCCAGTCATAAAAAGAATGAAATCATGTCGTTTACAGCAACCATGAATGGAGCCAGTGGTCATTATCCTAAGCGAATTAAAAGCAGAAAACCAAATGGCACATGTTCTCACTTATAACTGAGAGCTAAATGTTGAATATGTATAAATGTAAAGATGGGAAAAATAGCCACGGGGGATCACTAGGAGGGGGAGGGAGGTGAGGAGCTTCCCCTGTTGACACTATGCTTACTGCCTGGGTGATGGAATTGTTAGGAACCCAACCCTCAGAATCACACAGTTTACCCATGTAACAAATCTGCAAATATACCCATTAAAATTTTGTCTAGGGTTATGAGAATCATAAACATTTAAATTCTTATTTGCCAAAAAATAAATACCTATAAGAAAATATTTCCCAGTGAATGAAACTATTGAATTTAACAGTGTTTCTTGCTACGCATTTAGCCATTTTCTTCATGTGTGACATGCAGCATATTTCTTATTCTAGATTATTTAAAATCTCATTTTAAAAATCAATCCTTTCACATGCTACCTGCTGCACATTGAGTGAATAATATGACTTTACATTCTGATCAAAGTTACTAAACATTAAAATTAAAATCAAGTCTACTTTGGATGTTTATATTCTCAAGCAACTAAAATGATTTGAAATAATGGGTCTATATGTTATGCTCATTTTATATCCAGTATTAAACATAATTTTCCTTGCCCTTTGCTAAGGTAAATAAGTAATAGTGCTCATCTAATTGTAACAAATATTTCTAAAAAGAATCTCCAAAAAAATGTTTTAAGAATTTGTGATAACAGTAATTACTTATGTAGTCTAGTCTTTTACGATTTTTTAATAATTTAAGTAAACTTCTTCCTGGACAAAATGTTAGTGTAAAAGCTGATGATTGACTCAAATTTTTGGTACTTCTGAGGCTTTTTGGTACATGATAGACTTTAAATTTGTTCAATCTTATTCTTGACTTTGCTAGATATGTATTTTGCAAAGTGTTACTGGAAGTGTAACCTGCAAATATCACATAAAATTGCCTGCAAATAAATGATATGGAAGATTTAAATAGTTGTAAGACTACATAATTTGGAGGAGAAGCTAAGGATACTCACACCAAGACCCAAATGATCAGTATCAGTGGCAGGTACCTAGGATGATAGTTTACTATGGTTTTAATTTGAGGCTATTGTGAGCACCTATCTTAACAAAATATCTATCTATCTTCACTCCAATTACTATGGATGCTCAAAGATAAAACTGTGAAAAACCTAGAAATAACCTCTAAATAGAAGTTAGGGAAGGAAAAACAAATTTCTAAAAAAGTGTGCCTGTGGAACCTTAGGGAAAATGACTATTTTTAGGAAAGAAACTTTAAGAAAGCATTCATAAGAAGAAAACCAATGCCCTGCTATTATTTGCAATAAACAATAAGAAATCAGAACCCAGAACAAAAAATACTCAGATGAAATAAAGACATGATCATAGAATTCCACTTCTGAACAGACTACTTACTTTCAGAAAGTATATTTGATGTGAGGTTTGCATTTAAAATAAAAAGCAACATTCTTAAGAGCAGTGGTTCTGAAATACCAGTACAGATCGGACTTAGTTCTTATGTTTTTTAAAGGCAAGCTCTTGGGTCATTTTGCTCTTGATTCCCATGATTTCTGATTCAGTGATTAAGAGTTTTTTAGGAGATTTTTAAAAATGTTTCTTCTTCAGCTAAAATCATTCCTGTTGAAAGGCATTTTAAATCAGTAACATGGTAGTGGGTCTGATTATGAGCAATCACATTAAAGCTGTACTTTGAGGACAATTGAGCCATATTGTATTGAAATATTTTCCCAAGAAAATCAGTGAAGGCATTTCTTTTGACAAATACTGTTGTAACAAAGGAGTTATAACATATAGCAAAATTAAGAAGTCTCATGACCTGAATGAATATAAAAACTATTTGTTATCATTACTATCGTTACTACTTTGCAGAAACTTCCTTAGCAACAACAAAAAATAAGCAGATTAAAGTAAGTCGTATACATAAATATCCACATATATATCCACTTACATGTACACATATACAAAATAAGGAACACCTTACTAAATTGTAAAAAAAAGAACTATATAAATATACAGAATTAACAGTCATTTGTGGTAAAAAAAAAAAAAAAAAAAGGCATCAATACTTAATTTGAGAAGATATCAAATCTTGTGATATATTCCATAGGCATTATTTTCTGCTGTTGGAAATAATAAAAAATATTGGTATTACTTTTACAAGATGCCCCTATACCAAACAGAAATATTTCATCCAATTTAAAATAAATATATTTATAATAAATAATAAAACCATAGCTAATAAGAATAGTTTCCCAAGAAAGTCTCTGTTGTGGTCATTAAGAAAAAAAACACATTTCACACATTGTATTAACTAAATTTTCATTAATTTATATGTTTTTCCCTCTGGAGGTTCTAGTTGACCTTTTCATCCTTAAGAAAAAAAGAAAGACTGAGAAACAAGAACAAAAACATTGTCACAATTTTGAAGAAAGAAATCCCAATGTAATTCTTCAATTACTCTGACTTAGAGTGAAAAAATTAAGGTTTCCTGATTAATTTTTTCTACTTACCCAAAATAGTTTTGTAAAAAGTAAGGCATCTATACCACCAAACAAAGAAAAACAATGAGAACATAGCAGTTTAAAATATCAGTGAGTGTAGAAATGTAGAAATGTAGTGTAGTGTTGTGTGTTTTTTTTTGTGTTTGTGTTTTTGTGTTTGTGTTTTTTTGTGTGTGTTTGTTGGCATTAAAGTTGTCTGATTATGTGATAGTTTGATTTTAAATAAAGTAATTGTAAAGAGAGTGAAGAGAAAATATAACTTCATACTTTTAAAAAGTAATTTGTCTCTTATGTATAGATAATACTATAAAATATGTTATATCAAGTAAGATATAATGTATTGAGTAAATAAAAGATAAATTAATAAAAAGAACCAATAAGAGACTCTGAAAAAAAAAAAAAAGACTCTAAAAAGTCATTAGTCTTGGAAATACCTATCACTTAGTAAGCTTTTTTTTTTTTTTTTTTTTTTTTTTTGAGACAGAGTCTCGCTGTGTCGCCCAGGCTGGAATGCAGTGGCTGGATCTCAGCTCACTGCAAGCTCTGCCTCCCGGGTTCACGCCATTCGCCTGCCTCAGCCTCCGAAGTAGCTGGGACTACAGGTGCCCGCCACCTCGCCCGGCTAGTTTTTTTGTATTTTTTAGTAGAGACGGGGTTTCACCGTGTTAGCCAGAATGGTCTCGATCTCCTGAACTTGTGATCCGCCCTTCTCGGCCTCCCAAAGTGCTGGGATTACAGGCTTGAGCCACCGCGCCCGGCCGTAAGCTTTTTAAATTACTATATAAGTTTAATTCTCAAAGCTTTGCTGAAGTCAATTACTTTTCTAAAACTTGTTTGCACACTGAAATATTTAATATTTTAGCTTGACAAAAATTTAACTGAGAATATTTTCCTTTCAGTAGAAATAAATTTTGGAATAGGATATATATTCAGTTTTGGATAAAAGACATCTGATTTTTTTTTCAAATTTCTCTATGATATATGAAAATCCATCGTGATTTCTAACATCACTGATCCGTATGTTTAATAAAATCATTCTAATCTTCACTTTCCAGGTATTTCCTTGAATTTAGTTTAAAAAACTAATAGTTGTAGCATTCCTTTTGTGAGAATAATTATCTCATATAGATTTTTTTTGCCATTTTCTTCCTAATTCTGTCAAATGACGGCCTGTAGTAGCTATCTCTGAAGTAGAGTGACTGACTGACAGGTGTTGTCAGCAAGAAGTCTGACGACTAAGAGATGTGTTTGTCTTCTAATAGATTCAATAAAGCATAAAGGAGAGGCAAAGCAGCTGTGTGTACAGCTTGGGGAAGCCTTTGGCTAAGTCCCTTTGAAAGATGTGACATCTCTGAATATTCTAATTGAGGCACAGATACTTCCAGTCTGCATTGTTGTGTGCTTAAAATATTCAGCCAAGATGTCTTATAGCATATTATTATCTAGGAAACAGTGATACATATCATAATGATGCCCAAATCCATGGGATTTTTTTAGTGTGCTTCCAAAAGAAGCCATAGTCGAGTGTAGTTACAGAATGACATAAAAATCTGTCTTTACGGTATGTTCTCTCTTATTTCCTCTGCAACTTTAAAACTGCGCTGTGAGCATCTTCTCAGCAGCACATATCTCAAGCCTACTGTGAGTCGTTACGCCCTCAGCAAGACTTCCTCCCCTCTTCCTCCTACCTTCATTTAGTTACCCCAAGGAAACACTGTGTGCTGTGTATTCATTTTCTGAAGCCCTTGGATCCTGAATGTAACTGAACGGAAACTGACCATTTCTGTAATAAGCAACCTCTTCAATTAGTCACACTGTCACCTGTGATAATACAAATTATTCTTTGTGATTCTAATCATCAGCTGTCATTCAAATAATGCCAGGTGCTTGGCAAAGCACTCTGTGGAATTTTTCATCCATCTGTCCAGTCTTAGAAATGACCTTCTATTACTTTAATTAGTATACATGTTATCTTTAAATAGGGCATTTGCATAACAAAATAATGCCTCTGACCACACCAGGGAATTGCATGATGAGAAAAGAGACTATTTACTACATTATTTGTAAGCCATATGATATTAAAGACTATTGCCATGCAGCTTCAGGCCACCAACACTCAATGTATTTATATAAAGGCAGCAAACGCTAATTGTTAACAAATACAGCTCTCCTTTTTATTGGCTACAAATTTGTTAGGAGCAGAAGAAAGAAAAGAAAAAAAAAAAAACCTATCCTGCAAATAGATATTTGTATTGCAGATGCTTAAAGGAGTGACTAATAAGGCTATTTATTGTCCAAATTTGACTAATTGTTGTGCTGAGAAACTGCCTAGGAGCCAGTTTATGCTTTGAAATTAAGCATTTTCAGTAAGTTCATCAAAGAAGTAGGACTCCAGCTACTAACAAGAAATTTAGAAACTTGTCTATTCATATTGATCTCAACTAGCATGTTGTTATATAAAAAACTACCTACAGGTATCTAAAGGAATGATCTATGGGTAAATGTAAAGAAGTCATAAATAGCCTCCCAGAGGCTATTAGACTGAAAAATAATCATCAAACTGGACCACTTTTGAAGATAAAACAGGTTACTATTAATATCAGAACCATTCGAATAAAACTGGACTGTCCCAGGCACATCGCAATATAGGCTTTCTGTATTTCGACTTTTATTGCCCCACAAGTTTTAAATAAATAAGTGATTCTCTATTGCATGAAAAATAAATTGCCTCAAATGCTTTCAAAATATGGACACAAGCCACAATTCCATTCTTTCATCATCTCATTTTCTAAGCACATTGGCCTACATGTGTTGGCTGACCATGCTCTTCTGAAAGACTTTTTTTCCCTTATTTTCCTTTTAAACTTTTATTTTAGGCTCAGGGTACCTGTGCAGGTATGTTATATAGGTAAACTTGTGTCATGGGGATTTGGTGTACAGATTATTTTGTCACCAAGGTACTAAGCATGTTACTGGAGAGTTACTCTCCTTCCAACCCTCTCCCTCAAGTAAGCCCCAGTGTCTGTTGTTTCCCTTTGAGGCCATTGGTTTTCATTACTTAGCTCCCACTTACAAGTGAGAACATGCAGTATTTGGTGTTCAGTTCTTATGTTAGTGTGCTAATAATAATGGCCTCCAGCTCCACCCATGCTTCTGCAAAGCATATGTGTATATGCACCAAATCTCCTTTATCCACTCTACCATTGATGGTCATTTAGGTTGATTCCATGTATTTGCTACTGTAAATAGTGCTTCAATGAACATAAGCATACATTTGTCTTTCTAATAGAATTATTTATATTCCTTTGGGTATATACCCAGAAATGGGATTGCTGGGTGGAATAGTATGGCATCTCATTGTGGTTCTGATTTGCATTTCTCTAATTATTAGTGATGTTGAGCATTTTTTCATATATCTCTTGGTCACATGTATGTCTTCTTTTGAAAAGTGTCTGCTCATGTCATTTGCCCACTTTTTAAAGAAGTTGTTTCTTGTTTGTTAACTTATATAAGTTCCTTATAGATTTGGGTTATTAGGCTTTTGTCAGACATATAGTTTGCGAATATTTTCTCCCATTCTGTAGGCTATCTGTTTACTCTGTTGTTAGTTTATTTTGCTGTGCAGAAGCTCTTTAGTTAAATTAGGTCCCATTTATCAAATTTTGCTTTTAGCATCTCTGTCATGAAATCTTTTCAGTTCTTATGTCCAGAATGGTATATCCTAGGTTATCTTCCAGGGTTTTTAGAGTTTTGGTTTTATATTTAAGTTTTTAATTCACTTTGAGTTGATTTTTGTACATTGTGTAAGGAAGGGTTCCAGTGTCAACTTTCTTCATATAGCCAGCCAGTTATCCCAGCACCATTTACTGAAAACAGAGTTCTTTTTCCATTGCTTGTTTTGACGATTTTGTCAGTTTTGAGAAGTAGTTTTCCTCTGTCCAATTCTCTTTTCATTTTTGTTTCTAAATAAATGTTCATCTCAAATTTATCTCATTACTGACAATTATGTTACCTCCATATTATATGGACTAAATCCCAGAGGGAACACTTTTGGTGGACTTAGCCAATAATCATCTTCTCTAGGAATCAGCACTTCCATACCATTTCACTCATGGAAGGGTCATGCTTGCTTCTGGAATAATTCAAATAACAAATTACCATTGCTGTGGTTGGGCTTTTAAATTTGAAAATGGTCATAATATTGCATGCAGGGTGAAGAATATGGGGCAGTTGCAAACTCACCCTCTTCACAAAGCCTTCTCAGAATGATTCCAGAGAAAATCAAATTCTCCACATTTAACACTCATAAAATTTTGTGTTTCTATTATCACTGTGCTCTGTATCTTTTGAATACAAATATTCATATTTTAGTGTCTCCACCACTGGTTCACAAAATTCTGAAGCCCTGCAGCCACAATATTCATCTTACTGTCCCTCACAGGCTAGTGACTAGGCACTTAGTAAATGTTCAATAGATGTTAATTTCATTGAAATGACAAGTTCGTAAACTGTAATAGTTTAATGTGAGTTGGAAATGGCTATTTAAACTCGGGAAGCCAACAGTCTTTTTATTCTAAGATATTGAAAAATGAGTCATCATTCATCTCATCTCTCATTTCTTCTTTGCCTCTGTCATTCTCACGCTAGACAGAATAATGGATATGTATTAGGTCAGACTTTTCACAGGATGCTACTGAAGGTACCAGAAGTAAAAATTATGGCGGGAAAAATCATGTATTATTAAAGAAGTCTGTATTAAAATAATGTAAAGGTTTTTCCAAGTTGGAAGGCAAATCATTTCCATTTCATACAACAGGTTCAACATTGTAAGATTGGCAGAACCCAACATAAAGAAATAAGCTTGAATAAAAGACCAGGAAAATACTGGTGAGTGTTTAGCAGGAATAAACAAACAAACAAAACCCTAGGCTTTCATCAATCTTCATAGAACTATGAATACCATTAGTAAGATTTACTTTATAGAATGTCATGTCAAAAAAATATAAGTGGGCCGGGCACGGTGGCTCAAACCTGTAATCCTAGCACTTTGGGAGGCCGAGGTGGGTGGATAACGAGGTCAGGAGTTCAAGACCAGCTTGGCCAAGATGATGAAACCTCATCTCTAGTAAAAATAAAAAAATAAAAAAAAAAAAAAATTAGCTGGGCGTGGCGGCAGTCGAATAAGACCTTTACAGGCAGTTGTACAGTCCATTTCGATCTTTCATGCAACTACATATGCAACTATGTGTGTGTGTATATATATATATATATATATGTATCTTCTTAAGAAAAACTTTTCAAAAATGACCCTTGACATCATATATTTGAAAATTCAAGAAATGTCAAGGACCAAAAGGGCCTTATAAGAATGCAGAAGGAAAATAAATTTTGCTGAAGTTTCATCTAACTCTGAGACTTATCACAAGGATTAAACATGGAATTCAATTCGCAATATATCACAAGCAATATTTTCCTTTTATAGTTATACAGTTATTCTTATCATTTCCTGGAACTGGTATTTTCTACAAACAAATGGAGTCAAACTTTTTCTCATCTAAATGGTGAGTCATTTTACTTTTTGCTTGTTGTAAAAAGGTAAATTAGTCATTTGCTTTTATTTATTTCATTAATAAAGATTATAATATTTCAGAGAATATTGTGCACCCTTTAATGTAACTGAATCCCCTTAATTCTACTCTTTGATTTCTAATAAATGCCTTTTGATGGTTATTAAACTTGTATTCTCTTAAATAAAAATCCCATTGGTTATTTCAAACCATCATTTATTTGTACATCTCACTATTAGAAAATTAAATTTTAGAACCCCCATCCCAAAACAAAAATGGGCAGAAATCACTACATAAAGTTATCTTAAAAGGGTAATAATATGAAAAGTGATACATTGAACAAAGGAAAAAATACGTTTTGGAATGTTTTACTATTAACAAGTGGCTTAATGCTCAGGATTATTTTTATTTTCATAACAGCTAAATATAAACTATATTAAAGATTTATAAGTGATGAAATTTGTAAAGCTAGCATACATTTATACATGTATAATAAACACATGTTTAAATTACATTATGATTATAAAATGTGTGAATTAAACTGATGTGAACCTGTTTTCCCTTAGGTTGAAAAACAGGTTAAGATATCCAGCTAAGGAAGTTTTTTTTTAATTAAAATTTTGACTCATGGTTAGAAGTATATGATGAATTTTTTTCACTGAACTTTTGTCCTGCTCTAAGTTGCAACAAGAAATGAACACCTTAGTGAGCGGGGGGTGGAAGGAGTGGTTATAGTAACATGATAAATGCAGAAAAAGGTTTTTTCTTTTAATGCATTGCAGATACTGTTCAACAGTTTATCTGTACAAAAATGAAATATGATGCCCTATAAAACAGCCAAGGTCACCAGATATTGGTCATGCAAGTTAAAGTTCTCTCAGGACTATTCCACCTTTTATAATTTTTCCCCCTTTTGCTAGGACAAATAAGACCTTTACAGGCAGTTGTACAGTCCATTTCAATCTTTCATTCAACTATCTAGTTCTTGTTATATGCATTTCTTTAAAACTGTTAGTAATAAAAATCTAAAAATATTCTAAGTTATTTGAAACATACTCTATTTTTGAGTATTGACTAATACTTCATGATAAAAAGATAAACATTATAAATTTTATATTTCAATTACTCACATCACAACTAGTTTTTGGGTGTTACATACATTGAATGACCTCATTCTCTCCATAATTTTCAAATCTCTTTGAATAAAAAGGAATTCTACAAATATAAGCTGCATGAGGCATATTTACACACTTGAATGTCTTTCTTGTAATTTACATTTATCACTATATAATAACTTGAAATTTTCATTTTACAGGTTAGCAGTTATTAATCTTGCTATGACATTAGAGATTGAGATATGAAGTCATTATTAAGTCATAGTGTTTAGTAAGATATCATAACTTATAGTTTAAGAATATAAGCCCTTTAAGAGCAGGATTTTTTTTTTTTTTTTTTTTTTTTCTGTTCTGTTTTTTACTGAGTGCCTTGTACAGCCTGGAACATAGTAACTCTTTAATAGATTTTTGCCAGTGAATAAAATAATAAGTAAATGCATGAATGATGGCCTAAATTTAAAATGTGCTACACATAGACTCCAAACTGATCCTATAGTTAAATCAACAGGACAAAATTTTATTTCTGGAATATGAGGAAATTTGAACTCCAAATAATCTTCAAGCTTAAAAATTCACCTTTGGTTTATAATCTTCTTGTGTATATAAGCTGATTTACTTGTAATTGTATTTACTGATAAAATAGGAATAGAACATTATGAGAGACACTGAAGACTGAAAAACGTCCTCTCTGACCCTCACATGTCTTTGTCCCTTGTAGCTGTTGCATAACATGTCCCCAGCATGTGACCTAGGCCCTGACTCTTCATCTCCCTCCTTTTGATAAAATCCAAATAGTACAAAAGTGGCTGCTAATCTGAAAAAATAATATCTCCCTCTTCTTAGTACTATCTCTGCATAACTAGCCTAACTTCAGCTAGCTGCCTCCTGCTGAAGCCCTGTAAAATAGTCAGCCACACTTCCTGAGGTTACAACCTCCACTCTTTCCTCATGCCTGGCATCTTCAAAGAAACATTTGTGCTCATGGTGTTATGCTTGATTTTTCTCCACAAAAGGACCAATTTATTTCATAGCTAGAGTTAGCGTTAGATGTATGGGAATATGTATATTGAATTTATAGGTATACGTCTGGTGAGGTCTTAACCTCTGTAAGAAAAATACTTGCAACATAAGCAAATATTTCTCCTTTGTTTTTCTAAGTCTATGAACATCCAACCCTAAATTCTTCATGTAAAGAATATGTATAAATTTCAAAACTATAAGGAAAACCAAAAATTATAGAATTTTAGCTTTTGGAATTTTTATTCATAAGCATGCCTCCTTAGTTCATAACTCCTCTCAATTATTTTTTTACATAATTTTCACTGAGTATTAATTATTTCATTTCTGGGAACAACCAGCTGAGAACAAATTACCCTTTAAAAGTATCTTTGGCTTGGTTTTTATAAGACCTCCTCATGAACAAGATGAGCATTTCAGGTAGAATGTACGAGTCTTTGATGTCATATTTGTAGAAGCATCTCTGGCAGTCCTTGGATCCAATCTAGATGTTCATGATACTCACTGGCAAACATATTTCTTTACTGCCAAAAGAGAAGCTGTGCCCTCTGGACTCTGCTTGGTTCACCTCAGTGTCTACAGAGTAGGTAACAAGCTGATTACAAAGCTTTCTGCTAGCTCTAATGTTGGCATCAATACTGCCAGGGCTCCAGGGTTTAACCCCTTCCCATATCCCATTACAGAAAGTAGCCAGAATCTTAAGTGACCTTACCTTCTGTGCCCTTAGCATCCAGAGATGAGACTACCACCACATCCTATCCACCAGAGCATTTCTGATACATAACTCTTTTGTCAGTCATCTGGCCAATTACTACATCCATAATGTTTTATTCACGGCCCAAAGTGTAAACCTCTGCAGTCATTTGTCTTTTCATAAAATTTTATTTTCAAACCTATTTGTACTTCTTTCTCCCTCAACCCATCCCATTTGCCTTAAACCTTTTACCAGGCTCTCTAAAATATCCCTTTCATGCTGATCAACATTTTTAAAAAGTAAATTAATTTTGTAAAAGCCTACCTTGACCTCTTTACTAAGAATCCCCCTCCATCTTTTTGACATAACTGGATTCTGGTTCCCTCCTGGAATACAAATTTTCCCAGAGCTTTCCAGATGACATGACTCTAGTTTGAAGTGAAAGGTTAGCATCCTGCCTGTCTTCAGTTCTCCCAGATGCTTCCTACTGAATGCTTATATTGAAATTTTCTTCACTGTCACTGAGATCAGCCTGAATTCCGTGTTGTCACTGTCGCCATTGCTTACCTATTTACTCCTCTTTTGGAGAAGAAATGTTAAGTCTGGCACATGACATCTTCCCACCACAGCTGTATTATTTATTCAGGATGACTCAAACAATAGCCTACTTTTGTTATCTTCTTAAGTTTCTTGTTTTGCTTTCCTATTACAGGCATACCTCAGTGATATTGTGTGTTTAGTTCTAGACTATCTCAACAAAATAAATATTACAGTAAACAAATCACACAAATGTTCTGGTTTCCAAATGCATATAAAAGTTATGTTTACCCTATACTGTAGTCTAGTAGGTGTGAAATAGCACTTATGTCTAAAAAGAATTACACATCTTAGGCCGGGCGCGGTGGCATAATCCCAGCGCTTTGGGAGGCCGAGACGGGCGTATCACAAGGTCAGGAGATCGAGACCATTCTGACTAACATGGTGAAACCCGTCTCTACTAAAAACACATTAAAAAAAATTAGCCGGGCGTGGTGGCGGGCGCCTGTAGTCCCAGCTATACGGGAGGCTGAGGCAGGAGAATGGCGTGAACCCAGGAAGCGGAGCTTGCAATGAGTGGATATCGCACCACTGCACTCCAGCCTGGGCGACAGAGCAAGACTCCATCTCAAAAAAAAAAAAACAAACAAACAAAAAAAGGATTACACATCTTAATGAAAAGATTATTTATTGTTTAAAAGAGAAATTGCTTTGTTAACCTTTTTTGCTGGTAGAGGGTCTTGCTTTGATGGCTGTTGACTGATCAGGGTGGTGATTGCTGAAAGTTGGAGTAGCTGTGGCAGTATCTTAAAATAAGAAAACAATGAAGTTTGCTGCTGCATCAGTTGACTCGTCCTTTCACAAAATATTTCTCTGTAGCATTCGATGTTGCTTGATATCAATTTACCCACAGTGGAACTTTCTCAAAATTAAAGTCAATCCTCTCAAACCCTGTTGTTGCTTTATCAACTTAGCTTACAAAATAGGCTAAATGTTTTGTTACTTATGTTTGTATTCTAAATGCTGCATTGCTGTTATTTCCACAGTGTTCACAGAATCTTCATAGTATAGATTCCTTCTCAAAAAAAACCACTATTTTTTTTTTTTTACTCATTTATGTGAACCAGTCCCTCATCTGTTCAAGTTTTTTGCTTGTTTGTTTGTTTGTTTGTTTGTTTGAGACCAAGTCTCTTCTCTCTGTCACCCAGGCTAGAGTGCAGTGGCACAATCTTGGCTCACTGCAACTTCTGCCTCCTGAGTTCAAGTGATTCTCCTGCCTCAGCCTCCTGAGTAGCTGGGACTACAGGTGCACACCACCACACTCAGCTAATTTTTTTGTATTTTTAGTAGAGACAAGAGTTCACCATGTTGATCAAGCGGGTCTCGAACTCCTGACCTCAAATTATTCACCCACTTCAGCCTCCCAAAGTGTTGGGATTACAGACATGATCCACCTCACCCGGCCTGTTCAAGTTTTATAATGACATTGCAATAACCATATCTGCAGCGACTTCTTCCACTGAAGTTTTGAGCTCTTCAAGGTCATCCATGAGAGTTGGAATCTTCTTTCAAACTCCTGTTAGTGTTGATATTTGATTTCCTCCCATGAAACACGAACATTCTTAAAGGCCTCTAGAACAGTGAATCTTTTCCAGAAGTTTATTTATTTATTTTCTTTTTTTCTGAGATGGAGTCTTGCTCTGTCCCACAGGCTGGAGTGCAGTGGCATGATCTGGGCTCACTGCAACCTCCGCCTCCCAGGTTCAACTGATTCTTCTGCCTCAGCCTCCCAAGTAACTGGTACTACAGGAACACACCACCACACCCAGCTAATTTTTGTATTTTTAGTAGAGACGGGGTTACACCGTATTGGCCAGGTTGGTTTCAAACTCCTGATCTCGTGATCTGCTTGCCTTGGCCTCCCAAAGTGCTGGGATTACAGGTGTGAGCCACTGCTCCCAGCCAGAAGGTTTTAAATGTACTTTGCCCAGATGTATCAGAAGAATCAAAATCTATGGCAGCTATAACTTTATAAAATATATTTCTTAAATAATAAGATTTGAAACTAAAAGTTACTCCTTAATACATGGGCTGCAGAATAGCTGCTGTGTTAGCAGGCACGAGAAAAGCATAAATCTCCTTGTATATCTCCATCAGAACTCTTGAGTGACCAGGTGCGTTCTCAATGAGCAGTAATATTTTGAAAGAAATCTTTTTCTGCAGAATATGTCTCAACAGTGGGCTCACCCCTTCAGGTCTTTTTTTGAATATTGACTTTCCCATGAGTCTAATCTATCCACATTACGGAAAATTGCAATGTCACTTCTCATTACCACTACTCTCTCTTCTCTGTTTTACTTTTCTCTATAGAATTATTGCTCTCTAATCTAGTCTTTTTTTTTTTTTTTTTTTTTTTTTTTTGAACTGTGTATTTGTTGTTGCTTCTGCTCCACTAGGATGTAAGTTCTGCAAGGGCAGGGTTTACTCTCCGGTTTGCTGCTGTATCCAAAGCATCTAAACAGTTCCTACTGACATATATGTGTTTAAAATAGTATAATAGAAAATGTATATATCAAGTATGATATATATTTTTAAAGTTGTTTGATTATATTTTGACATTGAAAAAATAAGGAGTGCTATGTAACATTTATAGCCACTATTTCCAAAAGCAAAAGCAAAATAAATAGTAAATAAGTAAACATGGTTTCATTGGAGATATTTACCTTCTTAATCATCTTAGCACTTCGTTGGTGTGTGACAGGGACTATTTGAAAATTATATGATTAGCAAATTGTGCCTATTCACAGTTATAATGAAGAATAAAATAAAAAACAAACTTTTTTTTTTTTCTTTTTTTTTGAGACGGAGTCTCGCTCTGTCCCCAGGGCTGGAGTGCAGTGGCCGGATCTCAGCTCACTGCAAGCTCCGCCTCCTGGGTTTACGCCATTCTCCTGCCTCAGCCTCCAGAGTAGCTGGGACTACAGGCGCCCACCACCTCGCCCGGCTAGTTTTTTTTGTATTTTTTTTAGTAGAGACGGGGTTTCACCATGTTAGCCAGGATGGTCTCGATCTCCTGACCTCGTGATCCGCCCGTCTCGGCCTCCCAAAGTGCTGGGATTACAGGCTTGAGCCACCGCGCCCGGCCAACAAACTTTAAACTAACTTTAGATATTTCTGGACCTAAATCTTAAGTTTTCTTTCACAATGCTAGAAAAAATGATAATTACAAAAAAAAAAAAAAATTAAATCATTTAAAACTAGCAGAAATTCTCAAAGGATATTTTCTTTCTTTTTTCAAATAGCAGTTGTTCATATTTTTGACAATTAAATGTAACCATAATTATCCCTCTGCCTTTCAAAGAGTCTTTAAAGTTTCAGGGAAATCTGAACTCCTACTGGCTATGATCATGTTTTAAAGATCATTATTCTGGAGTGCCACAATGATTGCTATAATAGAAAGCAAAATTTAGAAGCTTTAAAGAAATAAATATGAAAAATCTTATAAACCAACAGTATATAAAAATTGAAAGCACTCATAGGCACCAACAACATCCAAGCTGACAGCCAAATCAAGAATACAATCCCATTCACAATAACCAAAAACAAATAAAATACCTAGGACTACAGTTAACCAGGGAAATGATAACTCTCTACAATGAAAATTACAGAATACTGCTAGCTTTGACTGAAAGGGACAGGGACAGGATGAAATGAATAATACTATCACTCTTCCAGTTTCATAGGTGGGAAATGGATTGATAAAACCACTTATCTAAAAACATATACCACGTTTTAAGAAAAAAGAATAGCTTGAGGAATCAGAGAGTGGAGCTGAGTGGGTTCAGAGGCAGATGCCCAGGGTGTTGGCAAAGCAGCAGAGCAATGGGTCCAGATGATGCCACCTAAAGCCAATGGAAATTATTCCAAAGCCTTGAAAACATTTTTTTTTTTTTT